>NC_071274.1:6631425-7348925 GCF_023375685.1 Ictalurus furcatus
AAACAGCGAAACAGCGAGAGACCTCTTTCCCACTCTGTCATCCAAAAAAGAATTCAACAGTCTGCCAGATATTTGCATGGATTCTAAACGGCTTATCTTTTCTAGGCGAGAAGCAAAGTATAAAATGCAGTAACTGTGTATAAGTTTACACTGCACCCAGGTTGTGGTGCGAAAATGAAGGACACACACACACACACACACACACACGCATATGCATTCTTATCGATCCATGAAGGTTTATATTTCAGTAAAATGCTGCTCTTTTACTAAACAACAAACCAAAGAGAAAGAAAACAGTCATGTCAATGTTTCTCTTAATTATATCCAGGACATACTGAAGTGAGTAATAAATGAATGGAACAACTTGCACATAACATAACAAACCCAGTACAAAAAGACTGAAAAAAGTGCTTTCCAAGAAAGCAAGAGTGATAGAGAGCAGAGCAGTGAGAAAAATCAGCAAAGATCTTGTTAACACATCAGAGGATGGTGCCTGGAGTCAGTCAGACCTGAGTGTTTAAACTTCATCCCCCATTCCTCACTATCTCCAACCACATATCAGAAAAAGCTACTGTTGACCTCAATCATGACTCACTGCCAACATCCTTTACACCACACACATCATTAGGCATTTCATTACTAAAACCACAGGTACATCCACTGAATGAACTGTTTCAGAAACTGAGGAATTTAAAATGTATTTCATTCAAAGGAAACTAGTTTACTTCCTGGGCTATAGTATTAATTCCTGCTAGAGATGATAGTATTTATATTGAAAGAACAAAAGGAAAGGGAACCACTAGCAAACTCGCAGTCATTGGTATATTAAAAAAAAAAAAAGCTAATAGCTAATAATAATGCTTTTCACAGAGACTCTGCACGCTAGGAGAAGCAAAATGGTTTGGAGAAGGCTGTTTATTGCCATGTACTTCTAAACTGCTTCCTCAAGTTAAATGGGGTGTACAATTTAAGGACACTGCATACTGTTAATACCATCTTGTTAAAATGTGTGTGTGTGTGTGTATACATACATACATATATATATATATATATATATATATATATATATATATATATATATATATATATATATATAAAGAGTAATGATCTAGTTGAATCTCCAACCATAATCTCACCTAATATACTTACTTCAACCTGACACATGCAAAGACAGAGAAGATGATGATATATATATATATATATATATATATATACACACATACACACACACACACATACATACACACACATACACACACACATAAACATACAATTTTTCAAAAATAGTCATGCTGTTGGACTGGGTCTGGGAGAGGCCGATTCAGAGGACTGGACTTGTTTTCTAGGTTGCTCTGAAACCTTTAAATGTAATAAAAACAATGGCAGTGGTGAAAGTCACAGAAATGTAGCTGAGAGATGTGTTGGCTGTAGGTTTGGTTTATTTTGCCAGCTGCTTCTACAACTGCAAACACACAAACCACAAAACCGAGGCTCGAACTGCCACTTTGTTCGGTGACACAAGCAACCATGTGATATTTGTGGACCAATTGCAGACAGTACAAGATAGACTTACCAATGTTTATGCATTTTGTATAGGACCTCCACATTTTAACATTGGAGTAAGCTGCTATGAATGATTAAAATATGCAAAAAAGAGCAGTTTCATGAGTTAGGGTTAGGGTTAATTCAAACTTTCCAACATGCTAAGTAGCTTTATGGTTTAATGGTCATTTTTCAAGTAACACCTAACCAATTGTACTTACACCTATCAGCCAGAACATTAAAACCACCTGACAAATATTGTATAGGCCCCCCTTGTGCCACCAGTACAGCGCTGACATTTTGTCTCATGGACTCCACAAGACCTCTGAAGGTGCACTGTGGTTTCTGGCATGAAGATGTTAGCAGCAGATCCTTTAAATTGCAAGGTGGGGCCTCCATGGATCTGACTTGTTTGTCCAGCACATCCCACAGATGCTTGAGCAGATTGAGAATTTGTAGGCCAAGTTAACACCTGAACTCTTTGTCATGTTCCTCACTTCCTCACAACACACAAAGTGATAATTTAAGGAATTTAGAATTGCCTAATCTCTAATGATACATTGATGATACATTGACCAAAGAGAACATTACACTCAATCAATTATAGTCAATCAAATTATTATGAAAGACACTATCACTCATATCTTGAAGGACTCCTCCATCTGGAACTTATCAGAAGACCAAAAACTCAGAATGTCAGCAATTCAAAGAATATATGGAGGTAAATAATGTTACTGTTTCAGTCAGAATTCTGTCTTGGATATCTTACCTGTGTGCATGCCACCAAGGGTCCTGGATTGAAAGAGTAATGATCTAGTTGAATCTCCAACCATAATCTCACCTAATATACTTACTTCAATCTGACACATGCAAAGACAGAGAAGATGATAATGAGCACAGCAGCAATGAGGTGTGAGGAGAAGATATAGCATGCATACCAAGCTATGATTGAACATTGTGCATGAGCGCTTTTATTCAATCCATTTCATTGTTTCCAAAGCATGATGACAGATAAATGGTGATGATAAATGTTGGCTGGATGGCACCATAGTATGATGGCACCATAGAATGTCTTGGATCTGCTAAGAAGTGAATCATCACAAAAGGCATTTTCATGGTGACCTGCTTCCAGTTCATAATATATAATGTGGATTTTGAGGACATTGCACAGTATTTCATCTGTCAACAAGACAGTCAATGTGAGCATCCAAAAGTCAACATGGTCTCAAGATTAATTTGATTGGGCTTGAACACTGGATTTTTGGAATATGAAAATTATAGTTTTCCCCCATTTTCTCCCCAATTCCCAAGTTAGTCAACTGCTGATTCCCATCCACCAGGCAGTTATATCCTATGATATAGCAGCTACCAACTGGTTAGAATGAAGTCTGACTCATGCTTCCTTTGAGACACAGGAAGCCAGCCAACACACGTTTTCAACAAATGATAAATTCATTTGCTAGCCCACTGGCCAAGCAAAAGCTCCAGTGTGATTCTCAGTCCCATATTTCAGTTTCCAAGAAGCTGACTATGCTAAAAAGTAGTACGTAATATAATACAATTATATATCTATCTAGTTTGTAAGTTAAGTTCATTACGGAAGACAAAGAGGATATGATTAATATCTACTTCTAACAAAGTTTGTAATGTAGCACTTTGTGTTTGGAGCCTCGACAAAATGTCAGCGAGTTTATTGGCGAACACTTCGGTTATGAGCTGCAGTCTTCTCTTGTCTAATTACACGTAAAAAGATATTATCTGAGTCTGGATAGTGAGGTGACTGTATGATGTCTTAGCATGAGAGTTATGTGATGACTTTGCATTGGATTTTATTTTGTTTGTTTTCATCAATTTTTGCACATATAGGACCTGCATGTTTCTGATTCTAAAAAGATCATCTGTCATCTGTGCACACTAAATAATCCACCTCCTATTTTTTTTTTTTCTCCTGTCAAGCAAAGTATGTCTCAGCAAATGTGTGTAGTGCAGCAGGCATTCAGATTTGGAATCATGGGCTACAGTTACAGCATTGAGGTGTGTCACACCTCCATGAACCACATTATGTTTAAACATATATACAACAAATGAAAACTCTTGTTTGGTAAAAGTCAACAGGTATATTTCTTTTTCTGGTTTTTAAGCTGACTTCTCTGCCAAGCAGCTATGACTAAAAAACCAATAACCTGGACACAAAATCTGCTTGTCCTGCGTGTTTGAGCTACTTATTTGTCCACCTAGATAATGTCACTGATTGAGCACATTGATTTACCACTTGTACAACAGTACAGCACACAACTGTATAGGATGTCTTTGTATGTTGCAACATTAAGATTTCCATTCATTGGAACTGAGGGGCCCAAGCCTGTTCCAGCCTGACAATACCCTTGTGCACAAAGCGAGAGCCATAGACATAGTTTGCCAAGATTTGTTTAGAAAAACTCGAGTGTCCTGCACAGAACCCTGAACACTTACAGTATGGGATGAATTGAAATGCTGACTGCACCCCAGGCCACCTCAGCTGACATCAGTGGTTAACCTCACTAATGCTCTTGTGGCTGAATGGACAAATCCCCACATCCACACTTCAAAATCTAGTAGAAAGCCTTTCCAGAAGAGTGGAGATTATTATAAAATCAAAGGAGGGAAAAATCTCAAATGGGATGTTCAAAAAGCACATATACTGTATGTGTTTCAGACTGAATTACTCTAATAGGTATGAGTGACCTGCATCAGAGGCTAATGTGTGTGATGTTTCCCAAAAAAAAAAAAATCCTCAAAGAGAGATGAAAGATTTTGGTAACAATCAAGTAAGCCCAGAGGACAAGAATGTTCTCTTTTTGCTTAAAGTAAATTCCTAGCCAACACAGAACACATTATGAACTTTTTTAAGACACTACACCACATCCTATCCAATGGCATTATTCCAGTGTTTAGTTTGAGACCAACAACTTTTCCTTAATGAGTCAATGTTAGGACACTGAGCGCATTTTTTTAAAGGTGAAAGTGCTCCACTCTTTTACTTGGTTTCTCTATTTTAGCTCATGTCTGGTGCTTGTTCTTTCAGCATTATGTTGTGTGCCAGCAGACTGGGCCTGTTTATGTATTCAGTGAGTCTGTGAACATTACGCAGGCCTACATTTGTCAAATAGCTGTGTTGTAAAAGCATTCAACACTCTGTTATAAAAGTGTGGATACATTTTTAGGATTCTCTTTCCTATATAAAAATATTGAGAACAGTGATATTTGCTATCCAATGATGTTACAATAAACTCATTTGCGTTTGCTGAGATGACTGCAATTATGCAGTTGTCACAAAATAGGCTGGTTAATGTTTTGTTTTATGCATTAATGAACAGACAGTGGTTTTGGTGATTGCTCAATTTCTTGCAATCAGATATAATTCAAGGTCCAAGTTATTCTGCTGCATAAGTAAAAGATAAACCATGTGCACTTACATCCTTGGCAGTGCCCTTACATTACATTTAAAAGGATGATATTGTGCTATTAAATGCAATTTTAATCAAGAATACTTCATAAGCATAATAGATTAGATGCATGCCATGGCTGATATGCTGAAGGCTCTAATAAGCTGGAGAGAACTGGAGCCCAGAGCAACAAGACACATGGAATGACAGAGCCTCCTATAACATGCTACTCCAGAAACAACAGCTGTTCTACTTCCCAGTTCAAAGAAAAATAATTTGCTTGGTCTTTCAGTGGTTTTTCTTGGCATCATTTTGCCCACATTCATCTTATAATATGGTCAAGTCATTTATTTACATTAACTTACACAGAACCAGACCACAATGATACTAACTTTCAAATGCAAGTGATGTGATTTCTGGTCTTTGCCTTTAAAATTAGATTTGATTTTTAAAAAATGGTTCAAATATGATAGATGATCCAAATTGTCATACATTCCGATAACATTATAGGCTTACTATGATAACTGGAGACCATGGTAATTGCCATTGTAATGACTCATAAATGACAGAAGGCATAAAGGTTTTTTAATCTATAGTGCATTCAAGTCATGTTGGAATTACAATAATGAAAAGCTTCTGACTATACTTGTAATTAGCAATTGGAATTTTCTAAAAGCTCTGATTTGACATCATGTGACATCACATTATATAAACAAAAATGACTGAAATTGTAGTGGCGTCCACTCTCAGCAGTTTACACCCAACACTCCATGTTACTGTAATACTAACACCAACAACTCATTCTCCAGTTAATCATGGACAATAAAACAACAAATGTATCCAAAATCACATACTGTGATAGTACCTACTGCACTCGATTTAGTACCTACTGCTCGGCCATTGATACAGTATGCAATGATCAGTATATGTGAGTAGTATGAATTCAGGCATACTACCTAAACCACGTTAGCACTGTCATGTGACCTACAACATCATCATAACCACAAAATCTTAAAGAACATGCCAGATTAATGCACCCTACACTGCAACTGTTTTTTCTTGTTTAAACCTTCAACAAGTTAACAATTTACTAAGGTGCTGTTAAACAAATGTGGTTTAACCACAAGGAACAATGTTTAATACCTAGCACTTACCCTTAAAAAGAGCCGACGTGCTGCCTTATGCCTTTATTGATTCTGACAGCTCTTCCTTGCCAGTCCTGTTGCGATAGGAGATAGTGCAGTGCCCACTGGTTGCATACTACAGAATCTGGTCTGAAGCAGTATGTCATCTGGGTATTTCTTGCCTACTGTTTTATGAATACTGAGAATTCAGACATACTACTCATTTGGCATACTGCATTTGCCTACTGTATAGTAGGGTAGTAGGGGTATTCAGACACAGCTAATCTCATTCAGTCAGTCAGCAAAGTACTGCACCTGTCATGTGCCCCAATGTTATAATGTCCTTTCCACAGGCCCAAGTGTATTTTCATGTTTATTTTCTCTTTGATTATTGTTAGTCATTTATATAATTCATCTGTTTAGACATACTGTATGACCTACTGGACAGGGCACTGAAAGAGCAGAAGCCATGTTCACAGAGAAAGGAGACTAAAAGTCAACCTCCCTAAACCACAAATGTCATGGAGGTGAACAGATTACTTTCCCCTGAGAAGTATCTCACACAGTTGAGGAAGGGCTTGTGTCTCTACTTGTGAAGGGGTGCCCGACACCTGTGAGTTAACTGCCCTGTGAGGTCTGAGGAATTGGTAAGTAATGTCTCTGTATATGATACAGATAACTTGTTTAACATTAAAGTACTGGTGAGTTGGGATGATATTACTATACTATATGTTACAAGCATGAGTTTTTTTTTATTATCTCCAAACATCTAGTCAGGCATGCAAAAGAGCTTCCACATGAGGTTCTTGCCCTGGATAGTGGAACACTGGGCTCTGGGAGGGTCCAAATCCTACCTTAAAACATACTATTTGGACTTCATCATCTAGAAACCCTTTTATTGTTTGTCAGTGACTTACCTGCACAGTTCATTGTTCTAGGTCTGCCATGGTTAAAAAGACACAATCACAGTATAAAGTGGTTAAGAGGTGAGATAATCAGCTGGTTGCCCAACTGCTAAGACAATTTTTAAAGGTCCAGTGTGTTCCATCTCCTTAGAAAGTCTGGCAGATTAAGGAATGGATAGTGTGACCAGTGAATTCTATCATTCAATTAAGCAAGATGCCACCAAACTCCTTCCTTATTAACCCTGGAACTGTGCTGTTGACCTGCTACCAGGGGCTTCATTGAGCCTTTCTTGCTGTCAGCATCTTCCATTTTCTTCTTCATGGAAAAAAAGATGGAGGTCTGAGACTATACAAGAATATGATTATGTGTCACCTGGTTCTTGATTACACAAGAACCAGGTGACAAAGAAATTCTATTATCCCCTCTCCTTGGTGCTAGCTGCACTGGAATAGTTGTGTGAAGCCAGAGTTTTTATCAAACCCAACTTGAGGAGTGCATGCAACCTTGTGTGTATCCTGGAGGAAGACAGGTTGAAGACTGCTGTCTCCATGGCCATGGAAAATTAAATCTTGTGAGGCTGCATGGCCTGCCCAGTGCCTCACTGTGTTTCAGTTGTTTGTTAGTGAGGTGCTCCATAAATGCTTCACAGGTATGTTGTGGCTTACATTGATGACATCTTGGTGTATTTCCAAGATACATAGACTTTACATCAAAACTGAGAAATGCCAGTTTCACCTGCCAACTGTCTCCTTCCTAGGTTGCGTTGTCCTCTCAGGTCACACACATGGAAGAGCAGAAGCTGCAGGTAGTGCTGAAGTGGCCATGTACCAAGACCATTTGGAGGTTCCTTGGCTTCACAAATTACTAATGGTGCTTTATCCAGAACCTTCTCACCTCTCTCCTCAAGAGGACTCCATACCACCCACACCTTGTCACCTGCTGCCTAAGATACATTAACCCTAGTCAAACATTAACTCAACATAGCACCAGTTCTCTGTATGTCAGATCCATCTCTGTCATTTGTTGTGGAAGTGGACACCTCTGAGGTAGGAGTAGGAGCCATGCTTTCCTAGCGGCAGGGAACCCCAACTAAGCTTCACCCAATGCTTATTTTTCTAAAAGTCTGTCAGCAGTGAAAAGGGATTATGATGTGGATAATTATAAGCTCCTTATGCAGCACAGACCTCACAGACTATATTGCTGGAATAATAACACTTGCAGCTTGCTCTCCAGCTAATCAAGAATTCTTCATAAGACATATTCATTCAGTCAGCATGCAGCATTGGACCTGTCATGTGTTCTTGTGCAACCATTTCCTTACCATTGTGCCATGTGTATTTCCACTTCTATGTCTATTGGTATTCCTAGATATTTATACAAATTTTAGTTTAGGTATATGTTGTAGTCTATGTGCATAACCCTAGTCATTTCATGCATTTCTGTAATTTGTGATATCACTAATTCCTAGGTTGTGTGTGTCTGGTTTACTTCTGGTTTATCTTGTCTTGTTTCACACCATAACTATTCACATTCTATTTCTTGGAAACAGTGTCTAACCTTGGTCCTGGTCTCTATTTGTTACACATTTAAAGCTAATTTAAACTATAAGGTCTGGTTTGAACTATATATGTGCCTGTCAAACATTGTCAGCTTGCTTTTAGTGGCATGGTGGAGCAGTAGGTAGTGCTGCCTCACAACTCTGTTGTCCCTGTGTTGATCCTGAGGTTAGGTTACTATAGTATCTGATTTTTGTATGTTCTTCCTGTGTTTCCTCTGGGTTCACCCATGTCCAAACACCTCCAAGAAACATGCCTGTTGATGCCAACCTAAGTGAGAATTTGTGCGCATGTGTGTGTGTGTGTGTGTGTGTGTGTGTGTGGTGCCCTGTAATAGGCTCACATCACCTCTGGGGTAGCACTGTTGTGCTGGATCCACCATGACCCTGACCAGGATAAAGTGGTTACTGAAGATAAATAAATGAAATACTTGCCATATTAAAAAATACTATCGTATAGATTTGCTTTCTAACTACAAAGCAGTGAAAGAGGTTAAGCTGTGCATTTCCAATGGAACAGCTGATTTACATTTATGGCATTTAGCAGAATTTAAGTGCAGTTTAATTTAACTAATTTCAAAATTCAGAGTAGAATCTCTGGGCCATTATCTCATAATTACCAGTATTCGGATAAGAACACTATTAAATGAGTAATTCTTTTAGACTCAATCATATTATTTTTTTTTCTTTTTTTTTTTTTTTTTAAATAGCATAAATATATGTGGTTAAACTAATTTTATAACATGCATCATAAGTTGGCAAAGTTTTTAGTTTAAAAAATTAAATCAGTTTTAAACATAATTTTCCACCTCATTTAGACTAACAGGACATTTACAACATTAAGAGGTCTATTTTTTTTTTTTTTTTTTTTTTTTTTTTTTTTGTTCTGGGGCTCACAAGAGTTATTAGAATATAGTAGGCTACAGCAATGTTGCTAATTTGTTTAGATGTAAGCCAGTTTGTTCCAATTTGTGCCCAGTTACGAATTCTGTTGTTAGAAATGAATGTTCTAGCAATGACATGAATGAAGTGAAAAAAAAAGGGGTTTGACATTTAAAAGCTGACAGAACAGTACTGCACTTAAATTTAACACCTACCAGGAGCCCCACTTAGCAAATCTGCATTTTTCTGATTTGAAATGAGGTTCTATCCTATTCTTCCCCCAACTTAGTTGTTGCAAATGTTGATTGTCAGTACACTTTAATGTAAACTGGCTACTTATCCCCACTACTAACTAATAATTCATCTGCCACACCCACAAGCACCAACACCACAATCAAATGTCTTGATCATACACTTTTCTGAAACATGGTGAAAACTGTAAAAGGGCTGTTGAAAGCTCATGCTTCCATGCTACACAAATATAGAAAAATAAATATTATAAGTATCAATATCAAAGTCACTCCAAACTCAAAAGGTGGTCATTAATAATCAAATGTTTTATTCTTGTCTTTTAATTTTGTTTTATGGTTTTAGCCATGAATTTTGATAGGATCTACTGATAATTTATAACAAATATCCTGTTGTAGCTCGGTCCCACAGTATTGCACTAATATGGTCAGAATTTCTTGTCTATTTGTTGCTCAAATATCTGCAATCTTCTTTCACAAGGACCTGAAAATAGAATGTGTATTTGATAAGACACTTCTAAAAAGCAGAAGCAGTTTATGCAGTCGTACAACCAAACGGCTAGACTGTTAGTCACCAGAAAAGACTCTTGAGGTCAGGAACCCACTAAAAAAGGCGGATTGCTGAATGAGTGCTAGGTGAAATGGGAAAGGATGAGGTTAGCCAAGGGCTGAAATATCAGTAGTTCTGTCCTGTGAATTCTTTTCTAACTATTTACAACACAGCCGTTCACTAAAAATGATTACATGGCTTTTTAATTTTCTAAAAATAAAGTACTATTGAGGTCAGCATAGATGTTAAAGATTCCTACAAAACTCAGGATACATGTAGCATGATGACATTGGACACACTATGCTCATGCATTCCTTATAGTCGAGCATGTTTTCTTACTTAGGTTCTGTAGCCAGGAGAAGTGCAGATGGTGCTCCCTCAGGCTGGAATGTCAACACAGCCCCTCTGTCACTTCAGCACAGTGCCGATGAACTGGACGGCTTCCAAAATGCGGTAGAGACAGCAGGCCAGGCCACCAGATGTGGTGCGTCTGCTACAATTTGAGTTCTTGAGCAAGAGTGAATACAGCTAGCACCACGTCCAAGCTGTGAGGACATGCAGACAGCACCAAAAGTGAACAATGACCTATCTGTTGGATGAGACACATGAGTAATACAATTTTGATTGCATATTTATTTCAGTATCCATTTGTAAAGGTGCTAAGATTTGTATATATATGAACATGTGCGTGACAGATATACATATTAGAGCCCTGGATAGCTGGGGGGTAATCCAGAAAGCAAGGTTAACTTACAGTCACATAAACCCTGAACTCTCGGTTGATTAACCAAAACCTTGCTTACTCGGAGTATGTTGGTTCCATATCACCTGTTAGAAGTTAGTTCAATCAACCTCCAATTGGTAACTCAGAGTTAATGCGCACGCACAGTGAGTACATAAAAACACTGTCTATGGATTGCTGATTTCAGGAGTCACCATGGAAACCCAGGGCGAAAAAAGCGAGCTGCATACTTCAGCGAAGCAGAGTTAGAGGTTTTAATGCATGCTTATGAGGAATATAAGCCATTTGTAAATAATAATAATAATAATAATAACTTCTGCATCGGACAGAGAGTTGGCTTGGAAAAAAGTGATGGATCGAGTAAATGTGTGAATTTATAAGTTCATAAATATCTGAAAAGTTTCCTTTCATTAATATTCAAAATTCAACATTGATCCTATTAGACCCGTGCCGTAACATTTAAAAAATATTCCTTTACTTTTAGCCCTCCATCAATTTCTTAACATTGTACGTAGTACTATTAATATAATAGGCTTTATATTTTAGCAGGTGTAATCCTTCTGGACCCAGAAGAACTTGGAGCCAAATCTAAATGAAACACAAAGAAGATAATATTTCATAAACTTCCTTAATTGTAACCTAACTAATTGGTCCAACCTTCTATAATAACTTTTCTCTCTGTTCTATATAGCCAGAGGAATAAGGCAGAGGCCATAAAATGGGTGGGGACCACCCGCACCTTCTCTCACTCCGGCTGAGGAGCTGGCACTGTCCCTTAATCAAGGGGGCAGTTCATCAGAGTCAGCTACCTCCCATGAGATAAGTGGCTTGGTAAAATATATTGGTAGCATAATGAGAACTTAGGACTTCTTTTTTTATAAAAAAAAAAAAAAAAAATTCCAGTGATTTAAGTGATTTATCCTTAAACAAGATGACAAGAAACACTGCCACAGTCTAAAAAAATTAATTGGCAAAAAAAAATGGCGATGTTTCACTTGTGAATTATGCATGTTTGTTTTATTTCACTGCATATGGTCTGTACTGTAATCTTAATTGTAGTGCCCCTACTAGATGTTCCTTATGTCTTTGAATATTAGTTGTATTTGTTTGAGAATGTACACTGAGCATCTGATTTCATTTTCTTATAGTTGCTAATGGACACATTGTATTAATTTACCCTTCTGCAACAGCACATCCTGACACAGTTGAAAGTGATTATTGTCTTCAGGTATTGTTTCTGTTTGCTAGACCAAACATCATTAGTATTTTGCACTGTAGGATGAAGATTAAGAGACCACCTCTGCTGTGACAGAGGTACAAAATGAAGGTGCTGGGAGGCCCACAGAGGTATAACATATAATGCATTCCCTTTTTAAAAAAAAAAAAAAAAATGTGTGATTATTCAAACTTTGTCATTGCCCCCTTAAAGATTAAGACTGGGGATTCTTGTAAAGAGGATGGTCCAAATACCTCCACACAGAATCTTGGCAGTGTAAAAAATTGTTTGCAATTGTCCTGATTAAATATTTGGTCTGTGTATGTATTACAGACATTTATAATATCAATTATATTGAATCAACATTCCGTCTTCCTGCAAAGCAGTTGCCTGCAAAAGAACTGTATAATGTCCATCTTCCAAGGCAAATTAGAAAAAGTGACATGGAGATGGACCTTCTACAACTTCTAATGGAGGAAAAAAAGGTGAAAATAAAAAAAACACCAGGCTTGAAATTTAATTGCTGAAGCACTGGTTAAAAGGTGGACAAGTATTTGCCTACTGATTATTATTATTCTGTCAGTTATTGTTGAATGGTAAAGCAATAAACTCAAATGTCTTTCAATTACAGGAAATAAAGAAACAATGAAACACACTCAACTGTTCAATTTGTGCATTAGTCATTTAATTAGAAGTGATTTTGGCAGATCACATCTCAACAACACTGTTTGAGAGTAAGGCTGTACTGTACAGTACAAATGGCCCTACACCCAGTTGCCTTTCCCACATGCTCGGCATCACCCACATTATACATAAAACTCCCTCTGGCAAAAAAAAAGAAAGGGAGATGCATAAAATGTGCTCAGTGTTCAGTGCTGATTCACAATGTGTCACTTTGGTATTTTGAGGTTTTAAAAGGTTTGTTAAATAAATTAACGATTCCCGTGAATAAGGGTAATGCACCCGAAATATTCATCCGGATATAAAAACACATCGACACGTGGTCTTATCACCCTCTCACAGCAAAAATATTTCATGTAATCCGTGCTTCTTGGTTCACAGGGCATGCTATGCTCCATCAGCTCTCTGAAACAAACTAACCCTGGTACATAACCTGCTTCACAGCAGGTTATATTCAGATAGTAAGCTGCTATGGCTGCTTGGATACCCTGAAACTTACCTCCGTTTTTGGAACCGAAAGTTGAGGTTTTCCATTAACTCTGAGTAAACTTACCCAGGTAAGTCGCATAATCGGCATTCTGGAATACCCCCTTGATGGCATTTCTTTCACATGGCCACTGTGCCAGTGAATGACTGTTTACAGACTAAAGGTAAACATTATCAAACAAGACAAAGTATACACTATATGACCAAAGTTTTGTGGACACCTGACCATCCCACCCATATGTGAGCCTTCCCCAAACTGTTGCCACAAAGTTGGAAGCAGATAATTGTAAAGGATGTCTTTCTGTGCCGTAGCATTACAATTTTCTTCACTGAAACTAAAAGACCAAAACCTGCTCCCACATGATAATGCCCCTGTGCACAAAGCGAGGTCCATGAAAACATGGCTTGCCAAGGTTGGAGTGGAAGAAATCGAGGGGCCTGCACAGAGCCCTGACCTCAACCCCACTGAACATCTTTAGGACAAACTGCAATGCTGACTGCATTCCAGGCCTTCTCGCCCAAAATAAGGGCCTGACCTCACTAATGCTGTTTTGGCTGAATGGGCAAATCCATACAGCCTTGCTGCAGAAAAGAAAAATTAACAGTGAAAAACAGGGTGACACTTCTGGACAGTATGCGCCAAGGACTAATACCTGCAAAAATTAAGCATATGCCGAAATGCAGGGGGTCCGACTGCAGAGTTTAATAACAAGGAACATAACAGACTTTCATATCTCCTGAAAGTTCTTATTTATTTTGTCACCAAGTCAGCTTATTATCCACAACAGTGTTAAGTTATACTTATCTTCATTCTCTAGGTCTTAACTTTAGCCTAGCAACACAAGCAGAATAATTCATTTCTATCTTAATCATTACCACATATTGAATTACAGAGAAGAAACTTACTACATATTCTTGGAATTTTGCTCCATATCATTATCTTCTGATACTACACGTATTTTTCCAGCTTGTAATCTATTAAGGAAATTCATCACAAGAACAAGAAAGCAAGTCCAGTTGCCAAATTTTTAATGATATAGTAAGCCACATTTTACCCCAACCATTTACAGTTCCAGCTGTACCACACCATGTTGGCGTGAACTACAATACACCTTCATTTTCAAAGCTCTTTATTCCAAATGCTCAATGCTCGATGAAAGGACAGATCAAAGTTGAATGTTCAGTTTAAATAACACTCTATTTTAAAGACTGATTATAATAATCAAATGGTGCTGTTCGTCCACAAGGCACTACCCATCTTTTCCAAACAAGTATATAATCGTTCTCACAAATGGTACAAACCTTTGAACATTGTTCGTACGCAAATGTTCTATGTTTCTTCTCCATCTCCATCACTTAACTTGTACTTGCTCACCCCACCCTAGTGCTCACTGAACTCCCATCATACGCAAGGTTGAGTTTACAGCTACAATGCTTGGCAAAGCAAAAGAAATGACATCAGTGTCATAAAAAAGTATAATAATACTAGAATGTTGGAGGAATGCTGTTGGATTTATCTGTCACTTTTCTCAGGGTTCTTCAAACATACCAGGCATTTTGGACTGTTTAAAAGAGAGAACAGGCTCTTGGCAGCTGTGGCTTTGTGGCATTTGGCTTCAGAGTGAGTAACTTTTTGCATGAAGAAATAGGCTTAACTTATCTGAGTGTGTCTGCAGCTGATTAGAAGACATGTTTCAGATGGAGCTCTGTTTTAAAAATGTGTACCAGAAAACTTCACACTGGTAGTAACAAAGAAGGAATTAATGCCTTTAACCAAATACCACACTATTAGTAGAGATATGGATGCCTGCACTGTGTTTTAACATTAGATATTGTTAAAATGTGAGGTGCAGTGAGCCACAGTACACATTTTGATTTCCAGAATTCCATATATTCCAGTGCTCCCATGATTGAGCTGCCTTTATTTAAGTCCATAAAACATTCCGTTCTAATATTGACCCTTATTTTTAGATTAGGTGGGTCCAGCTTATGTAGTACATAATAGTAACCAATGTCAATAAAAATGAATATGGTGTGTGTTTACCCAAAGTCTGCTGCCTGTGTGTGACTTTCAGAATAGTGGAGTTTTGTTACCTCTCATTTGGGAGGAAAAAGACAGATCAATTCCTCTACTTCAGATAAGCTGGCTCAATCTCATGCTTTACCCGTGCCAACTCAGGGTGGGTCCCTCTCCAAAGGTGATACTTGCCAACAAGCTGCCTCTTTGAACAATCGGGGCAGAATGGGTCACAGGAACCACCTCAGGAACCAATTAAAGCCCTAATCAATCACCAAGAAAATGAACCTTCTGGCCTCAAGTTGTTCCCAAATGTAAAACCTGCACAACCCTCACTTGAGCTGTTCTAATGACATAATGCAATATAATGTACTGAGCAGGGGGAACTGTAGAGGAAGCCTGAAGCACAATGCTCACTCAGTCTTAAGATAATGGGAACAAGGGACCTTATTTTGAAAGGAACAGGATTTTTACTTATCTTTACCGCAGGAAAGGGTGAGGTTGCTTGTTTGGCTGACTTTTAAGATTTGGTTTTGAGTACTTGGGACAGAGCAAAATCTTACATTAACATGATTAAATTTTATGGTGAATGATAATTTTTGTGATGTCATTTGGTTGCTAAAAACGTTTTTGAAAATAGTGCCAAAATAAAAATCCTGAAACTTTCTCTTAGGTCTCTGCAGTGGCTCATGTTTTCCATATTGTAAATGTATATTGTCACATTTCTTTATGGCTAATTCCCTTTTGTTCTGGTCCACTGTACAAAAAAGGAAAAGGGCAAGAGTTTGCAGAACCCTTGGCCAACTGTACAATATCCGGTGCCAGCATTGTGTTACATGTCTGTCTAGAAATCCAACATTTTCTCTTCAGACCAGCATTACAATGGTATGAAAACATGGAGGCCTAATCAAGCCAATGTTTCCGTTGGCCTGTACACAGAAACACAGACTCTGAAATCCCAACTATGAGGCATAAAATGATATGGTATTCTAAATAACTACTGCTAATGAAGAGAATCCCCCAAACAGGCCGAGCAATCTCCCTGGAGACAGTCATTAAATGCAAGTCAACATAAGTGGACAATTTTGTGGCATTGTAAAACCGATTACTCTAATAACAGTGTCCAGGGTGTAGAAGCAAGCGTTTTATGGTTAGAAAAACACAGTGCCGTAATGTGTCCAGTCTCGGTCACACTAGTAGTATTGTTCTGTGGTGTCTGCTTTCTATGAGTAATGCTTGACAGAAAACCTAGCAAGCATGGATGAAGAGGAAAAAAAAAAAAAATCAGTCAAAACATGTTATATGCCAATTTAGAGTAATACCACACAGTTAACACTGATATAATGTTCATGAATAATAGCAGAAACCCAACTGTGAAAATCGAATATGTTCAGTAAGGGTTATCAGTCAAACTGAGAGTGCTGGGGAAGAATGGGTTGGGGAATGCTTCAAGAGTTCAACAGTTAACCAGAAAAACATTTTTTTGTAATAAAATAATCTTAGTTAAATCTTTTAATATAGAACTTAGTATAGAGCTATGGTTAGCTACTCAGAGAACTAGCATACAAGAAGTAAAAGGAGACCAGACCTTTGAAACCATGTCTTGAAGTCTGTGTTAGATGTTATGCCCTTATTTATGCCATTATAAGGCTATTCCAAAATCTGTCTCAAGATAGCTATGTAGGTGTAATCTCTGAGTGTTTTAGGAGACACACAAAGACACAGTGTTTTAGTGAACACATGGAGAAGGCATGGTGGCTCAGTGATTAGCACTAATATGCAGAGTGTCCCCTGCCTCATACCCCAAATTCCCTGGGATAGGCTCCAGGCTCCATGCGACCCTGTGCAGGATAAGTGGTACAGAAAATGGATGGATGAACACATATGGCTTGCAACAAGTAAAAATATACAAATTATTATGCAGCTACTGTTCATGTACAGTTGACCACAGTAAGAATAGTAGTATGTTGGCAAAAAGGATATAAATCAGTGAAAGTCCACTGCTATATGTAAGTTTGTCCCCTAGCTGAGAGGTACATTGGTCCTGCTGGCCAGCCAGTTCTCTGGGAAGGTACGGCTCTGGAATGCTTGAAAAATCTCAATAGGAAGGGTTTTCCAATATTAGTGGGCAATTAAATGAGTCTAATTAAATGGGTCTAAGCATTATAGAAAAGCTAAAGTGGTTTTAAAAGAGACCAACAGGCTCTATAAGGCTTAAACATCTTGGCATTTTTCAAATACTCCATGTTCTTTTGGTCAGTAAGGTGAATGGATGAGAGGCTCCCTCCAGACAGTGACACAAGGGTAACTTTCGTTGCCTGCAGTCCTGTCTGAAAGTATTGGAATGGCAAGGCCAATTCTACTGTTTTTGGCCATACATCCTGAAGACATTTGGTTTTGAGCTCAAAAGATGAATATGAGACAACAGATCAAAATGTCGTCTTTCATTTCCTGATTTTTATATCTAGATGCGTTAAACAACTTAGAACATGGCATCTTTTGTCTGAACCCACCCATTTTCAAGTGAACAAAAATATTGGAACATATAACTGACAGGTGTTTCTTGTTGCCCAGATGTGCCCTGTTAGATTGATTGTTTAAACAATTAATAGCTCTGAATGTCTACTCTTGATTTAGGCCCTGGGTTTCAAGACTATGATGTCTGGATTTGTTGTTTAAAAGGATAAACCAGAATGAAGGCCAGCAGCTGTCTATGGGAGAAAAGCAAGCCATTGTGAAGCTGAGATCAGAGGGAAAACTGATCAGAGACATTGCACAAGCATAGGGCCAATACTACAGTTTGGATTGTAGTGAAAAAGAAATAAACCACCGGTGTGCTAACAACCAGACATCAAACAGGGAACTGAGAAAAATAACAGCAGAAACATTGTGAGAGATGTGAACTACTGTAAAACCCAAAAACAACAGTCAGTTGCATCATTAATGACCTCTACAGGGCAGGGTTGAAAGTATCACAATCCACTGTTCAAAGAAGACTTTGAGAGCAGAAATATAGAGGCCATACCACAAGATGTAAACCACTCATCAGCAGTAAGAATCGCAAAGCCAGATTGGAATTCACAATGAAATACAGAGATAAGCCACAAAAGTTCTGGAACCAAGATTAACTTCCACCAAAGTGATGGAAAGGCCAATGTGCAAGATAAAGAAAGGATCTGCTCATGATCCAAAACATACAAGCTCAGCGGTCTAGCACGGTGGAGGTAGTGTCATGGCTTGGGGTTGCATGGCTGCTTTTGGAATGGGCTCACTAATCTTTATTGATGATGTAACTCATGATGGTAGCAGCAGAATGGATTCAGATGTCTACAGAAACATCCTGTATGCCAATTTACAGAGAAATGCATCCAGTCTAATTGGGAGGAACGTCATCATGTTGTAAAATAATGACCCAAAACACACTGCCAACACAACAAAGGACTTTGTCAGGAGAAAAAAGTTTTAGACTGGCCAAGTCAATCACCAGACCTTAATCTAATTGAGAATGCATTTCTGTCTTTTGGTCTCAAACTCAAATGTCTTCAAGGTATATCAAAAACAAAAAAACTTGGCCATACCATTCCCATCATTTCAGAGGGCACAGCTTCCAGGAGAATTAAGCTTTCAGGATTGTCTCTGGGACAGGACCGCTTTGAATACTACCTCAGATGCACTGACCTGGATGTGTGGGATCAGGGCATGTTTTGAGATTGAGTCTGTGGTGAAGACTCAGCCTGCTCATACCATCTGAGAGTACAGGACCATCCCTTATTAGAGGAGTTAGGGTGGCAGCTATGCTTCTAAACCTCCCTATGAATGGCTATAAAAGTTAGCAAAACACAGAAAATGCTGTAACTCTTTATAGTGGTGAGAACTCCCTTTTGTCATATAGTATGTGTATTCCCCTCTAATTCTGACACTAAATGCTACATAGAACGCATGGAATCCAGATGCAGATATTTGGAGCTCTAAATACAGATACAGATGCAGATAGTGGTATTGAATTAAATCCTTATAGTTTGTATATTCTACGAACAGTATCTTCACATTATGAATTCAAATTATAGATGCCTGGAAATATAACTACTTAGGACAATAAGTCCAGGCTTATAAAGGGCATTATGGTATTGTATATGCTAAGCAACTCATTATAACTACATTAATCATTGTAATGTTAATTAAAAATTCACAGCCTGTGATACACCACTTTTTTTTTTAAATGAAAAAATCACCAAATATTTTGCTAAATCTGCGTATTTAGTGGAATACTTTATTGGTTGTTTAAGTCAGGACATTATCCTGCCTATGTATTAGAGAAAGCCAACCCTTTAGGTATGTCAAGATTGATAACCTCCTGATTATCAGACAATCGGTGACCTCACCAAAATGCATTATTGGCCTGTTCAGCTCTGATTAAATGGAAGTTATTTAATAATATTTTTGACTGGTCTGTGAGGAAAAAAATAAAGATGCTGATCAAGGTTCATTTACATTTTCTCTCTTGTTGAAAAAGACTAATGATATCTAGTCTACCACATCTTGTGTTATTAATTTCCACTATTCCATATATTTATCTATATTTAATTGTTTTCAACAGAGCAGTTTTTGTGTTTATAGATGCAATTACAGATGCAATGTATGTTTTCAGTATGTTTTCAATACTAATGATAATAATCACAGAGGTAAACCTTTTGGCATCCATGCTGCTATTTCAGTAATTCCTGATTGCAACCCTAATTGTTCCAAATGTATTCCAATATGTTTTCTTTGTTGTTGTTTTTTGTTTAGTTTTTTTGCTCACTTTACACACATTCAACATGCTCTCGTGCTTATCATGCTTATCGTGAGTATCGCAGCAATCCAATTGTACCCAAAGATCTATCAGATGTAGAAATTTGATTTTCTCAGAACAATTTGTCCTTAATCATCAGCACAGCACATCAAAAACAAGACACGTGTGAAAGGTAGCGCTCTGCAAAAATGTTCGATTAACCCACTTAAAATTTTAATTCACACAGCTGCTTCTCATTTACTGTACTGATGGTTCTCATTAGCAAAAAATATAAACAGTTGACAAGTTTTGTATACCCAGTTGGTTTAGATTCAGACTTCAAAATCACAGTAGAGAATTTGCTTTGAATACCATGGGACAGATATCATCTAAAAATCTTGGGCAAGACATGAGAAGTCTGATGAATAGCAATGGGAGGAAATGCATTAGTGTTAAGTGTGAAAGAAGGTCCCAAAGGGATGCTGGTGGCATTTCAGCTCTAGCACTTGCTAGCCGAATATTATTTACCTTGTATGGCTTTCCTCCCATTGTTTGTTCTCTCTGTTTTGGGGGGCATGTGCATATATGTGCATACAGTATATGACAATAGCTGCGTTTACATGGACAACAATCAGTGCGTTTACATGGACAACAATAATCCACTCTTAACCCGATTAAGACCATACTTTGATTAAGAAACTACCATGTAAACAGCAATTTTTAATTACCTTAATCTAATTAAGGTCATACTCGAAGTAAGCAATAATCGAATTAAGACAGGTGGAGTACTCCTATTTTAGTCGCATTATGGACGTGTATTACAGACATGTAAACACCTTAATCACATTATGAACATCGTGTGAGAGTTTTCACCGCATTTTGTGACAGGACACGATCACACATGGCAGTTTTACGTTTTACGGCGAACAAGAGAGTTCGGCTGCATCCCAAACCACGTACTTGCCTACTATAGGCCTGTAGTGGGGAAAAATACATGTATCTCGGCTACTATATAGATGGTAAGTATGCGGTTTGGGACGCAGCCCACGGCTTCAAGCAGTTGTCTATTAGCACGTATAGCATGACAAATAATTAACTGCACTTAAAGCGTTCGTAAAAAAAATTAAATAAAAACACCCAAAACTGTATACGGCACCATAACGAAGACGAACTGCATGTTGATACGTGAAATTCTGGAGGGATGTTGGACGGCGTGGCGCAGTGAAGTAATGACGTGTGCTGTTAATCTAATTATGTTCTAAAACATGTAAAACGGGAACATGACAGGAGTATTCTAAAAGCGACTCATGTAAACACCTTAATCACATTATTATCTTACTCAGAGTAAGGTCAATAATTAGATTATTGCTGTCCATGTAAACGTAGACAATGATAGGAATATCTGAGAGTTTTGAACTTGTCTGGACATCTGGCCATATATATTTAAATATACAAAAACTTTAATTAGCTGAATTAATAATTGTGTCAGTAAGATAGCAAAACAAACGTGTGTGTGTGTGTGTGTGTGTGTGTGTGTGTGTGTGTGTGTGTGTTTGTGTGTTCATGCATGTGTGTGAACCACCCAGGGTCTTTCACTTCCCCAATCAGTGGAAAAATCCCCATTCCCCAATGAGGCCATTCCTTGGGCCATTGCTAAAGTCATATGCCAGGTCGGATGTTTGCTTAAACAGAGGTTGTGGCTGATAAAAGGCTTCCTAGAGTGATATAGCTTTCTCAGGTATCACCGCTTTGAGACTTCTACTTTACTTAAGTATAAAGGTTACTTTTAAGTTCAGTGCTCAGTTCACTACATTATAAAGTGGCTACTTTTAGTTCCATATATTTACCAAATCCCGTTGTTTCCCTAGAACTCTTTACTGCCATCCCTCATTTATTCTTTGGCATTCATCTTCAGTAATTGGTCAGGGCCATGGTGGATCTAGAACCTATCTGAGGAATATGTGGCAGGAGATGTGAATACATCCCGAAAGGCACCCCAGTCCATCGTAGGGCAACATGCACACAATTTGCACACAAAAAAAATCCATTGCAGGAAAATATTTTTTGTCATAATTTTCCTCTAATCTTCATAAAATGAGCTAAGACATTTAGGTATTACTAAAATTCAGTATTACAAAAATTCAGAAATCAAGATTTCTATTTGGAAAACAGATCAGATTATTATATTTGATTTTTTTTGTAGTGATGATAGTTTGACAGAGGTGACAATGAGGGTTACAGGTGCAACTTAGTCTGCTAATTTCTCTCCTTCTTTGTGAAAAAAACATTAGGTAGGTACTTATGTATATCATGGAGGAACTTGACAGAAACTTGTCGACAGAAACATGTTGAACATGTCAACAGAAAATGAAGATGCTAGTCAGACTCAAATAATATCTTTTATGTGCTGTGCAGGGACAGAACACCACATCTCATAGCTGAAATATTGGCCATCAACTGAATTTTTGTCCAAAGTGTGAACACAATGTGCTATATTAGAAACTTTGTCAGGAGAATAATCATAAACTCATTAATTTCCCTCTATTAATGCACTTAACTAGCTAATTTAACATACATTATTGCATTAAAATAGTTACCAGTTTAGCCAGGTTTGCAGTAGGTTTACAACAATCTGATCATGTGGATCGATGCACAAATGTAAAAGGCAATGACTTAAATGAATCAAAGCATAATTAGCAATTATAACTGATTATAAATGTTTGAATTATGATTGATTATAAATGAATTATTATCGAAAAAGGACAACTAGTGTGTAAAAAATAATTCATATTTTTTAAACTAATGTAAATAGGTGTGATGAGAAGGAGGGAGGGGCCAGGCTGTGAGGATGCACGCCTAGCACTGAGTTGTCTATTCAGTGGGAGAGAGCAATAAAAGAGTGGCTGTTAGCGCCAGAGAGGGAGAGAGACACACATGCACATTTTTGTAATCTATGAGCTGGTGTCCCTGGGGCAAGACACACAGTTTCCATAATTTCGGCCGAGGGTGATAAATCAGTCCTCCGGCTGAAGACAGTTGATCCCTGCGGATGGGAATCTCACAAAGAGTGCTGTCTAGCAGGGATATTATCTCTGAGAACCATATTTGTGCTGGCCTATAAGGTGCTACTAGCAGTAGACATAGACGGTCTTGGCAAACTCTCACTAGAACTTGCGGGAGCAGAGTGATCGGAGAAAAAGCATACAGATGTGACCTTGGCCACATGTGCGCCATGGCGTCCAGCCCCAGTGGTGCGGGAGGAGTGAGGGTGAACCACAGCAGGCAGTGTGTTGTCTCCTCATAGGTAAACACTTCTGCTTGGCCGAATCTCCACCATATGGACTCCACCACTTGTGGATGGAGCCTCCAATCCCCGTGCCTCAGCCCCTGCCTTGACAGGACGTCTGCCCCCACATTCCAGTTGCCCAGAATGTACATAGCACTCTTTGACAAATACTTTCCCTCCAGCCAGAGAAGAATTAGTTGCACATGCCTGAACAAGGGGCGTGAACGTAACCCTCCCTGGTGGTTGATATATGAGACAACTAACACACGATGCCCTCTCAATTGAGGAAGAAAGAATTTCAGTGCTAGATATACAGCCAGTTACCCAGATGAGGATGAGTTCCCTTCTGAGTCTGGTTCCTCTCAAGGTTTCTTCCCCTTAACATCTTAGGGAGTTTTTCCTTGCCACCATCGCCACCGACTTGCTCAAGCTGGTCCTGGTAACCCTTTTCTACGGTAGACAGAACCCATGAAGACACATTTGGCAGTAGTTTCGATGCTGTCAGGTCGTCTTTTAGTGATGTTAACTCACTTATTCATTCAATATTCTGTTGGAGGGAAAGCATCAGATTTTCATTGCCCTGTGACAGCTTGCTGACCAGAGAAGACTGAAAACTTGGGACGGCTTTGGCTAAGGGAGGCCCTACAGTAGTCCTGGGGTCTAACTGCCCTAACAACCTCACATCCCCTGATACGTCCCTCCGTGGCCACTCAGAACCACTCCATTTTCGTTAGCTTGGCCTTTATGTTCATTCTCAGATCAGGCATAGTAGCAGGCCGTGATTGTGGCTGCCCGGTCCCTCTGGCTGTCCGTGGGGGGAGGCAGGCCACCACACTTGCCTTCTGTGCCTCCCTTGCACTAGCCCTCCCACGGATGGATGGGGAAACTCGACTCGGGGAAGGAACTGGCTGACCACCACCGTAAGTCAAGCTCACTCAGCAGGTCTGCTTGGTAGTACTGCAACACTGCCATTGTATGCAGTGACCCACAAGGGAGACCTGCTGCCACATAGGCCTTACCCACCAACGCTGAGGTGGCTTTACATGGCTTGGATGGCAAAGCCGGCCCCCCTAAATTACCTGCTGTCGATGGAGAGAGGTAGCTCACAAGCGCCTCCTCCACCTTTGGCATAGCTAAATAGCTGATTGTTGAATACTCTGACATCGCAGGGTTATAAATATGGCTAGTTTATGGTTTTCCTCAGAAGTGTGATATTTCATCAAGCACTTCTGGAAAAAAGCAATGGCACCCCGTTCTGGCTCCTCGGAGTCAGAGAGGGTATTTTTAGGGAATCACGATGTGAGCTCCAAAACAGACAGAGCAAGCTATAGAGCAGCACTCATCTCTAGCTCCTCTTCCAGATCCATACGAAATCCCAAGGACATGAGCTGGCTGGGTGCCTTGGCAGTGGCGGCCCAGAACCCCGAGGCTCTGAAACTCCCTTCAGCTGAGAAGAGAGTGAGCCACGGGCAAAGTTGCCTAATTGTTAGGCGTTCACAATACACGCAGTAAGACCTCTCGAGGCTGCCCTGGCATGCTCCCCCATGATGAAACAGGTGCAAAGCATGACATTCTTCCTGAATTCTCTCTTACTCAAGGTTTTCTCTCTTCTTTTATAAGGAATAGAAAATTAAAGAGATTTTTCTTTTCTTTTTTTTTTTTGAAAAGATAGAGAGGAAATGAAGAGTCTTTACACAAGTAATGAAGAAGTATTACACAAATGACCGACCTGCAGTCTCAGGTGCCGTTTTTATATCATGCAACATGCTTAATTGCCATGTCACCTGATCATGATGGCATCATGTTACACAAGCTTCAGATACCGGTCACGTGTGAGGGTGCTTCCCACAGCATGAAACTCACGCAACGTTAAGTTCTCTTTGAAAGGGAACATTATGTTTATGCTCAGCCAGTTCCTGCCTCCTTCTTACTCATTGCGTAATTTTGTTACAGTGATGCCAAAACCTGGTAAGGACGAGGGATGCACTGTCAGAGAGCCCTCACTGCTGGGAGGATCACAATGCCGAGGGAACACAGCACCTCCCTAGCAGAAAGCAGCAGGTCCTCCGTCCCCTGAGGATGGCAACCACTCCTCCCCTTTCAGGCAGATGGCAGCCGCTCCTTTCCACTCGCTCCTTTATTGCTCTCTCCCACTGATTAGACAACTCTGTGCCAGGCATGCATCCTCACAGCCTGGCCCTTCCCTCCTCCTCATCATAATAGGCTAGCCCACAACTCTGATACTTTTAATATAGACCTTCTCTGCATCATGATCATTTTCATATTAATAATAGACCTACCCCAGATTCTGAATAAAGATAGTTACATATCAGTTGGAGCCTACTAAATCAAATTTTATCTATCATAGCAGAGTCAGTGGTATCATCAAATATTGACTTGTTTTGAATGAGCTTTGGCCCAGAGAAGATGGCAGCATTTCTGGATCATGTTCACATATGGCTTATTCTTTGCATGATAGAGCTTTAACCAGCATTTGTAGATGACACTGCGAAGTGTGTACACAGTCAATCTGGAGGTGTTTCTGTGCCCATGCAGTGATTTCCATTACAGAATCTTGCCTGTTTTTAATGCAGTCTGCCTAAAAGCCCGAAGATTACGGGCATGCAATATTGATTTTCACCCTTGTCCCTTGTGCACAGAGATTTCTCCAGATTCTTTTGATGGTATTATGTACTGCAGATGATGAGATATTCATAGTCTTTGCAATTTTATGTTGAGGAACATTATTCTGAAATTGTTCCACAAATTGTAGATGCAGTCTTTCACAGATTGGTGAACCTCTGCCCATCTTTACTTCTGAAAGACTCTGCCTCTCTAACATATTCTTTTTATGCCCAATCATGTTACTGACCTGCACTATAAAAAATGATTTTGAGTTTTAGTTGTTCCCAAGTAATTTTTTAAGTTGACACAACAAATTGTTTTTTTTTAAAGTTTTTCAGTCAACTTAACATGTTAAGTTTTCACTTTCAAAACTAGTTTGTAAGTTGAATTAACAACAGTATCTGTCACCTCAACTTAAAAGTATATGTTGAATCAATACAATAATGATGTCACGTTCTGAACATTCATCGCGAGATCTCACGTGAAATGCGAAGCAGACAGAACACGATAGATGTTGTAGGGCAAGATTGAAATCTTCCACCATTATCAAATTTGGTAAGTAAATATTTGTTCATATTGATTTAATCACTTGTAAAAACGACATGTACTATATAATTGTATATTGTTTATAATAGTAAACAATACAAGTGTTGATTATGTCGTTTCTACATCTAATTAAACCTCGGCTAATCCACACATTTTACTAATCGTATTATATTGTTGCTAGCCAGCAAACTGAAGCTAAATATCTATAAAAGTAAAGAAACAAAACTAACTAAGTATTATTTCTTCTAGTCACTTAATAAACGTTTAATATATCAACAGTTTATCTCCATGAGTTGCAAAAAGCAGGGGTTAGGTTAGCCTGAGGAAGAAATTCACATGCGACGATATAAACTATCCTCCGAGATATTGCTATATATCACAATATGTAAATAAGTGTGTGTGCACCACATTCAGTGTTTATTTATTTATTTTATTTTATTTATTTTTTAACGTGAATGCAAGAAAACAGAGCAGATACAGGGAATACCTTAACCCTAACCCTAACCCTAAGTGCGTGGTGTTAAAAGAACAAAAACTGTAAGAGAGAACTTAATTAAGTGCTCAAGTGCACTGTGTAATGATGTGTCGTTCATGAATGATTCGTTCATTTTCAATGAATCTTTCATATGATTTGGGAACAATGAGTTGTCTCAGAGAGTGATTCGTTCATTTTTGAACGTGCATGCGCAGCAACATCCCCATAGGTTCTGTACCGGAAACAGAAACGATTCGTTCACCTCTGGAGTCTTTGGTTCGAGTCATTCATTCATCACTTCACAGCCCCACTGCATTCAGAATATGGGGCAGTCACATGACGAACGAATGCCTCGAACCTGAAGACTTGTGAAAATTCAAATGATTTTTTTTGTTTAACATGTTTCTGTGTTATGTTTGTTTGATGTTCTGTAATGACTGAAGATCACCGCAGAATTCACCAGACTTGTATCGATGGACCTGAGCAAGTCCATTTAAAAGGGTCTCAAGGTGCTATGCAGACATCGCAGAAATGAGTGCCGTACTGGAGAGCCTGGATAAAAATGTGAGTAGATTTATTTCAAGTGTACTTGTTTTGTAAACACTGTGGTCATTTCCTTTCTTGCTATTTCTCTTGTCCTGCATAATTTGAATCTAAAACATTTGTACTTTTGAGGCATCAATTCACAGGAAGAGGGTTGCAGTACTGCTGGGGCTGCCACTGTACATGCGGGAGAATCCATCCCAGTTCTTAAAGATCTGTGAGGTAAGTGTCTGTGAGGAAAGTAAGAAGGGATGTTGGAAGATATTCAGATAATGGAAGTATTGTCATGTATTGATCTTTCCAATGATTTTGATGGAGTTTACCTTGTTTTATTTTCATGAGAGATGATAAATTTCAGGAAGTTGTACTGTATTTTTTTACCACCTTCTAATATTAATTCATTTTGTGCAATAACTTGTAAAGTTAAGATCAGTTCACTCATTCTGTTCTTAAGTCGTTGAGCTTGTGAGGTTGTATGTGTGAAAGCACATTTTAAAGTTTGTCTTTGTTTTTAATACAGCACACAGATTCTGAAGAAGAGTTAATCAAGGGCATGACTGTTGGAATCATTACAGTTGTGGATGATGTGATGGACCCTATTCCATGTGACTGCAGTGATGTAGACCTTGTAATCGAAGAAGTTGTCGTTCTACGCAATCTTGGTGATGTACCAAATGCAACTTGAAGGGATTGCTTTATGCAATTAACATAAACTACTCCAAAAACTTCAAATACACCTTTGAGGTCATTCAGAGGCTGTTCATGAACATTGGAGCTGATGCCTGCAGTGCACGAGTATATTCACAAAAAAATAAACTGCTGAAGTAGAGATGGGTGTTATGCATTTCTTGTAAGAGAGATTTCATGTGTTATGTATATGTTACCGTTTATATGCCTCAACAGCATGACTTCAATTTTGTTTTATATTTTCACCTTTAAACACTGGGCAATTGAAATGTAATTTTGTTAGGCAAAAATAGATTTCTGCTTGCGTTTTCTGTTTATTTTGAGAAATTCATGTAATTGAATTTATTTTTTACAATTGTAATAGATTTTTGTTTACTCAAATTGATCTTACCACAATATTACATTTTTAACCTTTTGCTTAAAGAGTTAAAAGAAACACTGGTTATTGTAGCTCTGCATATTTGAACCTGTTTGACTTGATGTGTTTACATTTGTAAATTTATAAGTGAAACAATTGCTAAAGTCTTTCATATGGACAAAATGGATTGTTATTTATTTGGTTGACCTTGCTAAGTTAGGAAAATAAGCCACATTAAGTTAAATGAACTCAAATTTTAGTACAGACAACTTGAAAAAGTTAAGTTCACCTTAGTTCAACTTTTATAACAGTATTTCAACTGAACTTGGGAAGTCTGTATTATTTGAAACAAGTATTTGGGTCAATTATTTAATTAAGTCAACAAAACTTTTTAAGTTGAAATTACTTTTATATTTTACGTAAATAGAACTTAACTGAGTTAAAGCAAAAAGACAACTCAATAAGTTAAGTTGAGTGAACAAAATTTTTTACAGTGTGTTGCCAATTAATCCCCAGCTGTTTCTTTTTAGTAACACTTACTTTTCCATCCTTTTGTTCCTGCCGTCCCAACTTTTTTGAGACGTGTTGTGGCCATCAATTCAAAATTACCTTATTTTTTTCTTAAAATGGTACATTTCCTCAGTTTAAACATTTGATATGTTTTCTATGTTCTATTGTGAATAATATGTGGGTTTATGAAATTGCAAATCATTGCATTCTGTTTTTATTTCCATTTTATACAGCGTCCTAACTTTTTGGGAATTGGGGTTGTACTTTATTCAGGCCTCCCTAATGACTTCATAACACATTATGTGGTCATGATCATGGTCTGCATTTTTCAGATGGGAAGCACTGAAGCAGAAACAAAAAGGAATGTGGAGTTTTTAGAGAACATTGTGGCTGCATACTAGAATGCTATGCTTGGTCTCCCGCCAGAATGTTGATGTCATTTTCAGACACAGGTTCTTGGTGTAACCTTTCTCTGAGCAACCCACCACATCTCCGCCAACATTAACTAGCCTCCAACATCTCAAAAGACATCTCAAAAGACACAATCGATGATAAATGCAAGTAATCCACAGAGAATAAAGCAGCTGGTCTCTGGACCATTCATATTACACTTGTTGGGAATAATAATGGAGACTGCAATGTTTTAGCAGGTGTTAAGATATTAATGGATAGCACAGATTCAGCTCATGATTCAGAATTGGATTACTGATTTCTCTAGAGACACACTGATAACATTTTACTGCTTTGTTTATAATACAATACTTTAGTATAGCTGTGCTAAATGAGTGCACATATTTACTGGGACATAACTGAATTGCTTTGAGGTGAATCAGACGTTCAACAGGTGACCCCTCTTGAACAGCATTCAGCTAGGCTGCTGAAATCTAAATCACACTCAACCTAAATTTTTTGAGCTCCTGGTACTCTGCCAGATCCACAGTCTTCTGATGTAATTGTTTCAGGAATACATTTCAGTTCCCTTTGCCTTCAGGGACTATTGCGTTGCTGTGTTAAAAACATTGTAATGGTGGTGCAGATGGAAGCTGGAGCAGGCCTAAAACATTTGCCAACACCTGGGAGCTCCTTAAAGCACTTCACATGTGTGTAGTGTAATTATCTACAAACCAGTGGAGGTCATCAGGTAATGTGTGAACCTTTGGTGAGCGCAGTGACGCCTGTAGGTCCTGCATGCCAAACCACCAGAGCTTCAACTATTCGTTCTGTGAGAGCTACTTACACAATTGGAGCACTGTACTCTGGCTGCCTTACATATCCAAGTGTAATCAAATAACATTCCTTGGGAATGACGGGAACTTTGGTAGAGCACTGAGCGCCTGCATCAAATTACCGAGTCCTTGGTACAATTGAACATGTCTTGATATTATAATACTCAGTAAACAACAGAACTAAGAAACTAGGTGCTTTTCTGGCCAAATGAAAATGAATAAATTATTATGCCAGAGATGAGAGTAGGTTTCAAAATGAAATGTACCTCAATTTCACAAGTTTTTATTTTGATGTTCTGTTTTTTCTCATAATAGCCAACCAACTATAACCAAAGCTAAAGGCCTTGTTCTGCACAGAACATCATGTACCAGATTACTCACTTGACAGTAGTCATAAATCAGATGTGTTTACTGAAGCTAACATGTTGTGCATTTGTCTCACAACATCCTTTCTCTACCGTCCAAACAAAAAGTCTTTTTGTTTTATTCCTCATAGCTTGACACCCGTACCATGATGCATTACGCAAATCAATGCATCTATTAAAAAGTGTGGTTCTCTTCCAGTGCAATGTCCTTGGGGTGGAACTGACTGCCAAGCTGTATTTTTGTTCTCTGCTCTCTGATGAATTTGTTCAGATCACTATGAAAAATAACCAAAATCTCAGAGGGGGAGTTGGGTGAATGTTCTCCAAATGTCTGGACACATCATTGAAAAAAAAAAATATATATATATATATATATATATATAAAATTCCCATTCCTGACAAAAAAAAAAAATGTCACTAACATTTGTCTTTTAGTTAACTAAATAGTCAACTAAAATGCTTTCTTTGGCTTCCAAGTGATATACCATTTGAGGGATCAGAAGGATACTAAAGATTAAAGACATGCTAAAGACAAGTCAACATCATTATATCGCTAAATGCTAAATGTTTCCAAGTGAAAAACTGGTCCTTTTAATCTTCTACTTGGGTGAGTAAACCCATCATCTCTCAAAAGGAGCCAAGAATCTCACGTCAGCCTTTCCAATTCAATATCTCAAAATACTGAACAACATAAAGCTTCTATTCCAAACCATATTGTTGATTATGACAACCATGAGTTTTAAGGCCTTGATGTCCCCAGAAGAATTAAGAATGATTTACACCACGTTCACAAGGAAATGTGGAGGCTATTTATTATCTAAAGTAAATGACATATCTGTGTCTGTAACCATGACAAATGAAACACCTAAAGCATTCACCCTATCATTGGGCGATCATAAGCTCAAGTAACAGCAATGCCATATCCATCTATAGCCAAGAGTCCAAGAGAGCATAACTGGTCCTGCTTTCTTGGTGAGAGGAACAGAAGTAACCTGTTTTCTTTCCCTGTCACTCAGGAGAAAATATGCAATTGCTGGCATCTGTTAGCTCATTGAACAGAAAAGGTCTTTTAGCTCAGAAAAGGGCAGTTATTTCTCTCCACCAACTGTGTGTCTGCTGTGACGTTGCACGAGCTGCCATTTAAAATGGTGTTGTGGCTGGCTACATCTATTTTGTTGGGAGCGTGTGCTAGCATTTACCTTCTCACTGCTTGGTATGCAATGTGGAGAAATAACTAGTGGGTACGAATTGGCAATAACTAAACTGGGACAGTATGGAGAAAAAAAAATCTATTCAAGTTAACTGGGAAATTCTTCAAACTAGTTGGAGGGAACAATAATACTAGTGTTTCCATGATAGAAACCAAGGACACAGGTTTGAATGTAGCTGTGAATACATTGTTCTTTTAGTGATGGGGCTTATTGTTACAACTCCTGAACTTTCACTTTATTGATGAACTGCACCAGAGACCAGGTATCTTCACCCAATCCCTTCTCTGTTGTACTGCTTGTGTCAATTATCTGACAAAAAATGCACTTTCATATATTTGGGGTACTAAGGAATAGAAATGCATAAATAAAAGCCAGTATTCTCAATTACCACCAACCCAACACCCTTGACTGATCATGCTGTGTATCCTACAGCTCATTAGCAGTGAAAAAAATAAGTAATAATCCTTGCTATTTTGCTATTAATACGAAGTTTGTATGTCCATGTTTGAAAGAATTTTTTTACACCCAACCCAACACAGACTACTTCTGGAAATTTCTAGCACTGACTGAATAAGCCCAGACAGGACTCACTGGAATGACTGAACTCACTGACTCAACTGATATGGTGAATGTGTGTTGAGCAAATTTCAGTCATGATTGAAGTTTGGCTGATTTAAACAATGATCTACTGAATGAGAGTGAAGTGAATCTCAGTAATGATGGAAGGTTCACTGATTTAAAAACTGACCCGCTGAATGAGAGAAGAGTGAACATCTGTCAATACCGAAAGGATTCATTGACTCATTTGGCATGATTAAAACACATTTTAAAACATATATTTTTTAAAAAGAGTCATGACTGAAAGAACAAATCTTGGCCCTGACAGAAAGGATTCATTATGAATCAGTTTAGGCACACATCCTGTTCAAATACAACATTTAATGAAGTGTAATCATATGACTTAAACATCTGTAAAATCAATGTCTGATAATCAAGAAATCAATAATGGACATGTACGGAAATGTAAACCTTTGTTTGCACATAGATTTTGCGCAAAGGAAAGTTGCAGCAGCAACTGAACGAAAGGAATGACTCTGTGTATGGCAGTGACCGATTCTGATCCACTCACATTCCATTCCATTGGGGATGTGCTGTGTTTCTCTGTCAACTTTGATGTTCAGTATGACTCTGCTCTGGCTTCCTACACTCAATGTGTCAGACAAGCCTTTCACCTAATGTCTGCTAGGCAGTATGCACACTACTAATTTACACCATGTGTAAGTTCATTCATGGAACAAACAAAAAAATCTGTTTCCACAATTTAAGTAATGAGTAAATGTAAGGCAATTTTATGAATTTTCTAAAATCTTGGATGGATATTTTAATCCTTGATAAGTGGACACATCCAGGAAAAATAGAACATCTGGTCACGCTAGCCTTACACCAAGTAAAAGGCTTGTTTGTTATGCCATCCTTCCATACTATGAATAGGAAAATTTCTTGGAAACGCTATTTAATAGATTCTGCAGAAAGTAAATGTCAGGAACGGGGAGTCAGCAGTGGTGGATGCAAGTGAAGATTAAATTTATTTTTAAACGAAATGCGAACCAAATAGATAACATAAACAGATAACAGAAACCAAAATATGACCTATGATCTCGTGGCAAGAAACATGCACTGACTAGATGGTGCAACCAACAATGAACAGCAATTAAAGACAAACAATAGACAATGTGTGCTGTGTAAGACATGACTTCAATACCAGTGCTCATTAAACCAAAACATGGTTCAGGTGCAAACAGTCATGTGACAGGATATTGTGAGATGCATGACATATCCCCCCTTTAATGAGTAGCTCCTGAAGTGTGAAACCTGGGTGAGAGGGTGTCCTGGACATCCAGACAAGCTGTCTCTTAGTTGATGCAGGCCTTTGGCTGACAGGCTTCTTTGGGACCTCTACCCTTTGCGTAGCCAACATGAGCTGTGATGTCCTCCACCTGGCAGTGAGGCAGAGCAGTCTCTTCTGTGTAGCTGAGGGGTGGCATGATGTCAGAGGCGTACCATGAGAGCAGAAAGATGGGCACCGTAACAGCAGCAGAGGTTGCAAAGTCCAAATTCGAGCCAGAGTGGGGAGTGACATTCTCCACGTGGCTAGAGGGGGGAGCAATGTCTTCCACGTACCAAGTGGGAGGGGACCACGTACACCATGAAGCAGGGAGGAGGAGCGATAGCCTCTGTGGAGCAAGGAAGCAGAGCGACATCCTCAGCAGAGTAAGGAAGTGGAGTGATGTCATCAAGGAAGTGGAGTTACATCAAAGCTAAGTAGGAAGGCGGAGTGACATATAAAGTGGAACCAGGAGATGGAGCATCATTCTACATGGACCAAGGGGACTGAATGATGTCCGGAGTGGGGCAGGGAGGGTGGGAGATGGTTTTGGTTGGGTCAGGAGCCCCCTTCAAAAAAATTCCTGAGGTGGCGCATGACATCGAGCCGTTCCTCAGAGGCCTTGACCCAAGCTCCCTTCCCTTGTTGCTCCCACCTCAGGCAATTATTCTCTAGGAGAGCCTCTTGTACATCGAAAAATTTGCTTTATCCATTTTTGGTCTATCATTCTGTCAGTATGCAAGTGCAGATTAGGTTTCTTTTCAAACAAAATAGGAACCAAACTGACAACATAATCCTTAGAAACCAATGCATAAACTATGATCTTGTAGTAAGAAAATACACTGACTAGATGGTGCAACGAACAACAACGAAAGAGAAATAGACATTGTGTTCTGTGCTTATTAAACCAAAAAGTGAATCATATCATCTACCATCCATCTGTCTTTGACACATCTAGACAAAAAGGACAATTACGTAAGGATGCTGTTCATAGACTTCAGTTCAGCATTCAACACAATCATCCCACAACAACTGATAACACAGCTGAGCCTACTTGGTTTAAAAACCTCCCTCTGCAACTGGATCCTGCACTTGATAAGCAACTCCAACTCCAGCACCACCACACTGAACCCCGGCGCCCCCAAGGGCTGTGTGCTCAGTCCTCTGCTGTTTACCCTGCTGACTCATGACTGTGCTGCAAAGTTCAGTTCTATTCACATCATCAAGTTTGCTGATGACACTACAGTTGTGGGCCACATCAGCAACAATGATGAGTTAGCATACAGAGAGGAGGTGAACCAGCTCGCAGAATCTATCTCTTATTGTTGATAAGACTAAAGAGATGACTGTTGACTTCAGGAGAACCCAAGTGGACCACTCACCACTGCACATCAATGGAACAACTGTGGAGAGAGTCAGAAGCTCCAAGTTCCTTGGTGTGCACATGACTGAGGACCTCTCCTGGACTCTCAACACCACCTGCCTAATCAAGAAGGCCCAGCAGCGCCACCACTTCCTGTGGAGACTAAAGAGAGCCAAACTCCCCACTCCCGTCCTCACCTCCTTCTACAAAGGAGCCCTGGCCAGCTGTCTCACCGTGTAGTATGGGAACTGCACAGCCTCCGACCACAAGACCCTACAGCCAATTGTGAGGACAGCTGAAAAGATCATTGGGGTCTCTCCACTCACCATCAACACCTCTTTCAACAACCGCTGCATCCACAAAGCCACCAGTATTGCGGACGACCCCTCTCATGGACTATTCACCCTCCTGCCATCTGGCAGAATGTACAGGAGCATCTGTGCTACCACCAGCAGACTCCACAACAGTTTCTTCCCTGAGGCAGTCAGATTACTTAACACCTTGCTAGTCGAACACTTAACCCAGTAAGACTCATACCACTGCACATGCACTAACACAGTAAGACTCTGTAGACACTTTACATAGCTGCATCAGTCACTTTATACTATGGAACTCATTTTTGCAGCCAGTATTGATGCTATTCTTGTGCTGCTACATTACACAATACTGTAGCTTACAGTTTACAGTCCATGTTCTGTGTATCTTTTGTCCTGTGCATTTAGTGTTCTATTTATTTATTTATTTATTTATTTATTTATTTATTTTGTTCTGTGTATTTATTGTTTTGCACTAGTCTCACACTGTTGTGTATTGTACTTCATGTAGTCTTGCATACTGTTCTGTGTTGCACTATGGTCCTCAAGAAGCGTAATTTCATTTCAATGTATAAAAGCTATATAGAGGAATGACTATTAAAGACCCACTTGACTTGACTTGTCTTGATTTTAAAACACAATTGAGGTGTTAAAAATGTTAAGCTTGTCATGTATCAGAGAAGGAACTCTGAACTACAGTTTCCAGCAGCCACTGCACCTCAATACATCATAGTCACATGACCACTTGCACCTGAAACACCACCTTGTTAACGAGCACTCAGGTGTATATAGCCACAGTTTGCACTGCACTCCTTGTATTACGTTTGTCTTTCTTTGCCGTTGTCTTTGTTGCTGTGTTTAGGTCTTTGGTTTATAATTAGTCTTTACCATAGTATTTTGCCACAAGGTCTTTGTGTCTTTTGTGTTGTTGTTTTGGTCTTTATTAAACTGATTATCTGCACTTGCATCCGTCTTCGTCTCCAAATCGCAACAAAGCTGATATATTATTTCCATGTTTTTTGTGTTTTCATAATTGTAGTGTAACAGATACATAGATCCACAACAATGGCATATATTTTCTGTTCTAACAAATATCTTGTGATATACAGTTTTACATTACAGGTGTAATCAAATCTGATATTCACATTGGATATGCTGCATAGGTGTCATGTCAAGGGTCATGTCAATGCCTCAGTCAATCCATACCAGATGCTGCATTTCCATATGAGCTATTATGTTATAACTATTATGTTATAGTTCTGGTCCCCTAATTTGATTGGACAAGCAGTGTTCCAAGAGTGATTTAGTATGACAGCACTAGTGCATTTCATTCTATGCATCTCTCTGGTCTGTGTTTGCTGTAAAAAAATTAAAATTCTATCAATAGTTTGTTACTTTGAAACCGTTAATACGCTTAGTCAGTCTAACTGTAGTATTCAGTCTGTGTGTTGCATGGCAGCTGTGGCTTCTTTGGGCTTATTTCTTCTTTTTTCACTGGTGGAGAAAAAAATAACAAAAAATTTCTCCATATTGTTTTTGAAATATCAGTTAGTCCATATTAATTTCTTGTTTATAAAACTGTTCTATAAAAGCAATTTTACCATCACAGTCTTGCTGCTGTAATGAATATCAGCACAACTGTGATTAACTGCACTTTTTAAAATGAATTATATGAGGTCTCGACATGATGCGTGACACAACAATACATGTGACACTTCATATGATGCATCCCTGCCTTGGATTCTATGCAGTTCTCGCAATGGACTTTCATGGACCTTCCCGATCGGTATGATGGCTTCTTTGGTTATCCGGACTATTTTTTGATAGACTGCCAGAGTTACTTCTCAAGCCTGTTTGACCCGAAGCCAAGGGAGAGACAATGGATTAAGTTCATGATGTCCCGATTTTTTGGCCCAGCTCGCAAGTGGGCACAGCGAGTAGCAGCCATGAGACCCCGGGTACTGGAGGACAGTAGGCAGTTTTCGGACCTGTTTCTGAGGGAGTTTGGAGAACCAGGGCAGAGCTACAACTTGGATGAGCTGTTGAAGGGAGTTAATGTGGCAAACAGTGCTGATCTTCCATTCCATATGCATTATGAGCAGATGAGCCACCAAGTTGATGTTAACACGGACAACCAAGTCCCTGAGGTCCAAGTCCAAGTCAAGTCTCAAGTCCCTGAGGTCCAAGTCAAGTATCAAGCTTCTGAAGTCCAAGTCAAGTCTCAAGCTTCTGAAGTCCAAGTCAAGTCTCAAGCTTCTGAAATCCAAGTCAAGTCTCAAGTCCCTGAGGTCCAAGTCCAAGTCAAGTCTCAAGTCCCTGAGGTCCAAGTCAAGTCTCCAGTCTTTGAAATCCAAGTCAAATCTCAAGTCCCTGAGGTCCAAGTCCAAGTCAAATCTCAAGTCCCTGAGGTCCAAGTCCAAGTCAAGTCTCAAGTCCCTGAGGTCCAAGTCAAGTCTCAAGCTTCTAAAGTCCAAGTCAAGTCTCAAGCTTCTGAAGTCCAAGTCAAGTCTCAAGCTTCTGAAATCCAAGTCAAGTCTCAAGTCCCTGAGGTCCAAGTCCAAGTCAAGTCTCAAGTCCCTGAGGTCCAAGTCAAGTCTCCAGTCTTTGAAATCCAAGTCAAATCTCAAGTCCCTGAGGTCCAAGTCCAAGTCAAATCTCAAGTCCCTGAGGTCCAAGTCCAAGTCAAGTCTCAAGTCACTGAGGTCCAAGTCAAGGCTCCAGTCTCGGAAGTCCAAGTCAAGTCTCAAGTTCCTGATGTCACGCCCAAGTCTACCGACCCGGTCGCCCCAGTTCAGCCCACGCCCAAGTCTACCGACCCAGTTGCCCCAGTTCAGCCCACGCCCAAGTCTACCGACTCGGTCGCTCAAGCTCAGCCCACGCCCAAGTCTACCGACCCGGTCGCCCAAGTTCAGCCCACGCCCAAGACTACTGACACGACCACCCAAGTTCTGCTCATGCCCGAGTCTGCTGACACGCATAGCCAAGTTCTGCTCACGCCCGAGTCTGCCAACACGCACAGCCAAGTTCTGCCCACGCCCGAATCTGCCGACACGCACAGCCAAGTTCTGCTCACGCCCGAGTCTGCCGACATGCACAGCCAAGTTCTGCTCACACCCGAGTCTGCCGACACGCACAGCCTAGTTCTGCTCACGCCCGAGTATGCCGACACGCACAGCCAAGTTCTGCTCACGCCCGAGTCTACCGACTCGGCCGCCCAAGTTCTGCTCACACCCGAGTCTACCGACTTGGCCGCCCAAGTTCTGCTCACGCCCGAGTCTACCGACACGGCCACCCAGGTTCTGCCCATGCCCAGGGTTCACCTGGTGACCTCAGAGGCCCAGCCTGAGATCTACGAGGTGATCTCAACTCCAGAGCTGCAACCTCGATACGTGACAGAACGAAAGACCATTTATCAGAAGCAGCAGATCACCAAGATGGACGCCTGGTTTGCAGCATATGAGGAGTGGTATAGAGGACTATTAGAGCAGGGAAGAAGGACAGATGAACTACTCGCTCAGAATGACTGCATGCTTGGGCTGCCGCGGCGGGACAGACCATGCACCAGGTCACCACCGGCAATGTTCACAAAGGACTACGCCATGCCACGCCAACAGGAGGGGGAGTCTGTGGTCAGGGCGGAGACCAACTCCCACCCTCTCTCCCCTATTATGGCTCTCGCTCAGCCTTCATGTTCAGTGGAGAACGTTGCTCTGCCTCCACGTTCCGTGAAAGACGTCGCTCCATCTCCTACCGGACTCAAGGATTCCCCACTGTTCAGCTACCTCAAAGTCGCTCAGCCTCCCTGTTCAGCTGTGGACGTCGCTCAGCCTTCCTGTTCAGCTGAGGTCGTCGCTCAGCCTCCCTGTTCAGCTGTGGACGTCGCTCAGCCTCCCTGTTCAGCTGTGGACGTCGCTCAGCCTCCCTGTTCAGCTGAGGTCGTCGCTCAGCCTCCCTGTTCAGCCGAGGACGTCGCTCCGCTTTCATGGTTCGCCGAGGACTTCGCTCAGCCTGCCTGCCCTGCTGTGGTCGTCGCTCTGCTTTCATGCTCCGCCGAGGACGTCGCTCCGCTTTCATGCTCCGCCGAGGACGTCGCACAGCCTGCCTGCCCAGCAGTGGTCGTCGCTCTGCCTACCTGTTCAGCCGGGGACGTCACTCCGCTTTCATGCTCCAACGAGGACGTCGCTCTGCTTCCCTGCTCTGCCATGTACGTCGCTCTGCCTTGTTGTTTCGCCAAGAACGCCGTGCGGTCTCCAGGCTCTGCTTGGGACATTCTGCCCAGGGGGCCGGGGCCGCCAATGGAGATGGATGTTTCATGGCACTCCGGGAGGAGTGCCCTTGGGGGGGTTCTGTCACGAGTTCCCCTTTAAGCAGCGCGCTGTGGAGAATGTGAGCGCGCGTGCACGAGCAGGTGCGCGAGCACCTGCTTTTCCCTTGTGGACAATCGTGACATTTCGACACGTGCATTTGTTTATGTTTCTGTCATGTCTCCTCCCCATTCTGTCATTGGTTGTAGTCTCATGTGTGTCTGAATTGCCCTCAGCCGTCAGCCATTACAACGCTGATTATCTCCACATATATACGGCGCGCCTCCCAGCACACAGGGCGGAATGTTGAATGAGTTAGATAGTCGATTAGTTTAGAGTCCTTACGATAGATAACCACAGTCACAGTCCATAGTTTCATGTTTCGATTCATAGTCTTAGTCTTAGTCTTAGTTCATAGTTCATGTCATGTTTAGTTTCGTTTGTTAAGTTCACGCTGGTTTCTCCGCTACCAGTCCCTCGCTGCTGTTTATGTTTCATGTTTGGTATATCAACCCTGTATCCCAAGACCACGACGTTGATTCCTGCCTTGCCTCGTTTATGCCTGTTTGCCGATCGCCTGAACCTTGCATGTTACTGGATTACGTTTTTGGATCACGTTTTGGATTTGTCTGCCTGTCTCTCTTTAAATAAAACTGTTGTTCAACCTGCGCTTGCATCCTACCTTATCTCCGTTGCATCACGAAATGTGACAGACTGTAGGAACAGAAAGAAATTCTATAAATCTATGGTACCTTCAGAACTACTTAAAGGAGCATGAATGAACTAAACCAATTTAACATTTGGTGTGAACACCCTTTACCATTAAAATGGCCTCAGTCTTCTCAGGTACACTGTCATGCAGTTATATAAGAAAATTGGATGATAAGGTTTTCCAAGCATCTTGGAGAACCTACCCCAGTTCTTTTGAAGAATTTAAACCTATTTCTGTTTCTGCAGGTAGCACAAGACATCCATTATGGTGTTTATATATTAAAAGTGCTGTATTACCTAATATGGCATACAAAAAATGTTCTCTGAAACAATTAGTTTTGGAAAAAGAATGTTCTTTTCTACTGGCACAATAATACAGAAGGTATAAACTTTGAAGACAAAAATGACGTAAAAAATAATATGGTACCCAAGACTTTTTCAGTGTATTGTATATTGCATGTGTTTTCACAGGAAACTGAAGCCTCAATGAAAATGTATCAGGAAATCAAGGTGTGGTTTGTTATTTTTCACGCCTTGACCCAATTAGTCCTTTTCAGTGTTCCTTCCAGTTTTTCTTTTTCAGCTTTAGTTCAGCTTGCCTGTCAGAGGCTGCTACCTGCCAAGCTTTAGTTCTGTTCATCAAAGCTTGGCCTTCAAACAGAGAGCATGGTTTCAAAATGTGCTGCACATAAGGAATCAGACACTGCCTCATATGTGGGGTGAAATATAGCCTCAGTGCATCCTTCAGTGAGGGAATGACTTAACTGCACTGCCATTATACTGGCAAAGTCTTGTTTAAGACTGGGAGATATTTAATTACTGAATGTGGATCCTAGGGTGGGCCAAGAGTTGCTTAATCTTGCAGATCCTGTATATAATGTCTGCTCTGTTTCCAGCAGACCTGTGATGTGAGTCATGCCATCATGATGTGGGTGTAAAAGCCAATGAAACTCAGAGCTGCCAGCTTGACCCTGGGGTCCCATGAGAAGAAAAACACTAATTCACTTATTTCACCTATGGTGCCAGGAGAACAAGCTTTACACAAGGACAGTATGACCTATTTCCTCTAAACAGGACTTGCCAGTCTATAATAGTTTTCTTTTGCAATATTTTGCTTTGCCCACCCCATGCTCTGTCTAATCAGTCTTGTTAGGCTAGAGGATGCTGGGACAAAGTCAACAGGTGCTCCATAAGATTACAGAGGCACTGGATATTAATGGTGCTATTTATTAAAAGGTGATATATAGTTATTTTTAAAGATAGTGAACAAATCAAGCAAGGACACAAATTATGACTCTAGTCATGCTGCTAACAGACCGTCACTAATAACAGTCAAATAAAATTGTGATTAATGGATTGTTTGTTGTTCTTTTGAGGTGAGAATCTCCATGACATAAATACATGTCATTAATGTCATTAAATACATCTGTATGCGATGTGAATACATCCTGTAACTATTATCAATCCCAATGTGCGGAAGTATTCATATGGATCAGATAAAACATTCACACCTTGTTAGCTGTAAATTAGGAAAAACCCAAAGCATTCAGTGTACTTGATTACTTGCAGCCACATACAATTTCAAAATGTATTTTGATATATACAAAATATTCTAAATGTATACTAAATGGCCAAAAGTGTGCGGACCATATACTGTATCTGACTTTCACACTCATATGTCCCCACAAACCATGGGCATTAACAGAGAGTTGGTCTCCCTCCCTTGCTGTCATAACAGTCTCCACTCTTCTGGGAAGGGTTTCCACTAGATTTTTGAACATGGCTGTGGGGATTTGTGCTAATTCAACCATAAGAGCATTAGTAAGGTCAGGCACTGATGTCAAGTGAGAGGGTCTGGTGCACAGTCGGCATTCCAATTTATCCCTAAGGTGTTCAATGGGGTTGAGATCAGGGCTCAGGCCACCTGATTTCTTCTACCTCAACCTTGGCAAACCATGTATTTATGTACCTGGCTTTGGGCATTGTAATGATGAAAGGTTTGGGCCCTTGTTATGATGAAACAAGTTTGGGCCCTTTAGTTCCTGTAAAGGGAATTCCTAATGCTACAGCATACAAAGACATTCTAGACAATTGGGTGATTCCAACTTTGTGGACAACAGTTTGAGAAAGAACCTCATATGAGCGTGATGGTCAAGTCTCCACAAACCATTGGCCATATAGTGTAAATGTATGAAAATAAAATATGAAATTGAAATGCATTAAAATAAAATATCATTCATTCATCTTGTATGTTATCATTAGTAGTATGTTATTATTTCTATAGTAACAGCTAATTCGCAGGCTTGTATGGTGGATGCCACACCTAATCAAGGCTATACCCAATGGATTTAAAAACATGTTAATATTTAACAAAGATACATGTCTAATCATTGGTGAAGCTTTATGTAAAGAGACATTTGTTTAACATTTATGGAAGGAGTCACTAGTGTCAGCACTTTCTAGCAAGGTTTCCGGTACAGGAAGTCTTTAGGACAGAGGACCTTGTGTGTTCTATTTTCTCAGTAATATGATGAGCTGCATCTTTTTGTGTGTGTTATTTACTTAGAGAAAAACATAGAAGCTGGTGATGGAATGATTGTTTATCGCCTCAAAGTGAAAGTTTGTTGCTTTGAGCTTTTGATTGTGAGGGCGGAGTCGGAGTCCTGAGGCAAGGAAGTGAAATGACCACAGGTAAGTTAGCGTTGATCAATATTTAGTGTTAATGCTGCTGAAAATGACAGGCTGATTTTGTGATATTTAGGCAGGGAGCTCTCGAAAACATATTAATTGGAAAACAGTAACTCTGTTTTCTAACACCTATCGCGACGGTTTCAAAAGTGAATATCATGTAATGCTTCCTCAGTGTTGGCATTACAATACTAGTGTCATGTGTTTATGTTGTCTGTGAAATATGGACTGAGGTTATTCTATAATTCTCTGGGTCTGCATCTTGTCTGAGGCTCCGAGGTAGAGTTAGCTAGTTGGATGCTGTCACCAATCACAGTAGCAATGATACTCAGTTGAGTTGATAACATTACTTTAGCATACAGCTCACGGTAATGTTAAATATTACCATTACCTTTTTGAAAGTTAACAATAAGGTAGCATTACAGCTATTCACCATTGTGTAATACAGAGAGGGTTAATGTTACTTAAATTTAGCAAGTGTTTTGGACAAGGCTAGTAATTAGCATAAGGAGGATGGGTTAGGGCCATGTTTCTTCATGTATTCGATGAATGTTAATGCTGGTTAACAGGTGCAGACAGTCAGTGGCTAACGGAACTTAGCTAGCTCAGTAATGTCGAGGCCAAAAGTTCTTCACAAGGTTAATGTAACAAAAAGAGAGGTCGGGGTTTAATTTGTAATGCTTTCCACTATCTCTGTAATGTTGATTGACTTAATTAGGATGTGCAAAAAATTGGTGGTGAGATGCTAAAGGCAGGAAAATAAATATTTGCAAGTTAGCTAGATTTTCCTGGTGAGGCTACAGCACCATTTCGTTCATTAGGAGAGTGAAATTTTACAGTTTGGGATTCAGTAGCGCAATTTCTCATTTGTCCATATTTTGTAACTAACAACTAACCAACACTCTTTTTTTGCTCTTTTACAGCTTTTCAAATGGAAGGGAGTGGGATTCTTGTCTTCCCAGTTGGCAGGGAGATTTGTAAGAAGATGCATCAACTCCAGTTCTTACATCTGTCAAATGTTTTAATGATTTTAATAAATGTCACCTGAATTTCATGCAATTGTTTGTGTATTTTATGAGCTTTTTAGTAGAATTTTAGCATACAAACAAATTTCATTTTAGGATAATTGTAGGGTTGAAAAGTATAAACAGCACATCTCTGTGTTATTTTTGTGTTGTTTTGTAACACATCTTTGTGTGGAAATGTACAAACACACAGCATGTTTTAAATGTACTAACATTTTGGAGAAACATACACTGCCATCCAGAGCAGGACAATGCCAAACCACATTCTGCCTAGATTACAAGTGCATGGTTGTGTAAGTAGGGAGTGCAGGTGCTAGCATGGCCTGCCTGCAGTCCTGAACTGTTTCCGATTGAAAACGTATTATGAAGAACAAAATAAGGCAATGAAGGCCCCATACAGTTGCGCAGCTGAAGAAATGCATAATGGTGAATCCGGGAAAATTCTGCATGCTAAACGTAACTAACTGGTGTCTTCAGTGCCCAAACGCTTAATAAGTGTTAATAAAAGAAAAGGTGATTATACACAGGGATAAATAGTCGACTGTTAAATGAGTGTATATTTTCAAAAATAAATTAAATTCACAAAGTAAAACATCAAGTAATGTGTTAATGTGTTTTCAATACAGTACAGGGTGAATTGAATTTTCACATTACTCTTTTTTTTTGTTTGTTTGTTTTTTTTGCGTTTTCCATACTGTCCCAACTTTTTCAGAATTGGGGTTTTAAGGGTGTATGATTAATTCTCCTTTAATAACTTCAATTAACGGGAATAAGCTTGAAATCTTTAGGCCAGTTTAAAATCGGTTCAGGGTTCCAAATGTTAAAGCCAGTTGGTGACGTGTTAATAGGAAACAACTGTGTCGGGTTATGTTCCTGTTGAGAACTGTTTCTGCTCTTGGTGCTGTGGTATGAAAGAGACACACCTCAGTGGCATAATATCTGAACAGGGAACAGTTGCAAAAGTTTCCGCTTTAGCTGCTGGCACTAATGAAGTGTGCTTAGGGATACTGTGTGCTGTTTGGCTTTTTATCCCTAGTGAAGTTTATACAAAACCACCTTTGTAGTAGCAATAACATTATTATTTTTATAAGGGGAGAGGGATATGGTTAAGACCAGACAAAAAGAGAGATAAGACAACATAGAAACAGGCTTTGCTAATGCACTGGTCTATCTTCAAGGTATGATTAGGATTCATGATCCTTGCTTTAATTCCTAACCTTTTCATTATTAAATTAAGCTGCCATCTGTAATTAAATGGACAGCCATAACTAGTTTGAAGTCAGTTCATATTCCAGTCCCATTTTTGTTTCACTAAGAGCATCATTCATTTCCAAGTCATGTGCCCATTTAATCACTGTTATTTCATTTGGTCCAGCTACAAAGAGCTTGAGGAATGTTGGCTATGTTCCTCCAAAATCTCTTCACAGTTTGGAATGTTGTATTTACTGAGGATTTGGTATGGACCACTCCCCTAATACGTGGGGTCACAATAGAAGTTGCAAGCCCCTTTACAGTCGTGGTGGATGACAAAATGGGGGAAATGCACTCTAAATTTAGGGGCAACACGCAATCTGAAGTCATTCACAAACATGTATCCAGAAGATATGTTACACATGGATCCATTTTTGGTGAAAATGTGATTATTCTTGTCGTCACTGCAAAATCTTTGGAGCTTTCCAGCTGGACATAGTTTGAACATATTCTTCATAGCTGGCCCATTTTCTTGTACATCCCCTTTGCAAACCATGTCTGTTTTTTGTAAATTCAGTCAGAAAGCCCATTGTTTAAGCGAATGCAGCACGTAATTGAAACACAGCTAGTGTGTTTAAATGCAGCATGGGGTCCATTATATTACAGCTTTTTTTTTTTTAATCACTTAGTAATACTACATCTGTTTCAGTCAGGTGTGAGACATAATATTGTGTGAAATGCATTAGAGATCTGTTAAAATAAAACCATAGTTAAGCATATATAACAACTGGCTAAGTTAAATAGCCATACAGTAAATGATGCTCCAACCAACACACACATTAGCAAAACTGCAAATCCAACAAGAATAATAAGATCCCCTATTACTTGTTATCCTTACTTATTAAATCCATCATGATTTCATGACTAGAGTAATTTCTGTTATCACCAAAGTGGGCAAATGAGATTCACCAGGTCCAAAGTCCGAAATGGTTCAAATATGCACTAGTTACAATATTGCATGTGTGTTGGCATATTTATAGTGTAGCACTATCCATCACAAGGAGTTTATAGTGCAAGACATTGTACTTTGTATTGGTTTTATACAATGCTTAGCAGAGAGCTTAATGTAACATATGGCCCATAAATGTAAGCTTATTTTTATACAAGCATTCTCTAACATTTCCCAACTGGCAAAAAATCTGACTTGGATTAGTTCACTTGGGTGTGGGTTAAAATGCACTCTATTTTAAATGTACTATACATATTTCTATCCACCCACTAGATTCTAATATTTCATTTAAACCTAATTGAAAGACCCATGGATGTCATGAGTATTGTGCAGCCTGTTTCAATAAGTCATGCTGTTTCCATTTTTACTGACCCTCAGTACACAGATTGGTGGGTCTTCTGGGATGTATTCATTTCAATTTAAAATTCACTGCTTCTGGAAATTAGCTTGGCCAGTGCATCAAGAAATAAACAACGTCCCAAAATGTTTTTATTTAAAAATATAGATTTTTATATTAGTTAATTTGAAGAATTCATACTGTATTTCATTGTCTCTGTGCGTGTACACTGCACAATGACAATAAAGTTGAATCTCATTATCTCATTTCATAAGAATGTCATAATACATGCATAAGCATGAAAACCATTTATAGAGCATGCTTGAGGATATATGCATATAGCTTATGTTGCTATTTGGCATTGTATGGATAATGTATGTATGTCAGGAAAAAGTTGAGGACATGACAACCTACTTTATAAAAGAATTATAACCATTCAGTAATACATCTAAAAATGAACTTTGCTGTCCTATATATTATTTTTTCATACTCATTCATACCATATTCATGAAATCTTAGTATCCATGAAGTGTCATCAGTGTGATATGTGCATCTGTTTAATGCAGGAATTTGATGCTCATATACCATCTCTAAGAATAAGTAGAATTATTTTTGATGCCATTAGAATAAAATTTTCACTTTAATTACCTCAAAACAAAACTGTTTACTTTCTAAAATACCTCTGGTCATCTTGCAAATACTGACATAAGTTTGTATTATTCAAATATGTTGAAAAAATACTTATGTAGAGATCCTTCAAAGAAAGTGTTACCCATTTTCTTTAGTTAGATTATGTTTTATAATCCCAAAGATCCCAAAATGTTACATGAATTAGATTTTCATGCTCCATTAATTCATGTGCTTTGAGCTGCAAACAAGCTCAGGCCTACTTCACATCCCATGTTGCAGGCCAAATGTTATTCGTTCATAAATATTAATCCAAGATTATTTGAGAATTTTCACGTTATGAGATGCATCATGAGATCATGAGATACTACTACTTCCTTTACCTTATCTGTCCCATAAAAGAGTTCATGTGTTTTGGTTCCAAGCATGATAACCTTGAATCATGTGTGAGTCATTTGGATTATACAGTATTAACACCCCTTTGCTTACATTAAATTAAACTAAACAAGTCATCTGTAAACTGTGAGATCCATTGCTTTACCCTGGACAGGGTTTGTACACATTAGCAAATGCAGTAAACATGCTTACAATGCTTATGTATGGATTCAAATTATTCTGTTTTTCTGTTTCACTTATAGTATTCATTACATAAGGAAAGATAATGGGAACTGTTGTTTTAAGTAAATAACAACAACATGCTGGTGATGTGATGCTGTTTCATTCCTCCTCAAAGAAAAGTTCAGCATATCAAACAACTTTACATGCAAATTACATGAATTTTATTACATAAAATTGGCAAATTGGGGCATGTCATATTCATATGGCATGTAAATAACAAATAAGACACTAGTAGGAGGGAGCTTGCACCTATGCAACAGAAGCTGATTCATTATGTGAGGTCAAATCACCACTCATTTAATTTTAATAGTGTTCAAGTTTGCTAGTTACCATAGCTACCATGTAACTTAAATAACTTTAACTTACACGTTTGACAGAATTCAGCCAAAGGAACATTCAGCACCACACATTTATCCCATTATCATCGAAATATCCATATAATATTGTACAGCAGTGTATTATCCTTTTGCAAATTAACACCTGCATATTTTTTTTGCATTGTAGGGGAATAATTTCCTCCATCCACTGATATAACCCTGAATAGTGTACTGCTATAAGGCCAAATTTGGATATTGAGCACAAGCCACCTGTGTTCATTTATCAACCTAAAACGTAGTTCATCTGGCAGGACAAGGTCCAAATATTCCGTTTTCCAAGATACAACCATGACAAATAAAATATGAATTGTTGCCTTCTGTCATTTCTCCAGTGAACTATGTAGACTGTTGCACCATTAAAATACTTTCTACTACACTCCTGTGTTTTTCCTTTTATTTAGCTGCATATTACAGCATCCCGAGACTCCACTAATAATGATAGACTCAAGGCGGTCAGATAGCGTGGATAGATAATTGCTTATTGCAGTAAGTCATAGCCACAAGTCTAGACATTTAACACAGTGTTACTGAAAGAGCCAAGTCAAGCACATAATACATTGTTTATTAGCCACTTTGACAATGTTATCATGCCTGAGGTTCCATTCAAATGAAGAGATGCCCAAGTTGCACTGCTGATGAGGCTTTCATCCTCACTCTGCCTTAGGGCCAGCCTGATTGTAGCAATTACATGTTTCTTTAAGACAAGACACAAAAAATATAGGAGATGTTTTGTGAGTGTAATTCATTAATTTATCACATAGGGGTAAAAGAAACTTTACTTTTCAGTAAAGGCTGGGAAAATGCTTGCATTCCTCAATCAGGAAAAGCCGATCTTAAATCAGAGGAACCAAAACAATATTTACAGCGTCTTGATTCAATTAATGTTTTACCTAGAACAAATTGATTGCAGCAGACTAACTTGGCAGGGAACGGTGAGTCTGAGAAAGTCGTCACTTGGAATAGAAGGGGAAACAGGCAGTTCCTAAACACAGCCAGGATCTGTGTTTCATCTTAGAACATGGAGAGTATGTGTCAGCTCTCTGTGTGTATCGAACAAATAACCCATATCTCATGTCAGTATTATTTGCTCATATCCAAAGGGGTGAATTGTGTTTTGCAGCAGAAAATGCTCTGTAATTAGTGACAGATGGAAAAGGTCTAGTTATAAAATTATACTTATACACGGAAGCAAGTGGACGACAATAATCACCAATCATTCAAGATGAATCACCAGTAGATTATTATTTTTCATTTTATTATCCATGGATGTCTATAATAGAATTTGATTTTGTTGATATTTTTACCACAAGTTTGAACTTGTAACATCTCCTGCCTGAACATTTTTGTGTCACCTATTGGCAACTTTTCCTGCTTGTATTACTCTGACATTTAAACATATGGAAGGCACTACCCGCCTCATAGATCCTCCTACTATGCAAATGGACCGGTATTAATCTTTGTCTGATAATACAGCTTGACAGATTCATCAGTATGGAACCTTATGAATTCACATTCCTTCAACCTCCCATTTATTTCATTTAATCGCTGCTTGAGATCAACATGCCATACTGAAACATAACTCTGACAAAGAGTCCAATATCAGTCATGCAAGGGATTAGCTCATCGGTGTCTGGGTGGAACTTGCACATATGTGTTGTCTGCAGCAAACATTCTCTGAAAAAGCATTTGTTTTCTCTGTGGTGTACATGAAAGTTGATGCATTTCATTCAGCCTGGTTATTTTGCAATGTGTAATGGTACTTGACCTAATTTACCTGAACCCTGTATAATAAGACTGGCATAGCCATGTCATAAAGTCAGGTAGATGTTATAGAAGGTTATAAGAGTTATATATTCAAATAGCTGTCACAATATTTAATGCTATGACAGCATATGTCACAAACCGATACAGATGTCATAGGGAGTCATGACTGTTTATATCCAGTTACATAACACTATCATGTTATCATTATTGATCATTGTCACAATACATAAATAATATTAACACCCTTGGTAAATATGAGCAAAGAAGGCTGTGAAAAATTGTCTTTAATGTTTAACCTTTTGATCTTTTGTTCAAAAAATTCACAAAAATACTCTGCTCTCATGGATATCAAACAATTGGAAACAATACACAGGTTTATATATAAAAAAAACTTTGCTAAATATAGGTGTGCAACTATTATTGGCACCCCAATGAATTCATATGAGAAAAATATATTGGAAGTAATTTCCCATTTATATTTATATTTTTAGTACACCTGGGTGACTAAATTCCCTTAGTCATTCATAACAATGGGTAAGACCAAGGAATGTAGCTGTGATGTGCTGCGAAAGGTTGTTGAGTTCACAAAATGGGAAGTGGCTATAAGAAAACAGCAAAAGCAATGAAAATGCCCATTTCCACCATCAGGGCAATAATTAAGAAGTTCCAGTCAACTGGAAATGTTATGAATCAACCTGGAAGAGGACATGTGTCTATATTGTCTCAACGCATTGTGAAGAGGATGGCCCAAGTGGCCAAAAAATCTCCAAGTATCACAGCTGGAGAACTGCGGAAGTTAATTCCGTCTTGGGGGCAGAAAGTCTCCAAAAGTAAAAAAAAAAAAGGTGTTTGTAAGGGTTTCAGGAAAAAAGCCTCTACTCTCATCCAAAAACCAAGTCAAGCATCTTCAGTTTGCCAGACACTACTGGAACTTCAAATGGGATCGAGTTCTATGGTCAGATGAAACTAAAATAGAGCTTTTTGGCAATAAACACGAGAGGTGGTTTTGGCACACACAGAGAGGTAGCCATATGGAAAAGTACCTCATGCCCATGGTCAAATATGGTGGTGGCTCTTTAATGTTTTGGGGCTGTTTTTCTGCCAGGGGACCTGGACATTTTGTTAGGATACATAGCATCATCGACTCTATCAAATATAATCAGATATTAAATGAAAACCTGACTGCCTCTGCCAGAAAGCTTAAAATGGGCCGTGGTTAGAGCTTCCAGCAGGACAATGATCCAAAACATATATCAATATCAACACAAAAATGGTTTACTGACCACAAAATCAAGGTCCTGTCATGGCCATCCCAGTCCTCTGACTTGAAACCCATAGAAAACCTGTGGGTTGAATTGAAGAGGAGAGTCCAGCAGTGTAGACATTAAAATTTGAAGGATCTGGAGAGATTCGGTATGGAGGAATGGTCTCAGATCCCTTGCCATGTATTCTCCATCCTCATCAGGCATTATAAGAGAAGAGCTATTATCTTGGCAAAGGGAGGTAGTACAAAGTGTTGACTAAAAGGGTGCCAATAATTTTTGCAGACCTATATTTAACAAAGATTTTTTAAAAATTGTTTTGTTAGGAATTGTTTGATATCCATGTGAGCAGAGTATTTTTATTATTTTTTTAAACAAAAGATCAAAAGGTAAGACAATAAAAAAAAAATTCACAGCCTTCTTTGCTCATATTTACCAAGGGTGCCAATATTAGTGGAGTATACTTAATGTATACTTAATGACAATACCATAACTTGTGATGACATACAGTGATGCATGAAAGTTTGTGAACCCTTTAGAATTTTCTACATGAATAGGATATACAAAGAGATCCCAATTAAACAAATAAGACAAAAATATTATACTTGGTCATTTATTTATTGAGGAAAATGATCCAATATTACATAGTTTGTATGTGAACCTCTAGGATTAGCAGTTAATTTGAAGGTGAAATTAAAGTCTAAATTAAAGCTGTTTATAATCCGTGGGATGACAATCAGGTGTGAGTGAGAGCTGTGTTTTATTTAAAGAACAGGAATCTATCAAAGTCTAATCTTCACAACATGTTTGTGGAAGTGTATCATGGCATGAACAAAGGACATTTCTGAGGATCTTGATTGAAGTCAAGGACCTGAGAGGTGTTTATGCTCATGGGGTGAGACAGGATGGAAAAGGTTATAAAACCATCTCTATAGAATTTGGACTTAATCAATCCACAGTCAGACAGATTGTTTACAAATGGAGGAAATTCAAGACTTTGTTCCCTCCCCAGAAGTGGTCAACCAACAAAGATCACTCCAAGAGCAATACGTGTAATAGCCCACGAGGTAACAAAGAAATCCAGGGTAACCTCTTAGCAACTAAAGTCCTCTCTCACATTGGCTAATGTTAATGTTCATGAGTCCACCAGTTTAGGAGAACCCTAAACAACAATGTTGTGCATGGCAAGATTGCAAGGGGAAAGCCACTGCTCTCCAAAAAGAACAGCTGCCCGTCTGCAGTTTGCTAAGGTTCATGCAGACAAGCCAGAAGGCTATTGGAAAAATGTTTTGTGGATGGATAAGACCACAGTAGAACTTTTTGGTTTAAATGAGAAGCCTTACAGTATGTTCGGAGAAAGGAAAACAATGCATTCCAGCATAAGACACTTATCCCACTTGTGAAATATGGCGGTGGTAATATCATGGGTCAGACCTGGTTTGTTGTATCCGGGCCAGGACAACTTGCCATCTTTGATGGAACAATGAATTCAGAATCGTAAAGGAAAATGTCAGGACATCTGATCAAGTGGGGCATGCAGCAAGACAATGACCCTAAGCAGAAGTTCTTCCAAAGAATTGTTAAAGAAGAATAAAGTAAACTGATCAACTGTTACCAGAAACATTTAGTTACAGTTATCGCTGCACAAGAGGGTCACACCAGATACTAAAAGAAAAGTTCACATACTTTTGCCACTTACAGATATGTAATATTGGATCATTATCCTCAATAAATCAGTGACCAAGTATAATATTTTTGTCTAATTTGTTTAATTGGGTTCTCTTTATCTGTTTTGAGGATTTGTGTGAAAATCTGATGATGTTCTGGGTATGCAGAAATATAGAACATTCACAAACTTTCAAGCACCACTGTAACATCTTATGTCACATTACAAATAAACAATGGTGCTTTAGTCAGCATATAGCATATGCTATGATAAGTGATATACATCCTTTACGTAAAGGATGTATATCACTTGTCATAGCATACGGTTGTTGTCTAATGTAAAACATGCAAACTAGAGAATATATGTACATAAATACAAGCTGTCATGGCATTGAACATCATAACAGCTATCATTACATGAGAGTGTGATATCATAAAACTCAAGACATATGGAAATGACATGGTTATGTGAACAATATAAAACAAGGTTACCTGTGAAGTATATCTTGAATACTTATGTATTAACCTACTTGAAACCTGGCAACCAGCACTCTATTTGACAACAGAGCCGGAAAGAAACATGCAGGCGTCGCTGACACCTGAATTCTGATTTAATGTGCAACAGTTATATCCCACGTGGCTAAGACTGAGGTGCGGATAAGCTTGCACTGCTGTTGTAACTCATTTGGCTGCAGCAAGTGTTTTCGCTCTTACTCACAGTCTTATCATGCAAGAAACGCGGCTGTTTTTTGTCTGGCCCAATCAGAGCCTTGGCTTTACCTTCTCTATTGATTTTGCCAAAATATCTGAGCTTCAGGGTTAGACAGCATTAGACAGAGGAACATGCAGAAAAAAGAGAGAGAGACAGAGAGAAAGAGATGAAAAGGGAGTCACTAGTAAATCATGAACGAATTGTATTACAGACAGAATTAACATACAGCTCTGAAATAATCTGATTGGCTTTCATTTTTATGGGTTTCCCTTTAATAAGAGCCACTATTTATAGATTACATGGTCTTTCTTCATTACCTCATTAGTGCATTTGAACACCATGAAGACATTTTAAGGATCATCTTCATAACAATACAAACAGATCATTATATGACTGAGAATCTTATAAAACCGGCATCTAATATACAAGGAAAATTAGTAAGTTTGGGTAGGACATGTAGTTACAGAACTCCATTACACAGTTAATATCTATTACTATCTGTTAACGTCAAAAGTAAAAATGTTATCCTGCACCAGCTGATCTAATCCACAGGAGGGCTACATTTCACACTGTCTGCCCTTTCCTTCTACCCATCTCTCCCATAGCTCCATCTATCTTACAAGCCACAGGAAATCTATCAGAAACATTTCAGATTAATTGAATACTTAAGGGTGTGATAAGTTGTTTATGATTCCAAATACACGTCAAACTTCTGAATCATATCTAGACCTTTGTGAATGTTAATCTAACTAAACATTGTGTTGTGTTTGTTTTTGACAATGACATTTCTCAAACCTTGTATAGAATGTGAGAGATGTCTTTTGAATGAAAGGTTTGATGTAAAAATCTTCTTGTAAAGCCTATATTATCCATCACACTAATCTGTCATAATATGAATGCAAACAGTGATCCCAACCATTTGCTCAGGGTTTAAATGCTGGCAGAGGCCTGACTATATGGAGATCTGTGGAATTTTTTTCATCTGAGCACAGTGGGGGCCTATCAAACTATGCAAGTTTTTATGAAAACAGAGGCTTGGAACCTCCCAGGACTACTTATTCCACAGGCCTGGCCAGGAAAAAAAAGCACTCGCAAAACAACTGCATAGGCAGAATATATGCTTGAGCCCAGACAGGCTGAGATCAAACTGCTGGCTGGGAGGCAAAAGGCTTTGATAAGCCTTGGCAGTCTTGAGCCTGTCATGTTTAGGAGCATGTCTGAAAGCAAGCTCTTCCTCATTAAAGGTAGAGAGTGCTTGTAAAAATCTACCTACCTTTATTTGCAGGATGCTTGTGTTATACCAATATCATTATTGCTCTAAAATTACTTCAGCATAGGAGGTATGTAAGAACAGAATGCAAGGCAGACATTAAAATGTGTGTGTGTGTCTGTGTGCACACACAGACACACACACACAGTGCTGTTAAAAATATTGATTTCCTGATTTCTTCTGTTTTGGTCTACAGTATATCTCATACTAAATTGTTTCAGAAATTAAAAAAAAAAAAATCTACAGCAAATCTTGATACCACCAACTGGGCCTATGTGAAAATGCATTTGCCTCATAATTACTAATTCCCTAAATCTATGAAACTGCATTCATAATGGGGTTCACCTAGACTAGACACAACCTGGCCTGATCACTGCCAGCCCAGATCAATCGATTCAACACTTAAATAAAACTTTTTCAACAACATGAAGTTGGTTAAAAGGTCTTACCTAGTAACACACTATGCCAAAGTTGAAAGAAATTCCAGAAATTATGAGGAAGAAGCGGATTGAAATACATCAGTCTGGTAAGAAAGAACCAAAAGAACTAAAATGAGAGCCATTATCTCCAAATGGAAAAACTCTGCACAGTAGTGAACCTTCCCAGAAGTAGCCAACTTTCCAAAATTCCTCCAAGAGCACAGCAACAACTCATCCAGGAAGTCACAAAAGAGCCAAGCATAACATCAAAGGAACTCTTGCAACAACAAAGGTCACTGTTCATGAATCCACTCTCAGAAAGACACTGGGCAAAAATGACATCCATGGAAGTGGATGAGGTGAAAACCACTGCTAACCCAGAAGAACATTAAGGATCATCTGGATTTTGGCAAAACCTTGATGATCCGCAAACCTTTTGGGAGAATGTTCTGTGGATTGATGAGTCAAAAGTGGAACTCTTTGGAAGACGGGGGTACCATTACATCTGGTGTAAACCAAACACCAAATTCCACAAAAAGACCTTACAGTCAAGTATGATGGTGGCAGTGTGATGGTGTGGGAATGCTTTGCTGCTTCAGGGCCTGGGCAAGTTGAAATAACTGAGGGAAACATGAATTCTGCTCTCTACCAGAAAATCCTACAGGAGAATATCCAGTCTTCAGTCCGGCAGTTTCAGCAAGACAATGATCCATAGCATAGGAGTAAGTCCACTTCTTAATGACTCAAAAAAAGCTAATTTAAAGTTTTGGAGTAGCCTAGTCAAAGTCCTGACTTGAACCATTTGAGATGCTGTGGCTGCTTGAAAACCCTCCAATATGGCTGAACTAAAGGAGTTCTGCAAACAAGAGTGGGCCAAAATTCCACCACAGTGCTGTGAAAGACTGAGCAGTCTTTCACAGTTATTGTCTGGTTGTACTTATTGCTGCTAAAGGTGGCACAAACAGAATTTAACTTTAAGGGGCAATTAGTTTTTCACGTGGGTGATAGGTGTTGGATAACATTTTTTGCTTCAATAAAAAAGAAAATAATAAAAACTTTAATGTGTGTTTACTCAAGTTGCCTTTGTTTTATGTTGAATTTAGTTTGAAGATCTAAAACTATTTAGTATGAGATAGAAGAAACAGAAGAAATCAGGATGGGGGCACTATATGTATATGGTGGACTCTCCACATAAACAGAGTTTTAAATGTGTGTCATTGTTGATATGGTTTAGTCTTCTCTGAGGAGTCTTCAGTGTCAGCACTTAAGTTTTCTGACACAGGAAAGTGTTCAAGAAAGAGGTTTCTCTGTAAAATAAGAAGCTCCTTTTTTATGCCTTATTAACTTGACGATACAGAGAGAAAAAATACACCGATTTAAAAGAGAATGTCTGGCTGACACATGTAACCCTATTCCCTGAGAGGGGAATGAAACGCTGTGGGAAGCGCCCTCGCGCGTGACCAGTATCTAAAGCTTGTGTAACATCATGCCTATTTATGGGCCTGCAGAAGAGTGAACTTTAGAATCCTAAGCTTCTTTGAGGCTGACTCTAAGGGCTCAAATGGGGCACCTGACAGATCTTCAAGGACCACTTAAAGGTCCCAGGAAAGTATAAACCTTGAAGTTAGAGGATGTTGCCACACAGAGGCTCCATTAATAGGGGCATGGCTGGCCAAAATGGTGGCCACTTAGACCCTGATGTAGAAGGAGCCAACCCTGCTGAGAAACGTCCTTGTAAGAACTCCAGGACTGTAGCTATTGTGCAGTACACTGGGTCTAGCAGACGTTCCTCACACCACGAGACAAAAAGTCACCATACACAATTTCCATACACAATTTCCTCGTGGATGCTGTCTCAGTTGTGAGACCAGAATCTGTGAGCTGGTGCCCCTCAGGGGCCAGACCCACAATTTCCATAGTTCCAGCCAAGGGTGATAAATCAGCCCTCTGGCTTGAGACAGTAGATCCCTGTGGATGGGAATCTTCCAAGGAGAGCAGGTATATTATCTCTGAGGACCATATTCGAGCTGGTCAATAAGGTGCTACTAGCAGCAGACATAGACAGTCTTGGCGAACTCTCGCTATAACTTGTGGGAGCAGTTTAACATTAAAAATGCTATGTGTGCACGTGTGCACCATGGCGTCCAGCCCCAATGGTGTGGGAGGAGTGAGGGCAAACCACAGCGGGCAGTTTGTTGTCTCCTTGGAGGCGAACACATCTACTTCTGCTTGGTCGAACCTCCACCATACGGACTCCACCACTTGTGGATGGAGCCTCCAATCCCTGGGCCTCAGCCCCTGCCTCAACTGAATGTCTGCCCCAACATTCCTGTTGCCCAGAATGTACATTGCACTCACTGACAAAAACTTTCCCTCTGCCCAGAAAAGAATTACCCCTGCCTGAATAGGGGGCATGAACATAATCCTCCCTGATGGTTGATATATGAAACCACCGCTGTATTATCTGTCACAACCAATACACGGTGACCTCTCAATTGAGGAAGGAAGAATTTCAGTGGTAGAAATATGGCCCACATTTCTAGGCGATTTATATGCCACTCTAGATGAGGGCCGCTCCAGAGACCGTGAGCTGGACAGACGTCTAAGACAGCGCCCCAGCCCATGAGGCAGGTGTCTGTCATTACTGTCTTGCGATAAGGCGATACCCCTAGAGTTTGACCCAAGGCTAGAAACCGGGGACACCTCCAAATTCTCAGAGCATGTAGGCATCGCCACATGACACTGATTATTCTCAGACGTAAACCCCCCAACATTTCAGGTGCCACTGAAACAGTCTCCTGTGCAATAGGCCCAGCGGTATGACGTTGGCTGCTCCTGCCATAAGCCCCAACAGTCTCTCATAGAGACTGGAGGGGATGCCGAAATCCAGCATTATCTTGCTCAATGTTGATAGTATTGACCCTACGCATGTTGGGGATAGAAACACCCTCATTGTAGCAGAATCTTTATAACCTCTAGAAAAGTTGTCCTCTGCACTGGAGAAAGCATACTTTCCTGAGGTTCAAACTGAGCCCCAAGCTCTTCATGTGGGCAAGAACAAATCGCCAGTTCCCTGGATAGTGCTAAAATTAACCAGTCATCCAGATAGTTTAGTACACGGATGCCCTGGAGTCACAATGGAGGCAGAATGACATCCATGCACTTTGTGAAGTTGCGAGGGGATAAAGCTAGCCTGAAGGGAAGAACCCAATATTGGCATGCATTGCCTCCATACACAAACCTCAGGAACTTCGTGTTACTGGGCAATATTTCTATGTGGAAATATGCATCTTTTAGATATACTGTCACAAACCAGTGCTCAGAATGAATCTGTTAAATTAAAGTTTGGGTGTCAGCATCTTGAACTTGTATGTCTGAAGTGTACAGTTCAGATGACGCAGATCTAAAATTAGCCACATACTCCCATCTTTTTTGTGAACCAGGAAATAACGGCTGTAAAAACCTCCTTCCCTCAGGGAATGGGGTACATGTTCTATGGCCCCTTTGTCCAAGAGGGATCTTAATTCCTGTGTGAATGTCAGGCTCTGCTCTATGCTGACTATTGTGATGAGCACACCTCTGAACCGGTGGGGGTGGGGGTGAGGGTAACTGGGTCGAGGTCTGAACTGGACCTTTTAATCCTTTTCTACGGTAGACAGAACCCATGGAGACACATTTGGCAGTAGTTTCCATGCTGACAAATGGTCTTTCAGTGATATTAGCTTTTCCACATTCTATTGGAGGGAAAGCATCAGATTTTCATTGCCTTGTGACAGCTCGCTGACCAGAGAACACTGGGAAATTGGGACAGCGTTGGCTAGGGGAGGCCCTACAGTAGTACTGGGGGCTAATTGCCCTAACAACCTCAAGTCCCCTGATACGTCCCTCCACGTTCCCTCAGGACCGCTCCTCCTTTGTCTGCTTGACCTTTATGACCATTCTCAGATCAGACCTAGTAGCAAGCTGTGACTGTGGCCGCCGGGTTCCCCTGGCTGTCTGCGGGGGGAGTTGGTCCACCACACTCACCTTCTGTGCCTCCCTTGCACTAGCGCTGACCCAAGCTCCACTCGTGGATGCCCGCGTGAACTCGACACAACAGGGAAGGAACTGGTTGAATGCTGCCGAATGTCGAGCCCACTCAGCAGGGCTGCTTGGTAGGCCTGCAACACTTCCATTGTCTGCAGTGACCCACAAGCAAGACCCACTATCGCATAGGCCTTGCCCACCAACACCACAGTGGCCTTACATGGCTTGGATGGCAAAGTCAGCCCAACTAAATTACCTGCTGTTGATGGAGAGAGGTAGCTCGCAAGCGCCTCCTCCACCTTTGGCATAGCTAACTTCAGATACTGGTGTGAGGGCGCTTCCCACAGCGTGTAGCTCATACAACGTTGAGTTCCCTTTCAAAGGGAACTGTATAGCTGCTACAACCTAAATAATGATAGAAGCAGATTTTCACAGATTTTGCAAACATTAAATGGAAATATAAATGAATAACTGTATGATGTGTTCTTTAACTGATAAAAAAAATTCATCATTTGCAAATTGCTGTGGTATAGAGGAATAAAACACTTCACATCCTATAGTTGATTAATTTCCAACATGCCCCATTCTATTTTACTCGTTCCTAGTCATCAACACATTACATGTACATTATGTGTTCCAGTATTTAATGCTGATTTTTTGTAGGCAGACTGAGTGATTTGCAATAAAGAGACATTCCAGACCAGTTGAATATAATTCTTTTTGAATGTCAGGAGGCAACAGTGTTCATCTCTTATTCAGATGTCTGCCAAAGTCTGCTGAAGTGTTTGCGTAACAGAAAATAAATTACCTGAAAGCATGTCTGTACTTCATTCATATTTACAGTAAGAAGATATTCTCCATCATTATTTATGAGCACATTAATTTAAAAGTTTTCCCTAAAGTAAACAGAAAAGCTCAGCCATTTGGAGGGAGATTTGTTGCATGTGTGCATGTGTGTCATTGAGCAAAGTTGTTTACTTCCTTTCTTTTCTTTTCAGCCGGATCTTATTAGATGAAAATTTTGATTAACCCAAATTAGGTGTACTACCATGCTGGCATATTATAAAGTAATCAAGGTCAATCAGGATCCACTTAAATATTAACACTGTTGTTTATAAGAGTAATGCCACAATTTTTACAAAAGAGTCTGTTATCCCAAGTGTTTGTAAATAGCACCAGATTCATTGCTCATAGCAGCATTTCCCAGACTTTGGTTCAAATTAATTAGAAAACACTCATTCAAACACATCTGCAATTGCATGTTGTGTATGTGTTTGTATAATTTGACACATAATTAAAATTCTTCTGCAAAATGTGTATTGGTATTTTTGTGCAATGACTGCCAACATTAAAATGCAAATTCAAAGTCCCTTTGCCATTTCATTTTTAATGTCTACAGTATATCAGAATATATTCTGCCCAACTGAAAAAATAACTGTAATCCTCACAATTTTTTATTACATTTTCTCATACTCATGCTACAGCTAGGTCAAAAATAAAAGGCCTTTGCAATTGCATTGTCAGTGTCAATGTGGTAGCACTGCCAGGCAAATATTGTGGGCTAGAGTTCTACACAGGGTTAAAATTATTCATACTATCATTACTAGATTGTGAGTTTGAATCCCGACAATGCCACAGCTATCCATAGCCAGGAGCCAAGGGGGCAAAATTGGTTGTCCTCTCTGGGTGGGAGGGATGCTATACTCTGTCTCTTTCTTCTGTCAATCACATTGACACTAGCCAATCATGGCCATCTTTGAGCTCATATATTCAGAAGAGGGGAGATAGTGTTTTCACCCAACAGTTTTAAGCTGCCCTTTGATGCAGCATGAGCAGAAGTTTGAAAGGATGTGTTTGACTGGCCTCACACAAAAGAAAATATTCAGGCAGCTATTTTTCCCTACAAAAAACACAGTGTGAAAGCATCCTGGCTCAGATAAGCTCTATATGATATGCATATATTTTGAAATCATGAGCAAGGAATATCCATCTATCCTTTTTCTATAGAGCTTATCCTATACAGGGTAATGAGAGAGTTTGGGCCCAGTTGTTCAAAATGTTTAACCTGGATCGGAATGATCCGGATTTGAAAATCCCATGTTTTGCTATCCAGGATTAAGTAATCCATCTTACTTTTGTGTTGGTTTTTCAAAGCAACATTGGATTTGATCACCCTCATCCAGATAAAGACTTTTCAAGATTACAAAATCTGGATAACTAGTGCTTTAAATCAGACTACATATCACAATGTAGGCTTCTAGCTATGTAAAGAACAACATCCAGAGTTCTTCATGTGTGGAGAGCAGTAAGTGACACAATTGTTAGAAACAATTTTGACTGGTTCATCTCTGATGATTGTGTCATTTTAATTAATATACAGTGACAAATGACAGTTAAAATTAAACATGTTATTTTTGTTTGATATTAACAGCTGTTTGAGCTATTATTTATGGGGACAAAATCTTTTTTCTTTTTTACTTTACTGTACTGAAAGGCTTAATTGGTAGCCTAGGCCCAGTTGTTCCAAAATAATCTGATCAGATTTCAGCTATTGGATTGGATCAAATATTGAAAAGGGGTTGTTCAAAAGAAAAAAGGATCCTAAAAGCAGATTAGATCATGTAATCCAATCATGGTTTTTATCTGGATCACACCGTCAGTATGTGTTGTTCAAAACTTTTTAGTAGGATTGAGATAACTGTGATCCAAAAAATCAGGATTATCCTGATCCCAGCGGAAGGGTGGATTCAGCTGAGGATTTCAGGAACAAAATGTAATAAAACTTTAAAACTGGTCAAATAATACAATGTTTGTATCATGTAGTATATACATTTATTTATATTTTGCACTTGATTTGATTAACCATTACAGTGATACAGTAGATAAAGCATACATCAGGCTACGTTTCAGTACAGTAAAGCAAAAAAGAAAAGATTTTGTCCCCATAAACAATCCCCAAACAGCTGTCAGTATCAAACAAAAATAATATATAATTTTAACTGTCATTTGTCACTGTATATTAATTTCAATGACACATTCATCAGAGATGAACCAGTCAAAAGTAGTTTTTAACAATTGCGTCCTGTCACGATCTCGCCGGCAGATGGCGCTGCGGCGATGACGTGCACAGTCAGCTGGAGAGCGCATGCATGTGCTTGAAGTGTGCATGGACGATAAGACTTTGTTTGCAACGGACATGTGCACTTATTTTGGTTTCTGTTCTATCCCCGCCCTGTTCAGTTATAGGCAGAGGTGCGAGGGTGTGCTTTGAAATGTTACCAGCTGTCACCAATTAAGGTAATTGGGACTGGTTATTTAAACCCCTCGCGTTGCTAAGCACATGGGGCAGTATTAGCGTAGAGACTAATAGAGGAAAGACGGAATGTATAATGGTGCCAGGCGGTAATGTGTCCATGCTCTGTCTAGTTTCCTGTTCCCAGTTTCATGCCATAGTTAAATAAGTGTTCATGCCATAGTTAAATGAGTGTTCATGCCATATTAAAAGAGTGTTCATGCCATAGTAAACAAGTGTTTATGCCATAGTAAACTAGTGTTTCCTGCCTTAGTTAAACGAGTGTTTCCTGCCTTAGTTAAACGAGTGTTTCCTACCATGGTTAAACGAGTAGAGTTTACATGTTTGGGTTCATATTTCTTGTTTCAACTGTAAGTTTATGTCTAGACCTCATTTCCCGCCTCCTCCTCCATTGACTTAAATGTAAATAAAGACCTTACTCTTGCGATTACTTCCTGTCCAAGTTGTGTTTCGTAACACATCCCTTATTGCTCTCCACACATGAAATCTGAACGTTCTTATTTGGTTAACTGTTGGACATTTAGACTTTTTATGATTTAAAACATATGTTTAAATTATCCACAATGTGTTTGCAAATAATGTATATTTGTTTGTTTGTAGGAAGGTGATGATTGTATTGTTTTATTCAAATGTCTCTTCAAATAAAAACACTTAAAGTGACCCCATGCTGGCTAATCTACCTGTTCTTTACATAGCTAGTAGCCTACATTGTGATATGTAGTCTGATTTAGAGCACTAGTAATACTGTCTATATTGTTGAGACACTATAGACACGCGTCCAATTCCAGATTGATTAATAACATTTCCAGTTGAGTGTAATTTCTTAATTATTACCATGATGGTGGAAATTGGCATTTTTGGTGCTTTTGCTATATTCTTATAGCCAGTTCTCATTTTGTGAAGCTCAACAACCTTTTGCTGCACATCACAGCTATATTCCTTGGTCTGACCTATTGTTATGAATAAGGGAATTTGTGTTATCTCATATTTGTACCCCTGTGAAACAGGAAGTCATGGTTGAACAATTTCCTGTTCCTAATCACCCAGCTGTACAATTTAAAAAATCAATCAATCAGTCAATGGGAATATACTTCAAATATATTTTTCTCATATGAATTCATGGGGTGCCATTAATTGTTGCACACCTATATTTAACAAATATATTTTTTTGATAAACCTGTGCTGTGTTTGCGATTGTTTGATAGCAATGAGAGAAGAGTATAAAAATTAAAAAGGTTAAACAATAAAGACAATTTTTTACAGCCTTCTTTGCTCATATTAACCAAGGGTGCCATTAGTGTAGGACACTGTATATTTTAAGTGTAGAAATGAAGGGTCAATGTACTGTAAAAACCCCTCAAAACAGGGTTTCAGATAAAGCCCCTTTAGAAATCCAAACTCATAAGGTCTCCTAACTATCTAACTAATCTAAAGCTCACTTTTGAGCCTCTGAAATATTTTTTACATTCACCACTGACAAACATACATATGAAATTTCTTTACAAATTAAATACAGAATGCTGATGGACCGAATTGTAATTGCAACCATTTAGCAAGATTTAGACCTTTACTAATATTCAAGCCATGGGAGTAATTATATCAAAATGATTATTATATTATAAAAGCATCCTTCAAAAAAGAGAAGCAAAAAAATATTAAAGAGCAGATACAGAACAGAAGAAATGTGTTTCCAAAGAGCTGGAATTGTTCCACCTGGCATTAACAAAAAAGCTTGTTGTTCAACAGTTCTTGATTTATTGTTGATATTTGTCAGGATGGCCATGTGGTAGAAGCTATGTGTATCATTGCGTGTGTTGGCATTTGCAATGACAGCCTGAATTGAGGTATGAGTCCAGCCCTGGGAAACAATGTAATCCCCAACATTCCTGCAGACTAAACTAATACCACTGATAAAACAATGAATAGCAATTTGGCTCAATATTTAGAGCAATGAAGTGAATTTGCAGTGTAAGACCTAAATACTGTACACACAATCAAGTCGTTGGACCTCAGAGGTAAATATAAGGCTATGCTGAATGGACTCGCTGAACATCATCATAGCTCCCAGCAATGTGCTTGTTGGATATCCAGAATTTTATTTGACATTGAGAGATTTTAAAGCCTACCCAGGACATAACACAAGCAGGCTAATATGGTATAGGTCCAAACATTATGGAACAGATCCTGTACATTCCTCACTCTTGTAATTACATTCAGTTACTATTAGTTTCACTGTTGGTACTGCATAATTAATACTAGTTAATAAATAATATGCATTAAGACAGTGGTTCTGAAACAGTTTTGGCTACATTACTTCCTTCAATGGCCTATGTCCCATTTTTTTAGAAACTGTAATGGAAAAGAACATACAGCAAATGATTTGATGCTATAAAGGCATATTTGATGTCATGATATGATGTCCTATATATTGTGTAATACATTATTGTATGTACTGTATATCAGCTAGAAGTAGAAATTATTTAGTAATATATACCAAGATCCTTTATTTAATGTAAAGCCAGTTCATACGCAATCATCCTGTTTTGTCTTCTAGAAAAGTTGTTAGCTGTTTTTTTTTGTTTGTTTGTTTGTTTGTTTGTTCTTTTTAGTAAGCTGTTTGTCCATTTTACTTCTCATTTGTGATTCTTTATTATTGTATAGCAACAACATGTGGCCAATTATAGCCAGTTCTGAGGTTCGGTAATTCTTAGTTGCTTATTAAATTTGTTTTAATCATATTTATATTTCTAATCATATTAAATTAGAATTTCTTTTAAAATATCTGTAGGCCTATTATTTTCTCTGAAAACACAATTTTCTACAATGTACGCTTTGTAGTACCCCATTTACCCCATTTAAGAAATACTGCTTTAAGATATGTTTAAATATTTACTAAACTAGGATTTAAAGAGGTTAAGCTGATTTGACATCTCCATTGCATCCATCCTAGGGTAAAATGATGGATCCCTCCTCTTCTTGAGGCCTAAAATATCGACCTATCTTCATCTGAATTACTTCACCTGCAGGTAGTTACACAGGGTGAATATAAATCATAGTATGAAGTCAGTACAAAAGCATATGTTGAGAGTACTTAGATTAAAACTAAATAGATTAAGTCTCAAGTCGCCTACTATCCGTCCTAAATAGTATCTGAGATGAGAATCAGTGTGTCCCAAACCTAAGTATATTGAAGTCAGTATCCCTAGGGTACGAATGGTCTACTTATTATTTCCGGTAGAATTTTGAACTGTGAAACCACGAACACTTTTTCAGCTAATATTGCCACAACTCCTTGTGCAAGGGAGGAGGAGTTTTGTGACAGTTTGTTTTGCAAAATTCAAGGACACATTTTAGAGAGATATAAATGAAATGTGGAAAAATAAATCAAGGGAATGGTAAATTAAATGATATAGTATAAATTATATAAATAATGAATGAAAAAAAGCTGAAATGCAACAAGGAGTTTTTTAACAGTTACATTGTGCATAACTAGGCAACAGCGTTCTCTTCCGTTACATGACGTGTTAGTGCCAGTACTTGCATATTCTTTTATTAAACACTCAAAAGTATGTACTTTTTCTTCACAAAAAGAGCACATATTTTTAGTGCATAGTATAAGTAGGTGAACTGAGATACAGGGACAGGGAACAAGAAAGTAACAAGTGAATGTCTGCAGAGGTATGAATTTAATGAAATCTAGTTATATTTTCTGGTGCAGTGGAAAGGGACAGAAAAAAGAGAAGTGCTAAAAAGCACAGTGTGAATTTAAATAAAAATCCTCTTGTGTCCTCATTCCCTCTTCCTCCTATCGGGGTGTCACAGCATGAAGTGATCCTAGATCTAAACCATTTTCCACCACCAGCCAATTAGTAATACAAGCAGACATAAACAGGAAATCTACATCCATGACTGAAACACAGGGAAGAGGTTAGAATCCATCTTTCTCAGTATTAGTAGTATCAGTATCCTTCAAGCAAATTTTATGTCAGCTAGTCTTTGTTGGTCATTTTAATAAGCCATAGCAACAACAAATGCTACAAACATCATCTGCATTTGAACATGTGGAAGGACACAAATATAACATTTACAAAATTATTATTTTTAGCACATTGTAAAAGACATAATGACAAATTTACGTCCAATCTAGGCTAAAATAGTGCTTACGTTCCACTGGTGCAACCAGCTGCTAATGTTATTCAAATTTTAAGTCTGATCATTTTCAGCAAGTGCATATTACAGAACATAAATAAAGTCCTCATAAATAATAGGCTGTAACCACAAGTGCTTAGGTTGCAGTGTCGGTTCACATCCCATAAACTGTGTTTATGATCTCATTTAGTACAAGAGAAGCCAACCACTTAATATAAACATGTACTGTGAGCTAAACTCACAAACAGAAAGTGAGGAAAGTGAATAAAATTCATGGACAATTGCAGAAGCTCATGGGAAGTCTTTAAAAGTCTTTTAGAGAAAAACAATGAGAGCCATAAATTAAGAGCTTGAGATCAGCTATAAACAGCACAGTGTCACTGATTTTTCTCTGCCAGAACTTTTGGCTTACCAAATGATGCATTTCAACACCCAATATTTCAGCTGAATCAACTAAATTCACATTAATATTGACAAATTTTGTCTTCACGTAACATTTAATTGTATTATTTTTTTCATTATTTTTATATAAAATATTGTTATTATTTTATAAATTTTCTAAGTGCATTTTATTTCTCAGTGATCATAACAAAGTATACCATTTTCAACTAGCAAGATTTAACTACAATTGTAAGGTGTTCTGAATGTTCTCACTGTCAAAATTGTCAAGGTCCAGCAAGATTCATTAGCTATTATTTGCAGTACATTTTTATGGCCAAGAATAGTCATATTTGTTTTGAGAATCTAAACTTAACATGGGGTTAAGCAGGATCTTAGATGGTCATGTTCTGCTTACAGTAGAATGTGATGTGAGCTGTGTATACTTGAGCATCGAAGCTCCCTCACATAATTAAAAGGAACATTTAGAAACAATTTGGTTGATGTCCAAAAATGGTATTTGTCTATATTTAGATGATATCTAAAAAAGGAGCAAATGGTTTGCATCAAATGATAAATGAAATTTAGATTATCTATCTAGCATCTGGTTATGTGACATGCAAATTTTAGAATGCAAAGTAAACCCAGTCCAATTCCTGAATTCATATGTATTTATACAAATAAATAACAGTGACTATGTCTATTAAAATTCAACTGTCAATCCAGTGTGTAAAGCACATAAATGTGCTGTTTTCGGTTATGTGCTTTTTCTTCTGAGAAGACGTTTGATTTCAGGAGAACAAAAACGATTACCAACAACCAATGACTGTATATTCTGACCAAAATTCAAAATTCAGTGAAAGTCATATGAACAAAAATAATGTGAATGTAAAATTGGGAACTTTTTATTTCCTATGAAAACGTTACCTGGTGTAGCAGTCAAAGGACTCAGATATCAGTATATCTAATCCACATGTAAGCACAGGACACAATACAGCATCAATTAACAATTTAGCACCAGAACCATTAAACCCCACTAATATTTCAATATAAACACATTTAGTCTGTTTTAGGGTGGACGTTTAGTTTAATCCATCCATCCATCTTCTATACCGCTTATCCTTTTCAGGGTCACAGGGAACCTGGAGCCTATCCCAGGAAGCATCGGGCACAAGGCAGGGTACAGGGTGCCAATCCATCGCAGGGCACAATCACATACACATTCACATACACATTCACACACCCATTCATACACTATGGACACTTTGGACATGTCAATCAGCCTACCATGCATGTCTTTGGACTGGGGGAGGAAACCGGAGTGCCCGGAGGAAACCCCCGCAGCACGGGGAGAACATGCAAACTCCGCACACACGGGCCATGGTGGGAATCGAACCCCTGACCCTGGAAGTGTGAGGTGAACGTGCTAACCACTAAGCCACCGTGCACCGTTTAGTTTAAGTTCTCTCATATTTTTGGTGATATAAATGGACAGCAGGATGCATGAACTGGACAGTTAAGAAAACAGCAAGGCAGGGTAAATATAAAATGGTAAAATGGGTGGCTGTGGCTCAGGTGGTATAGCGGGTTGTCCACTAACCGTAGGGTTGGCGGTTCAATTCCCGGCCCACATGACTCCACAAGCCGAAGTGTCCTTGGGCAAGACACTGAACCCCAAGTTGCTCCCGATGGAAGTTAGCACCTTGCATGGCAGCTCTGCTACCATTGGTGTGTGTGAGTGTGTGAGTGAATGGGTGAATAAGACACGGTGTAAAGCGCTTTGGATAAAAGCACTATATAAGTGCGCCATTTACCATTTAAATATAAAACAGTTATATAAACTAAAAAAATACAAAAGGTCAAAAACCAAACTTCACTGAAACAGGAATTACAAAAAAAGATGCTCAGTACAAAGAATTTACATACTCAAAATACAACATGTAACAGTATATTGGAGGCCTTAATCAGTCCAGCAAGAAATTGGTACAGTTAATAAAGAAGGAGGTGCAGGGTGGTGTCTGAACAGAAAAGGTCTACACTTAGACAAGAAGAATCTATATGTTGGTTTCTACCAAAGTTCTACAGCTCAGCAACATAAGATGTGATCCAGTAGTATATGCTGGGGCAAATGGACAGAACAAATGGACCAGTAAGGTGATAAAAGCAAAGGTTTATGGGACAGTAGAGGATGTACCCAAAAAAGCCAGGTGAAAAGCTAAAATCTGGATCACTATTCAGGGAGTGCATTATAACCATCATATCACAGGGCACCTTACTCAGCCAAAAGTAAGAGTAGCAGAAGGTCTGAGGATGTAAGGGATGTGGCAGTAATGGCCACATGGGTTGGAGCAAAGATATGGAAGAAATACAGAGAGGGGTATAGGTATGGAGAAAAAGAAAATGACAGAGAAGAAGGATATTGCAGTGGTAGATCCTCTGATGACTTGGCTATGACCCTTGACACTAACAAGGGATCTGTACCAATAGGCAGCAGAGGATTTGCTGAAGACTTGTGTGTCTATAGTTTGATTTATAAGAGGGCTATGAAAAGAAATGTCATCACTGGAGAATGTAATGCTCAAAGGTAGCTCTTGGGTATACTATAATATACTCTCTACTCCACAAAGAGGTCTGGGACTTGTTTGGGTAATTCTGTGACCAAACAAAAGAGCCATTATTGAGACTAGGAAAAGTAAAACTCCAGGGGTGGAAAATTACTCTTGCCTCTTTGGTTTGTCTTGCTGTAGAGACCCTTGAAGGTTCTTTGCAATAAGGGGTTTCCCTACCAGAGAACATTCCAAGTAGAGCCCCTTTAGGAAGTTAAGAATCCTTTCATTGAACACTATACTTTCATTGTACACTAAAGGTTCCTCAGACTGGTGTACACTGTCATTACCATGCCGGTTCATTCAGCCCAGGCTAAATGCCAAGCTTGAGACCACAATGAAACCACAATATCTCATCATTTCAATGCCTGTATTGTGCTTCTTTCTTAAGTGAATTTAATTCAATGCATTTAAAATCCCCAGTTTCTCAGACATTCTATGTTTCCATATTCCTTAGCCAACTCTTAGAAGAACTGAAACAACATGCAAGATATTTCAAAATAAAACACAGTGATCTAATGTTTTTCAGTAAGAGTGGGGAAAGAAACCCTAAGTACAAACAAAATGAAAGAAGCAGATTCCCTCAAGCAAGGCTCAAACAGGCAAAGTATCATCCACTGATGTCAGTGTAAGATGTTACTTCATCTTTTTCATCAAGTGGACAACTTTCTCTATGTTCTATGTGATTCTTCATATGTAATCTAAGGTGTAAACACACTGGTTGTTGTTGTTTTTTTGCAGTACTAGCAACAGAAAAGCTTAACTAATCACTTTCCATTCTCAGGGGAGCTTTGGTCATCACCAGTGTCCTCTCCATTCTGTTTTTCCCTTAGTCTCTCATGCAGCAAGTATGCTATTACTCAGGCCAATCTTAATCAGTTCCCCGGCCTTCCATAACGTCCACAAAATTCAGGTTAGGGGCTATCATGGGATAGCTCATTATAAAGGGAAGCCAGGGTTCCAGGTTTTTTTTTTTTTTTTTACCTGTTCTGGTTTTTACATTCACTTTAGTTTTGGTATCTTGATTGTCTTAAGTTACAAAATAATAAAATTCATTGAGTCATAAAACTTTTTATGATGAAACAGGGAATGTTTGCTATTTCCAATCCAGAATACAAAATATTACACAGAAAATATCTCTTCATATATGTCATGGTTTCTTTCCAAAGGGAATTGGCTTGATCATACCATTGGGCACATCATGCTGTTTAACAGAAAAGACATAACAGCCTCATCATTTACACCATTACACTATTCTCAGCCGAGAAAGTGCTCTCCTCACCCAATGGAAATTATTTATACCATTACCTTGTAGTGTTGAACTGAGATGTTCATGTCTGTTGTGTGAGATCTGATGGTCTGGAATGTAATCCCCACATTCCTTTGTGAGGGAAATTACTCATTTTTACTTTGTAATAATTTTGTTCTTGTTCTGTTCATATTCATCTGAGGATAACACCTAAGAAGGCCATGTCATGTCACTGAGATCAGTACAGAATTTTTATCTGCTTACAGAGACACAAACATGTTCTTCTGTTCAAGGTTCGTCTGCACATCTTCCAAGACCCTAAAACAAAGCCTGTTTGAATTGCCACAAACCGCTTCTTATGGGTACACAGAAGTGTGTCATGCTCTGCATTTCATAGATATAGTAGTGGTTCAGCACAAGTGCTTCAGAGCGCTCTCATTATTCTATCCGGCTTTCTTCTATCCTGTATTAACCATCTTTCTGTAATAAACCTTTTTACCTTCAGAGGAGAGTCTGCAAGTGTTGTCTAATTTCCATGACACCATCTTATCCCGGTGTCTATTAACTGAACCTTTGTGCTGATATTAAGTGCAACCCTAATAACAACATTTCAACATGTAGCCCCTGGCAAACTGTATACAGTATGTCCCTGATGATCTATGGCTTGTCTCAAAGGCTACACTGGGATATTGCATGCATACCTTGTCTCAGCCACAACTCCTGTGGCGACAGGTGGGCGGCCGGCGCACAGGAAACAAAAATCGCTCCTCCCGCGACTGCCGCGGTGGCGCTGAAGAGACAGCTCCGCTTCAGCGCCACCAATGTTTTGGACGGCCAGAGAGCATGTGGCAGCGGGGTGGGGTCGCGACACACCCACGGCTCGTGAATGGTGCACCGCGCGGAAGCATTCCATCATCCAGCAAGCAAGGGGAGAGTATAAAAGGGTGATATTCTACTCGCAGAGGAGAGAGAAGTATATCCGAGCATGTGTGCAAATCTTTGGCGTGCTTTAGGTGATTTTAGGTGATTGAAAATATAATCTGGGTAAAGTATAAGAACACTGATATTATTATTTGCCTACTGGCTGTTTATATGATAAATATATGTGACAGCAAGTAGGTACATTTGAAACAAAAACAAATCTTCAGATACATTGGTTTCATACCATTATTTCGACATACCATGCTTGTTTGTTTTTTTGCATTAATTTGTGAATCCATTTAATGCTTGAAACATCATTTTACATAAGTCATCTATTATTACTTATGAAAAATGTACATTTTAGTGTCTCACAACATTCACTCAACCATGGTGTCTGAAAATGTTTCACCTTTATGAAATATTTGGAATATTCCACAAGTCGCATGTTAAACCAGTAAATATATTTTCTTAATTGCATGAAGATCACAGGAAGGGAAAAAAAGTAAGTTCTTTTTTGTTTCATTTAATTTTCATGACTTGGCAATATTGACTGACAAGGTCACTTTGAAATTATAATCTTGTTACCCAAAGTATATATTTAAAGCAAATTATATATGTATGCATGTATATATGTATATACAGTATCTCACAAAAGTGAGTACACACCTCACATTTTTGTAAATATTTGATTATATCTTTTAATGTGACAACACTGAAGAAATTACACTTTGCTACAATGTAAAGTAGTGAGTATACAGCTTGTGTAACCGTGTAAATTTGCTGTCCCCTCAAAATAACTCAACGCACAGCCATTAATGTTTAAACCGCTGGCAAAAAAAAGTGAGTACACCCCTAAGTGAAAATGTCCAAATTGGGCCCAATTAACCATTTTCCCTCCCCGGTGTCATGTGACTTGTTAGCTGCCAGCATTGCTGCAGAGGTTGAAGGGGTGGGGGGGTCAGCCTGGCGTATGGCGCATGCGGCGTATGGGGGGTCAGACCATACGCCGCACACTGCATCAAATTGGTCTGCATGGCTGTCGTCCCAGAAGGAAGCCTCTTCTAAAGATGATGCACAAGAAATCCCACAAACACTTTGCTGAAGACAAGCAGACTAAGCACATGGATTACTGGAATCATGTCCTGTGTCTGATGAAACCAATATAAACTTATTTGGTTCAGATGGTGTCAAGCGTGTGTGGCGGTAACCAGGTGAGGAGTACAAAGACAAGTGTGTCTTGCCTACAGTCAAGCATGGTGGTGGAGTGTCATGGTCTGGGGCTGCACGAGTGCTGCAGGCACTGGGGAGCTACAGTTCATTGAGGGAACCATGAATGCCAACATGTACTGTGACATACTGAAGCAGAGCATGATCCCCTCCATTCAGAGACTGGGCCACAGGGCAGTATTCCAGCATGATAACGACCCCAAACACACCTCCAAGACGACCACTGCCTTGCTAAAGATGCTGAGGGTGAAGGTGATGGACTGGCCAAGCATGTCTCCAGACCTAAACCCTATTGAGCATCTGTGGGGCATCCTCAAACGGAAGGTGGAGGAGCACAAGGTCTCTAACATCCAACAGCTCCGTGATGTCATCATGGAGGAGTGGAAGAGGACTCCAGTGGCAACCTGTGAAGCTCTGGTGAACTCCATGCCCAAGAGGGCTAAGGCAGTGCTGGAAAATAATGGTGGCCACACAAAATATTGACACTTTGGGCCCAATTTGGACATTTTCAATTAGGAGTGTACTCACTTTTGTTGCCAGCGGTCATTTCTTCACTGTTGTCACATTAAAAGATATAATCAAATATTTACATAAATGTGAGGGGTGTACTCACGTTTGTGAGATACTGTGTGTGTATATATGTATATATATCAATAAAATGCCCTTACTGTTTTTATGCCATTGGCAAGGATGGTCGTTAACTACATTTTTGTATTTTATAATTTTATTTTTTAAAAAGTCAATGATTACTTTCATCCATATCACTCATTTAACTCGGTGAAATAGAGCTCATGAAGCAAAAAAAGAGATGTCAAAATGTGACATTTCACACATTTATATCATGGTTAAGTTTAGAAAAATGCCATATATGTGAAGCTTGGTCAAAATGATGAATCTAAAATATAATAAGGTTGGTAGTAGAACTGACATTGATCACAGCTGGCTATGATCAAATAGCCAGATTACTGATAAGTGTGTTTGGAAAGATTATTAAAGTGTAATTTGAGATAATTAAAGTGTTTTTAAAGTGTTAAAACTAATCAAAAGATATTATAGGTTTTATATATCTTCATATTTGCATTAGAATTACTGGTTTATGATAGGACATTCCCCTAGCTATTCAAGTCTTTTTCTAGTACAAATCACAAATTCTCCTGAGGCATTATAAATGCATGTTCTAAAACAGCATAATTTCACTCCATCCACAAACTGAACAGGCTTTAGCTTTATTTCCAGCAGTCAGTGGTAAAACCACTAATAGGTGTTAATGTTGGTTTTGGTATCCACTGAGGACATTCAATCTGAAGAAGAAGGAAAAAAGGAAAAACGTGAACTGTTAAGCCTTTATGACATGAAATACCCCCCTGTTAGAAGCCAACTCATCAAACACTGTGCAATGTGTTCAGCAAATAACTACTATCATTTGTTTAATGACATAGGAGTGTGTTGAATAAGTGTGGATGATCCTCTGGCAAGCTGGAGAAAAGTCTGTCAAAAATCAAACTCATGTTTTGGTCAATAAACCACAATAGCTTTTTTGTGGTGTTTTCACACAGTTCTCTTCAGTATGATGCCCTGAAAAACCTCTGAGATGTGCATAGTTTGTTAACCTCTCCTAAAACTATTTTGCATTTTGCAATTTTAAGAGCAGTTTCACTTTATAATCTCTTGTCAGATCTGTAGAATCTACGTGTAGAGTCTATGTGCACTCCCTGGAAACTTTAATAGGGACACTTGTACCCCTGTACATTCATGCAATTACTCCTGCATATTTCAATTTACATTTCAATCAGCCAATCATGTGGCAGCAGCACAGTTTTATGGGCAGTTTGGAGCACTCCAAAAACTGTTGTGCATGACAATCCCAGAAGATCAGCAGTCCCTGAAATACTCAAATCAGCCTATCTGTCACCAACAACCATGCCACAGTTAGAATCAGCTAAGATGAATGTGCAGGTGTAAAGTTCCATCCATCTTCTATACCGCTTATCCTTCCTTCAGGGTCACGGGGAGGTGTAAAGTTGTTTCTAATAAAATGAACAGTTAGTGTATGTTGGTTTAGCTGTGACATTGTGAGACAATGAAGCTTTTACAATGAAGCCTATCCTCCAGAAATATCCTTCTAGGGCACTAATTACTTTCTCTAAGGGGGTCAGCTGGTACATGCCATAAACTAGGACCACAATAAAAGCATACTGCTTTTCACGACCTTGCTGAAAGTCTTTAATCAGGATATTTTAAAACTGTGAAGGAAAATTTTCAACTGTGAAAATCATCAGGATAGGACGCTAGTCCAAGTGTTGAGGTTCATTTTCATACATGTCAGCATACCAATTAAAAAGTGTTTTTCCTGATTCCATAAAGATTTGCAGTCAGGCCTTCTCTGCAGCACTGGAGAAGGTTCTACCTCTCAGAATATTCGTAGGAACCACCCCTCACCCCCAAAATGAACCCATTAGCAATCTGGATTTTTCCATGTTCATGGTGATCTTAAATTACTCTTGAATGTGTAATTTTAAACCATTATAAATTATACTGTAAATGTTTTGTAAGAAATTGGTTAGATTTTCAAGATGGAAAGGCACTGCTAATGTGACAAATGAACATTTCTACACCTCAAAAAGGATGTTATGATCTATGAATATGCATGATTCACAAATAGGAATGGGCCAATGTCCTTCTGCCATTCCAGCCCCATCCCTTTCCCTTGCTATCCTTCCCATACTATGCTAGTACAGCACTACATACATTCAGGAAATATGACCTTGTATGTGTGAACAAAATGACTCTGATGAGGGGGCACCTGCCCACCAACACTGGCTAATTGTACACATATCATAATTCGGTCAGTTTATTGAACAGTGTTAAAGTTAATGTACTGTACTACTGTATACTGTATGTCATGTTAGAACATATACGGCCAGCTAGTTAAGTGCTAGTAAACTTGCTTGCATTTAGGTTAACACTATGAGTGATTTCAGTATCAAAGTCATAATTTACATTTTAAAATAAGAAATACTAAATAACCTGCCTACCATATTGGACAGAGAAATATATTATAAGTGAAATTATCTTATTCAGTTAAAAGTGGAAGTATGCAGCCAAAAATCAAAAGTAAAAAGTATTTTTTTTAACTGATCAAATTGAGTTAATGTCATGTTTTGATGTGAAACGTAACTTCTGTTACTCATATATAACTGTTAAAAGATGTTTTTTGTTTTAAAGCAATTACACAATTTTGTGTAGGTGATGAACACATCATTCAATCTCTGTAATTTGCTTGTCATTTGCATCATTAATGCTACATAGTTTGCTAATGAATTCATGAGTAAAATATAATGTAACCAAAATTTACCATTAGCTAGAATTTAACTTGCTACCTAGACAATTTATGTTAGCTACTGGAACCAGTGCTAATGTAACTTAGCATTAGCAAAGGAAATGGGTTAAATTAGATAAATTAGATAAAATTTAGATAAATATAGCCAGTTATTGTTAGGAAATTAGCTAAATGTACCACAAAATGCTTTTTATTTTTTTTAGATTGGATGGTATACATGACTTCTTGTGAGACACCTTGTTTTATATGAATGTTTGTTTACTCCAGCATATTGGAACATTTACTGAGGTAAGGCCAGGAGTTCTTATCCTCAGGTTCCACACTGCAGTCTTGTGGCTTATCCATCTGCAGAGGCACACAGATAGTTGAAGGGTTAACTACTGTACATTGTGTAGCATCAGGAGGTCACCATAGATGAAAAATTGGCTAGATTCTTGATAGTTTTTATTCTTGATTGGATGTTAAACTGAAACAATTGAATGCTAAAGTGGAATGATGCTAAACTGAGACAATGTGATTGATGTACAACATACAGTCATTAGCTTGATGGAAGAGGAAGAGACCTTTAAGATTTTTAACAAGAACATAAAGTGCTAAATAAAAATGTAAGAAGTGACACATACTTTTTTCTTAGAAATGTAAGTAAGAGTACAAGTATTCGATTTCAATAATACTCAATTAAAGTATAAATATCTCAGAATAATTCTGATAGTGGACAATCTAAACCTAGGGACAACTAGGAGTTTCGTACAGGGGTATAGGGATGGGGGAGATGTAAACTGGAGCAAATGGAGCAAAGTCATGTAAGGTTTTATATGTCATAAGCAGGATTTTGAATTGGATGCAGGCTGAAATTGGTAGCCAGTGTAGCTTATGGAGTATAGGAGTGATGTGAGCATATTGTATGCTGCTGTATGGTATTAACAAGGAGACAATATAAAGGAATTTTCCTTAGTCAGGACAAGTAGTGATAATAGCATGGGCCAAAGTTTCAGCATCTTTTGTGTTTTGTATTCCAGCAACTTTTGTGAACAGGGTCTAAAATATTGTCCAGGATTTACATTACAGAGAAAGGTTTTATAATGCCCCAATAAATGTTAATGGCAAGGTCCGGACATCAGATGTGTTGGGACCAGGGAAAACACTAAAATGTACAGGACAGAAGGTACTCCAGGAAGAAGGTTGGGAACCTTTGCTCAAATCCTCAGTTTATCTCAAACTGAGCACTACACATTTCAAATCAATTTATGCAGAATTATTGAGAAAGAAAATCTGTTTTCATTAAAACAATATTTAGTTTGTGTTTTTGACCCACATACCTAGTCATTTCATAAGAAACAGGCAATCATGAGGATTTAACCATTTAATTATCATATTTTTGCAACTGAAAGTGTATTGATTGTTAATTAGGAACTGAACATCAAGATTTTATTTGCTTTTTTTTTTATTTTATTTTTTTTAAGTTGGCCAGGTGGTTGCCTTAAGTAAGCTAGTCCTTCCTGAAAAATTCAGTGGTAATCCTAACATGCCAGTGGACTCTTGCAGGCCAAAATTCTTTCCAGTCAAATTGAAAGTTTTATTTCAAACAGTGGAAGTCATAACTTGCAACATGACATTCCTGTTACAGAGCTGTACAGACTTTCCATCAGCTAACAATGGCATATAGAAAAAGTTGCTTCACATTACATACTGTGAGGCCTTGTAGTCTGACCAAATAAATTATAATGAATAAAATATGCTTTGTGTATTTGAACAGCCAGTGTATTGCCTTACTCTTGGCTCTGCTTGGATATTATGTCAGGCACTATGCAGATCTTGCACTGGCAATATACTGTACATAATTCTTCTACATTTGATGCATAACAGTGTCCAGGGTTGCAGTTGTGAAGGTCAAAAAAAGATTTCATTTTCAGGCCCTCCCATAGTTGAGACATTACATATCCACTTGTTTCATATGTCTCTGGTTATGGTCACTGTTGTGTAAATTAGTTATATTGAAAATATATTGAAAATGTCCTTGGGGAAATAAACAGTCATCTGTATTTTTATTTAGTGTTCTCTCAAATTTTAAGAACAAACTGTATATCCATGTAATGCTGTTTATTGTTTATCAAATGTACATCTGCCATCAACTTGGTGGGTACAATTTCTCACTGGAATATTAGTGTTAGCAAGTATCCTACCTAGTGTCATTTGACCTAAATTTTCAATGAATAGGCATGTTGGTGCACCTGGTAATGTTGGTTACATCTCCAGAGTCTGAGTTCTTCTGGGTACTCTGGTTTCCTCCCAGGAGATGAATGAAAGAGAATGACTTTGATATATTATTGTAACCATGCATTATGTTATGCTTATCCAAGATGGTGGCGCAATGGTAGTATGTAGTGGCCACTCCGGATCCAAAATGGTGCTATTTTTGATTCTTAGCCTGATTTTTTAAAGCGATGTTGGAGCAACTGGTCTTCATGTCTGCCATCGCCAGACACTGCTAAAATACAGAAATCATGCAACAACCAACCTGCATGATGATCTGCTTGAGAAGCAATGTGATCTCTGCATGCTGCAGGGACCAGGCTGCTAGTCCTTGGCATTGCATGATAGCAGTGGCCCAGGGAGGGGACATTGTAAGCTGTGGGCAAGGAAGCAGAAGCACAGAAAAAGGTCGGGGGTTCATGCTAGGCTAAAAGCAAACCCTAACTGGCCAGCTCTCCTGTCCATCCTGCTCCCCAATGTCTGTTCCCTCATGCATGAGCTGCAGAACACACACCCTGATGGACTGTTTATCATCACTGGAGATTTGAACCATGTGAATCTCAAGTCAGTGCTCCTTAAATTCCATCAACATGTGGACTTTGCAACAAGATTTTGTTTACACAAACATCCCTGGCATGTACTGGGCATGGACCCTCCCCCACCTCTGCTACTCTGACCATATCTCTGTTATGCTAATCCCAGCATACAAACTGTTCGTCAGATGCTCAAAACCGGTTTTGAAGCAGGTGAAAACCTGGCCAGCAGGAGTCATGTCTGCTCTGCAGTACTGTTTTGAGCACACTGACTGCCACATGTTCAGGGTGGCTGCAACCAATAGCGATTCCACCAACTTGGAGGAATACATGGCATCAGTGACCAACTACATCAGCAAGTGCAGAGATGATGTCACTGTCTCCAAGAACATCACTACACGTTCCAACCAGAAGCTGTGGATGACTGCAGAGGTGCATGCATTGCTGAAGACCAAAGACTCTGACTTCAGAACAGGTGACAAGAAGAAGAAGAGCGAGGGGCAAACTGTCCCAGGCCATCAGAGAGGCAAAGCACACACACGCCCAGAAAATCCACTTCATGGACAGCGGCAACACGCAGCGCATGTGGCAGGACATTCAGGCCATCAGCAACTACAGGACAACATCACCCTCCTGTGACAATGATGCCTCCCTTACAGATGCGGTGAACAACTTCTACGCTCGGTTTGAGGTACAGAATGACATGGCGGTGAGGAAGACCAAGCCTCCTCTAAATCAACCATGGTTGATGGGAGGAAATCTCCATGCAGAGTCAACCCATGGAAAGCTGGTGGACCAGACAACATTCCTGGAAGAGTGCTCAGAAGATGTGCAGACCAGCTGGTGGATGTTCTCACTGACATTTTCAACATCTCCTTGAGCAGCACCATCGTTCTAACGTGCTTCAAGGCCACTACCATTGTCCCTGTGCCAAAGAAGTCTTCAGTGTCCTGCATCAATGACTACTGTAACATTGCACTCACACCCATCATCATGAAGTGGTTTGAGTGGATCGTCATGAGGCACATCAAGACCCTGCTGCCCCCTCACTGGACCACCTGCAGTTCATGTATCGCCCCAACTGCTCAACAGACAATGTCATCGCCACCACACTACAACCTCCTGGACAAATAGGACACCTACGTTCAAATGCTGTTCATAAACTTCAGTTCAGCATTCAACACAATCATTCCTCAACACCTGATTGGAAAGATGAACCTGCTGTGTTTGAACACCTCCCTCTGCAACTGGATCTTGGACATCCTGACTGGGAGACCTCAGTCAGTCCAGATCGAGAAAATCTCCAGCACCACCACACTGAGCACGGGGGCCTCCAGGACTGTGTGCTCAGTCCACTACTGTTCACTCTGCTGACTCACGACTGTGCAGCAATGCACAGCTCAAATCACATCAGCAAGTTTGCCAATGACATGACCGTGGTGGATCTCATCAGCAAGAGCAATGAGTCAGCATACAGAGAGGAGTTGCAGCGGCTAATGAATTGGTGCAGAGCCAACAACTTCACTCAGAGCATGGACAAAACAAAGAGATGGTTGTTGACTTCAGGTGAGCACAGAGCGACCACTTTCCACTCAACATCGATGGCTCCTCTGTGGAGATCATCAAGAGCACCAAGTTCACCTGGGGTCACCAATGGTGTTCACCTGACAACACCAGCCCCATAAGCAAGAAAGCCCGGCAGCGCCTCTACTTTAAGGGAAGGCCGAAAAAAGCCCATCTCCCACCCCTCATCCTCACCATCTTCTACGAAGGAACTATTGAGAGCATCCTGTGCAGCTGCATCACTGCCTGGTTTGGAAATTGCACTGTATCAGATTGCAAGACCCTGCAGCGGATAGTGAGGACCACTGAGAAGATCATCAGGGTCTCTCTTCCCTCCATTATAGACATTTACACTGCATGCTACATCCGCAAAGCCACCAGCATTTTGAATAACCCGACACAGCCCTCACACAAGTTCCTGCCATCTTGCAAAAGGTACTGAAGCATTCGGGCCCTGTAACAGTTTCTTCTCCAAAGCCATCAGGACTCCTCAATAGACTGGACTGACAATCACGCACACATACACACCGACCCACCCGCACCCACCTGCACACACACACATGGGAACCATGGATGGGGGACAGCCCATCGTAGGGCACAATTACACACACATTTACACACCAACTGGTATATAATTTTGCTTAGTTTATTCATTTGGACAGAACCCAGGCCCTGATCACACCTGGCTGGGTCACCTGTGTGAGAGTGTCTGATGTTGGAACACCAGATGACCTTAGGTTACGTCACCATAAGGTGTATGATAAAACCAATTTATTTCTAGGAAGTAGCAAAATTATCTGCCAAATACAATAAGTACATTTAAAGTATTAAATTAGTATAAAATTCTAGAAATACATTAGAGAGAGATAGTTTGTATATATTGTAACCGTAGTTTTGACAGGTATAGGTCAAAGGTCAAAAAGATACACATTCTAACTCTCTATATCTAGATCAAAGGTCATGATCATAAAAATATGAATAGTTATGTTAAATCTGGATCACATCCATTCGTGACCATATATGGTGCTGCCATGTGTGTTTTTCCGCCCCACACGTTGCGCACACCTGGTACATCTTTTCACATAGAATATGAAACTCTCTGTGGTAGGACATAAAAATATATATAGTTTTGTTAAATCTGGTTCACATCCAAATCGTGACCATACCTGGTACGACCATTTGTTCCCCCCACCCCACCCCACCCCACCCCACACAGACACAAGTTGCATACTCATGTTTTTCCTCTTCACATAGAATATGAAGCTCTCCGTGGTAGGTCATAAGAATATATATAGTTTTGTTAAATCTGGTTCACATCCAAATCGTGACCATACCTGGTACGACCATTTGTTCCCCCCACCCCACCCCACCCCACCCCACACAGACACAAGTTGCATACTCATGTTTTTCCTCTTCACATAGAATATGAAGCTCTCTGTGGTAGGTCATAAGAATATATATAGTTTTGTTAAATCTGGTTCACATCCAAATCGTGACCATACCTGGTACGACCATTTGTTCCCCCCACCCCACCCCACCCCACTGCACCCCACCCCACACAGACACAAATTGCATACTCATGATTTTCCTCTTCACATAGACTATGAAGCTCTCTGTGGTAGGTCATAAGAATATATATAGTTTTGTTAAATCTGGTTCACATCCAAATCGTGACCATACCTGGTACGGCCATGTGTATCCCACATACAAACAAAAATATCACACACACAAACACACTTTATTTTCACATTATTTAAAAGGAATTTAAGTGTTATGTACTAAATTACCATAATTATGAACACAAGTTGTTAAGTTGACAATCATTTTTAAAATTACGTTTCTCCATTTAGATTGTCTGCAGTAGAATGCAGTCTTTTAAACCAGGAAAAATGACTGCCTTTAAGTTTTATAACAATAGTAAGTAAAATCCAGTGTGATTTACATTACAAATCTCATACGTAACATCTCTGCAGGATTTATAGACGTTAAAGCACTGAATGAAATGAGCAATATAGACAAAAAAGAAACACTCTGTGTCTACTACTTTTATCTCTCTCATAGAACTATCCACAGTCCAAAGGCTGTGGAGCTAGAAGGCTACGTGTGCGAATGACAAAAGATTTTAAAAAATAAAATAAAAAATGTATCAATACATGAAATTAGATTACACAATGTAGTTGAGGTTTACATGAATAAGCAGAAATGTAATCATGCTTATCTTTCCTATAGCACAAATGAAAAGCCCTCTCTAGATGAGCAGATTTGTCAAATGAAACTTTTTCCTTCTTATCCACTGCTATGGTAAACTAAAGAGTAGATATTCTAATTACACTGCTAAATATGACTAGCATTAGCTACGTGTGGTAGTGTAAAATAGTCCATCAAATGTATTAGCAGGTGTAGCCTATACACGAGTCCACTATTGGTCATATCACTATTGAGAACATGCCCCAAATTCATTGCTTTAGTAGAATTTAATTGTAAGTGAAATGATACTCACATTGTAATGTCCTTAGTATTTGTTCAGTCTACAGGATCTCTAACACTCTGTTAAATGAATAAATGTAAATGTACTACAACGTAAATTTTGTTTTGAATCAATTAATGCAGAAATTACACACAATATTAAGTTGATGTAATTATCAACATTATTATGTCAACACAACTCATCAAAATAATGTGTACAACTTTAAATATTTAATTAATTCAATAAATTAGAATTTTTATCTTGCAACCACACATTAAATTTAGATTGTGGGGGTTTGTTTTGTATAGCTCCGCTGTTAGAAAATACATGATGGTTGAATGTGAACATAAATGAGCAGAATGTAAGCTTGTGAAATAAATTAAACTTTATTGATTGCACTTTTGAGAAAATGGCATGACTTTGAATAAAAATTTACTGAAATAAATACTCTAAAACATTGATATACCTGAAGAAATGTAAAAAAAAAAAAGTTTTTACATACCTTCTAAATAGGAGGTAAACGTTTTAAAGATGGTGTTTTATAAGAAACGCGCGTATTACGTGCCTTCTAAACCTAACCCTTTAGGATGTAAAATGTTTAAAGTGCTGCTTAAAAGAATCGAGAGTTTTGTTTTACATTTATGAGCTCTGGTGACAGTGTCTGAAGTGTGTGTGTATGTGGGTGTGTGGGTGTGCGTGCGTGTGTGTGGGTGTGTTAGAGAGAGAGAGAGAGAGAGAGAGAGAGAGAGTCATGTGTTTCCTGGGGGTTTGCTGACCAGAATGCTTACAGTGTGTTTATGTTAATGAATTAAGGGACGAGTCGTGTGTTTCAGGGTTTAACGATCCCTACCAATGTGTACATTTGTGGTTTAAGTGAATCTTTGTTTCTGAAATTACTTCTGTGGTAATTATCAGTTTGTGTAACTAATCTATCAGAAAATACTAGACCTGGTGACTGAATGTGGTAGATGTATTAGAATTTTGGACATGTTATGCATGTGTAGCTCCCTATGTGTATGATCTATGTGTAATCCTTCTGTCAAGAAATGAGCAGACTGAGGTTTGTGAAATAATTGAACTATTTATTGGCTACGTTGTCGAGAAAAACATTGTGATGTGTGAAACATTTCTACAGTCCTTCAAGGCTGTATGATGTCGTTGTTCTCTTTTACTGAAAGAAAGGTCAAAACCATCGGTGTTATTCGTTGTGGAGACTGAAGTGACAATATGTCTGAAGAAAATGAAAATATGTATTACATATCCTACCTTCTAACCAGGTTAATTTAAGGGTGAAAAAAACCTTTTTTAAAGACGGTGTTTTAAAAGAGTCGTGCATTTTGTTTAAACTATAAACAAGATTTCAGAAAATGGTACGCCAACGAGGATACTTACACAGAACTATCGCTAAATACATAAGCTTTTGTCTATGCTTTGACATCCCATGTCCCAGCAGTACATTTATGACCTCTGATGACCATGTGGGTGTGCGGGGGTGGGTGTGTGAGAGAGAGAGAGACACAGGTGTTCTTTTGGGGGTTTTGCTGACCAGAATTCTTACAAATGTGTTTGTTAACGAATTAAAGGGAATCGTGTGTCTCAGTGTTAAAATAATGGTTAAGACGTCGTAGTTAAAAAACAGAAGAAACTCTGCAACTATCTGTTACAATGTCTGCTCCGAGAAATCCTAATATCCTTAGAAGATTGCTGTGTATTCACCAACAAGAGGACCTGTTGAAATGAGAGAGGACCTGACTTTTGCTCCAAATTTTTTTTTTTAAAAACCAAGATGTTAGTTTGACAATTTATTAATGAAGGTATTGTAAATACGTTGTTGTTTAACCCTGAGCAGGGCGTCAACAACTCCAAAGATCGTGTCTTAAGTCCAAGGGTTTAGTTAGGAGGTAGAAAAACATTTAAAGATGGTGTTTTAAAAGAGTCGTGCATTTTGTTTAAACTATAAACAAGATTTCAGAAAATGGTTCGCCAACGAGGATACTTACACAGAACTATCGCTAAATACATAAGCTTTTGTCTATGCTTTGACATCCCATGTCCCAGCAGTACAATTATGACCTCTGATTACCATGTGGGTGTGCGAGGGTGGGTGTGTGAGAGAGAGAGAGAGACACACAGCTGTTCTTTTGGGGTTTTGCTGACCAGAATTCTTACAAATGTGTTTGTTAACGAATTAAAGGGAGTCGTGTGTCAAAGTGTTAAAATAATGGTTAAGACGTTGTAGTTAAAACACAGAAGAAACTCTGCAACTATCTGTTACAGTGTCTGCTCAGAGAAATCCTAATACCCTTAGAAGATTGCTGTGTATTCAATAACAAGAGGACCTGTTGAAATGAGAGAGGACCTGACTTTTGCTCAAAAAAAAACAAACAAAAAAAACCAAGAGGTTAGATTGACAAATTATTAATGAAGGTAATGTAAAGACGTTGTTGTTTAACCCTGAGCAGGGCGTCAACAACTCCAAAGGTAGTGTCTTAAGTCCGAGGGTTTAGTTAGGAGGTAGAAAAAACATTTAAAGATGGTGTTTTAAAAGAAACAAGTGTTTCATCCTTAATGGTAAAAAAGAAAAGTGTTTGTACTCCAATATGAAATAAAATGGTGGAGACACACCGAGTACATTTCTGTTCCACAGTCTATAAGGATCCCCAAACTTCATGTAGTGTGGAAAAATATATACACCCTCCGTGACTATGTTACTTAAGGTTTAAACATTTTTATTTTGTGATGGCAGCAAGACAAAACGGTTGTGCATTTGGTATCTGGTGATTTTAGAATTAGGCCCCAAATGTCAAATATGTTGTGTGTATGGCTTCATCAGGTAAAGATCACGATGGTATGGAAAGAGTATACAAGAGTAATTGGGGTGATCTAATGCTTAGGACTTGTACAGTACTTCAACTCGGGAACGTCCCACCATGGCGTTCAGAGAGACGTTATCTATGGTACACGTATATATAATATAGATCAGATCACCAGTCTGTCTTTACCCAGTCCTGATCTGGGGGTTCGGGGGGGGGGGGGGGGGATTACAGTTCAGGCATATTTCCAACAGAACAGAATATTAGACATTTAGTGTAAACTAGTGAAAAAAAATAATAAAATCTCTGAAATATTTCAGTGAAAATAGTGGTCCATATTTAATGCATTATATTAGAAATGACAGTACAGTCTTTGTTGATCAGTTACCAACTCATACTTTATAATAATTTGTTTAGGAGCATCTGAATCTGGCAAATAACTTCTATTGCATTTAGGCATACAATAAAAGTTAATAAAAAAATTAGGAAGAAATGACTTGTGCACTACTGCTGCGGATATTAAGTCAAACCATTTTGTTCAAACTTCAGCATGACCCATAGAGAAGCAGAAACTTATGGCACCTTATGAATACCATGTGAAGGATTAAGTTGACTCGTCCCTTACAGTTACAAAGACATGACCTTGTGCAGGATCACCTTCGCACCAGCATCGATCCCCTCTTATCCCATTTCAACGTATAAGAAAAGGCAAAAAGTAATATAAGATGTATAAGAATATATTTATAAAATATAACACATTATGAGGAAGAAATATAAAATATTATTTAACAAGGTCTGCCGTTCAGCCCTCTTAACTGTAAGAGCATCATCAGTATTGTACAGCAGTTGGGGAACAGTAGTTAGCTTTCAGATGTCAGATATAAAACAACTTTTTGAGTCACAGTGCCAAACTACTGGTATTATATTCGGATCCTTCTTTTTCAGCATGAAGGACTGGCATTTATTTAATAGACAGATGGTACAGCCATATACTTGGTCAGAGAATTTAGGAATTTCTTTGAGAAAGGTTCATTGTTTTTGTTCTTTTATCATAGCTTCAGTTTGTATACTTACTTTGGTTAGTGACTTAAACTGTTTTATTAGGTACTGACAGATTTCATTAACAGGGAACGATGATAAGTGAAGATTAAGCTGGTATGCGTGTACAAAATAAAACTGTCTATATGTATATTTGTCTGCTATGTATCTGTTTAAACACTGTTGTAATGGCGATATAAAGAGAGAGAGATACCCATTTACTAATTCATAGAACCCCTTTCCACCTTTTCAAGTTCGTTATACATTTTTCTTTTCAAGCATCGTGTTCAGACATTGCAAATCATCAGTCTGAAGGTTAAGGGTTACTTAGATTTTTGCTTCTTCAGCATCAAAAAAAAAAGTCTAAACATTAATCTTATTATTAAACTCAGAAACACTATAACTGTCTGGTTGTGATCATAATAAAAGGCAACGTGAAAGGTGACTTAATTCCCAATGAGATTTCTCTATGTTCTCTATGACCTTTCTACAGTATATGCCATTAAGTCCTAGTTTCCAGCCATCATTACAGCACGGGAGAGGAAATCTCGTTTATCAGATGTGTGATGTACGTCTAGACAATCTGATAACAAACTACACACACAACATTTATGTTGAGAAAATTCAGCTCGATCTTTGTTCCCAAATAACATTGGATCAGATCCATAGTTTACAGCATCTGTCCCACACGTATTTAATCTGTATTACGAGTACTGAACAAGTTAGAGGAGGAGAAAATGTAGATTTACTGTTCATTGGAACTTTATTGTTTATTTAGATCTGTCTTGATTCATTTTCATATTCAAATTTTTAAAAAATACATAACGTAACATAACATAACGTATGAATGTAGGAACATGGATTTTCACCATGCGACTCTTTTCAGAAAATGGTCTTTCTCTGTTTCTTATGCACACAGAACCTACTTTTCTTTTCATAAAATCATACACCAATTTACTATTCCTGTATAGGGTTTGAGTAAATATAGATAAACTCATTAATGTACTGTAGCTCTCAGAGTTACTACACTACCCCACTTGGTAATTCAGACCATAACCTCATCTTGTTAACAGTTCTTTCCTGCAGTTCAGTCTGTCCACAAGGAATAGGTACACTCAGTAACGATAGGGTTAGGCAATACATGTGCATCACTTTGTTTCAAAGGTGGTGGAGATAAAGACACGTTGTGGAAAGTAGTAATACAGATATCAGAAGGAATGACCTGTTTGAGCTGAGTGAATGAAAATCAGTAAACTAAAACACTTTATTAGTGGTTAATTAACACACCCTATTGCATCCTATAAGAGATTAATCACATTCATAGACAACAAACGCAATTCTACAACATGGATCTACAAAAAATTACATGAACACACAACTATGTTACTATATTTAATAATTAATTATTAATTAATTTAACTATGTTAAATAGATATGATATTTAATAGATATTAGACTTTTTATGATGTAATAATAAAATGTATTTTTTTTTAAATTTGAATATGAAAATGAATCAAGACAGATCTAAATAAACAATAAAGTTCCAATGAACAGTAAATCTACATTTTCTCCTCCTCTAACTTGTTCAGTACTCGTAATACAGATTAAATACGTGTGGGACAGATGCTGTAAACTATGGATCTGATCCAATGTTATTTGGGAACAAAGATCGAGCTGAATTTTCTCAACATAAATGTTGTGTGTGTAGTTTGTTATCAGATTGTCTAGACGTACATCACACATCTGATAAACGAGATTTCCTCTCCCGTGCTGTAATGATGGCTGGAAACTAGGACTTAATGGCATATACTGTAGAAAGGTCATAGAGAACATAGAGAAATCTCATTGGGAATTAAGTCACCTTTCACGTTGCCTTTTATTATGATCACAACCAGACAGTTATAGTGTTTCTGAGTTTAATAATAAGATTAATGTTTAGACTTTTTTTTTTGATGCTGAAGAAGCAAAAATCTAAGTAACCCTTAACCTTCAGACTGATGATTTGCAATGTCTGAACACGATGCTTGAAAAGAAAAATGTATAACGAACTTGAAAAGGTGGAAAGGGGTTCTATGAATTAGTAAATGGGTATCTCTCTCTCTTTATATCGCCATTACAACAGTGTTTAAACAGATACATAGCAGACAAATATACATATAGACAGTTTTATTTTGTACACGCATACCAGCTTAATCTTCACTTATCATCGTTCCCTGTTAATGAAATCTGTCAGTACCTAATAAAACAGTTTAAGTCACTAACCAAAGTAAGTATACAAACTGAAGCTATGATAAAAGAACAAAAACAATGAACCTTTCTCAAAGAAATTCCTAAATTCTCTGACCAAGTATATGGCTGTACCATCTGTCTATTAAATAAATGCCAGTCCTTCATGCTGAAAAAGAAGGATCCGAATATAATACCAGTAGTTTGGCACTGTGACTCAAAAAGTTGTTTTATATCTGACATCTGAAAGCTAACTACTGTTCCCCAACTGCTGTACAATACTGATGATGCTCTTACAGTTAAGAGGGCTGAACGGCAGACCTTGTTAAATAATATTTTATATTTCTTCCTCATAATGTGTTATATTTTATAAATATATTCTTATACATCTTATATTACTTTTTGCCTTTTCTTATACGTTGAAATGGGAGAAGAGGGGATCGATGCTGGTGCGAAGGTGATCCTGCACAAGGTCATGTCTTTGTAACTGTAAGGGACGACTCAACTTAATCCTTCACATGGTATTCATAAGGTGCCATAAGTTTCTGCTTCTCTATGGGTCATGCTGAAGTTTGAACAAAATGGTTTGACTTAATATCCGCAGCAGTAGTGCACAAGTCATTTCTTCCTAATTTTTTTATTAACTTTTATTGTATGCCTAAATGCAATAGAAGTTATTTGCCAGATTCAGATGCTTCTAAACAAATTATTATAAAGTATGAGTTGGTAACTGATCAACAAAGACTGTACTGTCATTTCTAATATAATGCATTAAATATGGACCACTATTTTCACTGAAATATTTCAGAGATTTTATTATTTTTTTTCACTAGTTTACACTAAATGTCTAATATTCTGTTCTGTTGGAAATATGCCTGAACTGTAATCCCCCCCCCCCCCCCGAACCCCCAGATCAGGACTGGGTAAAGACAGACTGGTGATCTGATCTATATTATATATACGTGTACCATAGATAACGTCTCTCTGAACGCCATGGTGGGACGTTCCCGAGTTGAAGTACTGTACAAGTCCTAAGCATTAGATCACCCCAATTACTCTTGTATACTCTTTCCATACCATCGTGATCTTTACCTGATGAAGCCATACACACAACATATTTGACATTTGGGGCCTAATTCTAAAATCACCAGATACCAAATGCACAACCGTTTTGTCTTGCTGCCATCACAAAATAAAAATGTTTAAACCTTAAGTAACATAGTCACGGAGGGTGTATATATTTTTCCACACTACATGAAGTTTGGGGATCCTTATAGACTGTGGAACAGAAATGTACTCGGTGTGTCTCCACCATTTTATTTCATATTGGAGTACAAACACTTTTCTTTTTTACCATTAAGGATGAAACACTTGTTTCTTTTAAAACACCATCTTTAAATGTTTTTTCTACCTCCTAACTAAACCCTCGGACTTAAGACACTACCTTTGGAGTTGTTGACGCCCTGCTCAGGGTTAAACAACAACGTCTTTACATTACCTTCATTAATAATTTGTCAATCTAACCTCTTGGTTTTTTTTGTTTGTTTTTTTTTGAGCAAAAGTCAGGTCCTCTCTCATTTCAACAGGTCCTCTTGTTATTGAATACACAGCAATCTTCTAAGGGTATTAGGATTTCTCTGAGCAGACACTGTAACAGATAGTTGCAGAGTTTCTTCTGTGTTTTAACTACAACGTCTTAACCATTATTTTAACACTTTGACACACGACTCCCTTTAATTCGTTAACAAACACATTTGTAAGAATTCTGGTCAGCAAAACCCCAAAAGAACAGCTGTGTGTCTCTCTCTCTCTCTCACACACCCACCCTCGCACACCCACATGGTAATCAGAGGTCATAATTGTACTGCTGGGACATGGGATGTCAAAGCATAGACAAAAGCTTATGTATTTAGCGATAGTTCTGTGTAAGTATCCTCGTTGGCGAACCATTTTCTGAAATCTTGTTTATAGTTTAAACAAAATGCACGACTCTTTTAAAACACCATCTTTAAATGTTTTTCTACCTCCTAACTAAACCCTTGGACTTAAGACACGATCTTTGGAGTTGTTGACGCCCTGCTCAGGGTTAAACAACAACGTATTTACAATACCTTCATTAATAAATTGTCAAACTAACATCTTGGTTTTTAAAAAAAAAAATTTGGAGCAAAAGTCAGGTCCTCTCTCATTTCAACAGGTCCTCTTGTTGGTGAATACACAGCAATCTTCTAAGGATATTAGGATTTCTCGGAGCAGACATTGTAACAGATAGTTGCAGAGTTTCTTCTGTTTTTTAACTACGACGTCTTAACCATTATTTTAACACTGAGACACACGATTCCCTTTAATTCGTTAACAAACACATTTGTAAGAATTCTGGTCAGCAAAACCCCCAAAAGAACACCTGTGTCTCTCTCTCTCTCACACACCCACCCCCGCACACCCACATGGTCATCAGAGGTCATAAATGTACTGCTGGGACATGGGATGTCAAAGCATAGACAAAAGCTTATGTATTTAGCGATAGTTCTGTGTAAGTATCCTCGTTGGCGTACCATTTTCTGAAATCTTGTTTATAGTTTAAACAAAATGCACGACTCTTTTAAAACACCGTCTTTAAAAAAGGTTTTTTTCACCCTTAAATTAACCTGGTTAGAAGGTAGGATATGTAATACATATTTTCATTTTCTTCAGACATATTGTCACTTCAGTCTCCACAACGAATAACACCGATGGTTTTGACCTTTCTTTCAGTAAAAGAGAACAACGACATCATACAGCCTTGAAGGACTGTAGAAATGTTTCACACATCACAATGTTTTTCTCGACAACGTAGCCAATAAATAGTTCAATTATTTCACAAACCTCAGTCTGCTCATTTCTTGACAGAAGGATTACACATAGATCATACACATAGGGAGCTACACATGCATAACATGTCCAAAATTCTAATACATCTACCACATTCAGTCACCAGGTCTAGTATTTTCTGATAGATTAGTTACACAAACTGATAATTACCACAGAAGTAATTTCAGAAACAAAGATTCACTTAAACCACAAATGTACACATTGGTAGGGATCGTTAAACCCTGAAACACACGACTCGTCCCTTAATTCATTAACATAAACACACTGTAAGCATTCTGGTCAGCAAACCCCCAGGAAACACATGACTCTCTCTCTCTCTCTCTCTCTCTCTCTCTCTAACACACCCACACACACGCACGCACACCCACACACCCACATACACACACACTTCAGACACTGTCACCAGAGCTCATAAATGTAAAACAAAACTCTCGATTCTTTTAAGCAGCACTTTAAACATTTTACATCCTAAAGGGTTAGGTTTAGAAGGCACGTAATACGCGCGTTTCTTATAAAACACCATCTTTAAAACGTTTACCTCCTATTTAGAAGGTATGTAAAAACTTTTTTTTTTTTACATTTCTTCAGGTATATCAATGTTTTAGAGTATTTATTTCAGTAAATTTTTATTCAAAGTCATGCCATTTTCTCAAAAGTGCAATCAATAAAGTTTAATTTATTTCACAAGCTTACATTCTGCTCATTTATGTTCACATTCAACCATCATGTATTTTCTAACAGCGGAGCTATACAAAACAAACCCCCACAATCTAAATTTAATGTGTGGTTGCAAGATAAAAATTCTAATTTATTGAATTAATTAAATATTTAAAGTTGTACACATTATTTTGATGAGTTGTGTTGACATAATAATGTTGATAATTACATCAACTTAATATTGTGTGTAATTTCTGCATTAATTGATTCAAAACAAAATTTACGTTGTAGTACATTTACATTTATTCATTTAACAGAGTGTTAGAGATCCTGTAGACTGAACAAATACTAAGGACATTACAATGTGAGTATCATTTCACTTACAATTAAATTCTACTAAAGCAATGAATTTGGGGCATGTTCTCAATAGTGATATGACCAATAGTGGACTCGTGTATAGGCTACACCTGCTAATACATTTGATGGACTATTTTACACTACCACACGTAGCTAATGCTAGTCATATTTAGCAGTGTAATTAGAATATCTACTCTTTAGTTTACCATAGCAGTGGATAAGAAGGAAAAAGTTTCATTTGACAAATCTGCTCATCTAGAGAGGGCTTTTCATTTGTGCTATAGGAAAGATAAGCATGATTACATTTCTGCTTATTCATGTAAACCTCAACTACATTGTGTAATCTAATTTCATGTATTGATACATTTTTTATTTTATTTTTTAAAATCTTTTGTCATTCGCACACGTAGCCTTCTAGCTCCACAGCCTTTGGACTGTGGATAGTTCTATGAGAGAGATAAAAGTAGTAGACACAGAGTGTTTCTTTTTTGTCTATATTGCTCATTTCATTCAGTGCTTTAACGTCTATAAATCCTGCAGAGATGTTACGTATGAGATTTGTAATGTAAATCACACTGGATTTTACTTACTATTGTTATAAAACTTAAAGGCAGTCATTTTTCCTGGTTTAAAAGACTGCATTCTACTGCAGACAATCTAAATGGAGAAACGTAATTTTAAAAATGATTGTCAACTTAACAACTTGTGTTCATAATTATGGTAATTTAGTACATAACACTTAAATTCCTTTTAAATAATGTGAAAATAAAGTGTGTTTGTGTGTGTGATATTTTTGTTTGTATGTGGGATACACATGGCCGTACCAGGTATGGTCACGATTTGGATGTGAACCAGATTTAACAAAACTATATATATTCTTATGACCTACCACAGAGAGCTTCATAGTCTATGTGAAGAGGAAAATCATGAGTATGCAATTTGTGTCTGTGTGGGGTGGGGTGCAGTGGGGTGGGGTGGGGTGGGGGGAACAAATGGTCGTACCAGGTATGGTCACGATTTGGATGTGAACCAGATTTAACAAAACTATATATATTCTTATGACCTACCACAGAGAGCTTCATATTCTATGTGAAGAGGAAAAACATGAGTATGCAACTTGTGTCTGTGTGGGGTGGGGTGGGGTGGGGTGGGGGGAACAAATGGTCGTACCAGGTATGGTCACGATTTGGATGTGAACCAGATTTAACAAAACTATATATATTCTTATGACCTACCACGGAGAGCTTCATATTCTATGTGAAGAGGAAAAACATGAGTATGCAACTTGTGTCTGTGTGGGGTGGGGTGGGGTGGGGTGGGGGGAACAAATGGTCGTACCAGGTATGGTCACGATTTGGATGTGAACCAGATTTAACAAAACTATATATATTTTTATGTCCTACCACAGAGAGTTTCATATTCTATGTGAAAAGATGTACCAGGTGTGCGCAACGTGTGGGGCGGAAAAACACACATGGCAGCACCATATATGGTCACGAATGGATGTGATCCAGATTTAACATAACTATTCATATTTTTATGATCATGACCTTTGATCTAGATATAGAGAGTTAGAATGTGTATCTTTTTGACCTTTGACCTATACCTGTCAAAACTACGGTTACAATATATACAAACTATCTCTCTCTTACATTTAATAATATTATATGTATTTGGTTTTATTATAATCTTATAATAAGAAATATTATGTCAATTTTGTGGTGTAAATACATGTGTATGGAAAAGTTCAACAATTCACAACATTTTATCAATTTATAACATTATGAAATTAGTTACTGTGTGTCCACAGTACTGACACTGCTGCATACTGATACAAACAATAGGCCAAATATTTGTTTTGAATATACTGTGAAGCTTGCAAAAAGTAGAAAGTCAAACACTAGGAGTATGTCAACACATCCTCCTTTGACAGTTCAGAGTTAACAGTAGCAAAATAAGCAAGAAACAAAGTATTTGAACACTTCACAGCATCTTGACTCCATTCTCAGAATGGGAAACAAGACACGTGTGCATAGTCGGGACCTTTATAGGCTACCCATGTGGGGTTATGATTGTGAGATGATAACTTTGCTATTGGTACTTGGCAAAAACATGGGGCACATGTGATTACTCCACTAATTCTGAAAGAAACCAACATAGTGGCCCAGAATAAGGACCTCTAACCCTAGAACTTTGCTGTTGTTAACCAGTAACTTCCAACATTTTTGTCATGCCCCAATAGTGAAATAATAATAATAATAATAATAATAATAATAATAATAATTATTATTATTATTATTATTATTATTATTATTATTATTTCACCTGTTTTATATTTTATGTTATTGAATAATGGGGGGAGGGACCCTCAAAACATCCTGAAGCATCTGGTGACCACTAAATTAAGGGTACAGCCATATTTTGCATGGGGATGCAAGAAACATCCCCAAACAGCATATAAATCATACTACATTTTTACCATATGTGTTTATGCACATTCCACATATGAAAAATCATTTGAAAACAGTCACTTTTTCCATCACCTGTTGTTATCTTTTAGAAACGTTTCATGCTGCACATATTTTTGTCAGTGAAGTTACAGTGCTATAACTGCTCTCTAATATAAACCACATTTTTCTTTACTCTGTGGATGTTTTTCTTTCTTTCTTTCCATTTTAGACCATACTTGACTATCGTTTAATTCCAGAATCAATAAAGGTCTTTTGTCCACCAGCCAACAGCTGTTCTGATGACTTAAATGATGTTGCTCTATCCATTTGGAAACCATTGTGCCCACCATATGAGGCCTCAGATAACGTGGCTTCTCCATGAATACAGAATTCCCTGATCACCTGTACATTCTTGCACTAATCCTTTCACTGTAATTCAGAGACCAAGTACATTTGCATCCCAGTATGATATTACATTACTGATGTAAAATATACAAAGTGAGTAATGACTTGCTCTTCATCATAAAATACAGAATAAATTAAAAAAAAAAAAAAAAACTGCTCAAATTTTGTGAGAAACTCAGCATTCAATTTACTGTAATTTCCGGACTATAAGCCGCTACTTTTTTCACACGCTTTGAACACTGCGGCTTAAACAGTGATGCGGCTGATTTATGGATTTTTACGGACTAACGAGCTTCATGCCGCCAAAACATTTAGCCTCTTCACATCAGACCAATGAAATTACCGAACAGGTCACAGTGGACCAATGAAACTGTTCGAATTAAATCAAACGCACTCACACTAAATTCTTCAGATCAGTCATTTTGCGCTTCATGCACACACCCTCATCATGGAAAACACACGAAGAAATGCATATGATGGAGCTTTCAAAGGCTACCAATCTGGCTGTCGAAGAAGGAAATAGCATGCGAAGAGCAACTTTTGCTCAAGTCTGCCAGTGGATCCTAACAGCGTGGAGCAGTGTCAAAAAATCTACTATCACCAACGGGTTTCGAAAGGCAGGACTGCTGCGTGATGAAGAGGACAGCACAAGCTCAAGGGCGAATTTGCCTCGAGACGTAAGTGACATCGAGAGCGACAACGAAAGAGAGACTGAGGAAGTGTGTGACGAAGTACCGGTAATTCTGAGGCTGTTCAATTCCGACACTGAAGAAGACGACTTTACTGATTTTAGTGCGCAGGAGGAAGATGAAGATAGTGATCAATGCCTTTTCCTGGTAGGCAACTGTATTTTTTAATTTTTTTAACCAGTTAATTACAGGCACTGTTCGGAAAACAGCATTTATGGTACGTATTTAATTAAAAGTTAAAAAAATCTTTCTGTGTAACATCTTTCTGTGTAAATATCTCATGTTAATGTACAAAGAGCATTCCCAACACAGACTATCTGCATGTAGTCACGCCCCGACAAAACTGCACAGAGGCATTGTCATGCTGGAAGAGGTTTGGGTTTGGCCACTTAGTTCAAATGAAAGGAAATCTTCATGCTACAGAATACAAAGACATCCTAGACAATTGGGTGATTCCAAATTTGTGGCAACAATTTAGGGAAGCCCCACAAATGGGTCTTAGTGTTTAGACTCACTGGCTGTTTTTTTTTTTTTTAACTAACTTTTTGGACTTTTTGGAATCTTGGGCTTTTCCCAGCAGATGTCACCAACTTTCCTGTCATAGTACCACAACTGTAATACTGGCCTGCTAAACTAGCAACTAAATTGGTTATACCCACATCCATCATCTTCCTGCAACCTGCTCTATTTAAATGGCCGTCCTTGATGCAGTTCCAAATCCCTGGGTTGCATTAAAGAAGAGAACCTTGCTACTGCTTCCAAGTGTATGCTGATTAAATTATCAGACTAAGTCTGGTGCCAAAATGATTACTGTACAAGCCCAATTGAAAAATGTTGAACACTATATAAAACTATAATAAATAAGACTGTAATAAAACTAAACAAATGTTAAATAATAAGTTATGTGTATGTGTGTCTTCCAGAGTTTACCAGATGTCAAAAACATCCACTATTATACATGTATCAGTTCAATTTTGACATTTTTATTTCTATCTCTTTAAACAACAAATAAAAACTTTCTGAAATGAATGAACTCCTGAAGAAGAACAAGGAATTGATTAAAATAATAAGGTTTGTTATCAGCTTTGTGATCAGTCTAAAGTACTCTTCGTACAGGATATGTTTTCCAGACACATCTCCTAAATAATGTTGCTGGAGAAAGTCCATAGTAACTATGACTGATTCACATATAAATTGCAGTGACTGTGGTGTCACAATGTACGAATAGCCCTCACACCAAAAGGTCCATGAATACTAGATACACCTCATATCTTTAATGCAAATTGACTGCTTTCTGGAGTGTCCCTATACTGAAAGAATAGCTCACAGGATATTACAGAATCTCTATCAACAAGTAAATTGGGAATGGATATATTACCTGGGGTTATTTCAACAAGGTGCTTTCATAGAAATCAAAAGTTAGGAATCATCTTTCCAGATGCAGAAACACATAGTCTGTATAAAGTTCTGTCATGACAAATAGAGCTTAATTGCCAATACAAACACTAGAAATACAACTGTGTGTATGTCTGACTACTAGAATTAGAGCATTGTTACGCTGATATAAAAATGTTTTAAACAATATAGCAAAAACATCCTCACTTTATTTCATATCTTAGACCAGAGAACAGAAGGAGTACAATAATTAATGTAACCTAGAAATGAGGAACAACAGGTGATACAATGTGATTTTTCATGATATCAAACTCATGGGCTGTGTCTACCAGGGAAAAAATGAAATAATTGACTAAAATAATTGACTTGTTAAAAGATTAACAAGTCAGAACAACATTGCCTGTCAGGAAATGTATTAGGGTAACTAATGGGGTGGAATTTATTAGGTACCTTTCTATGTTGAAACACTTTTGTACTTTGCACTAATTGCAGGTTTTAAAATTTTGACCTAAGGAAAAACCTCTCTCCAACACTGAAGAGAGATTGCTCTGTAAAAGATCAAAAAAAAAAAAAACAACTATCTGAAAGCAATACATATCATGATAACACATTTTATACCTGACCTGTTTTGAGAGCACTTTGAGCACTTAGCATTTATGAAAAATTTCTGCCATTTTATGCAACTGAATAGAACATTACAAATGTTACAAATTCTTTGTGAGTGTATCTCCCTCTCCTTTGTTTTTCCTTCAAGTGTTTGCTGGGAAAACAGATCTCCACCCCAGCTTCACTATGATGGATTAGCCTATCACTTATTTGAGAGGACAGGAATTCAGCTTTGGTTTCACTGTAACTCAGTCTAAAGTCAAGAGAGCAACACAGTATGAAACATTTTATTGGGATATGCTGAGTAGTGCTGTGATTTACCTTACATGTCTGTGGCTATGCAATGTTTGGTTAGTATAATGGGTCATTTGGGGTCTTGCTTCTTTGGTGTGAATGCACCATGAGTGACAGTAAGAGTTCATGCAGAGGTAGCATAACTTGTGGTAGTATATGAAAGCTTCATGAAGCCAAGCCATCCACATTGAACTATGCACACATTCCTCCTAGGACCAATATCACATGGACTTTGGAGAAGCAGAGTTAAGTATGGATCTGAACTGCTATTTCTGCCTGTGCTGGTGGAGCAGTGGGTCAGGTTGTTTGGACCCTCAAATAGTACAGCAAAATGCAAGCCACAACCTTCCAAAAAAACCTTCCAAAAAAGTATGAGAGAATATTTACAATAAATTCTATTGTCATACAGCCATCTTTGCCTTGCTTCTTCTCACCTGACACACGTCAGACCTCATGTACATGTACCTTATGGAGCTAACGGGCCTGTGGTTGGTGCCACTTGTGTAGAGGCACTGTGTTAAATTAGCCCAATACATTTTTCATACAAACATAATTTTTTAATTTAATTTTAACACTGGTGCTCATTGTTCTTGCCAGCTTGGGTTATCCCTCACTGTTCTGCTCAAAGTTTTCCATGTGCCCTGCCATCTGGCTGACTGGCAGGCCTGTAGTTAGTGTGACAAGCATACTCAAGGTACTCTTAATCTAGCCCACTACATGAGATGCACTGCTAATGTAATAACCGTTGGGCTGGGGTCATTCTTTTTCCCGCTAAACTCCAACTACAGACAGACTGGTAGCATGCAGTTCTACTCAGAGTGTTTTATCCCTAACCTAACACTCTAACACCCTCTGCTTCCTGTTTAACTGTTAAGTCAGTTTGTGACATGCGGCCCATATCACCAGATAAATTATTTTGTATAGCATCAGTCATGAAGAAATTTATTGTGCCACATTGCATATAAGAGATATTGGCCTACAGCTATACTCTGCCCATGTGTTGGCTAACATCGGATCATGGCTAACATGGCTAACAATGGATCATGAGCAAAGATGTTCCAATGAGTTATTACAATATTTTCCACAATTTAGTTCTTTTACTGATTGTATTAGATAACTTCAATCTGCAGATAGAGATCCTTTTGTGGTGGAGCTGGTTGAGGTTTCATTCTTAGCAGTGGGAGACCTGGGCCAAGACATGGGGAAGCTCTACACTAATCTAGGTTATGCACCATGACAGTTGTGGTTCGCACAATCTGTGTTGCTTGACACATGCAAATCAACCTATATAATCTGGCCAGTATCCTTGTTTGGGCCTGCTTCCAAAGAAACCCTGGAGAGAAGTGAAGCATAACTAAGTGGAATGACTTTGTGGGCCCCTAAGTTCACCACAGTCTAGTGCTATGTTTCAATGGTCACATTAATGTGTATCATTCAAACTCTAAGACACTTATGCCCTCAAGTTCCTTGCAGGCACCTGAGCTCTCCCCATTCGTCCTGGGAGAAGGGCCATAACCGCTTCCCCCCACCCCCAAGCACTAAAGGGCCCAGTGGATCAAACCCATGAAGGGCAATTTTTAGTTGAAACATCACTGGTAAACTATTACACCAGATCAGTGGGTAATGATGATAATAAAGTTCCAGGGATATCGGGTCCTCAGTGTGATCAGATCCCAACAAGGTTGCCAGTCTGAGCCAACAATTTTTGACAGAGGCACAATCAAGAAGGTGCAGGTAAAAGATAAGGCTTCAAGTAAATGCACTTTGTCATTCAGAAGGATGGCAGTTTCTTGACTAATTCTCGATTTGAGAGGGCTGAAATGGTTCTTAAAAGCCCTCCCCTTTCCTAAGCTGAAGTTGTATAATATATAATTCATTTCATGCAAACACAGGACTGGTTGACACTCAGTACGTTTACATGGACAACAATAATCCAATATTAACTCAATTAAGACAATACTCTGTTTAAGAAACTAGCATCTAAACAGCAATTTTTAATGACCTTAATCTGACTAAAGTTACTCAAAGTAAACACAAATCGAATTAAGACATGTGGAGTATTCCTGTTTTAATTGCATTATTGACGTGCGTTACAGACATGTACATACCTTAATCACACTATTAACCTTGTGTGGGAGTTTTCACCGCATTTTGTGACAGGACACGTACACACATGGCAGTGCTCAACCGTTTGACGGCAAACAAGAGAGCACGGCTGCATCTGAAACCGCATACTTATCTACTATATAGTAGGTGAAATACATGTGTCTGAGCTGCTATATAGTAGGCAAGTATGTGGTTTGGGATTCAGCCCATGACTTCAAGCATTTGTCTATTTGCACGTATAGCATGACTAATAATTAACTGCACTTGAAGCTTTTGTGAAATTAAAAATTAAACAGCCAAAACTGTATACGGTACTATAATGAAGACAAAATGTACGTTGATCCGTGAAATTCTGGAGTGAACGTCGGACGACGTGGCGCAGTGACATAATGATGTGTGCCATTAATCACTCTGTGTTCTATAACATGTAAAATGGGAACATGAAAGGAGTATTCTAAAAGCGACTCATGTAAACACCTTAATCAGAATATAGTCTTATTCCGAATAAGGTCAATAATTAGATTACTGCTGTCCATGTAAACATAGTCATTGTTGGATCTATGAAATGTTCATATTGCCCTAGAACACATATGCTTTTTGAGATTTGCCTTCCAAGGACAAGCATTCCAATTCCAAGTTCTACTCTTCTACCTCTCTCTAGTGTCATGGTTGTGTTTGAGATGTATGTAGACAGCGCTTTTTCCTCTGATGGCCAAAGACTTCAGAATACTGCCATACTTTGATGACTTGGCGCTATGTCCAGTACTGACTCTGAGGATGCTAGGATTGCTGGTGGTAGCCCAACAGCAGTAATTCCCTTAGGTTAGCTGGAACAAGGAGACTTTAAGTAGGGGGTCATCTCCATGCAGGAGAGGGGCATGAGCTATGCAAGGGTTTCTAATGAAAGGGGCCCATTTGGGAGAGAGTTTGGACAATCCCAAATGAATAGTGAGATTTGGCACACCTGTGTACTTTTGTCTCCTCAAGACAAAACATGGTGTGAGGATTGCTACCTAGAAGTCCAGGAAAGATTCCTGAATACCATAAGCCCTAGTACATGGTCTGTATGCCCTTGGTGGAAGCTGTTCCATGAATGGTGTTGACCTCATTGACTATATCTGGTGCACAGTCCTATTTAATATAAAATACTACATTTCTTCAGAGACTGCTTGTCAGTGGCAAGTCTCCATCTACACTAAAGGCCTATGTAAAGTATCTCTCTAGGGCAGTGGTGGGCAATGTTATCCGGAAAGGGCCGGTGTGGGTGCAGGTTTTCATTCCAACCAAGCAGGAGGCACACCTGATTCCACCTGTTTAATCAGTTGATCTTGGCTTTCAGTAGATTCAGGTGTGGCTTCTGCTTGGTTGGAATGAAAACCTGCACCCACCCAGCCCTTTCCGGATAAGATTGCCCAACCCTGCTCTAGGGGCTCATAAACTTATTACAACCTTTCTGAAAGGTCTGAGGTGCCACCATCCACTATGATTCCCCAAGAGCCTGTTGTGGAATCGAACCCTTGTGCACAACTACCTTAAGGCCCCTTCTAACAGGACTATGCAAGATGCCAAACTGAAATTGGTGTCTCTAAAAGTTTTCTTTTTAAAATCTTTTTGCTAGCTATCAGTTCAGCAAAAATGGTGGAAGAACTGAATGCTTTGGCCATTAGTTTGCCTTATATTCATTGCTGGCCAGTGGCTTTGGAGTGATCTTGTGGTTAAACCTAGGGTTTCTGCCCAAAGTCATATTATCCAATTTTGTAAACTCTTAATGTTAATAAGGCAAAAATGCAGCTTGTCATTCATTCAATCATTCATCTTCAGCAACCTCTCCATTTTGATCAGGTCACTGGATCAGGAACACATACTGGATGGGACACCAGTCCATTGCAAGGCACCATGCAGCTTACCTTCTTACCAGGAAAACACTGTGGAAGTAGGGGCATGCTCGAGCACCAGTATGTGAATAGAGGGTGGAGCCAAAGAAGATGAGTGTTAAGGATTGCATACCTGGGGGGAATTATACTAATGAATGTTCTGTGCTGCAGTGAGCTGTGGCAAGGATAAAAAGGGGACAGACGAGTGCATCAGGAGAAAGAGCCACCAGCAAAGATCTGTGTGTGTGCATGTGTTTGTATAAATGCCTTTGCTGAAACCAAAAGTAAACAGAAAAAGAATAAAGTGCTTTTTGTGTTGTCCCAAGCCTGCCTTCTGCTTTCTCATTATCTACCTGAACTTGGGAAAGTGTTACACTGGTGCTAAAACCCAGGACAGTGAGGAAGAGACGCTGTCTTGGAGTCCTCACTACTGGCTGAGATTGTTAAGTCCCTTGCCAGCCTTCACCAGACCCAGCATCAGGCCCTTCTCCAACTGTGCCAAAACCAGTAGCAGCCCATCCAGGGCCTGCTTGATGCACAAGCAGTGGATTGGCAGCTGCTCCTAAGACTGGTTCAACAGGTGGGTATTCCATCCGTGCCCTCAGAGGCTACCGTGGCCACACAATAATGGGATGACCCCAAAGCATTCTTCGAGTCCGTGTGAAGCATGGTACTGGCCCACTGCCCAGTGAAGGGCCAGCCTATTGCCACTCCTGACTGGGGAAGCCCAACTCATGGCCCAGCAGCTGCCGATAGCCAACATGCTGACAATGGGTCAGCCGAACAGCACCATCAGCGCTTTCACCTGCTGACCCTCCATGAGCCTGGCTGCACATTCACATTTGTCCTATAGCTAAGGGACACCTGCCACCGATGGTTGCAGGCTAAGGGTCGGGTCGCAGAAGTGATCGATCTCGTGGTGCGTGAACAGTTTGTAGCCCAACTACTGGAAGGGACAGCAGAATGGGTCCAGTGCCACTAACTGGAGTTGCTTGACGTGGTGGTTCACCTGCGGAGGATCACCTGCCAGCATATCCAGGGGCAGGTGAGCCCCTATCTTCTCTCTCTCTCTCTCTCTCTCTCTCTCTCTCTCACTCACTCTTATCCTTCCCTTTCTCCTCCTCTGCTCCACACCCCTGCATGATGGAAATGGGGGTTAACCCCCTGAAACCAGTACTTTCTCCTCCCTTCCCTCTCTCCCTGTGTCAGGTGGGTGAATCCAAGGCTGCAGTTGTGGGTATAAAGTCTGGGCCGGCGTGTTGGCATTGCAGGGAACTCAGGAACTTGGATCAGTGCCACATTATGAAGGTAGGGGCATTGGTCCAGATTCCTGATGTACCACAGGCTACCCAATCAAGTGGAGATGTACCACATACCGGTGAGTGTCCAAGGGGCTACATACCACGCCTTTGCGGATTCTGGCTGTAACCAAACCTCAATTCCCCAGTGCTTGGTTCAAGGGGAGGTGTTGGAAATGACCGATTGGTGAAGGTGGGGTGTGTGCATGAGGCATGTTCATGAATGGTCCCCACCTCACCCATCCTGGTGACAAACTGGACAAATTGGCCAAGGTTTTGAGCATTAGTAAGAAATGTTTGTGGATGGGTCCTGCAGTAGTGAGAGACGGTGTGGAATGTGCACAGCATTGGCTGGGAAGGCAGTGCTGGGGCCGGCAACATCAGCTTCATGTAAAGGGGACACCTCCTCCCCTCCTGGAGGGGATTCCCCTCAGGGATTTAACCTTTGAGCAGTCATGCGACAAGACCCTGAGGCATGACTTCAACCAAGTGAGAGTAATTGATGGTCAGCAAATTCAGCTGAATGTTGTGCTCTCTCACCCTTATTGTTCAATCATATGTGATAGCTTATAACGAGTGACATTGAACGCTCAAACCAGAGAGGAAACCACTCAATTGTTGGTCTCAAAGAGCAATTAGGCAGTGTTATTCCAGGCAGCTCATCATAATCCCAGTGATGTTCATTGGTGTTGTGAGGCATGTCGCGAATATCTGCTGGTGAATCCACCAGTTACCCCAGGAGTGCCATTTCACCCCTTACCATTAATCAAGGTCAAAAGAATTCGTATGGACCTTTTTGGGTCATTAGATTGGAGTGCAGAAGGGCATCATTTTGTGGTAGTTTTACTAGACTAGGTAAAGCAATACCAAGAAGCAGTGCCACTCCAATTCATCTCAGCATGTAGTGTGGTGGATGTGCTCTTCCATGTAATCCTTCAGGTTGTGATCCCAAAAGAAATCCCAACCGATCAGGACACTGTGTTTATGTCATGAACACTGCACAAACTGTATGAATTGTTGGGATTAAATCAATTGCACCAGCATACAGTCCTGGCTCTATGACAGGGGTACTTGGCTTTGGGAATTTAAAACAGGAATTCAAATACTCGTTTTACTTCCCACATCAAGCTCAAAACAGCTCGCCATGCAGAGTTGTGGACATCAACTATGAGGTTAGGTGAATGGATAGAGGCAGGGTGCAACAAATTTACCACCTCAATCTCCTCCATCCATGGAGGAAGGTGGTGTCCATGGCTTTGCCTATGGTTGTTCCAGAGAGTGAGGAGCTGGGGTGGGAGGTGTATCTAAAAAAAGTCGCTCAATTTACCCTGTTCCCTCTTGGAGACCATCTTTCTCTGTCCCAAATAACGGATGTTGACAAGTTGCAAGAAGAGTTTCCATTGTGTTCTTACATCTCCCTGATCACACTAACATCATAGAGCACCACATAGTGATGCCCCCAGGGGTGGTAGTATGTAGCCACCCTTATCATTTGTAAGGGTGCGGGTTGAACTCAAGGCCATGCCCAATATGGGAGTAATTGAGGAGTTCCACAGTGACTGGTGCAGCCCGGTTATTTTTTGTGTGCACTCGGGCAGGTGGAAGTATGGTGTCTGGGCTTCCACATAGGTCATGGGCAGGTGTGTCCCCACCTTGACAAGACCGCGGTGATTGTGGCCTGCCCAAGACCCAAGACCAATAAGGAGGAGAGGAATTCAGATGTCACCAGCCAGCTGACTGATCTTACTAAAAATGGGGGTGCCAGATCTTGTCCAGTGGATGAAGCCATGCCAACAGGCTTCCATGCAGGTTAAAGCTGCACTCTGTGTTGGACTGCTTTGACATTCTCCTCACATTCCCTTCTTTTTATTTTGCAGACTGACATATTGGACAGGGGGTTGAGGGACATGTTGTTCCAGGTGGTGAAGGGGGAGGAGTGCCCCATGCTGTACATTAGCCGCAAGATCTCTGTGCAAGAGACTAAGCGTGAGTCTGGCGGTGGGCTTATGTGTAGGTGAGGGCATGGCCTGGTGCTGGTTTGTGAATTGAGAGTAGAGCCAGAGAAGCTGAGGAGTAAGGAATTCTATTAATGAGTCTTTTGTGTTTCAGTGACAAGGATAAAGAGGGAAGAGACGAGCGTCGAAAGAGAGAGAGAGAGAGCGAGAGAGAGCCATGCAGAAGAGAGCCTACCTCCTGCTTCCTCATTTCCCACGACAGGGACTATGTCACAGTATGATCTTATTTTTAACCTATGACACTTAATTTCTCCATCTATGAAATGTTTATTTAACAGGAAGTATGTGGTTTTCTCATTACAGTGTGAAAGTCTGGAGATTGTCCATTGTGCTGCATACAGACACAACTCATCCAACACCTGGCTATTTACAGCTGAAGCCCATTTCCAGGATATTTAAAAAAAAAAAAGTATTTACACTGATATGTGCTCTTGTAAATGGTAAATGGTAAATGCACCTATATAGCGCCTTTTAACCTTAGCAGTTCTACAAAGCACTTTACACTGTTTCTCATTCACCCAATCCCACACGCATTCACACACCAATGGCAGCAGAGCTGCCACGCAAGGCACTAGCCTGCCATCGGGAGCAACTTGGGGTTCAGTGTCTTGCCCAAGGACACTTCGGGATGTGGAAGGGCTGGTGATTGAACCTGCGATTAGTGGACAATGTACTCTACCATCTGAGCCATAGCCACGCCAAAAACAGATGCCAATTCATCAAAGGGCAACAGAGTTTAAAGGAGACCCATTATGCCCCTTTTTACAAAATGTAATATAAGTCACAGGTGTCCCCAGAATGTGTCTGTGAAGTTTCAGCTCAAAATACCCCATGGATCATTTATTATACCATGCTATAAATGCCCCTTTTTGGAGGGAAGCAAAAACACACTGTTTTTGTGTGTGCCTCTTTAAATGCAAATGAGCTGATGCTCCCCGTACCCCTTTCCAGAAGTGGGCTGTGCCTTTACAGCTCAGGCTTCAAGTACTATGGCAACAACCAGTCAGGAGAACCAGTATGACTGACACCATAAATACTGGTGTTCAGCTCTATATGTATGAACCAGAATGTATGAATTACACAGACTTATAAAATTATATAAGCATTTTCAGGTTAAAAATAAAAATGATGACATAGCTCTAGTCTCTGTGAATAAAATCAGAGACATTGGTAACTTTAATCGGAGTTTTATTTTATTATAAAGTATTTGCTAACAAGCATATTTGGAAAGGCGATATGCAAACATTCATAAAATATAAAGTGCGATACTTACGTCTTCTGCATATGAAGCTGGATCATGAACAGTTGGTATTGATCCATTCTTGAGAATAAACTTTTCACTAAATCCTGCTTTGTATTGACCCTCATTCACAAAGCAGTCTGGTGTCAAATGATTCAAACAAACATATATGAATTTAGCTATTTTTGGGGGCACATTTCCTTCAATAATAAAACTACTTTACTGTGTCGTCAGTGGCTCTGATGCCGGGAGTACATGAAGATTCTTATGTTCATTCTTACAGCCAAGAACAGAACACTTAGAAAGCTTATGAAACTGAGACATTCTTCTTATCACTATAGCTGCTCCAGAACGGAGATGCATGTGCAGTGAACATGTGAACATGGCGGACGGTGTGCAGCTCACTCAGTGGAGGATCTATGCTAATAGGGCAGAGTCTGTCACCAGTCATGGGCGGGACCTGTTCCAGTGTGACATCATGTTGGATGGAAACCACAAATTACTTATTTTTAGACACTGTTTTTGATTTATGGGGAATATAAAAAAGGAGTGGGTGGATTTTTACCATTATAGGGTGGTTGTATACCAGTGTTGGGTAAGTTACTCAAAAAAAGTAATCCACTACAGATTACAAATTACTATTTTAAAATTGTAATCGGATTACATTACTGATTACTGCATGTAAAAAGTAATCAGATTAGTATTGCTTTACTTTCATGTTACGTTCAAAACCTATCAAACCTACAAAAATACACTACAAAGTGAAACTCAGCTCTTTCAGTAATTTTAGCACGTGTCAGTGTATAACATGATCAGAAAAAGTTGGATTTATCATAAAACATGACTTGTGTGTTGTCACTGTTTGTATGAATACCAGACCGATAAAATATAAAACTTTTCTAACTAGGCTAGTTTACTGCGGTTAAGCCAGTTGCTCTTCCTGAAAGCACTATTAATCTAGCCGCATATAAATTTTAGGGGTGCTGCTTTTACACACTTAGCAGTAACGGCAATGAAAGTGAGCGTCCGTGAGCTCCTACACAACAAAAGCAAAGAAAGTTTTATACAAATCGATCATTTTAAATAAATAAGTAACAAAACAAATGCAACAATTTGGTGTCGCTAGCCAAGAGGAGGCACAGCTAAGCTATCATTGTATGGGTTTAGCTGCTATAGTGCCATGCAGAGTACATTATCTTTCCTTATGCTCTGCTCATATCATGTTCATGTAAACTGGAACTCATATAGACATTTACACACCTTGTTTTCCTGCTCAGCATGAGAGGATGCTACTGTTTCAGTTTCAACCCCTTTATTGGTTTAAAAAAGAATCGGAATATATCCATTTTTCCTCACACTGACTGTGAACTAGCGTTTGGCAGAATTGAGAGCTGTCAGCCAATAAGACACGAGTGTTTACACGTATTTTCCTGTAAACCCTGTCTCACCTCTGCTCACTGTTCACTATAACTTTACAGGCTGTCCTCTTTTACTATAGGTCAGTTACGTAGGGACAAACAACTCCAAGTGAAGAATTATTCAGGACTAAAGAAAAAAATCTTCAGGGCAAAATGTGATTTAATTTTTAAAATGCATTTTACTTAATATTGTTCTCTTAACAATAAATTTGTAACGCAAGTAATGTAATTTTATTGACATCAGTAACTCTAATCAAATTACATAAATTTAAAATTAAATGCGTTACTTTACTGCGTTATCAGAAAAAGTAATTAGATTACAGTAACACAATACTATAACACGTTACACCCAGCTCTGTTGTGTACACACACTGTCGACACATTTATTTTCAAACACCATGTAAAAGTGAATTTTGTATAATAGGTCCCTTTTAATTGTCTTTTTCATTTATTTTAGTAGTTTTGATTTATTCCTAGTCTGTCTTGGCTAAAAAGAGTGAAGAACTTCTTAACAATTTTCAGTCCCCAGTGTCCTTGCATAAGCACATGTTTAGCATATAAATGAGCTTTGCTGGTAAGCAGTTATAGCATGAACCTCACCTTATTTCTCTCATCAGGCTTTAAAAATAGAATTCACACTGGAGTAAAAATCCTTTAGATGAGAATTCAAATGGCGGCATAGAGAGATGGAGTGATTTACTGGACTTTAGTTCTGCAGCGCGATAGCGCTCATACTGCACACATTGATTTGCTGCATGCTTATATGGCAAAGTTTTCTGTAATGTGGGTATTGAAGCAGGATTCAAGTGCTGAAAATCAACATTTTGGGCAAACCAGAAATCATCGTAACAGTCTGTAGCAGAGGTTGAAAAACAGACAGGCAGCATTGAATATTATAATCCATAATCAGTTATGAGAAACAGGCAAAACCAGAAAACAATAAATATGGAAGCTAGGAAGTTCAGAGACGCATATTAACATGTGAGAAACAAGAGGGTATAAATAGACATATTAATTAGGAAACTAAACAGGATACTGGTGGAAACAATCAGGGTGACAACACAACATAACAAGAGACAGAGACAGGACCAGTAAATGAAAATAACAAACGTCAGTGTGTTGGATAATAAGAGCATGGGATCAGCACACAGTAAAGACAAAACCCTGTGCAGGGATTTGTGACATACTGAATGACCATGGCTACTTAATGACCATGTCTATCTAGCCTGATTTTGTCAGGCACAAATGCAAAATGGTGTGTCTATTTATATATGAAGTAAAAATATAAATATTTTAAACTTAACAGTTATCGTGCACAGTTATTTTCAGTTTTGAGATTATATTTGAAACATTAGTCATAATTTGATTCATTTAATATTAAATCGGATATTAATATTAACAGATTACCTTTGTTGAAAGAAAATCAAAGTGAATAGCTCATATTTCTGTTTTCTCAGAAAAAGTAGAGTTAAAAAGAATGTAATCTAAAAAAAAAAGGTGCATAGGTTACATCTATCAGGACATGCCAAGCCATTTCTTTAATATGAGTACAGTGATATATTCTTCAATGCAGTTTGCAAAATAAATAATTGACATGGTGTCAGGTAATGATGGTGAAGACAGATGCAAGTGCAGAAGTTGAATAAAAATCAAAACAACAAAAAACAGGATCTATAGAACTCGTGGCAAAAACACAAAGACTAGAAAACATGAACATAAAACAATTAACACAATGCAGCAACAGAAAACTACAGCGAAATAAGACAAACACAAGACAATGTGTGTAGTGCAAAACGTGACTTATATACAAGTGATCATTAAACGTAAATCAGGTGCAGACAGTCGTGACATGATCAGGTGGGGTGCAGTGGCTGATGGGAATTGTAGTCTCTAGTCCTTCTCCGGTATTTACATGACACATGATAGCTTTATAGAGAAGTTAATGCATTACACTTTGGCATTCCTATTGAAGTAGAACAGATGATGAACAGAACAGAACAAAAATAACATATTTGACACATGAACTGAGAACAAATTGGAGAACAAAAATGATAAATTAATTCAGTTACTGGTGCACTTTAAGTCTTTTGTCCTTTGTTGAGGCATTAAGGATGCGTTAAGTATGTTTCTATATAGTGTTATGACGTTATAGCTAAATAATGAACTGGTTATCACCCACCTGTTGTGTTTTATTCCTTCTTTAATATTTGTTGTGAATTATTATGCTTTTTTATTTGTAATATTGACCTTTACCCTTAATGCCCCCCCCCCACCCCATTTTTTCCCCAATTTGGTCAGCCATTCCAATTACCTCCCACCAGCCAGATCTGCCTTATCATATGACAACTACCACCCAGGTAGGGTGAAGGCTAATATGTGCTTCCTCTCTGCCAGGTAATAGCCAGCCAAATGCATGTTTTCACACTTCTGATTAAACTGCATCACAAAGCAGTGTAACTCTACCCATGTTAGGGGTTCCTTATTTTTTAGTTAAAATATAGCAATATACGTAGACTGATACCTGATATATCAGGTTAAATTGCTGCATGTAGAACATAAATAACACTTGAGGATGGATTTTAAACGAAAGACAATAATGGAAATATAACAATATAACAGTCATATTTCCTACAAGACTCATTATTACAATACATTTTCTTCATTTTCTGGACAGAAGCTAGATGTTGTTATGAGTCACCAAATCTTGAGCCAGAATCTAACACGCAAACGTTCTAACAAGTGCCTTAACCTCAAAAGAAAATCCTTCTTAACGGTCAATTTAGCATTGCGCTTTTCCTTGGCAGGCCAGAGAGCTCTTACTCTTAGATTAATTACGGTGTATTTCTCATTATTAGAGATTTATTGGTCCTGAGTGGTGCCTACAGTAATCACTGACATCACTGTAGGTAATGGGGTGTGTTTGTACTATAAAAGAGCATGGAGATGTTGCTAAGACAGTGGGTCAGAAAGTTACTGTGTTCTAAAACAAAAACTCAAGGGGGTTTTTGAAAAATGTGTCATAAAAGCAAACATGGAGGAAATGAGTCCTGGCAAGACTGTATCTATTAAATGAGGGTCTCAAGCAAAGAACTAAAACCTGACCACCACAGAACAATTAATGATTTTGTATACCACCATAGAACAAGAAATGAATTTATATATTTCCTGCTGCATAGCAAAGATTTTACAGGCTGTGAGTTGATTGTATACATGAATCACTTTGCAACTTATTTTTCAGCTGATGGTAAACTTTGGAATGGGGGAAAGGATATGACTGTGAACCCACACATAATCACCATGCTTGTTAACACACAGTTCAACTACTTCAACTTGTTAACTGAACTTTAGATTTATTTTGTCTGCCATAAAGGACACTCTACACTGAACAATTTGCTTATTAACATTTATCATTAACATGTGAACTTCAGGGGCATCAAAGATTTATTTTGTAATGAAATTCTGAGTTGGCCTTTTTAGTTTAAGCTTGTTTCAGCAACATGATGGTCTGTTTTCACTGGTTTCCTACATTATCCACAATCCCATTCAATTAACTGATGATACATTTCTCCTTCGCTACATTTCTACCTAAAGACAGTGATTCAGCACTGCTTTAGTCTGTCCAGCTCTCTCACCTCATCTGTACACTAGCTACCTGGATCTACATGGTTTAACCTTGAAACTGTAGAATAAATGTAGCCTAGAATTGTCTATTTTTCTTAATTGCTATGGCTTGTTCTTTTCTCATACAGCTCTCATAAACTGTTACAGTTCACTGTAATTCTGACGTCCAGTATCCTAAATTAAGTTCCTCCTTCACACACCCCCATCTGTCTTTTATAAACCTCAATCAACAATGAGGGGCTGAACCTGTCTTTTTTATTATTATTATTGCTGAAGGGTATCAGTAATAGGCGTCTCTGGAAAGCAGGAAAGAGGAGCTTTTACATGCATCATTGCAACCTCCCACTGAACTAGAATGACAAAACCATTTCCTCACAGTTCCAAACATCTGACCTCTTTTCAGTGTAGTAGATTAATGTGTCTCTGAGGGTGTCTGAGGGGAGGAAAAAGTAAGGTCAAACTGATCAACAAGTCGCCAGATAGTACCACGTCACAGTCGCCTGTCCTGAATTACAGAAGTACAAACTGAGAAATTCTTTACATTAACCATTCATATGTTAACTTTGGTCTGCTTTTTTACTTTGATGCAAAGATCATGGGACAAACAAAGACCTAACATGAACTGACTGCCTGGCCAGGGTTGCAGTAGTTTAAATTAGGCTACAAGTTTGTTTGAATTTTGGGAATCAAACCAAATAAATCTGTTACAAAATATAGTGGACAAAAATAATAACTGCATGAGCAGGACTAAAGAACTGTCAGAATGAGAATTTACAGATCATGCCGATATTGCTGCCATTTCTACCTCTGGGTTTTTTTTTCAATGTTTCCGGGGGCATGGAGTTATATATATATATATATATATATATATATATATATATATATATATATATATATATATATATATATATATATGTGTGTGTGTGTGTGTGTGTGTGTGTGTGTGTGTGTGTGTGTGTGTTTATTTATTTATTTATTAAACCTTTTTGGTATAAACCATGTCCAATTTGGATATAAATTTGAAAAAATTGAATCAAATAGAGATACAAATATTTGGATCACTAAACAGATGCAGATACTGATATAGATAGTGGAAATGCATTACAACCCTAGTCCATTAATTAGTTACACATGGATCTGCTTGAACAGTGCAGCCTTGTTCCTATATAATTTTTTTTTTTCTTAATGGATGAGACTTTGTTCATTTTGATTCTGACTTTGAGTTCAACCTGTAGCTCTTGGACAGTAAAAAAAAAAAAAAAAAAAACAGTAGAAAAAAGTGAAACAACCTTGTACCATCTAAAAAGCCCTCTTTTACTTTCTACTGAAACATGGTTGGAAAAAAATATTTACCGACAGAAATTAGTCATTTTTAAAAAATACTGTTTAGCAAAAAAAATGTGAAAACCTGCATATTTTGATGTAGTTTCTACATTGGTTTAACTCCAGTTGAATAGATTTTTTTTTTCTTTGGCAAGCAAAAAGGAATTATAGTGGGTGAAAGTGAGTTTATTGATTTAGACATTACTGGCAAACACTGCTAACATTCCAAACCAGATGAATTTCTCCAATGTTTGAATATAACATGTTTATGACTCATGATTAGGTATGTTTTCATTGTTCTGTATAGTAATGGCATTATTTTGCTTGCAACATTGTTAATATTTCCTAACGGACAACATAAAATATGTAAACGCTAATTACAGGTAAACATTTACAAAATGAACAGAATAAATATTTGAAATCTTGCCGTTTTTGCAGTTAGGAAATCAGTTGATTACCATTACATACTGATAAAGGGGTCAATTATCTTCCAAAATGCTGAATCAAGTTTAGACAGCGTACAATAAAGAGTTGTCTTAGTGTGAATGTATAACATTTATACATATGCTCTTATTGCTTTGGCTTAGGTAGTTACTAGCTGTATTAAAAGTCATCAGTTTTGTGTCACCGTTTACAGCATCATGACCAGAGTAGTACTATGCAAACAAACGGAATCTTACAGTGCCCTGAAATGAAGGCTAATTATTGTCCTTGGCACGTTTAGGCTATGACTGAACATTAGCACCACAAGCATACCATGTCATTAGTAAACCTCTCATGATTTATTAGGCACCATTCCTTTCCAGTAGATGCTCACAGTATGACTGTTCTGCACTTTGCTTTCTAGGGAGCAATGTCTCAGCCCTTCCGCAAACAATCAATACACGTATTTGTGTTTTCAACTTGGAAAAGCCATTAGACAAATTTAAGCTCTTTTTGGTCCACCAAAGTCTCCATGTATTTGCTGTGCAATGTAACTTGCCTCAAAAATAAATAATCTGATCATCAACACCATGTAAGGCTAAACTAAGTGGCTAAAAACTCATACATCATACATCTAAGAGAAAATCAGCTTACGTCAGCATTTGTAGCTTTACTACATGAAAAAATATTCCATTTTAAAAACCAAAGACACAAAACACTTTAAAGCACACAGACACTACTCAGTTGGGCCTGTTGGATTGAAGTGCAGTAAACTGCCTGGTCATTAAAATACCCTATTTATTATAAAACTGAAACCATTCTCCAATTAGTTTGAGTGTGTTAAAGCAAATTACTGGGGACTTTACCAATACTTCTTTTAAGGTTGGGTGTAGACTATATATTTAGCATGATCAGTGTTTTTGTAGTATGGTTGTGGAAGCGGGGCATGCTCAAGTGAATGGAGGGTGAAGCCAGAGTGTCACGAATCAAGGATGGGCTCGGAAGCAATCGCAGTTAGATAACATTTATTATATAAACAAACAACAAAACATAGACACTAAGACAACTAGGCAAAATACTGTGGCATGAAACAAAACACGGGAACTGGGAACATGGTAGTCTAAGACAACGAAAGACAGAGAATCAGTGCAGACAGTGGCTATATATACAAGAGTGCTCATTAACAGAAACGTGAATCAGGAGCAGGTGGTCATGTGACATGTAGTGTAGTGCAGTGGCTGATGGGAACTGGAGTCCAGAGTTTCCTGATACATGACACAGAGAAGGTGAGTGGTGAGGAATGCACACCTGGGGGGCGAGGGGATTCTATTAATGAATGTTCTATGTTGCCGTGAGAAGATGCAAAGATAAAAGGAGAGGAGATAGATGAACCAGCTAGCAGGGAACGGTCATGCAATTTTGGCTAACATTACCTACAAGCTGTATTAATGTTTTAAACAGAGCATTTTAATCTAATGTTCAAAGAATTATTAAGGATGTTTTCTCATTTCAGTTAATGTTCCTATAAGGTTAAATGATAACTAAGACATAACATTTTAACTGCAACATTCAAAGGATGTTTTGAGGGTGTTGTCAAGGCCACAGTTACATGGCAAAAAAGAAAGAACACATTCAAAGCAACGTTGGAAAAATGTTTTGAGGATGTTATTGATGTTGAGATGACAGAATGTTTTTATAAAACATTCCTGTAATGTGATGTTTTAACAAAGGTAGAACATCTTGCCCACAACATTTTTATGTTTTTGGAATGTTGTTGAGGTAACAGATTATACAATGTTCATTCATAAAACATTGGCACAATGTTCCATAATAACAAATGAAGAACATTATCAAAGCAACATTTGCAAAATGTTTTGAGAATGTTATTGAGGCCTGAGATGACGGAACTTTTTTACAAAACGTTCCTGTAATATGATGTGTTAACAAAAGTAAAACATTTTGCCTACAACATTCTGAGGCTGTTTTGGGGACGTTGTTGAGGTAACAGATTATACAATGATCTTTTATAAAACATTTAAGATAAGATAAGATAAGATAAGAGAATCCCCAGAAAGAGAAATTAGGCTATATATATATATATATATATATATATATATATATATATATATATATATATATATATATATATATATATATATATATATAGTGTATATATATATACTCTCTGTATAAATATACTCTCTCTGCTGCTTTCAACACTGTGAACCATCAGATCCTCCTGTCAACTCTCTCCAGCCTGGGCATCACTGGAACGGTTCTGTGCTGGGTGGAATCCTATCTCTCTGACAGATCCTTCAAGGTATCATGGAGGGGAGGTATTTCTGAAACTCAGCAACTCACAACTGGCGTTCCACAGGGGTCAGTTCTGGGTCCACTCCTCTTTTCTATCTACACTACATCTCTAGGGCAGGTGATTGAGTCTCATGGCTTCTCATATCATTGCTATGCTGATGACACCCAGCTCCGTTTGTCCTTCCAGCCTGACGATCCATCCGTCACTGCACGCATCTCTGCTTGCCTTTCGGACATCTCGGTCTGGATGAAGGAAAACCATCTTAAGCTTAACCTGGCAAAATCTGAGCTTCTCGTGATCCCAGCCTGTACCTCAATCAACCACAACCTCACTGTACAGCTCGGCTCACTCACACTCATGCCAACCAGGACGGCCAGGAACCTTGGGGTGATTCTTGATGACGGCTTGACCTTTACAGACCATATCTCAGCAACTGCAAGGTCCTGTAGGTTCATCCTTTACAACATCAAGAAAATCTGACCCTACATCACCGAACAGGCTACACAGATACTAGTCCAGGCTCTTGTTATTTCTAAACTGGACTACTGCAACTCACTGCTTTCAGGCCTCCCAGCCAGCTCCATCAAACCCCTTGAGATGATTCAGAATGCTGCAGCACGCCTCGTCTTCAACCAGCCCAAGAGAACCCATGTCACACCCCTCTTCATCTCCCTCCACTGGCTTCCTGTAGCTGCCCGCATCAAGTTCAAGGCCTTGATGCTCACCTACAAGACCTTGTCAGGAACAGCACCCTCCTACCTCAACTCTCTCCTGAAGGCCTACGTTCCCTCTTGCAATCTGCGATCGATTAGCGACCGACGTTTAGCAGTTCCAACTCAGCGTGGCGCAAGGTCCCTTTCCAGAACCTTCACACTAACTGTTCCTCAGTGGTGGAATGCACTTCCAATCTCAATCCGGACTGCAGAATCTCTCACCATCTTCAAAAAACAGCTAAAGACCCACCTCTTCCATGAACACCTAACCAACTCATAATAAAAAAAAAAAAAAATTGCACTTACACCTCTACTCTGCACTTTGCTTCTTCTGGAATTCAATTAATGGATCTTGTATGGTAGCACTACTTGTTTTGTTCTCTGCTTGATATATCGCTTTGCTTGTATCTTTCTCATTTGTAAGTCGCTTTGGATAAAAACGTCTGCTAAGTGAATAAATGTAAATGTAAATGTAAATTAGAGATGCACCGATGTATCGGCCAATACCGATTAAATGCTATTTCTCCCGCTATCGGCTATCGGCCGATAGTTTAAAAACATCGGATAATCAGAGCCGATTGTATCCTGTCAATCAAAAGAGGGCGGGAAAACACATGGATTACGTGCTGTGTGTAAAGAAGATGTCTCTTCTGTGGAATGATGATAAAACTGCAGTTTGTAATCTCTGCACCACTAAAATTTTACACCAGACACTGCAGCAGTGAAGCAGCGTCAAGTATAATCACCCCAACCCCCCCCCCCCCCCCCCCCCGTGCCTCTAGTGCTGCTCGCACAAAACTAAAGGGCCAGTACACCGTTGAAAGAATTAAATGAAGATGAGTGACAAAAAAGTAGCATATATTGCACAGAAAAATATATTTATAGAGTAGTATGTTTGCTTGTATTTTCTCATTTGTAAGTCACTTTGGATAAAAGCATCTGCTAAATGAATAAATGTAAATGTAATGTTTCATATGCAGTTTATGTTAATATGAGTTAATATCATTAAAAAAAAGTTTAAATTAGGCCTATATAATACCAGTTTGATGTCAATGATGAAGTAGAAATGCTTTTGTTTGTGGTGAGTGAATGAGAGCCTAACAGGAGGGGTTTTTTTTATTATTATTTCAGTCAATGTTAATATGAATTACTAACATTCAATATGTTAAGAAATCTTACTTTAACCTTCAGAATTTAGTTAATGTGTTAATGTTAATTTGAGTTATGTGTTTTCTGTTTACGAGACCAGTTACTGTGAAATGGAGAGACTTGTTGAAATGGTGAGAATAAAGTTTTTATTTGCATTTCTAACAGAAGCTCTAAGATATATATATATATATATATATATATATATATATATATATATATATATATATATATATATATATATATATATGAGCAGTATATACAACAAACAACAATGTACAGTCCCACTATAAATATAGCCCATGTACATATCGCATGTCTACACAATATTATATACTATTATATACAATATTATATACTTACAGCTGTATGGTATAATCAGTGTAGACATATAACAGTAATGAAGTAGTGATGTGTAAGCAATGTAAATAGTACAATATGGTACCCATGTTGCAGCATATGTGTAGTGTAATAAAGTAAGGTCAAGGGAGGAGGGTGGTTAGGTGTTGTACAGTCTGATGGCTGTCAGCACAAAGGAACATCTGAAGTGTTCCGTCTTGCAAATGGGGGGGATGAGCCTATGGCTGAAAGTGCTCTCCATCTGCCACAGTTCAGCATACAGTGGATGAGAGGGGTTTCCCAGAATGGACATGATTTTATTTCTCATTCTCTTCTCCAGTACTGTCTCCAGATTGTCCAGTTTGTGACCAACAACAGAGCTGGCCTTCTTCACCAACTTGTTGAGTTTGATCAGCCTCCCCATTCTTAATTCCACCTCCCCAGCACGTAACAGCAATGAACAGGGTACTGGCTACCTCAGGCTGATAGAACATCTGCAGTAGCTTGTTGTTCACGTCAAAGGACCTGAGCCTCCTTAGAAAAAAGAGTTTGCTCTGTCCCTTCTGGTAGAGAGCTTCAGTATTTTCCAACCAGTCCAGTTTGCTGTTAATGTGCACTCCCAGGAACTTGTATGAGTCCACCATCTCTATTTTCTCCCCCTGGATAGTAATAGGTGTTGGGGGCTTTCTGTTTCAGCGGAACTCCACTATCAGTTCTTTGGTCTTGTCGATGTTGAGCTGAAGGTGGTTATCCTCAGACCATCTGATGAAGCTCTCCACAACGCCTCTGTACTCCTCCTCCTTATCTTCACTGATGCAGCCCACGATGGAGGAGTCATCTGTGAATCCCTGGAGGTGGCATGTTCCAGAGTTGTAGCTAAAGTCAAGTCAAAGGTGTATATGGTGAACAGAAAAGGTGAAAGCACAGTTCCTTGAGGTACGCCAGTGTTGCACATCACCACATCTGACAGTACTGTGATCTTCTGGTAAGACAGTCCATGATCCAGGCCACCATCTCATGGTCTACCTGAGAGCTTTTCTGCAAGTGTGCGAGTGGGGGGGGGTATCAGTATCAAGAGTGTATAACTGTCCTTTTGCATGTTCCAGGCTCCCCTTCACAGCTGGTCTGGAATTTTTAAGTCCAGTAATCTTGTTCATACCCTCCCATGCCTCTTTGGCACTGCTTCTTTCCAGCTTGCCCTCTAGCCTCTCCTGGTAGCTGTTTTTGGCTTTCCTCAGCTCCATCCTTTGCTACTTTTGGACTGACCTGACCTCCTCATTGTCTCCTGCCATGAATGCTCTCTTGTTCCTGTTTAGGAGGGCATTAACATCTTTGTTGATCCATGGCTTGTTGTTTGAAAAACAGTGGACCTTCTTTGTGGGTACAATGCTGTCCTCGCAGAAGCGTATGCAATCCATAATACAATGGGAGAGTCCCTCAATGTCGTCTGCGTGATCTTCAAGGAACAGGTCCCAGTCTGTGGTCTGGAAGCAGTCCTGCAGGGCCTTTTTAGCCTCACTGGACCACACCTTTACAGACTTTGTGGTGACAGGCTGTTGTTTGACTACAGGCTAGAGGTAGATCAAGTTGTGGTCTGATCTGTCCAGAGGGGGGAGGGCAGTGGAGCTGTATGTCCTCTTCACTTTGGCATACAGCTGTTCCAAGATTTTATTCTCCCTTGTTTTGCATTTTACATACTGTATGATTTTGTAAAGGTTTTAGAGAGGGGGACATGGTTGAAGTCCCCGTTTATTATCATGAGTGCGCTCAAGTGTTGTATCTGAAGTTTTGCAATGGTGGAGTGGAAGATGTCACAGACACGCACCACTACTGCCGATGGTGGAATGTACACAGTCACAATAATGGCAAGAGAGAACTCCCTAGGCAAGTAGTATGGTCTCAGCCCCACAGCCAGTAGCTCTAGATCTGGAGTACACATGGTCTCTTTCATTGTTATGTGTCCAGCATTGCACCATTTTGAGTTAACAAAGACAGCTATACTTCCTCCCTTCCTCTTACCACTCTGTTTTCCTCTGTTTGCTCGCACTAGTGTGAAGCCAGCTAGCTTGACTGAAGAATCAGGAATGTCCCTTTTAGCCATGTCTCCGTGAAGCACAACAAACTGTCCCTGTACTCACGCTGGCTACTCATCAGTGCTGCAATCTCGTCTGACTTGTTGGCCAGCGATCTTACATACCCCATAACAAATGATGGAAGCAACGCTCTCTGCGAGGTCTGAGCGGGGATCGAAGTACTCCTTGAGGCCCGAGGGAGGAGCAACGCTCTCATTCGTTCATTCCGTGACCACCCCATGGGTTGAATGCAGTGAGTGACGTGATGAACGAACGACATGAACCCAAAGACTCGAGATGTGAACTAATCATTTCTGTTTCCGGTATTGCATGGTGCATTGCCTATGGGGTGGTCACCAGAAGAAAAGAAAAAAACAACTCTAATCTGAAGACTTGAGATGTGAACTAATTTCTGTTTCCAGTATTGCATGGTGCATTGCCTATGGGGCAGTCACTGGAAGAACGAATGACTCGAACTCGAAGACTCGAGATGTAAAAGAACTAATCATTTCTGTTTCCTGTACAGAACCTATGGGGATGTTGCAGCACATGCGCGATCAAAAATGAACTCCTTGTTACTAAGTCATAGTAAAGATTCCTTAAAAATGAATGAATCGTTCATGAATGACACATCACTACTATTCAACACTTTAACTGTCTCAGAGGACATTAGTGTTGCTGTCACTTAACTTATCTTTGTCTAATGTGTCTAAGTTAATTTTGCCAAAACACACCTTAGATCCTCTGTTTTGGGAGAATGTTCTGGGAACTGATTGTCCAAAGGGGTATCCTTACAGGATGTGTGTGCTGTGGATGGGGTGGTCGCACACATTCATTCGATATTACAGCCTGGATATACATTCCGGCCCAGGCTCGAGTGTCTTGCAGTGACCCTTAGGCTTGGGTCTTTTTGAACAGGCCATACACTCAGAGTGGGTATTCTAATTCCCACAGCGTTCAGCTAATGCAACGTGAATTTCCCCTTGAAAGGGAATGTCTGGGTTACGCATGTAACCCTGTTCCCTGAGAAGGGAACGAGACATTGCGTAGCTTTGTCATACTGGGGCATGCCTGTGAATTGTGTCTTCGCTTCAGATAATAGAGGCTGACAGCGCAGTTCACAGGTGTCGTTTATATATCACACGACGCGCCTAATTGCCACGTCTCCTGATCACGGAAGGCCTATAAATTAGGCACGATTTTACACACGTTTCAGATACCGGTCACGCACGAGGGTGCTTCCCACAGCGTTCAGCAACGTCTCGTTCCCTTCTCAGGGAACAGGGTTACATGTGTAACCCAGACGATTTTCCTGCATGAACTGAGTGAAAACATCATACCTACAGTCTGAAACACTAAATGACCTCATGCAACTCTCTATAAATGGGGAATCAATTGAATGTTGAATGTTTTCTGGAAGAGGTTGAAGACACCTGGATCATAAAACTCCAGCAAAAACAAAGAGCAAAGAAGTGGAGTCTGATGCACAGGAGCAGAGAGCTGATGAAGGAGATGCTATGCCCTCAACATCGAGTGGCATTTTCTTATCTGTGACTTCAGCTGATATCTCAGATTCAGAATCTGGCACAGACTGATTCATGTTCCATACTGTTCATACAAGTTCATAGAAATTTCAGTTCAGTTAGAACCAGATGCATATTTGTATTGATGATTCTAATTTGATTATTTTATATACGATTGTTGATATTTGTGTTGATATTTGTGTATTTGTGTTTATTTGGGCAAGTAAAATTCATTTTGGGTTACCAAAATCTGAAGAGTGCCTGCCCGAAGGGCTACCAGAGATTTTGGAATTTTACAAGCCCTGCAAGTGCAACTGGATTATGCAGCAAGACAATCAGTGCGTTTACATGGACAACAATAATCCACTCTTAACCCGATTAAGACCATACTTTGATTAAGACACTACCATGTAAACAGCAATTTTTTATTACCTTAATCTAATTAAGGTCATACTCGAAGTAAGCAATAATTGAATTAAGACAGGTGGAGTACTCCTGTTTTAGTCGCATTATGGACGTGTATTAACAGACATGTAAACACCTTAATCACATTATTAACGTTGTGTGAGAGTTTTCACCGCATTTTGCGACAGGACACAATCACACACAGCAGTTTTACAGCGAACAAGAGAGCATGGCTGCATCCCAAACCGCACACTTGCCTACTATAGGCCTGTAGTGGGGAAAAATACATGTATCTCGGCTACTATATAGATAGTAAGTACACGGTTTGGGACGCACTCCGTGGCTTCAAGCAGTTGTCTATTAGCACGTATAGCATGACAAATAATTAACTGCACTTAAAGCGTCCGTAAAAAAAATAAATAAAAAACACCCAAAACTGTATATGGTACCATAACGAAGACGTACTGTATGTTGATATGTGAAATTCTGGAGAGACGTCGGATGGCGTGGCGTGGTGACATAATGACGCGGGCTGTTAATCTAATTATGTTTTATAACATGTAAAACAGGAACATGACAGGAGTATTCTAAAAGCGACTCATGTAAACACCTTAATCACATTATTATCTTACTCAGAGTAAGGTCAATAATTAGATTACTGCTGTCCATGTAAACGTAGTCAATGATCCAAAGCATAGAAGTAAGTCCTAGTCTTAGAAGTAAGTGAAAGACTGATCTCCAGCTATTGAAAGTGTTTGGTTGTAGTTCTTGCTGCTAAAGGTGACACAACCAAAGTTTAAGTTTAAGTTGGCAGTTAGTTTTCTACATTGGGGTGGGTGTTGGATAACTTTTTTTTTTTTGCTTTTTTGCTAAACCTGCCATGCAAATGTTCAAGTAGTTTCAAAGTAATACACCAACTAGTTTCAATTTTCAGCTTTTAGGAGAACATTCTGGGAACAAAAATACAACTTCCTGCTGAAAACTTTAAGAATGTTAGGGTGGACAAGGTTCGAACAATGTTATCACGAAAATTTTTTAGAATGTTTTTAAGGAATGTTATCCTACCTTTTAGGAGAACATTCTGGGAATAAAAATTAAACTTCCTGCTGAAAACATTACTAGAACATTGCATGATAATGTTCTTGGAACATTTTTAGAACAAAAAATTCCTAGCCGGGTGAGCGCCGAGCGAGAAAGCGTGCGCATGCAACCAGCACGAAGCCATGTATGTGTGTGACGGAATAACATATAAGCTGTGAAAGAAAAAATAAAGTGGCTTTTTGAGTTGTCCCAAGCCTGCCTACCGCTTCCTCATTTCTACTGAGATCATAAAGCTCGTTACAATTAATCTCAAATTATCTCAATTTCCAGGTGAATTGTTGGTAATTAGTTCAACATCACCTGTGCCAATGGAGTGTAACATCTCAACTCAATCTAAATATGATAACTTTGGGCTAGTTCTAGCTGCTTAATCACTCAGCTAAAGATTTAGGATTGGTTTCAGGTAATAATCATTAGTTGCACCTCAGGATGAAAACATTACATTATATACAATATATATATAATATACAATTGCAATCAAATTTATTCAACCCCCATTGCAAATCAGGTTTATTGTCAAAATGTACAGACTTTCAGCTGTTTGCAATGAACAAATCAAACAAAAGCAAGTGAAATAGTTCAACACAAGGAATGCTTCAAGTGGTTTCCCTCACAACAGAACAAACATGCAAAACAGGTGTTGTCTCAAGATTACCTGATGCAACTAATCAAGGGCTTCATTAGTTACACCAGGTGTGCTTGAGGTGGAACACATGAAATACCTGAACTGGCTAGAGCCAGAAAATGCATGAAATACCTGGATGGGGCAGAAAAAGGAAGCTATCAATGGCTGCACCCAGATTTCTGAGAAGGCAGGTTGTGAAAAGCCCTTGAGTTACTGCAAAAGACCTGCAGCAAGATTTGGTGGTGAGAGTCACAGAAATTTTGGGATTCTGTTCTGTGGCGCGTTGAAACAAAATTGGAACTTTACGGTACAATGGATCAGTAGTATGTCTGGAGGAAGAAGAACGAAGAAAGAACACTCTGTCCACAGTCAAGCAAGGTGGTGGCTCAGTGATGCTCAGGGGCTGCTTTGCATCCTCTGGCACTATAAACCTGCAGTGTGTGGAAGACAAGATGGATTCATTGAAGTATCAGGAAATCCAGGAGAAAAGGTCACGCCATCTGTGAAGCTTCAGGGTGTCACTGGAAATTCCAACAGGACAATGGTCCAAAGCATACCTCAAATTCCACCAAATTCCATCATGAGGAATGGGCTAAGATTCCTCAGGAACACTGTGAGAAGCTATGCATCAGGTCATGACAGCAAAAGGATGCTCTACTAAGTACTAAAGATGCTTGCCATGAAGGGGTTGAATAATTTTGAAACTGGACAAATCATTATAAGTTGCATTTTCAGTTGAATTTGGGGAAACCACTTGAAGCATTGGTTGTGTTGCAACTATTTCAATTGCTTTTGTTTGATTTGTTCATTGCAAACAGCTGAAAGTCTGTAAATTTTGACAATAAACCTGATTTGAAATGGGGGTTGAATCCTTTTGACTGCAACTGTATATGTGGATGATTTCAAGCTTTACATCGCTTTTACCTGTAAAAACCTATGTTTTGCATGAAATTATAACAGCATAAGTAAGCTTTTTTCATTTTCCTTCCACTTTTCCAGGTGAGGCTAAAGGTGGCAACAGACTGAAAAGGACAGACAATACTAATGCACAAACAACAGCTGGAGCGACTGGTGAATATACTCAAACTCACTTGAGGACTATCTCCTGTGGGAAATCCAGAGTAGGGGGTAGACAACCCCCAATCAAGATCTTTAATACCTGAGCCCTTATTGTGTAAGAATGTAAGGCAATATATATCTAGTCTATACTTTTCGATCTCACTTACTAACTCAGGCTCTTTCTTTGCCAGAGAACATCTGGGTTACGCATGTAACCCTGTTCTATGAGAAGGGAATGTGACATTGCATGAACTCAACCTTGTGGGAAGTGTCCACGCATGACCGGTATCTGAAGCTTGTGTAACATCATGCCTATTTATAGGCCTGCCGTGATCAGGTGCCGTGGCAATTAAGCATGTCGTGTGATCTATAAACGGCACCTGTGAACCACACAGTCAGTTTCTATTGTCTGAAGTGAAGACGCAATTCACAGGCATGCCCCAGTATGGCAAAGCTACGCAATGTCTCGTTCCCTTCTCAGGGAACAGGGTTACATGCATAACCAAGACGTTTCCTTTCAAAGGGAACTCCACATTGCCTGAGCTCAATGCTGTGGAAACAAGACTACCCACTCCGTCATACTGAGGGGATGGCCTGTTCAAAAAGATCCAAGCCCTGCATGACACTCGAGGTCACTGCAAGACACTCTAGCCCGGGGCTGAATGTATATCCAGGCTGTAATATCGAATGAATGTGTGTATAGACCACCCCACTGCAGCACACACATCCTGTAAGGATACCCCTTTGGAAAAAGCCTTCGAGGAGGCAATCACCCTAGCGGAATGAGCCCTTATGCCCAGAGGCATAGTGAGACCGCGCACCTCATAAGCGATAGAGATTGCTTCAACTATCCATTTAAAGATGCGCTGCTTCGACACAGCATCACCTCTACTGTTGCCACCAAAGCAGACCAGTAGCTGCTCCAACTTACATCACTGGTCAGAGAGGTGGACGTAAGTACAGAAAATGCTTACTGGACACAGTCGGTGAAATTTCTCTTGTTCCGGTGTGAAGAACGGAGGAGGACAGAAAGCCTGCAACACTGCAGGCTAGGCAACAGATGTAGGCAGTTTAGGAATATAATCCGGCCTAGGCTACAGGAAGGCCTTGGCTAATCCAGGGGTAAGGTCAAAGCAGGAAGGGGCAACAGAGAGAACTTGTAGATCTCTTACTCGCTTGAGAGACATCACGGCCAGCAGAAGAGCTATCTTTAGAGTCAGAAGCTACCTTCTCAGTGGCTGACTCTAAGGGCTCAAATGGGGCACCTGACAGACCTTCCAGGACCACAGAAAAGACCCAGACTTTGAAGTTAGAGGATGTTGCCCCACAGAGGCTCCATCAATAGTGCCATGGCTGGCCGAAATGGTGACCATGTAGACCCTGATTGTAGGAGGAGCCAAACCTGCTGAGAATACTTCTCAGGGAACAGGGCTACATGCATAACCCAGATGTTCTCTGGCAGAGAAAGAGCCTGAGTTAGTAAGTGAGATGAAAAGGTATGACTAGATATTTTGCCTTACATTCATAAGGGCTTACATCACAGTAAGGGCTCAAGTATTAAACATCTTGATTGGGGGATGTCTATCCCCTACTCTATCCTTGTGAGAACTCCAGGACTGTAGCTGTTGCGCAGTTCACTGGGTCTAGCTGATGTTCCTCACACCATGAGCCAAAAAGTTGCCACTTGAGTGCATACAATTTCCTCGTGAATGGTGCTCTAGCATTCAACATGGTCTCTACGACCTCAGTTGTGAGACCAGAATCTATGAGCTGGTGCCCCTCAGGGGCCAGAGCCACGGTTTCCACAGTTCCAGCTGAGGGTGATAAATAAGCCCTCTGGCTTGAGACAGTAGATCCCTGAGGATGGGAATCTCTGAAGGAGTGCCATCTAGCAGGGATATTATCACTGAGAACCATATTCGAGCTGGCCAATAAGGTGCTACTATGAGCAGACATAGACAATCTTGGCGAACTCTCGCTAGAACTTTGGGAGCAGAGCGATCAGGGGAAAAGCATATAGACGTGACCTCGGCCACATGTGCACCATGGCGTCCAGCCCTAATGGTTTGGGAGGAGTGAGTGCGAACCACAGTGGGCAGTGTGTGGTCTTCTTGGAGGCGAATACATCCACTTCCTCTTGGCTGAACCTCCACCATATGTACTCCACCACTTGTGGTTGGAGCCACCAATCCCTGGGCCTCAGCCCCTGCCTCAACAGGATGTCTGCCACTACATTCCAGTTGCCCAGAATGTACTCACTGACAAAAACTTTCCCTCTGCCCAGAAAAAAATTAGTTGCGCCTACCTGAATAGGGAGTGTGAACCTAATCCTCCCTGATGGTTGATATACGAGACCACTGCTGTGTTGTCTGTCACAACTAACACATGGTGACCTCTCAACTAAGCAAGAAAGAATTTCAGTGCTAGAAACATGGCCTGCATTTTTATGCCATTTATATGCCACTCCAGATGAGGGCCACTCCAGAGACCGTGAGCTGGACAGCCATCTAAGACCACACCCCAGCCCGTTAGGGAGGTGTTTGTCATTACCATCTTGTGAAAAGGAGACACCCATAGTGTGTGACCCAAAGCTAGAAACCAGGGACACCTCCAAATTCTCAGGGCATGTAGGCATTGCCATGGGACACTGATTACTCTCAGAGGTTTCATCCTCGGACCAAACCCCCAAGTTTTCAGCTACATCTGAAATGGTCTCCTGTGCAATAGGCCCAACGGTATGACGTTGGCTGCTGCTGCCATAAGCCCCAACAGTCTCTCGTTGAGAGTCGAGGGGATGCCGAAATCCAGCTTTATCTTGCTCAATGTTGATAGGATTGACCCTACACACGTTGGGGATAGAAACGCCCTCATCATAGTAGAATCCTTATAACCTCTAGAAAAGTTGTCCTCTGCACTGGAGAAAGCATAATTTCCTAAGGTTCAAACTGAGCCCCAAGCTCTTCATGTGGGCGAGAACAACATCTCAATGTTAAATCGCCAGTTCCCTGGATAGTGCTAGAATTAACCAGTCGTCCAGGTAGTTTAGTACATGGATGCCCTGGAGTCACAATGGCGCTAGAATGACATCCGTGCACTTTGTGAAGTTGCGAGGGGATAAAGCTAGCCTGAAGGGAAGAACCAGATATTGGTATGCGTTGCCTCCATGCACAAACCTCAGGAACTTCCTGTGACTGGGCAATATTTCTTTGTGGAAATATGCATGTTTTAGATCCATCTTCACAAACCAGTACTCAAACTGAATCAGTGGAATGAAAAGTTTGGGCGTCAGTATCTTGAACCCGTATGTCCAAAGAGTACAGTTCAGATGACACAGATCTAAAATTAGCCGCATACTCCCATCTTTTTGCAGACCAGGAAATAGCGGCTCTAAAAACCTCCTTTCCTCAGGGAACGGGGTACATGTTCTATGTCCCCTTTGTGCAAGAGGGCTCTTAATTCCTGTGCTAACGTCGGGCTCTACTCTGTGCTGACTATTGAGGTGAGCACACCTCTGAACCAGGGGGGCCGAGCTCTGAACTGGACCTAGGAATCCTTTTCTACGGTAGACAGAACCCATGCAGACACATTTGGCAGTAGTTTCCACGCTGCCAGATGGCCTTTTAGTGACATTACCGTTTCCAAATTCTATTGGAGGGAAAGCATCAGATTTTCGTTGCCCTGTGACAGCTCGCTGACCAGAGAACACTGAAAACTTGGAACAGCGTTGGCTAGGGGAGGCCCTACAGTAGTACTGGGGGCTAATTGCCCTAACAACCTCATGTCCCCCTCCATGGCCCCTCAGAACCACTCCTCCTTTGTCTGCTTGGCCTTTATGACCATTCTCACATCAGGCCTAGCAGCAGGCTGTGACTGTGGCCACCCGGTTCCCCTGGCTGTCTGTGGTGGCAGGCGGGCCACCACACTCAACTTCTGTGCCTCCCTCGCACTAGTGCTGGCCCAGGCTCCACTGGTGGATGCCCGGGTGAACTCGACACAACAGGGAAGGAACTGGCCGAATGCCACTGAATGTCGAACACACTCAGCAGGACTGCTTTGTAGGCCTGCAACACTGCCACTGTCTGCAGTGACCCACAATCAAGACCCACTACCGCATAGGCCTTGCCCACTAATGCCACGGTGGCCTTATATGGCTTGGATAGCAAAGTCAACCCCCCTAAATTACCTGCCATCAATGGAGAGAGGTAGCTCACAAGCACCTCCTCCACATTTGGCATATCTAAGTAGCTGTGCCATTCAATCCCCATGATGGCTGAATAATCCGTCATTGCAGGGTTATAAATACGACTTATGTATGGTTTTTCCCCCAGAAGTGTCATATGCTATGCACTTCTGGAAAAAAAGGGGAGTTTTCTGCAGCGTGAGGGAGATTTTTTTCCCCTGGGGAGAAAAAAGCTCATCCAGCCTTAGTAAACACTTCATGCAGCTATTTATATGCTTGAGAGCTGCTCTTGTGAGCTTTTTTTGGGGGGGGGCTTTCCATAGCGGAAGGAGGAGTTGCGACGCGAGCTCCAAAATCCAGATCCCCAGGTCCTGAGAGGTCCGTGAGACTCTGAAATCCAACTCCCTTCAGCCGAAAAGAGAGCGAGGCACAAGCGGAGCTGCCTAATTGTAAGGTGTTCACAATGCACACAGTCAGACCTCTTGAGGGCTGCCCTGGCATGCTCCAACCCTAGACACTTCACACAAAAATTGTGTCCATCCTCCGCCTGTGATGAAACAGGAGCAAGATGCAACACTTCCTGAATTCTCTCACTCATACTTTTCTTCTTCTTTTTTTTTTAAAGGGACAGAAAAGTAAAGAGATTTTTCTTTCTATTTTTTGAAAAGAGAGGAAAAGAAGAGTCTGTTTGTGAGCATTATACAAACGACCGACATGCAGTCTCGCAGAAGATTTTAAGGCTGACAGCGTGGTTCACAGGTGCCGTTTATTTATTATGTGACTTAATTGCCACATCACCTGATCATGGCAGGCCTATAAATAGGCATGATGTTACACAAGCTTCAGATACTGGTCACGCATGAGGGCACTTCCCACAGCATTGAGCTCACACAACGTGGAGTTCCCTTTGAATGGGAACTGATTTTCTACATTCTTAAAGCCAGTTTCCATTTCAAGGACTTACCTAACTTTTTGGGCAAACAACCCCAAATGTACATTGTGTGACCCCAAGCCTTGACTCCACTAGATGGCATGTCAGAGCCAAAACATCCCTGTCCAGGCTTTCCAAGTCAAATGGTAAAATGTTTAGCGATTTTATGCATGAATATATTAAATACGCCGTCATGACTGGATTTATGGGCTGCATCTCAAATCAAAATTCGGACCTTACATTCAAACATATTTACTAAGCTAAAAAATCCAGATGGACGGTACTCAAAACAGGCTCAGTAAAGGTCTAGAATAGGTAAGTATGCAATTTGAGATACAAAGCTAGCTTTTTTAGCAGATGTGGCATTCCTAAGTGGAGGGAAAAGTTTATCCCAAATTTAGTAAATCCAACTACGCCACCCTGAGGGAGAACCAGGGAAATATTCCCAAATAAAGGCACACACAAAAGTTTTACCAATCGGAGCAAGGGACATGAGAGTGAGACGTGAGTATGAATATAAAAATTATGACACTTAAGCATCATTAAAACTTGACATGTAAATATAAAATCACTCTCCCAAGGAGCACAATAAGGATTTTAAAACTAAGCACTTCTCCAGGCCCAGGCTCGGCAGGGACAAGGCAGGCCAGCTACAGCTCGGGAGGTCATCCAAACCCACTGCAAGTCACGCCAAAATCATCAACTACCTACACCATAAGGAAGTTGTTGTGTTGGCACACTGAGCACGCTGTGAAGCACACACCACCGAATAAATGCAGCTAGCCTCCCCTGTCCCACCAAGACTCACTGGCTCCTGGAGAGAGAAAAAAACACCGGTTAACCCAAAATTACACAAACACTAAACAATACACAAAGAGAGACAAATATTACAGACACCGTGGTGTGGTGGCTATAACACCCAGGCCCACTGACACCACCACACGAAATGGAGGCAGTTGACAGCACCTAACCAGAACCAGAATTATGGTAAACACTACAAATGAAAAGTATAGCCACTATAGCATGGAGACAATACGGCATAGCATACACCCCATCAATAGTAAGGTGGTCGTGTGGAACAACAAACCTGAAACAGGTTTGAGGCTGGAAAACACTAATTTACAACTTAGCCTCTCAGACTACATGTGGTTGCAAAACATAAGCCAAACAAACATCCAAAACTAAAGTAAAGCAAAACAATGAAGTAAAGCAAAACAAATCAGATGAAGCAAAACAGATCAAGAAAATGACCGTAAAACAAAATCAGGTAAAGCAAAACAGATCGGGTAAAACAAAACAGTAAGTAAACCAAAACAGATCGGGTAAAACAAAACAGTAAGTAAAGCAAAACAGCAGTGGCGTCACGTAGCATCTTCGGCTAGGGATTTGTCTTAGAGAAGACTTAGATGCTCAACTCCCCACTCTCACCTTAACACAAAGGTGCACTTATCATTGGGTTGAACAAAACACTAGACGCGAAGTGGTATGATTACTCACAGGTACCGCGGCTCGACATACATATACATATCATTCAGCCACCGGCTAAATGTTGCGATCACTGAATACGATCTCCGACGCGATCTCGCCACAATGCACGCGCCACCAGTGCCGCTTTAAGACTATAAATAAAAAAATTAGCCTTGAGATGTTCACCTCATTACACCGTGAGCAGAGCCTCAACATACCTGAACGAAAATGAGAACCGGAAATGCCAGGGGAGCGAGGAACTCAATCACCAAGACACCCATGCGCCTACCAAAATAAGGGTCCTTAAATAGTCGGGTAGCTCCCACCCCATTGGTCTGCCGAAGCCATACCCCGAGCAGAGCCAATAGGATAGTTAAATCGCTTACCCTGCCACACAGAGGTACATGGACATGGAAATTTTTCCATTTTTTTCTGATCTGTGCTAGTGAAGCATGTCAGGATAGTGCAAAATACAAAAATAGCATGTATTAATTCAAATGTGACTTGTCTGAATGTGACTCCCAGTAACATTTCAAAATATTAGCACACAAAATCTGTCTTCGATATCTCTAATATCAATTTGTGAAATAATTGAAAGAAATAATAGTTGAGATTGTGAGTTTCTTTCTCGACCCTATTTGTAAATCAAGCAACCCCCACATGAGGTCACGACCCCTACTTTGGGAAGCCTTGAAGACACAGTCCATCATAACCATGCAAAGCCTGGCTGGCATTGCACCCAACTCCCATGCTTCATTTTGCAGGTGGTGAACCCAGAAGCAATGTCACCTCTTCAGCAGAGCCTGACTGTGGTACATGGGTGGCCCATTCACATTGTTTTTTTTCATGCAGAGTTAATGGGGTGATATAAGTTTGTTTTTTAGTAGGACTTTTTTCTTGACATGCTGTGTCATTTGTTTATTGGTCATTTGTTTATTGTTCATCTGTTGATTTATTGTTTTATTTTTTCCCCCAAGTATAATTGGTGACATCTAGCTCTTGTTTTTGCCTACCCTGAGAGAGTGAGTGAGTGGGTTATAAGCCAGGCCCATGAGGTGCTCCTCATCTAAAAATCTGCAACCATATGTACTCCATATTTCCATATAAAATATTATATGGAAAAGCTGAACAATAGGATAATAATATAAAGAAACTAATAGGTATGGTATAAACTGTTGAAATGACAAAAAAAAAAAAAAAAACTGAAAATGAAAAAAGTAGTAGCAAAACAAACACCCTTGCTAGACCCTTAAATCATAAGATTGCTTGCTTTTAATCAAAATTTGCCAGAATTTAAGTGTACAAACAAAATCCAGTTCAATCATGATAACTTTGCAGTAACATCAGTCTATCTATGAACTCAGCATCAACAATCTGTTCCAACATTATGCATATATCATCAATGGTCTTGTGTTACATTAAACTCTCTTGTTTTGGTTCAGTACTTTCTTGTGTTACTTCATCACCAACAGTATTCCCTGCAGGGGATTCCCTTCACTATACTAGCAGAACCATTTCTAGCTGAGACAAGAGGGGGAAATTTAACAGATGGAAACATTTTAAATGGAGTAGTAGACACTAAATAGATCATTATAATGGCAAAATAGAGCAAGGGTCAAAGAGTGATTAGGTTTTAAAATATAGGCTCCATCTATAAAGCTGGTCTATGTGGCAAAATTCATTTTTCAGCAATCAAACCCTATCGTTATTTTACCTTAAAGCATGGCCCAGAGTTGGCACTCAAAGGAGAAAACTTATCTTTAGCTGTTGATTTCCCAACTAAGAAACCATCTCATTTGGAAGAAGTCCAAATATCACACATTACTCTGCTGTTTACTGCACTATTTGCACTTATTTATTTTCTGATTAAACATTTTATTTTGCACCATTCCCTGAGATCAGTAGATTCTGTTTGACAGTGGTAACCCCTGGAAGATATGTGGGCTACAGAACGTCAGCACCTCATACAGCAAGGAGGGAGTTATGGAGATATTCTAATAAACACTTTAATGATGTGCAAAAGCATTTGACAGCCTGTGGTGTCCTTCGCAAAATTTTTAGCGGTTGGGATACAGAGAGGACAACATGTGTAATCAAGATCTGTGAATTTTCTGTGGTCTATTGTGAACTAATTAATGTCAAAAGTCTTTCCAGCACATCCTAATAATGCCTGTTCTGGTTTGAACTCATTACAGTAAATGCCAAACAATCCAAACATGTCTGAATTCCTTTTCAAACATGTTTTCTCCAAAACCTCCACTCAGCTCCATGATGCTTGCAGTCAGGTTTCCATTACACCAGATAGAAAATGAACAAAAAAGAAAGGCTAATGATGGATTCTGTATTTTTCATCCTCTTACTGCTGAGCAGATACCCTCTGCGTCATACTCCAGATCAAATAGAGTCAGGTCCATAAGTATTTGGACAATGACACAATTTTCATCATTTTGCCTCTGTACACCACCACAATGGATCTGAAATGAAGCAAAAGTAATTGGACACGACACAAATTGACTGATAACAATGTACTGTTTCCTCATTATTACATGACAACTCAAGGATATAGAAGGTTCCCTTGAATTAAAGCTACAATTTTTATTTTGATTGCTTAATTTCAAATACATTGTCGTGGTTTTCAGAGTCAAAATTATGACAACTGTGTAACTGTCCAGATACTTATGGTTCTGACTGTATTCTGTTATCTAGCTGCAAACTTCTTCACTGATATTAATTGTAACTTGCTGGCATCATTGAAGAGCCATTTTTATGTGGCATCACCAACTGTCAGTCATCACTGATTTCCACCAACATAATTCATTTATGTACTAACTTATTTAAGAAATCTACCCAAAATAAAAAATGACAGTTCAAAAGTAGTTGCTGAACACCAGTGAACACAGTGATTAATGACAGTGGTTTTTATGTTCATTTCGCTGTTATGTTGTGTGGTGTTAACCGTGGCCTCACTTTTTCACACACAGTAGATGCCTTAGGAAACTGTCTTTGTTCATAACACTCTTCCAATTACCATATATTTAGATTTCAATCTGTCTTCAGGCTGTCAATGATCTAAAAATTCTTCCACAGACATGGCACTTAATGACTCTACATGCCATGTACTGCCAGTTCCCACCAGTGTGAAACTATGTGACTGGAAGCAACTAAGGACCCAGTTCTCATGGTTGTTGTAACTTTCTCATGAGGACAACTATGAATCTTAAGCTAAATTTGGGAAGAGGTCATTGATATAGTGGCACATATTCAATAGGTCTCAGCCCCTTTTCAACCAGGGTAATGAAATACTCGGTTGGATTATTTATGTTAGGCATTGTACTATAACCAAGACAAAATCAGCATGCTTTACATTAATATCTCACTTAATTAATCCTGATCAATCAATCCTGACCAAACAAAGGACACTGGGATAAAAGATATAGTATAGTACTGCTATAATACAGAAAATTATATTTAAGTGAAATTATTGGTTGATGGCACTAAAGCGGCTACTGAAAGGAGAATGAGAAAATTATGGGTATTGTGTTAAAATCTTAATTAAATATCGGATGTAACTAATCAAAATCACATTTGTGGAAGTTAAAAGGTGTACACATTTAAAACATGCTCAAGTAAAACGTTCATTATTGGAAATCTCTAAGATGAAAATGTAATAATTAAAAAGTATGTATATATTTTTTAATTGAGCAGTAATACAAGTTTTCATTTTCAGTTATTCATGGGTAAATTCGTCCCCTAAAATTATACTTAAGTGATAATTACTTAAGTACTTTCCTCTTACCTCTGCCTGCCCTTAACCTTTGTAAGTGAGTTGTGTGAATTCTTATAAATTTGCAAGCATGAGACCATATTGCATATTTTAGTTGTTTATTCATTCTAATCAGCCTTTACCTCCAGAGAGCTCTGCTACACTCACAGAACTTGCTGTAAGAACAGATACATCAGTTCCAATATAACATGTAGGAAACTGTGAAAGTCTGTGAGAATGACTAAAATCATAACAAATTAATGTTAGACCTTAAGCTTTTTCAGATACACACTTAGTCTACATAAGAGTTGACAAGAAGACCTAATCAATCTTAATGAAAGTTTAAAGGTTAAGAGGACTGAAGCCCATTATTTTCTGGTCTGTACAGCCTAAGGGGAGGAAACGAACATCAAACACCCCTTGTAATGTGCTACATAACGTTTGTTTTGTTTTTTGATAAGTTTTGTTAATACTCTTAGAATAGTTGGAGAGCCTAAGAGGCAAAAATCAACCAAGTCTTGCTCCATTTAAATCACTCAGATCATCATTTGAGACATCAGCCGAGTCAACACTACGTTCCTATCTGATAAGATGTATGACAGTCCCTCAGCACTTCGGGAATTTTCCCACATCTCCAACATTGTTGCTTTAAGAGTTGATAATGGCCATCAGGAACAGTTCATGCCAAGCAAAGCAACAGCGAGATAACTCAAGCCAACCACCAAGGTATGTTTTGGGTTTGGAAGATTTGCCAAAGATCCATCCAGAATGCACAAGAGGGCAAGAGACACCTCTTTTAAAAATGACCCACAGCTCATCTTACTAATGGATGGTCTTCTTTGGTTGTTTTTTTTTACTGCCTGACTCTAAAAAAGACTTATTAGGGAAGATGTTTGCACAGCTGTGGCCTTCAGAGGTACAGTCTGGAGCGCTCCCTTTCAGCTACAGTACATAAAGAATGGGAAGGGCTGGAATAAAACCAATTAGATAACCATCAGGTTTTTATGAAATGTGAGACGCTTCTGTCTACAGCTCACTTTCCTCCTTGACTCACATAAGGTATATTATCACTTTGATTTGGAATGAAACAAACAAGGAGTTTTCTTGGTATAACTTACATCATAGCTCATTCTGCAAGTTCCTATAAGCCTAATTCTGAAAAATGTGCATTCCTATTGCTATTGATGTTGATTATGTAACCCTGAAATCCATATTTATTCCAGATTCATTTAATCAAATCCTTGGTCATTTGAGGTAAATTAATTATATGAGATATAGGCTCATAGATGTAATGATATGAGCAAATCTGACCTAGTCATATCATTCAAACTAAATCAAGTCTGCTTCAAAATGGCAAATTACTTAATGATATATTATTTTATCACATTTTCATTTTTTAGATAATTTTTAATTTTTTGTTGCATAAAAAGGAAAATCCACAAAGTAATTATTCAGCCCTTTTTCAAAACACATCTCTGACATGGTCTTAGAGTGATTTTTGATTTTGTTGAAAACATTTTGACAGTTGTTTGTAATGCTATTAATTTGTACAAGGCCACATCTGTTCAACAAGTGATGTTTTCATATTTTAACATTCCAAAAATATTATTTATGTAATTGAAAAGAGGTTGGCCAAAGTCCACATTACATGTGATTTTGTCCCTCAGTCCAGATCTCAAACAGGTGAAATACCGAGACAACTGCAAGTCAACAATCCAATAACAGTGATGTAGATCACATAAACAGTCCATGAAACAGATGTATATGCAGAATTACGGAGAGCAACTAATTAGGAAAAGAATGAATCACTGTCAAAATTGCTTCCAGGTGAAAGTGAAATATGCCTGGTTGAGGAAATCTATGACAAAATCCTGGTGCATTTTGGGGGAAAAAAGCATCTTGTTAAGGGCCTGTCATCTGAAAAGAATGCTGGCACAAGTTGAACGCAGACTTTTTAGAATTTCATATTTATATTTCACTTGGATATCAAATGGGGATTAGACCTGTCTCTTCTTTCCCAAGAGAATGTGGCCAAGCCCAACTCAGAGCTGAGGTGGCCTATTAGAAATTCCTCCCCCCTGTCTGTGGAATTAATTGCTTACGTAGTGAGATTCCGCTCCTCTTGGGGTGGAGGAGGGGAGGGGGGTGCCTGAGTTCACAGATGATTTAGTCTGGCTGGTATGATGCCTGGTCACTTCGTCATCAAATCCCTTTTCATCAGTGCAGGAGGAGAAACTGTGAGGGGAAAGCACATCTATCTATCAAGTGAATATTCACAATTCAACACTTATTACAGGCCAACATCTTCCCCAAAACAAGTCAATGGTGCCAGGAAAGATGTCTAAGTATTCAATGTTCAAAATGTACCAGCGAATGTATTAGAACAGGCCAGAACATGTAACATCTTCATGAGAGAGGGGATATATGAAATGCTCTGTATGCTGAGTACTCTGAATTGTTGCAATACATTATGATTACTTAGACTCTAGTGATGGTTCAGTGGCTAAGGGCTCTGGGTTTGTTATCAGAAGGTCAGGGGTTCAAGCTCCCTGAAAGACTCTATACACACATATATTCACACTCATTCATCCCTATGGGAAATTTGGAGTAGCCAGTTCGCCTACTGACATTTTTGGACAGTAGAAGAAATTGAGAACCAAGAAGAAACCCACAAGGACATAGGGAGCTCATGAAAACGCCACCCTAGAAAGCAACTCATAGATTTGAGGCAGCAATACTACCCACTGAGCCACCATGCCACCCATGTAAACAGAATCAATAAAAATAAAAATAATTATCAAAACTATTTGTGCTGCCCACACATGCCTTATTTTTGCTTTTGTATTATGATCACAGAAATATTGCCCTTGTTTAATGTTTATTGTTTAATTAATCATCTTAAAATATTGTTTAGTAAATAGTATGGATTGTTCAGATAATATTCAACTATATTCAACTAAACTGAATCTAATAGGAAATGTATGTAGTTATGAGAGGCCAAAAGGTCCTGTGAGTGTAAGGGGTTAACTCCAAACCAATCACTTTCATGTAACCAGTAGTAATGTGTATATTCCTCTAATGTAAGGCTAGACATTTCCATATTTTGCTCCATTAAAATAATATGGTGAGCAGTGCAGTGATGAATTCAGTTCTGATTTATGTGTAAGGATTAGAATAAAACCCCATGAAAATTCTTGCTGAATTCCAAGAGTGGTGAGCATTTTTCAACAGTCAAATGTAGCATGGAGCATTTTTCAACTTCTGATGAAAACTGTTTCTACACTGCACATGAAAAAAATTATCTTTATTTCTTTCTTTTTTTTCTTGTTTTCTCTTTGTCTCTTTCCATTATTCCATCTGCACTGACTTCTTATTATCTATCTTCCAAGCAAATTTCACACAGGATATATTAGCTTCATGGACTTACAATGGGGGAAATAATTATTGAAAGCATCAGTATTTTTTTCAGTAAATATATTTCCAATGAGGCTATTCACATAAAATTTTCACCAGACTTTGGTATTAACTCAAGATATCCACACATATAAAGAAATATAAACATTAAAGTCCATAAATGAAGTTATGTGTAATAAAGTGGAATGACAGAGGAAAAAAGTATTGAACAGTATTGAAATTTATTTAATTCTTAGTGGAGAAGCCTTTGTTTGTAATGACAGCTTCAAGGTGCTTCCTGAAATTAATCAGCTGCAGTATTCAGGTATGATTTTGGCCCATTCTTCTAAACATATTGTCTTTAAATCTTGTTCAATTGGATTCAAGTGAGGTGATTGACTGGGCCATTCTAATGCCTTAATTTTTTTCTCTGAAACCAATTGAGAGTTTCATTTGCTTTATGCTTTGGATCGTTGTCCTGCTGGAAGATCCACCCAAGTCTCATCTTCATCATCCTGGTGGATGGCAGCAGATTCTTCTCAAGAATCTTCAGGTAAAGGGCTCCATTCATTGTTCCTTCAATGATATGAAGTCTGCGAGTACCATGTGATGAAAAACAGCCCCACACCATGATGCTTCCACCTCCAAACTTCACTGTTGGTATAGTGTTTTAAGGGTGATGTGCAGTGCTATTTCTTCTCCAAACATGGTGTGTAGTATGACAGCCAAAATGTTCAATTTTGCTCTCGTCTGACCAGACTACACTCTCCCAGTATTTCGTAGGCTTGTCCAAATGAGTTGTAGCAAACTTTAAACGAGCTTTGACATGCCTTTTCTTTAGTAATGGAGTCTTGGGTGAGCATGCATAGAGGCCATGACGGTGGAGTGCATTGCCTATCGTTTTCTCTGTGACAATGGTACCTGCTGCCTCCAAGTGTTTCTAGAGCTCTTTCCAAGTGATCCTTGGTTCTTGGGCTACTCTTCTGACAATTTTTCTGACTCCCTGGTCAGAAATCTTGCGAGGAGCTCCTGTGCGTGGCCGGTTGATGGCAGAGTGATGTTGCTTTCACTTGCGGATAATGGCCCCAATGGTGCTTACTGGAGGATTCAGAAGTTTTGAAATACGTCTATATATGATTACATCAATATGTTTTGCAACAATAAGGCTGTGAAGGTCTTGGGAGAGCTCTTTGCGTTTCTTGTGTGACACCTTGGTAACAAAAAGCATTTTTATAGACCATCAATTTACTAATCCAGCTGATATAATTTGCACAGATAGGAATTATAATTACTTACAGATTTCAGCTGGTTCCTTGCCTTACCTTGCCTTGGAGAACTGCTTTTTCTTAGCGTGTTCAATACTTTTTTCCTGTGTCATTCCACTTTATTACACATAATGTTACTTATGGACTTTAATGTTGTGAATTCTTCATATTTTCAGATTTCGTGAGTTAATACTGATTTCTGGTGAAAATGTCATGTGAATAGCCCCTTTGGAAATATCTTTACTGAAAAAAATGATGCGTTCAATGCTTATTTCCCCCACTGTATTTAAGGAGTTACCAGTAATACAAAGTGTGGTGGATGGATGGATCGACATTCCCATAAATGGATTTCATATACAAGACACACCTTTAATGGTCTATAGTCAAGATGTAAATACTGTAAACATTTTGTTGGTTATGTTAAGAAAATGAAACAATGTAGCATTTATTAGCTGTATTATATATACCTCACAGTCAGTAAAACAGTTTAACTTATTAATATTTAGGTACTAGATTTTAAATGAAAACACTTCCACCTTTCTTTTTGAAAATAGATTTAAACTTACAGCTTTGCTACTTTGAGCAATACTACCACCCAACATGGCATCCTTACAACTCTCATCTCACATGTCTAATCACAGCAAGAGTTTAAACTCAATTCATTGTTATATCTTGTTGTGATCCCCCATACTATTGGGTGACAAACAGCTACAAGGCAAGAAGGATAAACAGCCAGCTTCATGTAGTGAGCTATTTGCTACTAATGGTGTACTTACACTTTTGTTTCAAATTTGGGGTTATCATAGTAATCCTTAAAAAAAAAAAAAAATAGATAGTGGAATCTTTAGGGCTGGATCACTGGCCAGTAAGCCTGGGCAGTGATCCAGCCCTGATGATTCCACTATCTATTTTTTTTTTTTTAAAGGATTACTATGATAACTATGCTTAGGGCCCTGGCCACTAGGGAACCCTTGACAAGCTTAGATTTAAGCTGAATGATTAAACTGATTGACCAGTTTGTGTTCACAGAACACAAGCCAATAATAGTAAAGTCACAGAATCTGAAGTATAGAAACATTTTTTGTGTGGGGGTCTGAATTTATAACCAATCAGCAGTCAGTTAGGTCCTAATGGTTTTTAACTGGAGCTAGACAAGTGGATTGAAAACAGGGACATCCTTACATGCACAATATGTGTGTTGATGAAAAGAAAACTTGTGGGTTGGTGTGGCTGCAGGCTTTCATTCCAGCCAAATAGGATGCACACCTGATAGTTGATTGGAGCCCGAGATGAACTGTTAAAGAAGTGGAAACAGGTGTGACTCCTGCCTGTTTGAATGAAAGCCTGCAGCCACACCAGCCCTTTTGGACTCAGTTGAAGACCCCTTCCCTAATGGGTGGGATTAAAACAAACTCAGAACTAAAATGGCCCAAAGAAGACTCAATTTGCTGTCAATGCTGGTCATTATGTTGGAGCTTGTTAAACAGCTGGATTTTGGCGATTTGCTAATAGAGTTGGCATGGTGAAAAGCAAGAAAGAAGCCAGTCACATAATGGGCATAGCACCAAGGCTACTTAAATACTCATATTGATTGTCTAATGCAGAAATTTATGTCTTTTTATTTATTTTTTGCATGTGTTGGGTTGCAGGGTGGGACAGTTAAAGCTGCACTGGTTCATGTGTGGCAAAGTGAGCAGCTGGTCCCTATGTTGGCTCCTCATCTTTGAATCACAAATAACAGCCTCAAATTTAATGATGACATACAATTTCATATATCCCAGCCCATGCATAGCAGCTTACTATTTTACCTTGACAGAGCATATTTGTTTCTCCTCACAGCACTATTTATTGTGGTTTCCTTGTTAAGCACTTAGTATGCTATAGCCACACTACATAGCTAGCTACAGAACATCCTTTCCACTAAAAATGAGGTTTTTCCCCTTTTGACCAGAAATCACATGTATTCCCAACTGAAAATGAAAATTCTCACACAAAATAACACCTGCACTCTTCTAGTCTCACTCTCTGTTTCAGCATCTGCAAGTACAAATATCTGAACCAAAAAACACAGGTAATAATTTTAAAGGTTGCTTCCCCAAACTTTCAGCTTTAATCTGTAAATCAAGCCACCAAAAATATAAAAGTAAGCTTCTGTATCATTAGGCCAGGTTTACAGCAATTGACATCTTTTAATTAGACTTTCTCATTTTCACAATTTTGCAAATTCAAAAGGCATTTTATCCATATAAAGTTTAAAGTTTTATATGTGGAGCATTTAAAGTTTTAAATGTGGAGCTCTCCATACACATGCACTGTTTTTCAGGCACAGCCAAAGAATAATACAGTGTTTACACTCAATGTTTACATATTTAGCAGATCATTCTGAGCCTAGATCAATTCCACAGTACAATGTGATATGATGTTGTTTCTCAAGACCATCTTTACTGTAGATGTGGGTGGCCTGTTCAGTGTTTCTGCTTTGGAGGGTGGTTTTCCAAACTGCCACAGGTGTTTTTCTGATCTTCTGAAGCCTTCCGAAGCCAACTTTTAGTCCTGATAGATACTGTGTCAAACTTTATTAAAATTATCTCTGGCTCTCCTCAACTTAAAGCCTGCTGACATAATCTCTGCTCACCCAATCATAATTGAATTGGAAGACCGCACACACACAGGAACATAACGTACATTCATGCGCTGTGCTGCCAAGCCATCTGCTCAGCCTTTGTTTCAATGTCGGTTTTTATTTCCATCTACAATAACACTGCTGAGCTTCAGATCACAAACAATACAAAGACTGTTTATATGTGGTAGCAAACAAATATGGAAACAGTCTGCAGTGACTTACACTGAACACTGTGGGGCAGCTTTGAGCTGGTGGTTATGAGCTGTGAGATGCCTTTATCTATCACATGCTGTTCAAATCTATCTATCTATCTATCTATCTATCTGTTTATTTATTTATGTTTTCAATTTATATACTACTGCACTTAAGGATTGAGTGCCACATGAGATACTCTAGGATTAGGATTTTAATTCAGATCAACAGTTTTCCCATCTTATTATAAATTGTATCAAATAATTTGAAAAATTGATTTAATAAATTCTTTAAATGCCTGGGGGTTTATTGCCTTGTTATTGCATGTACTGGCCATTTATGATCTTCTTTACTCCTGTGAAAAAAACGGCCAATAGGAAAGTTGTGTGCATAGTAAGATGTCATAAATTATTACAGTGGTCTTGTTCTTGACAGGCCCTCTGAGGATCTGAATGCCCTGCTTTGGTACTTCACCTCTTCCAGTGCCATGATTGAAGCCTCTGCTTTCTGACTCCAAGAATTACAAATGGCCAGAATACCTGCAATGGAATGAACTGCTTTAACACCAGATCTTCATGTAGTGACCATAAAAGGCTGAAAGAGAAAATTTCACAGAAAGGGAGGGCAGCAAGAAAGAAGTGGTTTAGACCTAGTCTTCGAAAAACATAATTTCTACATTGTTTTATCATGTATAGAGGAAAAATTACAGTTAGAACTACAAAGTCAGCAAGGTCAGTACAAAAGGATAAAATATGTGAAATGTCATGTGGCTGTCATAAAGGTTGACAAGGTCAAGAAATTAACTTCTGTTCTTTTTTGTAGGGTCAACTGCACAATTTAATACACATGTAATCCCACTGAATTGTATTATAATTTTACTGTTTAATGTTTGTCCTGCCAAGTTTTATTTATTATTAGTGCTTATTACTTTGCTATGCAGGATTCCACTGACAAAAAGACCAGTCATAGTAATAAAATAAAATGTAACGAGATAAATAAAATAACTACATGGAAACACACAATAATATTCCATAAACTCCAGTTTTATAGCCGTTCTAGTGGAGTAATAGTATTTTACTGCTGAAACAATAGCTCCCCCTAAAGGCAATGTCTGCAAAGAACTCTATTTTACATTTCTATATTAAATTATTGGCTATTTTGAATATATTTAAATTTACCAAGTAACAGGATTTGTTTCAAATAAGTTACAGAATATAATGAATATAATCAGAAAAAAAAACATTCTACAAATATCAGAACCTAGATTACTGGTGGTGTGCATTGTAAACTTTAAATTAACTCCGGGTCATTCCATCTCAAGTGCTCCAAAAGAAATAAGGAAAATTAAAAATGGCCAAGCAACCAATTTTGTAATTATTATACCACCTGAGATGGACTGACCCTGCCACTATTATTAAGAAATAGTTTGACCAAAAATCAAATGCACCCAATTTGGGTACGCAACTCAAGAACAAAATTAAAGAAGCAACATTGACACAACAAATGTGTTGTGGCCGATCACTTGCTTGTAGAATACAACATAATGTACATGTACACTCACTGGCTGTGTTATTAGGAACAACCCCAATTCCAAAAAAGTTGGGACACTGTGTAAAATGTAAATAAAAGCAGAATGCAATGATTTGCAAATATCATAAATCCATATGTTATTCAAAATTGAACATAGAAAACATATCAAATGTTTAAACTGAGTAAATGTACCATTTTATGAAAAAAAAAAGGTAATTTTGAATTTAATCACCGCAACACGTCTCAAAAAAGTTGGGAATATATATACAGAGAGAGAGAGAGAGAGAGAGAGAGAGAGAGAGAGAGAGAGAGAGATCACTTTATATATATATATATATATATATATATATATATATATATATATATATATATATATATATATATACACACACACACACACACACACACACACACACACTGCAGTACTCTGCAGTTAAAGTCTTATATATATATATATATATATATATATATATATATATATATATATATATATATATATATATATAAGACTTTAACTGCAGTGTGCTTTACTAATAATTGTATAGATAGCAAACATGTTTTGCTTGCACAACTGGTAAAGAACTTTTGTCTGAAGCATCCTATTTCTCTGTAAACTTGTCTGCAAAACAGCAGATGTACCAATCATATGCATCCGAAAGGACTGGCAGCTGCACAGATTTTTCAAATTCTCTGTTTGAAACATGCTCTGATGTAACACTCTATCTTTCTATCAAGGTCAATAATAAAAGTTAGAATATCTTCCATTCATTACTGTAATATAAAATTGATCAAAAATGTATTTGTCCAATTGATCAAATTTATCATGTGATTAAACATTCCTATTCTGTTGGGAGTGGTAACTTCCAGGATGACCCTATCCACAGGGCAAATGGGCTCACTGAATGGTTTAATGAGTATAAAAATGCAAATCATATGCTATGGCTTTCACAGTCACAGGTCTAAGCTCAACTGAACACCTATTGGGGATTTCGGGTGATGTGGCTCATTGTCATCATCATCACCAACTAAATAAATATCTTTTGTAAGAATGATGCTTAAGTACGATTTGAAAGCAACAGTAAGATTTGGAAGTTAAAGTCAATTGTTATTAGTGTTGTCTTTGCTTGATAGGTCAGACTTGCTTATGATGCAGTCATTAACATCCTTTTAAGCTGCCTCCACTTGTCATGCAGTGCTTCTTTAAAGCTGTCTGTCATGAGGAAGTAAAACACAGGGTTGATGGCACTGTGAGCAAATCCAATTGGCCGTGTCACTATGTAAGCCGCATTGATGTAGTCTACGGTGCACTGTGACAAATTTAGTTCAGAAAGCCGTGATGCAAGACGCACATTCCTCATTATATGGATGGGTGTGTAGAGCACCAGAAACATGATTGCTGCAACTCTCACAATTCTTACTGGCCTTTGGAAGGATGTCCCAAGCACCTCCTCTCTTTTCACAAGTACAGAAACCATCCTTTGGGATGATAGAAACAAAGCCCCCAGGGGCATCACATATCCAGTTATGGTGAGCACTATGCTGTAAATCAGAGTAACTTTTGCCACTCCCAGGCTTGCAAAATCACGACACACTGTCCAGCCATTTTGCTCCAAGTCCTGGATAATGAAGATGATGAGGGGAGTGATTTGAGCGTTCACCCAGATCCAGTTCAGTATGGTGATACATAATGCGGCCTTGAGAGTCAACAAGATGTGTTCTCGCTGTGGGTGACACAGCAACAAGAACCTGTCCACACTTACCCACATCATGAAAAGGATGCTAGAGTACAAGTTCACATGGAGGATGTAGCGATTAACCACACATAGTGCAGAATTGAACTTCTTCAGGTTGTGAGCATAGTTATAGGATAGCTCAGGTAAAGTACACAGGAAGATGAGGTCAGACACAGACAGGTTAAACAGGTACACGTTTGTGGACTTCCAAGCAGGGAGGCAAAAGATATAGCCTAGGATCACCACTAGGTTTCCGATGAAGCCAATGGCAAATTCCAGACCATACATTGGCGAGAGGTAATCTCTCTCTAATAGTGGAGTGATGAAACCGGAACAGTTATCCTGCAACAATAAAGATTATTGTACATATAATTAGTGCACATAAATGCCTCACTTTTCATGCCAATGTAAGCACAATTTGATGGTTAACACTGGCATATTGTTTTGTGGGTTTTTTGGGGGGTTGGGTTTCATGCTTGAGCTCTGTTGCTATTTTTGTGATCGTGAATTATGGTGCTGTGCTAATGTGTGTGGGGTTGTGCATTTCAATATAAATAGTATATATCATCCAAATACTAACTAAATACAACATACTTTATTATTATAACAGCAAAAAAAAGAACAACTTAGTTGTGGCTATTAAATGGCTATTCAAATGGAAGGTTTTTATGAAGTCACGAACTGAGTTTTTATTTTAAACATCCACACTAGCTTCCACATTCAATCTCCCAGATGTTTTGTTTTAATTATGCCTATGATGATGTGGTTCATAATTTGTTTTATTTTTTTAGTTTAAACTCTCAATTTAATTTGATTACATATTAAATGTAATAATTGAATAATAATTAAAGTATGAAACATTTATTAAAGTATTAAATATGAATTAAAAATTTTATATACACACATACGCAAGACAAAATATACTTGCTGTAATTTCTTCCAGCTAGCTGGTTATTTTTACCAATTGGACACCTCTAAGTAATGTATTAACTGAAATTCAAACCCTTGTTACATCGTTATATCCTTGTTTTTGTGTGCACCTTAATTTCACACAGGGGACTTCTCATGTTAATAATGAAATTTATGTAAAGCATGCAAAATTTATTTGTATAAAACCTATTAGACTTCAGGCTTTTATGCTTCTATATAAAGAAAATGTTTGACAGACCAGGTTTTAATACCTCTAAACAATAATGCAAAACAAATATGCCCTTTACTTCCTCCTTATTTTACATTACAGTCTGAACAGTATAAATATGTATAAATGATCTGAATACTTGTGTAAATGTGATATTTTAGTTTTATTTATAATAAATGTATTAATCCTCTTCTGTTTTTTATTTCCAGATTTATGTAAAAAAAAAAAAAAAGAAAAAAAAAAGAAAGAAAAAAAAGAAGACTATAATCCAATTTGTGCATAATACCTTAAAAGACGGAATAAACAGATTTGGTTACTTCATGTGCAAGTACTAAGATACTTTGTAAATAATGTGACACATAAAACATAATTTGCCTATGGTTACACTCCTAGAAAATTTAGAAACCTTAAGAAATATATAGTTGTCCCTCTGGGTGAACCCTTAAAGTTCTATCCCAAATCATACAACTGAATATTTCCCAATTTAAAAGGGCTTCAACTAGAACCCTTTTGTTTAAGAACCTTTAATTATCCAATGAAACCTTAAAGAACCCTTGAAGTATTACCAGAAGTATTAACAATACTTATATAAATAAAACTAATGCATTAGGTGGATAAACATAACATTGATGATTAATATGTACCTGGCATAGGTTTTTAAGAAAAAAAATAAACTTTAATATCCTTCTGTAAGTAGTAAGGCACTTGTGCTTAACCACTAAATATTAGTATAGATAAATATTATATATTTTATCCTAAATTATTTTATATATATATACACACACACACACACACACACACACACACACACACACATATATATATATATATATATATATATATATATATATATATATATATATATATATATATACTCATTAATACATATTTATACACATTATCTTTCTCAAAGTATATATATTTGAAGCATTCTTACCATTGTGCTGTTTTCTCTGTTGGCTTTGAGATTGTGAAGTCAGCTTTTCAGGGTTCCTTAATCCAAAAATCACTGCACCGCCCATATGTATCACATCATCATTAAGTGTAAAGTGTTCACTGTATTTATTTGGTATTTTTCTAACCAGAGATCTGATGCAATGACACACTGATGCAATCTGATGCAATGATCACTTTGTTGCTTTTCTTCTTTCTTTCTCTGCCTCTATCTCTGACTTTCATTCCTGTTTATTTTCTTATTGTCATTTCTGAGACATTTATAGAGGGGTGATAAGTTTTGTTGACTCAACATTATTTGATGGAGTTTTTACAAGTGTCTTGTACATTAAGGCTTGATCTCAGCTCTTTCAAAATATTGTTTCAGAATCATAAAGCCAGCATTGCCAGATGGATCATTCACATCGCACCTTTAGGACATCAGACCCGTATGCCATTTCCAGCTCCTAGAGGGTACCCACCAGCCTCATATGGCAAACTTCTTTTTGCCTAAAATATCTCTAGGACTACTAGTCATAAATACATTTCTACTGGTCATAATGTCAATTTCAGACATCGGTAATGCAGTTTTCATTGCACTATCCATAATTTACAAAAATGTCTACAATTCACTTTTGACTAGGTGTAATTCTGTTTCATCATATCCATAATGCAACTAAATTGTCACATTAAATATTTTCTAATCCTCATACAAAAATACTATGAGGAAACACTATACCATTTTTAAATGACCATTTCATTTGTTGAAAGAAAAAGGTTATGCAAAACCTCACCCATATTTAGCTACATGTAAAATACACTGTATGTGGCTCCTTTACCAGCAATGAGCACAACCAAATACTTCCAATAACTGGAGATCAGTCTTTCACATCGCTATGGAGGAATCTTGGCCCACTTTTCTTTGCAGAATTGTTTTACTGTAATTCAGCCACATTGAATAGCATTTGAGCAAAGACTGATTGTTTAAGGTCCTGCCAAAACATCTCAATGGCATTCAAGTCAGGACTTTGATTAAACTTAATTTTGTTTCTTTTGCATCATTTAGATGACTTGCTGTTGTGTTTCAAATCATTGTCTTGCTGCAAAACCCAATTGCTCATTAAGCTTTAGATCCCATTACATGCTATACGGTGTAAGGCTAAAACAACATTCAACAATAAGAATATTATACCAACAGTCAAGCATGGTATTGGTAGTGTTATGATATGGGGATGCTTTGCTGCTTTAGGGCCTGGGCAACTTGCCATAATTGATGGAACAATGAATTCTGCTCTCTACCAGAAAATCCTTAAAGAGAATATCTGGTAGAGAGCAGAATTCATGGTTCCATCAATTATGGCAAGTTGTCCAGGCCCTAAAGCAGCAAAGCATCCCCATATCATAACACTACCAATACCATGCTTGACTGTTGGTATAATATTCTTATTATACCAACAGTCAATTCACTTGTCGGTCCAGTCTCTGAGTACTGAGGAGTCTGATGGCTTGGGGGAAGAAGCTGTTACACAATCTGACCATGAGGGCCCGAATGCTTTGGTACCTTTATCCGGACAGCAGGAAGGTGAAGAGTTTGTGTGAGGCATGTGTGGGGTCATCCACAATGCTGGTGGCTTTGTGGATGCAGCGTGTGGTGTAAATGTGTATGGTGGAGGGAAGAGAGACACCGATGATCTTCTAAGCTGTCCTCACTATTCGCTGCAGGGTCTTGTGATCCGATAAGGTTCAATTTCCGAACCAGACAGTGATGCAACTGCTCAGGATGCTCTCAGTAGTTCCTCTGTAGAACGTGGTGAGGATGAGGGGTGGGAGATGGGCTTTTTTCAGCCTTCTCAGAAAGTAGAGGCACTGCTGGGCTTTCTTGGCTATGGAGCTGTTGATGAGGGACCAGGTGAGGTTCTCTGCTAGGTGAACACCAAGGAATTTGGCACTCTTGATGATCTCCACAGAAGAGCCGTCGATGTTCAGAGCAGACCAGTCGCTCCATGCTCTCCTGAAGTCAACAACAATCTCTTTCGTTTTGTCCATGTTCAGAGACAGGTTGTTGGCTCTGCACCAGTCTGTTAGCCATTGCACCTCCTTACTGTATGCTGACTCATAGCTCTTGCTGATGAGACCCACCACGGTCATGTCATTGGCGTACTTGATGATGTGATTTGAACTGTGCATTGCTGCACAGTCGTGAGTCAGCAGAGTGAACAGCAGTGGACTTAACAAACAGCCCTGGGGGGGCCCCCATGCTCAGTGTGGTGGTGCTGGAGATCCGGACTGATTGAGGTCTCTCAATCCAGTTGCAGATGGAGGTGTTCAGGCCCAGTAGATTCAGCTTTCCAATCAGGTGCTGAGGAATGATTTAATTGAATGCTGAACTGAAGGTTATGAACAGCATTCGAACGTAGGTGTCCTTTTTGTCCAGGTGGGTGAGGGCCAGATGTAGGGTGGTGGCGGGGAGACGATGGAGGCATTGTCTGTAGTGTGGTTGGGACGATACGCGAACTGCAGAGGGTTCAGTGAGGGGGGCAGCAGGGTCTTGATGTGGCTCATGATGACCACTTCATGATGTTGGATGTGAGTGCAATAGGATAATAGTCATTGAGGCATGACACTGAAGATTTCTTCGGCACAGGGGACAATGGTAGTGTCCATGAAGCATGTTGGCATGACAGTGCTGCTCAGAGAGATGTTGAAAATGTCAGTGAGGTTTGCACATCTTCTGAGCACTCTGCCAGGAATGTTGTCTGGTCCAGCAGCCTTCTGTGGGTTGACTCTGCATAGAGTTTTCCTCACATCAGCCATGGTTAGACACGGAACCTAGTCACTTGGAGGAGGAGTGATCTTCCTCACCGCCACATCATTCTGTGCCTCAAACTGAGCATTGAAGTTGTTCCGTGCATCTGGAAGGGAGGCATCACTGTCACAGGCATGATGTTGTCCTGAAGTTGCTGATGGCCTGAATGTCCTACCACATGTGCCGCCACTATTCGTGAAGTGACTGTGGATTTTCTGGGCATGTGTGTGCTTTGCCTCTCTGACTGCCTGGGACAGTTTGGCCCTTGCTGTTCTTAGGGCCGCCTTGTCACCTGCCCTGAAGGCGGAGTCTCGGGTCCTCAGCAGTGCATGCACTTCCGCAGTCATCCACGGCTTTTAGTTGGAGCGTGTAGTCATTGTCTTGGAGACAGTGATGTCATCGTGCACTTACTGATGTAGCTGGTTACTGATGCCATGTATTCCTCCAAGTTGGCGGAATCGCTGTCAGTTGCAGCCTCCCTGAACATGTCTCAGTCAGTGTGTTCAAAATAGTCCTGAAGAGCAGAGATGGTTCCTGCTGGCCAGGTTTTCACCTGCTTCAAAACAGGTTTGGAGCATCTGACGAGTAGTCTGTATGCTGGAATTAGCAAAAAAGAGATGTGGTATGAGTAGCTGTGATGGAGTCGGGGCTCTGCCTGGTATGCGCTGGGGATGTTTGTGTAAACATGATCCAGCGTGTTCACCAATCTTGTTGCAAAGTCCACATGTTGATGGAATTTAGTGAGCACAGACTTGAGATTCACATGGTTGAAAACTCCGGCGATGATAAACAGTCCGTCGGGGTGTGAGTTCTGCAGTTCACTAAGAGCCCCATACAGTTCACAGAAAATCAAAATTATTTCATTGAAGAGTATGCAGCAGGAGTATAGGGCAATGGGCAATTAACATGGAACACCTGTTGTTTATTTTTGTTGACTGATATGAAAAAAGCTGTTCTCTCTCTCACACATGAGTCTGCATACCTGAAGATGTTTGGGGCTACTGGTGTGGTATGTGGATAGCCAAGGAGAGATTGGGGGCCGTGGATTCAAACCCAAAGGGCCTGTCAGCTTTTAGCCTGCCACCAAAGAGCCAGGTGGATTACACAGCTGTATGAACAGCCATGCTTGAGCAGGTTGGGCTGTTGCCAGAGGAACATCACCTGTGATTCTTATCCATGCCATTAGAAGAGCAGGATTGCCTGTTTGCATATGCCTAGTGACTCCTCATCTCCTGCAACTGCTGGCTGATGCAGCACCCTGCCCATCCTAAGAAGGTTATCAAGCAGGTGGCATTAGAACAGTTTATCTCCCAACTCCTGGCTGAACCGTCAGAGTGGGTACAGTGCATCAGACCAACTATTTCACCTATGTCATCCACCTGGCAGAAGATCACATGTCTTTGATTCTGGACACAGAGACAAGGTGCACCTTCCTGCCCATTTACAAAACTCCACCCACCCGGCTACCACATTGGACAAGACTGCTGCTGCCTGCAGCTCCCTGGACAATCACAGGCAAGAAAGATGATATGAGGTTTGTGATGACAATACCCTGAAGAATGTATTCCATCAGGTTGTGGCATTAGATGGGCACAGTGTACGGGCTGGGGAGGCTCCAACCTCTCCTCATTTTACTATTATTAAGGACTTTTTATACAGAGTGAGCTGAGAAAATGAGGCATGATAGTGACTCAATTGTTTGTACCAAAAAGCCTCAGGGAAATGCTTTTCCACATTGCTCATTCTAACCCCATGGGAGGACATCTTGGGGTAGATAAAACACTAGCCAGATTAATGGCTTGTGTTTTTTGCCTGGGCAATTATAGTGATGTAGGTAGGTGTTGTACATCTTGCCATGAATGTCAGCTAGTGAACCCACCAGCCACACCAAACATGCCATTACGCCCTCTCTCTCTTATCTAGACCTCTTTTAAAGAATTGGCATGGATCTATTCAGGCTATTGAACTGGTTAGCACAAATATATCACTTCATTTTAGTTCTTGAGTATAGCCTATACACTGTCTTGAATAATATCTGGAGTTGGGATTCCAAAAGAGATAGCCAAGGACATCATTTATGTCACCAACACTTCAAGAGCTGTATGAATTATTAGGAAAGTGATCCACACCAGCTTTTATCATCTACAAACAAATGTGTTAGTGGGGTTCTTTAATACTGCTTAAGAAAGTTCTTAAAGCTTAAGAACATGATTTGTAAGTTTGTTCACAAGGATAGCCAAAATTGGGATAAATTAATGGAGCATTATTATTTGCAGTTCAGGAAGGGCATGTTGGATGTGATTAAAGAAAACTCAGAGGATGGTCCAGTGCCCATAAATGAAGTTCAGTACATACTCAACCTGTGAGCAAAGCACCACACATTTTCCAAAGAGCGGACACCTTTTTTGTGTCTTAATATCATTCAAAACAGTGTTACTTTGAATGCAGATTTTAATACACTGTAAAAAAAAAAAAAAAAAAACCACACTATTAGCATCACATAAATATATATAAATTCCTACATACTTTTGAATGTCCATGGAATAAAATAAAATATTAGATGCTATGAGTGTACCTTCTGCCCCTTCTGCCATCATTTACACATTTGAATGGCCATGTGATATGAAGCAATGTGATACCATGAAATTAAAAATTACCTTATATGGCTATGGGCAGTGTTTCAACTCAGGACAGCTTCATTTGCTGCTATTGTTAAGCAACTGTTTGATGCTGTACACAACAGCGGTTGAGAGGCAGGAATTTGGCCAGCAGTTGCTGCAAGCCTTTTATAATTGAACAATTGGAGTGTAAGAAGGTGGAAATTACAGCGAGGGGTTAAAGCATTGCAAACATGTGCACACATGATGCAGTATTAGATCATAAGCACATCGTAATGCAACTAAAGTCGAATCCCAGAAATTTTCTCAAACTTAGAAATCCTGGCTGGACACTTTTTTAAGGTCAGAAAAAGAGGACATGTCTGGGAAAAAGAGTGTGTATGGTAACCCTAACAAAAGTATTTCAGAGAACAATCTGTGTTAATATCTACTTTGCGCAACAATCTGTGTTAATTTCAACTTTGCACAAAATTTATTTGCGCCTGCACCAGGAGGTTGCTCATGTGAGCCACGACTGGCAAGAGAGAAAAGTCTTCAACTGTCCAGTTTTGGTAAGCCTGTGCCCACTGCAGCTTCAGCTTTCTGTTCTTGGCTGACAGAAGTGGAACCTGTCATGGTCTTCTGCTGTTGTAGCCTATCCACCTGAAAATTTGATGTGTTGTGCATTCTGAGATGCTTTTCTGCTTTTCTGTTTCTGTAGCCTTTCTGTCAGCTCAAACCAGTCTGGCCATTCTCTGTTGTCCTTTCTCATCAGCAAGGCATTTCTATCCACAGAACTGTCGCTCACTGGATGTTTTTGTTTATTGTACCAGGTGTTGCTTATAATGTATTCAGTGTGTGTGTGTGTGTGTGTGTGTGTGTGTGTGTGTGTGTGTGTGTGTGTGTGTGCATATTGCTGAAAACATTATTGCTGGCTATGATAGAAAGGTGTCAGAACACAGTGCATTGCAGTACACTTGCTGCATAGCCACAGACCAGTCTGAGTGCCCATGCTGACCACTGTCCACTGCTGAAAGTGCCTACAATATATATATATATATATATATATATATATATATATATATATATATATATATATATATATATATATATATACACACACACACACACACACAGTATCTCACAACAGTGAGTACACACCTCACATTTTTGTAAATATTTGATTATATCTTTTCATGTGACATCACTGAAGAAATGGCACTTTGCTACAATGTAAAGTAGTGAGTGTACAGCTTGTGTAACAGTGTAAATTTGCTGTCCCCTCAAAATAACTCAACACACAGCCATTAATGTCTAAACCGCTGGCAACACAAGTGAGTACACCCCTAATTGAAAATGTCCAAATTGGGCCCAATTAGCCATTTTCCCTCCCCGGTGTCATGTGACTTGTTAGTGTTACAAGGTCTCAGGTGTGAATGGGGAGCAGTTGTGTTAAATTTGGTGTCATCACTCTCACACTCCCTCATACTGGTCACTGGAAGTTCAACATGGCACCTCATGGCAAAGAACTCTCTGAGGATCTGAAAAAAAGAATTGTTGCTCTACATAAAGATGGCCTAGGCTATAAGAAGATTGCCAAGACCCTGACACTGAGCTGCAGCATGGTGGCCAAGACCATACAGTGGTTTAACAGGACAGGTTCCACTCAGAACAGGCCTCGCCATGGTCGACCAAAGAAGTTGAGTACACGTGCTCAGCGTCATATCCAGAGGTTGTCTTTGGGAAATAGATGTATGAGTGCTGCCAGCATTGCTGCACAGGTTGAAGGGGTGGGGGTCAGCCTGTCAGTGCTCAGTCCATATGCCACACAATGCATCAAATTGGTCTGCATGGCTGTTGTCCCAGAAGGAAGCCTCTTCTAGAGATGATGCACAAGAAAGCCCGCAAACAGTTTGCTGAAGACAAGCAGACTAAGGACATGGATTATTGGAACCATGTCCTGTGGTCTGATGAGACCAAGATAAACTTATTTGGTTCAGATGGTGTCAAGCGTGTGTGGCGGCAACCAGGTGAGGAGTACAAAGACAAGTATTTCTTGCCTACAGTCAAGCATGATGGTGGGAGTGTCATGGTCTGGGGCTGCATGAGTGCTGCCGGCACTGGGGAGCTACAGTTCATTGAGGGAACCATGAATGCCAACATGTACTGTGACATACTGAAGCAGAGCATGATCAGTATGCAGTATTCCAGCATGATAATGACCCCAACACACCTCCCAAGATGACCATTGCCTTGCTAAAGAAGCTGAGGGTGAAGGTCAAGCATGTCTCCAGACCTAAACCCTATTGAGCATCTGTGGGGCATCCTCAAATGGAAGGTGGAGGAGCACAAGGTCTCTAACATCCACCAGCTCCGTGCTGTCATCATGGAGGAGTGGAAGAGGACTCCAGTAGCAACCTGTGAAACTCTGGTGAACTCCATGCCCAAGAGGGTTAAAGCAGTGCTGGAAAATAATGGTGGCCACACAAAATATTGACACTTTGGGCCCAATTTGGACATTTTCAGTTAGGGGTGTACTCACTTTTGTTGCCAGCGGTTTAGACATTAATGGCTGTGTGTTGAGTTATTTTGAGGGGACAGCAAATTTACACTGTTATACAAGCTGTACATTCACTACTTTACATTGTAGCAAAGTGTCATTTCTTCAGTGTTGTCACATGAAAAGATATAATCAAATATTTACAAAAATGTGAGGGATGTATTCAATTTTGTGATATATATATATATATATATATATATATATATATATATATATATATATATATATATATATATATATATAAAGTAAAAGCAAAAGTAAAAGAGGAAAATAAATTAGAGATATTAAATTAGCAACATTTCCACTGATCTGCTAGTCTCTCCTACATATTTGGGGGAGAGTACAGGTAACTTGATCTAAATATCTAAACTTTCCTTACATATAATGGTGGAGAAAACAACAACTTAATCTAAACAGCTATTTTTCCCTAATTATTTCCATTACATGAGAATAGATGTTAAACCTCATGCTCATTTTGCCAGCGAACTTGGCTCTTGCCAAGATAAGCACCAACTCAGATGTCACTTCACAGTAAACTAATGTCCTTATGTGTTTCCATCCATTTATGCTTCCTTCCATTTAATGTCCTTCAGTTTGGTGTTGATAGCTGACTCCAGGGATCTGCTTATTTTGGTTGAGCTAAGTAGGGTACATCTCTGGGGTCTTCAAGTGGGCACCTTCCATCCTCGGTGTTTCGTCGACTAGCCCACGACACCTCAAGAGGGCTCGACGGTGATTCTGGCGTCCCAGAATCACCCCCCTCCGAACCCCACTCAACTCAGCCCAGCTAATTTACCTGTACCTTTCTTTCTTTCTATTGTGCTTGAACTACCCAACCAGAATCTTTCCGTCTCAACCATAGCCAATTGCTGCTCCTCTCTGCTGCTTCAGATAAATTCTTCACTGTGCGACGCAACTCTTGACCATTGAATCCTACATTTCTAAGAAACCGGGTTGTAGAGTGTGCCACAAATCCTCGACATCCTACTTCCACTGGGTAAACCCAAATTCTCCATCCTCGCTGTTCTGCTTCAATGGCTTACCGTTATGAGCATACCGTAATTTCTTCCTCTCATACGCCTCATCTACAGCATCTTCCCATGGCACTGTTAACTCTACCAGGTGAACAAGGCGTGCTGACCCAGACCACAAGACTATATCTGGTCGAAGGTTTGTGGTGGCAATCTCAGGTGGAAAAATAAGCCGTTGATCAACATCTACCAGCATTTTCCAATCTCTGGCAGCTTCCAGTTGTCCTGGGCGAGGATTGGTTTTAACACCTTTTCTTGGTGGTTGCTCTCCTGGACGGAGGAATATTGTCTTTTGTATGTACTGTTTTGATGGAACAGGTGGCAACTTATTGGTCATGTTACGCCTGTCTTCCAATGCTAATGCCAAACATCGCAGCACCTGGTCGTGGCGCCAAGTAAACCGTCCTTGGCTAAGAGCCACCTTGCATCCTGTCAAAATGTGCCTTAATGTTGCAGATGATGAACACAAAGGACACGAGGGATCCTCTCCTACCCAAAGGTTTAGGTTCTGCGGTGATGGGAGAACATCATACGTTGACCTTATAAGGAAACTGATCCTGCTCTGTTCCATTGCCCATAGGTCTTGCCAGCCAATCTTGCGTTGTTCCACACTCTCTCATCTCATCCATTCTCCCTGCTTGCCCTGAGAAATGGCCTTTATACACCTCATCTTCTCCTCCCGCTTTTGCACCTCGTTAACTACAAGCTTCCTCCGTTGCGCTGGGGCTGCCTTGTGCCATGTAGGAGGAGCTGAACTGAAACCAAGACCCCCTCTTCCATGCTGAACTTGCCTCATAATATCACCAATTTGAAGGGAAGCCTTTGCATCCTCCACAGCTTTCTTTGCCACCCACTTTCTTACAGTTATGTTACCTAATTTTTATTTTAATAGTTCCCATTATTATCAACAACAAGGTTATTCACCCTGGATGTCAAGTTCACACTGTGCACTACAATGTAAAAGTCTCACAATAAACAATATGTATAAGTTTTAATCATTTACAGTGTGCAATCATTTGGACTGTTATTATGCCCTGTGGAAATTGTTTTAATGAAACAATAATTTAATCATAAATGCTTGTGGACGGTACATTGATAGATTAGGCAGATAGTTGGATGGATGGATGGATGTGTAGATAGATAATAAAAAAAAAGATTGATAAGCAAAGGGAAATTATGTAATTACACTGCAGATATAACAAAGCTGAATTTTCCCCAATTTATTTATTTATTTATTTAAATTTAAAAATAAATAGTGTGAAGCATACCCATTTACACTTCAATGTAACAACCACCACCCACCCCCAAATGTTAATAGGTTAATAGGATTTCTTTGAGTATCATTACCATGATATAAAAACTAAAACAATACTAAAACTAAATACAAACTAAAAGTAATGATTTTCAAAAGATGAAAACAAGATCAAAATTGAAACTATAATAACATTGCTCCACAGCACCTTTGGATTCTCAACTATGATTTGTGAGGAAGTGTTGATAACCTTTCTATAATTGCATGGCTATAATATAGTGTTAGCTGCAAGGCAACATACCGGCAGGTATTAATCCACCCGTTCATATATATCTGCTGTCATGGTGTTCCATTATTTAATAGCTAAAAAATAATCAGTGGCAAATTACTGTGGTATAAGCAATATTTTTAAAAAAAACCAACCAAACAAACAAACAAACAAAAAAACATTGGGATGTGTGGTTACTGGAAAGTATTCAACTTTGGGGTAGTTAAGGGCCCTTCACTTTTATCACACCACACTAGTATTAATTATTGTCCAATAGCTGCACACGTCATTTCTTTCTGTATGTATTGTGGCAGGGTAAGTGATTTGGCTGTCCTATTGGTTCTGCTTGGGATATGGCTTCAGCAGACCAATAGGTTGAGAGCTACCCGATTATTTACGGACCCTGATTTTGGTAAGCAGATAGGTGTCTTCGTGATTCTGAGTCCCTCGCTCCCCTGGCATTTCCCGTTCCCGCTTCCTGCTTCCATTCAGGTACGTTCATGCTTTGTCACGGCGTAATGAGGTGAATACCTCAAGGCTAATTTGTTGTTTTTATAGTCATAGAGCGGCGCTGGTGTCGCGTGCATTGAGGCGAATTGGCGCTGGAGATCGCGTAAGTGATCGCAACATTTAGCCGGTGGCTGAATGATGTGTGTGTGTATGTCGAGCGGCGGTACCTATGAGTAATCATACAACTTCGCGTCTGGTGTTTGTTCAATCTAATGGTAAGTTCACCTCTCCCTTTTTCACATTGGGACTTGGTAGATTTAGGTTGATACTGTGATCTTTGTGTTAAGGTGAGAGTGGGAAGTTGAGCTAAGTCTTCTCTAAGACAAACCCCTAGCCGAAGACGCTACATGTGACGCCGCTGCTGTTTTGCTTTATTGCTTCAATAACTTAGTGGGTTGTTTTGCTTTACCTGTTTTTTGTTTAACAGTCATGTTCTCCGTTTGATTTATTGTTTTGCTTTATGTACTGTTCTGCTTCATGGTTTTATGTATTTTGTTTTACTTTAGTTTTGGATGTATGTCTGGTTTGTTTTGTAACCACATATAGTAAGAGAGTGAGTAGTCTGAGAGTGGTAAAATTAGTGTTTCCTAGCCTCAAACCTGATTCAGGTTTGTTGTTCCACATAACCACTTTACTACTGAGAGGGTGTATGTTAAGCCTTACTGTCTCCATACTATAGTGGCCATAATTGTAATTTGTACTGTTTACCATAATTCTGGTTCTGCTTGGGTGCTATCCACTGCCTCTATTTCATGTGGTGGTGTCAGTGAGCCTGGGTGTTATAGCTACCATACCACAGTCTCTGTAATATTTGTCTTTCTGTGTCTTGTTGTTTAGTGTTTGTGTAACTTTGTGTTAACTTGTGTCTTCTTTCTCTCCAGGAGCCAGTGAGTCTTGGTGGGACAGGGGAGGCTAGCAGCATTTATTCAGTGGTGTGTGTGCTTCACAGCATGCTCAGTGTGCCAACACAACTTCCTTATGGTGTAGGTAGTGTGTGATTTTGGTGTGACTTGCAGTGGGTTTGGATGACATCCTGAGCTGTAGCTGGCCTGCCTTGTCTCTGCCAAGCCTGGGCCTGGAGAAGTTCTTAGTTTTTAAAATACTTACTGTGCTTCATGTGAAAGCGATTTTATATTTTCATGTCAAGTTTTAAATGATGATTACGTGTCATAATAAAATACAAATTTCTATATTCGTACTCATGTCTCCCTCTCATGTTCCTTGCCCCAATTGGTGTAACTTATGTGTGCCTTTTGTTTGGGAGTATTTCCCTGGTTCTCCCCCAGAGTGGGGTAGTTGGATTTACTGAATTTGGGATGGACGTTTTCCCTCCACTTGGGAATATTGCCACATTTTGAATATGTATTTCTGGACATATTAAATTAATAATAAAATTTTGATATAATTATTGCTTGGCTGCATTTTCAGTGTGTTATAATGTTTCGAGGTAGTGAAAAGATCAGATATACTCCTGCAATAAAGAAGACTTATGGGTGAATGGTGAGATCCCCTTCAGAATTTTTTTTTTTTTTTTTTACACCCAAATGGGGGGGGGGGGGGGCAATTTCATTGAGAATTTGTTCACAGCAGATGTCATTTGTAATGTTCTGTTTATAAATATTTGTTTAACTGCTTTTATACAGTACATGCTTTGGAATTTTTGTTCATATAAAAACATTTATTTCTCAATTATTTGTGATTATCAATTTATATATCATAGTCTAGGTTACAATGTATTGCTTGTTTTAATGGCAATCAACTGTTTGCTACATATTTATTTTGTTATTTGGCAAGTTATGGCAAAAATGTTATAAATTGATTTGCATTTTAATGAGGGAAATAAGTATTTGACCCCTTCTCAATCAGAAAGATTTCTGGCTCCCAGGTGTCTTTTATACAAGTAACGAGCTGAGATTAGGAGCACACTCTTAAAGGGAGTGCTCCTAATCTCAGCTTGTTACCTGTATAAAAGACACCTGTCCACAGAAGCAATCAATCAATCAGATTCCAAACTCTCCACCATGGCCAAGACCAAAGAGCTCTCCAAGGATGTCAGGGACAAGATTGTAGACCTACACAAGTCTGGAATGGGCTACAAGACCATTGCCAAGCAGCTTGGTGAGAAGGTGACAACAGTTGGTGTGATTATTCGCAAATGGAAGAAACACAAAAGAACTGTCAATCTCCCTTGGCCTGGGGCTTCATGCAAGATCTCACCTCGTGGAGTTGCAATGATCATGACAACAGTGAGAAATCAGCCCAGAACTACACGGGAGGATGTTGTCAATGATCTCAAGGCAGCTGGGACCATAGTCACCAAGAAAACAATTGGTAACACACTACGCCGTGAAGGACTGAAATCCTGCAGCGCCCGCAAGGTCCCCCTGCTCAAGAAAGCACATATACATGCCCGTCTGAAGTTTGCCAATGAACATCTGAATGATTCAGAGGACAACTGAGTGAAAGTGTTGTGGTCAGATGAGACCAAAATGGAGCTCTTTGGCATCAACTCAACTCTCCGTGTTTGGAGGAGGAGGAATGCTGCCTATGACCCCAAGAACACCATCCCCACCGTCAAACATGGAGGTGGAAACATTATGCTTTGGGGGTGTTTTTCTGCTAAGGGGACAAGACAACTTCACCGCATCAACGGGACGATGGACGGGGCCATGTACCATCAAATCTTGGGTGAGAACCTCCTTCAGTCAGCCAGGGCATTGAAAATGGGTCGTGGATGGGTATTCCAGCATGACAATGACCCAAAACACACGGCCAAGGCAACAAAGGAGTGGCTCAAGAAGAAGCACATTAAGATCCTGGAGTGGCCTAGCCAGTCTTCAGACCTTAATCCCATAGAAAATCTGTGGAGGGAGCTGAAGGTTCGAGTTGCCAAACGTCAGCCTCGAAACCTTAATGATTTGGAGAAGATCTGCAAAGAGGAGTGGGACAAAATCCCTCCTGAGATGTGTGCAAACCTACTGGCCAACTACAAGAAACGTCTGACCTCTGTGATTGCCAACAAGGGTTTTGCCACCAAGTACTAAGTCATGTTTTGCAGAGGGGTCAAATACATATTTCCCTCATTAAAATGCAAATCAATTTATAACATTTTTGACATGCGTTTTTCTGGATTTCTTTATTATTATTCTGTCTCTCACTGTTCAGATAAATCTACCATTAAAATTATAGACTGATCATTTCTTTGTCAGTGGGCAAACGTACAAAATCGGCAGGGGATCAAATACTTTTTTCCCTCACTGTTTATATATTATGCGACGCGCTTAATTGCCACGTCACCTGATCATGGCAGGCCTATAAGTAGAGGCATTATTTTACACAAGCGTCAGATACTGGTCACGCGCGCAAGGGCGCTCCCATACTGTTATGCTAAATGCAACATCAAAGTTCCCTTCTCAGGGAACAGGGTTACATACGTAACCCCGATGTTTTATATAGAAAATAGGTTTTATGCAGAAAACCCCGGAGGTGCCAGGCAAACGTACTAACCACTAAGCTGAAATAAATAAATTAATATACATATATACAACTGTGTGCCCAAAAGTTTGCATACCCCTTGCAATATCTACTAAATCTTAATACTGTTAACAAAATAAGAGGGATCATAAAAATCCCATGTTGTTGTTTTTTTTGCTATTTAGAACTGTCCTGAATAAGCTATTTCACATAACATATAATCCACAAGACAAGATAATAGCTGAATTTATAAAAAATTACCCCATTAAAAATTTTACATACCTTTGATTCTTAATATTGTGTGTTGTTACCGGGATGATCCATGACTGTTTTTTGTGATAGTTGTTCATGAGTCCCTTGTTTGTCCTGAGCAGTTAAACTGCCCACTGTTCTTCAGAAAAATCCTCCAGGTCTTGCACATTCTTTACTTTTCCAGCATATTCTGCATATTTGACCCCTTTCCAACAGTGGCTATATATAGCTAGTTATTCATTCTCATTAAAAAAAGTATAGAGAGGAAAATATGGTTTGTCTGTTTTCATTTATATTTATGTATTTCTATAAATTTTGAGTGCCTAGAAAAGCACTATTTAAATCTAAGGATTTATTATTATTAAATTTGATTCATTTTGTAGATTTGAATTATGAATTAACACAATATTGACTGGTATTGTGATACTTCAGCTTGTATAGTATCATAAGGTATGTTTATGGTATCATGACAACCCTAATACATACATACATACATACATATATATATATATATGATTAGCTACTTCACAGAACAGAAACCAATAAATGCAAAGTTACAGAATAAAGACAGAAATATTACTGGTGTGTGGGTCTGAATGTTTACCAATGAGCACTCAATTAGGTCCTAATGGTTTTCAACTGGAGCTAGAGAAGTAAATGAATGAAATGAAAAGAATAACAAACTCTAGACCAAAATGTTCCAATGAAGACTCTTTTTTTGCTGGCATTGCTGCATATTGAGAATGAGCAAGGCTGCATTGTTTCATGAGTGGCACGGTGGGGAGGTATTCCGTGTGTACTGTAGGTTCCTGCCCATAGGCACAGGTTTTTCTAATCCCCTGGGAATCATGAATGCTGAGAACAGCCTCAAATTTAGTGGTGTCATATAATTTCATGTATCCCAGCCCACATATATCAGCTTACCTTTCTCCTTTGATGGAGCATATACAGTCTTTTTCTCCTCACAACAGCATTATATCGCACTTTTGCATCCACATAAAGGTTATACATATAAAGTTTTTTTTATATTTGGTGTTCGCCCTCAGCATGCAGTGTTTATCAGTCACAACCAAACCAAAATTCACTTTTTATATTCAATATTTGCATATGGAGCCAATACCGGCAGTATGGTTGATCATTCTAGTGCAAGGTGATGTGACGTTGATTCTCAAGATTGTCTTCACTGTAGAGGTAGGTAGCATGTTTCTCTAGAAGGCAGCTTTTAGACCTGATACATATTGTGTCAAACTATGGTGGAAGATATCCACACATTTTGGATAAACCACATACTGCTTCCTGGGGCACCACAGTTTAAACCATTCCAACCCATTAAGATTAAGATTATTACTGTGGTCTTCTTCTTGACAGACCCTCTGAGGACCTGAATGCACTGCTTTGGTACTCTGTCTGTTCAAGCACCATGACTGAAGCTTCTGCTTGCACACACCAAGAAATACAAATGGTGTCTGCACTGGAATGAGTTGTTTTAATGCCAATTCCATCACGTATATCCCTGAGAAGGGAACAAAACGTTCCATTAAGCTTAACACTATGGGAGCACACCTCGCACGCAACCGGCATCTGAAGCTTGTGTAAAATTGTGCCTATTTATAGGCCTGCCATGATTAGGTGATGTGGCAATTAAGCGTGTCATGTGATATATATATGGCACCTGTGAACCGCGCCGTCAGCCTCTATTATCTGAAGTGAAGACGCAATTCACAGGCCTACCCCGGTATGACAAAGCTACGCAACATTTTGTTCCCTTCTCAGGGAACAGGGTTACATGCGTAACCCAGACGTTCCCTTTCAAAGGGAACTCCACATTGCGTTTAGCATAACACTATGGGAACGAGAATACCCACTCCGTCATACCGAGGGTATGGCCTGTTCAAAAAGACCCAAGCCCGAGGGTCCCTGCAAGACACTCGAGCCAGGGGTGAAATGAATATCCAGGCTGTAATATCGAATGAATGTGTGTGGCGTAGACCACCCTGCAGCAGCACACACATCCTGTAAGGATACCCCATTGTACAAAGCCTTCAAGGAGGCGACCCCCCTAGTGGAATGAGCCCTTATGCCCAGAGGCATAGCGATACCGCACGCCTCATAAGTGATCGAGACTGCTTCCCCTATCCAATTAGAGATGCACTGCTTTGATACAGCATCACTTCTACTGTCGCCACCAAGCAGACAAGCAGCTGCTCTGACTTATGCCACTGGCCGGAGCGATGGACGTAAGTACAGAGAGCCCTTACTGGACACAGCGGGTGCATTCTCTCTTGTTCCTGTGTGAGGAACAGATGAGCGCAGAAAGCCTGCAACACCACAGGCTGGGCAGCAGATGTAGGCACTTTAGGAATATAATCCGGCCTAGGATACAGGAAGGCCTTGGCTAATCCAGGGGTAAAGGCAAGGCAGGAAGGGGCAACTGAGAGAGCTTGTAGATCTACCACTCGCTTGAGAGATGTCAGGGCCAGCAGAAGAGCTATCATTAGAGTCAGAAGCTTCTCCCACCAATCCCTAGGCCTCAGCCCCTGCCTCAACAGGATGTGTTCCCCCATATTCCAGTTGCCCAGAATGTACATTGCACTCACTGACAAAGCATTCCCTCTGCCCAGAGAAGAATTAGTTGTGCCAGCCTTAACAGGGGGCGCAGACATAATCCTCCCTGGTGGTAAATATATGAGACCACCACTGTGTTGTCTGTAAACACATGGTGACCTCTCAATTGAGGAAGAAGGAATTTCAGTGCTAGAAATATGGCCCACATTTCTAGGCAATTTATATGCCGCTCCAGATGAGGGCCGTTCCAGAGACCGTGAGCGGGACAGCTGTTAACACCACGTTCCAGCCGTGAGGGAGGTGTCTGTCATTACTGTCTTGCACTAAGGAGACACCCCTAGAGTTTGACCCAAGGCTAAAAACCGGGGACATGTCGCCGCATGATACTGATTACCCTCAGAGGTTTTGTCCTTGGACGAAACCCCCAACTTCTCAGCCACCACTGAACAGTCTCCTGTGCAATAGGCCGAATGGTATGACGTTGGCTGCCCATAAACTCCAATAGTCTCCCAGAGAGACTGGAGGGGATGCCAAGATCTAGCTTTATCTTGCTCGATGTTGATAGGATTGACCCTACGCATGTTGGGGATAGAAACGCCGTAGTAGATAGATTCTTCGTAGTAGAATCCTTATAACCTCTAGAAAAGTTGTCCACTGCACTGGAGAAAGCATACTTTTCTGAGGTTCAACCTGAGCCCCAAGCTCTTCATGTGGGCGAGAACAACATCTCGATGTGGAACCGCCAGTTCCCTGGATCGTGCTAGAATTAACCAGTTGTCCAGGTAGTGTAGTACACGGATGCCCTGGAGTCACAATGGAGCCAGAATGACATCCATGCACTTTGTGAAGGTGCAAGGGGATAAAGCTAGCAATATTCCTATATAGAAATATGCACCTTTTAGATCTATCGTAACAAACCAGTCCTCAAACTGAATCTATGGAACGATAAGTTTGGCCGTCAGCATCTTGAACCTGTATGTCCAAAGAGTACAGTTCACATGATGCAGATATAAAATTGGCTGCATACACCTCTATTTTTTGCGGACCAGGAAATAACGGCCGTAAAAACCTCCCTCCCTCAGGGAACGGGGTACATGTTCTAATTGTACCTCCTGCGCTAATGTTGGGCTCTGGTCTGTGCTGACTACTGTGGTGAGCACACTTCTGAACCAGGGGGGTCGAGCTCTAAACTGGACCCGGTAACCCTTTTCTACGGTAGACAAAAAACCCATGGAAACACATTTGGCAGTAGTTTCCATGCTGCCAGACGGTCTTTTAGTGATGTTAACTATTCCACATTGGAGGGAAAGCATCAGATTTTCGTTGCCCTGTGACAGCACGCTGACCAGAGAACACTTAAAACTTGAGACAGTCTTGGCTAGGGGAGGCCCTACAGTAGCACTGGGGGCTAACTGCCCTAATAACTTCATGTCCCCTGATATGTCCCTCCACGGCCCCTCAGGACCGCTCTTCTTTGTCTGCTTGGTCTTTATGACCATTCTCAGATCAGGCCTAGTAACAGGCCGCGACTGTGGCCGAACAGTTCCCCTGGCTGTCTGTGGGGGTTGGCGGGCTGCCATACTTGCCTTCTGTGTCTCCCTCGCACTAGTGCTGGCCAAGGCTCCACTCGTGGATGCCTGGGTGAACTCGACACAACAGGGAAGGAACTGGCTGAATGCCACCATATGTCGAGCTCACTCAGCAGGTCTGCTTGGTAGGCCTGCAACACTGTCATTGCCTGCAGTGACCCACAAGCAAGACTACTACTACTGCATAGGCCTTGCCCATCAATGCCACGGTGGCCTTACATGGTGGCTTGGATGGCAAAGCCGGGCCCCCTAAATTACCTGCCATCGATGGAGAGAAGTAGCTCGCAAGCATCTCCTCCACCTTCAGCATAGCAAAACAGCCATGCTGTTAATTCCTCACAATGGCCGAATAATCCAACATCGTGGGGTTATAAATACGGCTTATGCATGGTTTCCCCCCAGAAGCCTGATATTTTGTCATGCACTTTCACTGGGGAGAAAAAAGCTCATCCAGCCTTAGTAATCACTTCAAGCAGCTCTTTATATGCTGCTCTCAGTTTTTAGTACACCATTCTGGCTCCTTGGAGGAATTATTATTATTATTTTTGTGTGTTTTTTTTTCTTTTTTTCCTTTTTAGCTTCCCACAGCGGAAGGAGGAGTCGCGACGCAAGTTCCAAAATCCAGCGGAGAGCCGGACTCGGAAGACAGAGCAAGAGATACAGCAGCGCTCGTCTCCGGCCTCTCTTCTGGATCCATAAGAGATCCCCTGTACCGGGGATCCCTCAGCAGCGGCCGGGCCAGATCCGCGAGGCTCTAAAACCCAACTTGCTTCGGCTTCTGAGAAGAGAGCGAGTCACGAGCGGAGCTGCCTGATGTAGGCGTTACAATGCGCAGCCTCTCGAGGCTGCCATCGCATGCTCCACCACTAGACACTTCACACAGAAAGTGTGCACTCCTCCCCCGTGATGAAACGGGAGCAAGCCGTAACAAACTTCCTGAATTCTCTCACTCATATTTTTCTCTCTTGCTCATTCCTTTCTTCTCTTTTTTTTAAGGGGATAGAAAAGTTCAGAGATTTTGAGAAAAGATATAGAGGAAATGAAGCATCTTTTGTTTCTTTACACGAACAACCGACATGCAGTCTCGCTGAAAATAATAAGGCTGACGGCACGGTTCACAGGTGCCATATATATATATATATATCTCACGCGACGCGCTTAATTGCCATGTCACCTGATCATGGCATAGGCATGATTTTACACAAGCTTCAGAAGCCAATCACGCATGAGGGGCGCTCCCATAGTGTTATGCTAAGCGCAACGTGGAGTTCCCTTCTCAGGGAACAGAGGGCAGCAAGGAAGAAGTGGTTTAGAGGTCATTGAAAAGCAAGCATTTCCATTTTATTCCTCGTGTATAGAGAAAAAATTGTAGATAGAAATGCAAACTGAACAACGACAGAAAAAAATGGTAAAATATTTTAAATGCCATGTAGCTTTCACAAAGGTCAACAAGGTCAATTCTTGAACTTTTATCATTTTTTGGCAGGGTTAATTGCAAATTTTAATTTATATAAACTTTATTTAATCCCACAAAATTGTGTTAGAAATGTACTTTTTAATGTTTGTCCTTCCAGTTTTTTATTAATTAGTAGTGATTATTTTATTATTCTTATTTTTACCGCTTTCTTGTGCAGGATTCCACTAAAAATTTATATATATATATATATATATATATATATATATATATATATATATATATATATATATATATAAAACTATTGAACACACTATGATATTGAAGAAACTCCATATTTTTATTCATAGTTATTCAGTAGTAACAGCATATGTTCTGGTGGAATAATATTACTTTACTGCTGAGACAATAGCTCCTCCTACAGGCAGATGTCTGCAAATAACTCTATAGTACATGTCTATTTTAATTTTGGCTATTTGTAACATTTAAATTTACCAAGTAATAGGAATTGCTTTATATAAGTTAGAGAATATAATGATATATAGTGAATATAATCACAAGACAGAAAACAGGGAACAATATAACTTCCATAAACTTCACTAATAAATGTACAGATATCACACACTGATAAAGAACTCTTTTTCTGAAACATTCTATTTTCTGTAATCTTTGTGCTACATTGCAATTTTACTACCATTGTCTTTCTTTAATATATACATATATACATAGGGGTGACAAATTAAAAGAAATTCAGTTTTTGAAATCTTATCAATTCCTTAATGTGAAATAAAATTTATCAATGTATCATGAAGATGGTATTAAGCTAACATTGCTTTTTTGGCTAGAGAAAAAAATATTTTGAAAGCCTAAATAGTAATTATATGTGGACAGTGAAATGTCAAATGTAGGCCTACTGATATGTTTCTTACTGTTCTCTACTTTTACTGCCCTCCTCTGTTGTAGTGTAAGTTTGAATTTGTCTGTCTAAGAGAAAAGAATCACTGCATTCAATACAGAGTTCTTCTGACTGATAATTTTTTCTATGATCAAACGTTACTATCCTGCTGGGAGTGGTCTCTTTCAGAAAGACAGCACCCCATTCACAGGCCACAAGGACTTACTGAATGGTTTAATGAGTATTAAAATGTAAATCATATGCTATGGTCTTCACAGTAATCAGATCTCAATGCAACTGCCAGTGTTAGACAGTGCTTGCTACCATCATCAAAACAAATTTAGTAAATCTCTTTTGGAAGAATAATGCTTCAGTACAGTTCTAGAGACTTGTAAAATCTATACCAAGGTGTACTGACAATGTTTTTGGCAATGTTCTACTAAGACACTTTATATTGGCTTTTGCTTTAATTTGTCACCCATATTCACAACAGTCAGATTTAAAAGCAAATCAATTGTTATCAGTGCTGTCTTTGCTTGATAGGTCAGACTTGCTTATAGTGCAGCCATTAGCATCCTTTTAAGCTGCCTCCACTTGTCTTGCAGTGCTTCTTTAAAGCTGTCTGTCATGAGGAAGTAAAACACTGGGTTGATGGCACTGTGAGCATATGCAATTGGCCGTGTCACTACGAAAACCGAATTGATGTAGTCTACGATGCACGGTGACAAATTTAATTCAGGAAGCCGAGATGCAATACGCACAATCCTCATTATATGGATGGGTGTGTAGAGCACCAGAAACATGATTGCCGCAGCCCTCACGATTCTCACTGGCCTTTGGAAGGATGTCCTACGCATTTCCTCTCTTTTCATGAGTACAGAAACCATCCTTTGTGATGATAGAAACAAACCCACCAGGGGCATCACATATCCAGTTATGGTGAGCACTATGCTGTAAATCAGAATAACTCTGGCCACGCCGAGGCTTGCAAAATCACGACACACTGTCCAGCCATTGTCCTCCAAGTCCTGAATAATGAAGACGATGAGAGGAGCAATTTGAGCATTTACCCAGATCCAGTTCAGTATGGTGATGCACAACGAGGCCTTGAGTGTCAACAGGATGTGTTCTCGCTGTGGGTGACACAGCAACAAGAACCGGTCCACACTTACCCACATCATGAAAAGGATGCTATTGTACAAGTTCACATGGAGGATGTAGCGATTAACCACGCATAGTGAAGTATTGAATTTCTTCTGGTTGTAAGCGTAGTTATAGGACAGCTCAGGTAAAGTACACAGGAAGATTAGGTCAGACACAGACAGGTTAAACAGGTACACGTTTGTGGACTTCCAAGCAGGGAGGCAAAAGATATAGCCTAGGACCACCACTAGGTTTCCGATGAACCCAATGGCAAATTCCAGACCATACATTGGCGAGAGGTAATATCTCTCTAATATTGGAGCGATGACACTGGAACAGTTGTCCTGCAGCCATAAAAAAAAAAAAAAAAAATAGTGTATATATAATGACTGTACATAAAGGGCTCTATTTTCATTTTATTGCAGGTGTAATTTGCTAGATAATACTAGCATGATGCTTTTTTGTTGGGTGCATTACAAACATTCACTCTTGAGCTCTGTTGCTATTTTTTTGTGCATAAATAAATGCTCTGTGCGAATGTGTGTGGAATGGTGCAAAAGGAGGTGTTATGTTCAGAATCTACGCAATGTGATTTTCAAATCCATTTTGGTCCAAAAATGGACATGTATTACCCAAGGGATAAGATTTTTCCCTATTAAAGTGCAGATTTAGAAGTGGTTTATGCAGTTGCACACTAGGTTTAATTTTAACCAGCATTTAAATCCATGCCATCTGAGACGCACCATAAAAACGCATGCCCATCCAGTCTACTTTGTATATATGCACACATATACTCTATACACACAAGTGAAGCATAAACTTCATAGTCAGTAGTGTCACATGTCCATATTCCACATTTCTTGACCTCCCTTAGATGCTTTGTTTTAATTTGATCTGCACTGAAATTATGGTCTCAAAATAATAAAAAATAATTAGAGTTCATATGAAGCAGATTATTTAGATACTCTCAGGTGTGGGGCTTTAATTCTTTTTAACCTTTCAACCCTGTTTTGATTCATAAATTGTTTTAATTTATTAGCAAAACTGCACAATTTAGAATTAATGTTGTATTTGATAGTGTTGAAAGAGTTGCTGTGAACTTATTAAGTTCACAGGCATTAAGATAAAAAATGTGCACTTGTCTAAATGTCCTACATAAACAGATACAGTGGGATCGAAACGCCTGACCATTTTTTTCTGAGGTCTTTTTTTATTTAAAATTTGAAATCAACAGAAGGTTTTAAAGTTTTGAAATGTAAACAAAGAAAAATGTTCAATATCTTGAATGTTTAAGATTCTGCACTATTTCTAGGTCTTTATTTCAATGTAAACAAATTTGTGAAATTGACCATTTTAACTGCTTTGACAAAAGGTCAGATTTTCATCATGCCTAATCTCATCTATTGAAGCTTGTGATCAGATGACAGTCCAATGGATTTTATCCAGAATGGATCATAAGGTTCTGCACAAACTTGTGGATTGTGTGCCAGCTTGTGTGCACAGTCATTAAAGCAAAAAGGGGACATACCAAATACTAAGAACCTTTGATATTCATGTAAATATTTCAAAGATTCTACTTTTCAGTGAAGTTGCTGTCAGTAATATAATTTGGGATTAAAATTGTTGTAATAAATTAGAAAAGAATGCAAAATAGAAGCATTTTCTCTACTAGCTTCAGACCTTAGGACCCTGCCGTATACACGGAATAACACAGAGACTATATTTTCTTTCAGCCAGTGAGTTATTCTTTGTCAATTATATCATCATGAAACCTGTATGTGAAATATGAATCATGTTGTAACAAAAACATTACTGTGCTGCACAGCACACACTAAAATCTTAAAGGAAGCAAGAGGAGCTTATTTGACTTCACATCTCTTAGTAATGTATTCACTGAAACTTTTCACATTTGTGCTATTATAATACCTGTTCCAACACTCATAAAGATCTTATGCGTAAATAGTTGAAAAACTGAGGTTAGTTACTTAGATAATTTGGAAATAAGCTGACACATAAAAAATTATTTGCCTATGGCTACACTCCTAGAATTTTTTTAAACCTTAAGAGTTCTATCCCTCTTTGTAAACCCTTAAAGTTTCTCTGTCAAAGCCTACAATAGAAATGTTTTAAGTAAAACCCTGTTTGTTTAAGATAAGCACCCTTAATTATCCAATGAAACCTTAAAGTAACCTTGAAGAATCCATGAAAAGGGTAAGTATTAAAATACATTCATAATTAGCCAATGACGAGGGTAGATTTATATAAAATCAAACTAATGCATTAGGCAATAAACATATCATTTATGTATAATGCATACCTGTCTTACATTTTTAAGAATAAATTAAACTTTAATCTCTTTAAGTAGGAAGTTGCTTTTACTTAACACAGCTAGCATTTTCTTTCTAAATATTAGATACTCTGAAGGAAAAAATGTAATGAAAATATAATAATCTTTAGCAGTAGTGGTACTCATTAATGCATATTTATACATATTATCTAGTACATATTAACCTTCTCAAAGTATGTATTTTTAAAGCATTCTTACCATTGCGCTGTTTGGTCTGTTGTCTTTGGGAGTGTGAAATCAGCTTTTCAGGGTTCCTTATTCCAAAAATCACTGTACCGCCCATTTTAGCATATCGTCATTATGCGTAAAGTGTACACTGTTTTTATTTGGTATTTTTCTAACCAGAGACCTGATGCAATGACACACTGATGCAATCTGATGCAATGATCACTTTGTTGCTTTTCTTCTTTCTTTCTCTGCCTCTATGTTTGTCTTTCACTCCTGTTTATTTGCTTATTATCATTTCTGAAACATTTGTAGCGGTACAGATGGAGGGGTGACAACTTTTGTTAACTCAGCGTTGTTGACTGAGTTTGATGGAGCTTTTGTGATTGTCTTTTACAGTTTGATCCCAGCTAAACTATAATTGGTCAATCAGTGTGGAAATGCAGTGCAAGTAAAAATGCCTGAAGTGAACTGACAATGAGTTCAGCATCTTTAAATGTCACAAATTCCCTTCGTAGTTGTTTATACATGCTTAACTGTTAACACTTCTTTTGATTTTACTAAAAGTGAAAGAATACTAAAACCAGCGTTTTAAAAATAAGTAGAACTCAACACCAACAGCATCGATGAGGATGCATCTGCCAGCAACAAGTATAGTCCTTTTTGTTACAATTTTGTATGCTCAAAATGCCCTTAAAATATATTTCATATAACAGGAAGAAAGTTATTGAAAAAAAAAATATTTCAGACATTTGACCTTGCTGTGATCCTGACCTAGTTTTGTAAAATCGAATACGTTCATCTGCTGGTTACAATTATAACTCCATATGTTTGCAAATATTCAACCATTTGTTCTTGAGATATAGTACAAGAATCTTGGACTTGGACAGATAGACTACCCAAAAAACATAATGCCTTCACCTCCTAGTTATGCATAAGTATAAAACTATGTTTTGTGTGTGTCCTTCAGTTGCTTTAAAGAAAATGAAAAATCATCAGATTTTCGAATAAGAAACCACCATTGGCAGATGAATCATTCACATGGTCTTCCAACTATATCGAGTGTCCACCAGCTTCATATTGCAAACCTGTTTTGCATTACTTAATTGCTACTAGTCATAAGGTCAATTTCACATATCTGCAATGCATTTTACTAGTCATATTTCACAGTAAAAATATTTTTGAAGACAGTTTTGACTAGATATAATTCTGTTTCATCATATACATAATACTTTAAATATTTTGAAGACAATTTTTACTAGCCATAATATACAATCATATACAACCAATTGCCAATGAGCATATAGGCAAAGACCAGGCCTGTTATAATGTGCTCTGGACAGACGAATCAAAGATAGAGTTTTATGGGCACAGTAACAGCAGACATGTTTGGCAAAGACCCAAGACAGTTTTTCAGAACATCTCATACCAACTATGTAGCACAGTGGTAGTGGTGGAAATGTTATGGTTTGGGGTTGCTTCGCTGCCTCAGGGACTGGACAGCTTACATTCATTGATTCAACTATAAATTCTGCATCATATCAATGACTGCTTGAAGGTTATGTGAGGCCATCTGTCTGAAAGGTGATGTTGCACCGAAAGTGGATCTTTCAACAGGATAATGATCCTAAGCACAATAGCAAATCCACCCAGGAATGGCTCAAAAAGAAGAAATGGAGGGTTATGGAATGGCCTGGTCAAGTCCAGATTTGAATCCCATTGAAATGTTGTGGGGGGATTTAAAAATGGACAATACATGCATGAAAACCTTCAAATATCTCGCAATTGAAAGAATATTGCATGGAAGAGTGGTCAAAAATTCCAGCAAGCCTGGTGGGCAATTATACAAAATGCCTACAAGAAATTATTTCTGCTAAAGGGGGCAGTAATAGCTTCTGAGGCCAAGGGAGTACTTACTTTTTCCACAGAAGAATATCACATCTATTGTTATTTCTGTTGAATAAATTATTGAAAAATCTAATTTTCCTTGTGGTTTTGTTCAATTGTATCAACTTCATTAATATGCACTTTTTCAATGAGGATCAAATGTTTGGTTGTCCAAATATGTCAAAAAAGCCAACAATTTTCATGGGGTGTACTTATTTTTTCACATTACCGTAGAAGGTATCTACAGTATAATTCAATTATGTCTACAGTTGCAATCAAAATTATTCAACCCCTATTTCAAATCAGGTATAAAATTTATAGACTTTCAATGGTTTGCAATGAAGAATTCAAACAAAACCAATTGAAATAGTTCAACGCAATGAATGCTTTAAGTGGTTTCCCCAAATTCAACTGAAAAGGCAACTTATAATGACTTCTCCAGTGTCAAAATTTTTCAACCCCTTCATGGCAAGCATCTTTAGTACTTAATAGGGCACCCTTTTGCTGTTATGACCTGCTGCAAATGAGATGCATAACCAGACATCAGCTTTAGGCAAAGTTCCTGAGGAATCTTAGCCCATTCCTCATGAGCAATGGCCTCCAGTTCAGTAATATTCTTGGGTTTGCGTGCTGCAACCACCTTTTTCAAATCCCACCAGAGATTTTCTATGTGGTTCAAGGCCAGTGACTGTGATGGCCCTGTAGAATCTTCCAGGACTTCTTCTGCAACCAAGCCTTGGTGGCATTTGAGGTATGCTTGGGATCATTGTCCTGTTGGAAGGTCCAATGATATCCTGAAGCTTCAGCATCCTCACAGAAAGCATGACATTTTCTCCTTAGGAATTCCTATTACTTCAATGAATCCATCTTGCCTTCCACACACTGCAGGTTTCCAGTGCCAGAGGATGCAAACAGCCTCAAAGCATCACCGAGCCACCACCATGCTTCATTGTGGACAGAGTGTTCTTTTTTCATTCTTCTTCCTGCAGACATACAGCTGATCCATTGTGCCGAAAAGTTCCAGTTTTGTTTCATCACTCCACAGAACAGAATCACAAAATTTCTGTGGCTTACTTGTATGATTTTGAGCCGACTTTTCTTGTGCTTTTGGCTCAGTAGTGGTGTACATCTTGGAGCTCTGACATGGAAACCTTCTGCGTTTACTGTGCTCATTGAAACCTCAGTGCCTGTTGCCACCAAGTCTTGCTGCATGTCAGGTCTTTTGCAGTCACTCAAGGGTTTGTCACAACCTGTCTTCTCATAAATCTGGTTGCAGCCATTGATAGCTTCCATTTTCTGCCCCGTCCAGGTATTTCATATATTTTCTGCCCTTAGCCAGTTCGGGTATTTCATGTGTTCCAGCTCAAGCACACCTGTGCAACTAATGAAGCCCTTGATTAGTTCCATCAGGTGTGCTTGAGACAACACCTGTTTTGCATATTTGTGCTGTTGTGAGGGAGTCTATTCAGGGGGTTGAATAATTTTGAGACTGGAGAAGTCATTATAAGTTGCATTTTCAGTTAAATTTGGGAATTCAAACAGCTGAAAGTCTGTAAATTTTGACAATAAACCTGATTTGCAATGGGGCTTGAATAATTTCGACTGTAACTGTATATAATATATCACAGTTGACTTAAACGGAATTCCTGTCTCTCCACAATTAAATTTTACTAGTAAAATATTTAATTTCTGATATCTGCAATTAAATTTTTTACTTTACTTGAATTGCAGATATCCACATTTAGAAATTTTGACTAGTAAAATTCCATTATTTATTTTTTGTTTTGTTTTTTTAGCAAGTGTGAGATGATCCTTTATGTTCCTTTATGTTATGATTTTGCCTGGCAACTCTTCCATGGATGTTGTATTTGTCCAGTCTCTTTCTAATGGTGGAACACTGAACACTGACCTTACACTGGCCTGCAGTTCCTTAGATGTTCTTTTATGACTTCCTGGATGAGTTATCAGTATGCTCTTGGAGATATTTTAGTAGACCAAACACTTCTAGGAAGATTCACCACTGTTCCAAGTTTTGTACATTTGGAGATAATGGTTCACTGGAGTCCCAGAGCCTTAGAAATGGCTTTGTAATCCTTTCCAGACTGATATATTTCAATATCTTCCTTTCTTTTATCTTTTGGAATTTCTTTTGATTGCGGCATAGTGTGCTGCTTGTTGAGACCTTTAAGCCTAATAGTTTTACTAATAAAACTAAGAATAGAATAGGAAATAAATTGAATTATGAGATATACTATTAAAATTAAAACTAATCATAATAACATTATAGATATATTGCGAAGTTATTGAGACTTCAGATGTAATTGAAGAGATCTACAGTGTCTACATACCCCTGTTAAAATTTTCATGACATCTTGGTAATATCCAACTGGAAAAGCCATGGGCTGCAAAGAGCTTACAAAGCAGGTACAGGATCTCACTGTTGAAAAATATAAATCGGGGCGTGTTACCAAAAAAATTCCAAGGCATTGGATAAACCATGGAACACTAAAAAAAAATCAACAACAAAAAAAAATCAACTAGTATAGAAATATTGTCAGTGAGTGCAATGTACATTCTGGGCAACTGGAATATGGGGGCAGACTTGAGACACATCCTATTGGGGCAGGGGCTGAGGCCCAGGGATTGGTGGCTCCATCTACAAGTGGTGGAGTCCATATGGCGGAGGTTTGGCCAAGCGGGACTGCATGTGTTCGCCTCCAAGGAGACAACACATGGCCCGCTGTGGTTCGCCCTCACTCCTCCCGCACAATTAGGGCTGGACGCCATGGTGCACATCTGTACGTTTTTTCCCCCGATTGCTCTGCTCCCACCAGTTCTAGCAAGAGTTTGCCAAGACAATCTATATCTGCTGCTAGTAGCACCTTATTGGCCAGCTCGATTATATGGTTCTCAACGATAATATCCCTGCTAGATGGCACTCCTTGGGAGATTCCCATCCACAGGGATCCACTGTAGACACAGTGAACTGCGCAACAGCTAGAGTCCTGGAGTTCTTACAAGAACGTTTCTCAGCGGGGTGGGCTCCTTCTTCAATCAGGGTTTACATGGCCGCCATTTTGGCCAGCCATGCCCCTGGTGATGGAGCCTCTGTGGGGCAACATCCTCTAACTTCGAGGTTTATGCATGGTGTCAGGTGGCTGAGGCCCATCTGCAGGCCACGCATACCTTCCTGGGACCTTTCTGTGGTCCTGGAAGGTCTGTCAGGTGCCCCATTTGAGCCCTTAGAGTCAGCCTCTGAGAAGCTTCTGACTTTAAGGTAGCTCTTCTGCTGGCCCTGACATCTCTCAAGCGAGTAGTAGATCTACAAGCTCTCTCAGTTGCCCCTTCCTGCCTTGCCTTTACCCCTGGATTAGCCAAGGCCTTCCTGTATCCTAGGCTGGATTATATTCCTAAAGTGCCTAACATCTGCTGTCCAGTCTGTGGTGTTGCAGGCTTTCTGCCCTCTTCTGTTCCTCACACCGGAACAAGAGAGAATGCACCTGCTGTGTTCAGTAAGGGCTCTCTGTACTTACGTCCACCGCGTAAGTCAGAGCAGCTGCTTGTCTGCTTGGTGGCGACAGTAGAGGTGATGCTGTGTCAAAGCAGTGCACCTCTAATTGGATAGGGGAAGCAGTCTCTATCGCTTATGAGGTGTGCGGTCTCGCTATGCCTCTGGGCATAAGGGCTCATTCCACTAGGGGGGTCGCCTCCTTGAAGGCTTTGTCCAATGGGGTATCCTTACAGGATGTGTGTGCTGCTGCAGGGTGGTCTACGCCACACACATTCATTCGATATTATAGCCTGGATATTCATTCCGCCCCGGGCTCGAGTGTCTTGCAGTGACCCTCGGGCTTCGGTCTTTTTGAACAGGCCATACCCTCGGTATGACAGAGTGGGTATTCTCGTTCCCATAGTATTATGCTAAACGCAACGTGGAGTTTCCTTTGAAAGGGAACGTCTGGGTTACGCATGTAACCCCGTTCCCTGAGAAGGGAACTAGACGTTGCGTAGCTTTGTCTTATTGGGGAAGGCCTGTGAATTGCATCTTCGCTTCAGATAATAGAGGCTGACGGCGCGGTTCACAGGTGCCATATATATATATATATATATATATCACGCGACGCGCTTAATTGCCACGTTACCTGATCATGGCAGGCCTATAAATGGGCATGATTTTACACAAGCTTCAGATGCCGGTCACGCGCAAGGGACACTCCTCATAGTGTTATGCTAAACACAACGTGGAGTTCCCTTTGAAAGGGAACATTAGAGTTAAAACAGGAGGTGGATAACACTACACAACCAGAATGAAGGAGGGCTCAGAGCAGAACATAAGGGTTCCCCAAATAGTTGAAGAGAACACTGTGCTGTTTAATGGGGTTCTAAATGTGGTTGCCAGTGTTTGACACCAGTTGAAGGGGAGCAACCACAATGACAGGTTTTCAGCCATAAAATTATTTAAACACAGACAACAAAATCAAGGAAAATCCAATAAATCAATAATTCTAGTTAACCTAGCTAACTCAACTAATTACCCCTTACTATTGATCTGGTAGGTGGATGACGGTCATGAAAATTCACAATGAGTCACAACAAGTGATTGGGATGAATAGGTTGTACAGTATTGTCCAATTAGCTCAGGTATTCCAGGTATGTCAAGTTTGTTATACTGTTAATTATTGTAGCAGGTGGGTACTTGGTTTAGCGGAAGTCTGCAGAGGAACTGTGGTGGAATGGGCAATTAACATGGCACACCTGTTGCTTATTTTTGTTTTCTTATATGAACAAGCTGTTCTCTCTCTCTCTCTCTCTCTCTCTCTCTCTCTGGGATCTGGGCTGGTGTGTGTGTGTGTGTGTGTGTGTGTATGTGTGTGTGTGTAAAACTTGTTGTTTAGAGGTGAAGAGACAGGACACAATCCCTTGAGATCAGCATGTTTATTTGGGCATAGACAAAAATCATAGTCACAGTTCAAAGTGTAGCGAGGGTCACTACAGGAAAATATATAATCATAAATAACACAAAGATCAGAAAACCGGGAAGTCAAACAGGGGACAAAGTAAATTGAACAAGGTTAGATAAAGACAGCTGAGCAAGGAACCATGATCGAGCAGGCTGAACTGTCACCAGAGGAACCTAACTGCCGATTCTAATGATGCCATCAGAGGAAGAGGATCAGATGTGCACGGATGCCCAAACTCCTGCAAATGCTGACTGAGACTGGACCCTGCTCATCTGGAGAAGGTCATAGGGTGCCATCTCCCAACTACCAGCCAATACATTGGCATGATTCCAGTGCCAACCTCCTGACTTGTTGACCAATGCTGTCCAACTGGCAGAGGTTCGCATGTCCATGTGTAGGACACAGAGACATGGTGCACCCTCCTGCCCACCTACAAAACTCATCCCCATGCCGCATTGCCTGCAGCTCCCTGGAAATTCCTCGGGCCACACACCCACTGTGTTTGCTGATCTAAACCTCTCCCCACCCTGACTAACCTTTAATGTCTTCTACAAAGAGTGCAATGGAGGGCCAGAAATCTGAAATGGGGCCCTCTCAGGTCTGTTGGGTACTTCCAACTAAGTATTCACAGATGTATGTGAGTCACTCCATGAACACCTTCCCTACTCCAGAGTTGACATAGCAAGTACCAGTTAGTATTAAAGGAGGTATATATCAACATTAAAAAAAAAAAAAAAAAAAACATTAGTTTAGTTAATGGCCCTTTGAAAGAATTGAGATGGATGAGCCAGAATGAGGATATTGCTTCATATTATTGCAGTGTGCTGATGCAATATCCAGAAGCAGTGCCTCTGAAAATGGTCTCTGCAAATAGCTTAGCAGAGGCACTTTTTTTGTTTTGATTAATCTCCCAAGCTGGGATCCCAAAAGAGATCCTAACTGAGCAGGGCACATCATTCCTGTCATGAATTATTGGGAAGTAAAGCAAATTATTGAGAATTAAAGTGATCTGCACCAGCATTTACCATCTGCAAATGTACAGGTTAGTGGAGTGCTTTAATAAAATGCTTTAAAAATTATTTATAAGTTTGTGCATGAGCATAGCTCATGAAACTGGGATAAATGCTTGGAAGTCCTATTATTTCCAGTCCAGGAGGTTCCCCAGGCCTTCACTGGGTTTTCCCCATTTCAACTATTATACAGGCGGAATTCCCAGGGTGTGTTGGATGTGATTAAAGAAAACTGGTAGGATGGTCTAATGCCCAATAGAAATGAAGCTCAGTATATACTGGACCTGTGAGCAAGCTCCACATATGGGGTCACTTATTGCAGGACAATTTGCTCCTGAATCAGGAAAGGCAGCAACAACTCTATAATACGCAATGAGACTATTTTTACCATGAGATAAACATAAAATGTCATGGCCCCACAGTGCATATTCTGCTGAATATTAGATAACATTATAATCCATAGTAGCAATAGGGAACGGCATATGCAACACATGATTATTTAAGAACCCAGTGATTTGTGCAGTTGGACGGATGGAGGTATGGTATCTGGTTTTCTGCTTGGGTAATGGGCAGGTGTGTCCCCAAGCCTTTTTTTTGTTGATGATTCCATATTTTTTCCTCAACGTTGGGATCTGGGAAAAAATATGTCATTAATTAAAATTATTTCATTTTACTTATTTGAGGTATGCAAAGCCAGAATGTTCAGCTATTAAGCAGAATTGTTTTGTGTCATATCTGTGATTTGTTTATTTGCTACAAAGTTAAAAAAAAAAAAAAAAAAAAAGTAGGGTAAACATCTTCTAAGTGTGGTATTCCACACTTAGTCAGGGGTTGTAATAAGTTGTAATTATTACTATAATATATAATAATGTGATTTTTGCCAGAGCCATATCACCCTGCAGCGTTAGCATGGTCTCCCACTGAAGCTAAGCAAGGTTGAGCCTGGCCAGTACCTGGATGGGAGACATCCTGGGGAAAAACTAAGTTCCCCAGTATAGTAACGGGGACGCTATACTGTAACAACAGAGCAGTCTTTCAGATGAAACATTAAACTGAGGTCCCAGGACACTTCTTGAAAAGTGTAGGGGTATTTCCTGGTGAAATTGGCCCTTAACTATCATGGCCCCCTAATAATCTTCATCCCTGAATTGGCTACATTACTCTCATCTCCACCAATAGCTGGTGATATCATCCAGGTGGATGATACACACTGGTGGTGCTTGAGGAGATACAATGTAAATGTGCCTAGAAAAGTGCTATATATTATTATTATTATTATTATTAAGACTGCTGCACTAGCAGCCTGAGACCCAAGACCAAAAAGGAGCTGAGACAGTTCCTGGGGCTGGCAATATGTTTTTGCAGCTTTGTGGTTAATTATTTGGACCTCACCAGCCTGCAAGACTGCACTAACTAAACCAGATCCATTCGAGCGGTCGGAGCAGTGCCAGTGGGCCTTTGTGAGGGTTAAAGTCACTCTCTTTGAGGGCCCTCTTCTTCAGTCAACTAACGTTTCTCTCCCTTTTGTATGGCAGACCGATGCATTGGACAGAGAGCTAGGGGCTGTACATCAGCTAGAAGCTCTGAGTGTGGGAATCTAAGTTCACTGTGGAGAAGGAGTGTCTGGTCATCAAATAGGTGGTGCTTACTGTCCGATGCTACTTATTATGGCACCTATTCACTCTCTGTTCAGACCACACACCCCTGCAGTGGCTCCACTGCATGAATGACAATGTATGGATCCCTTGTCGGTATCCAGCATTACAGCCATTTAAGTTCACTGTGGTCACAGATGGTAGTGGCTGACGTTCTCTCCTGTCAGGGAGGAGTCAGTTGTAGGCTGGACGGCAGTGAAGTGTGGCAGGTGTGAGTGTGGTTTAGCAGGAGTCTGCAGCGGGAGTATAGGGAAATGGGCAATTAATGTAGCACACCTGTTGCTTATGTTTGTCGGCTTATATTAACAAGCTGTTTTGCGCGCTCTCTCTCTCTCTCTCTCTCTCTCTCTCTCTCTTTCACTCTCTCTCTCAGTAAGTTGGGCTGGTGTGTGTGTGTGTGTGTGTATGTGTGTGTCAGATCATGAGCTGAACGGAGCAGAGCCACGGAAAAGCAGCCAAGTTTCATGTCTATATCTGCATAAATATGACCTAAAACATATTCAGATTTTCACACATGTCCTAAAAGTAGACAAAGTGAACCTTACTAAACAAATATTATACTCAGAAAAAGGCCCTCAGAAAAAGAGTTGTTGATGCTCATCAGGGTGGAAAAGGTTACAAAACCATCAACAAACAAAGATCACTCCAAGAGCAAGACATAGTCAGCAAGGTCATAAAGGAAACCAGTGTAACTTCTAAGCAACTAAAGGCCTCTCTCACATATAATGTTAGAGCTATTCATTCTAATGATTATGTTCATGAGTCCACCATCAGGAGAACACTGAACAATAATGCTGTGCATGGCAAGGTTTCAAGGAGAAAACACTGCTCTTCAAAAAGAACATTTCTGCTCATCTGTAGTTTGATAAAGGTCACATGGACAAACCAGAAGGCTAATGGACTCCTAATAAAATATGTTTTGTGGATGAATGAGGCCAAAATATAATTTTTGGTTTAAATGAGATTTTAAACCAAAATTTTGTTTAGAAAAAGGAAAACACTGAGTTCCAGCATAAGCATCTTAGCCCATCTGTGAAACATGGTGGTGGTAGTATCAAGGTTTGAGCCTGTTTTGCTGCATCTGGACCTGGACGGCTTGCCATCATTGATAGAACAATGAATTTTGAATTATAGCATCGAAATCTAAAGGAAAATGCCAGGATATCTGTTCATGAAATGAATCTCAAGTGAAAGTGGGTCATGGAATGACCAAGTCAATGTCCTGACCTTAATTCAATATAAATGTTGTGGAAGGACCTGAAGCAAGCAGATCATAAGATAAGATGTACCTTTACTGGTCCCCCATAGGGGAAATTCAAGTTGACACAGCAACAGAAGTAGGAGGAGTAACATCAAAGAAAAGAAAAAAAATACATAAATACCTATACAATAGAAATAATAGAAATAATAAAAACAATAGAAAATAATAGAAATTAAATTCTTCCAAGCCGATGTGCAGGACTGATCAACAGTCACTGGAAACGTTTTGTTGCAGTTATTGCTGCACAAGGGGGTCACACCAGTAAATGTTTTGCCATCCACAGATATGTAATATTGGATCATTTTCCAAATATAATATTTTTGTTTCATTTGTTTAATTGGATACTCTTTGTCTACTTTTAGGACTGATGATGTTTTAGATCATATTTATGTAGAAATGTAGAAGGTTCACAAACTTTCAAACACCACTGTATACTGCCAATATAGAAAGCATGCTTACATCTGCCATTACTATATGCTTTGGTGCAGCCCCCTCCAGGGAAAAGATGAAGCTGTAATGCACTATCAAGACTGCTGAGAAAATTATCAGCTGCAGACCGTCATCACTTAAAGACCTATACATTGCTAGGACAAAGAGGCGAGCAGAAAAAATCATCACTCCCACTAGGGATGTCACGATACCAAAAATCTAGTAGTCAGTACCAATACCACCAAAATACACGATACTCGATACCAAAGTCGATACCACGGTGTGGTATAAAAATAAAATAAAAAAATTAAATTAAAAACTCTCCTGGAGGACATTCTCCTCTGGCTGATACCTCTGGCAAAGAGAGAGAGAGGAATATTTTAGTTATCAAACACTGTCTGACAATGGGTGGAGGCTACAGGTGAGGTGTACTCCTAATCACGCGCACGTGCGCGCACACACACACACACACACACCCCTTATACTCTGAATGCAAGCATTAGTTTACATTCACTGATATGGTGGCAGGCCAAAAAGATTTATTAAAAGCATGAACATTTGAATAATTATTTGTGACATTAGGCCACATGTTGCTGACAGGACACGGACTGAATGGCGATGCATGGTGGTCCATTAGGAGGTAGTTTATAACATTGCAATGCGTTAGCATCGTTAACAAATAACTGCCTATCGCAAACATTACATGGAGCATAACGTTAGCTGGTTTCATGGCCACAATGACAGCTGCCTCAAACAAACATAATATAGGGTCCGTCTTTCAGGTGCTTCGCCAAATTCCAGGTGATTTCTTGCTTTGTTTGAAATGAACGATAGCATCGGTTGCACACCGGCTTCATAGCATCAACTATATGTTCGTTGTCATCCGCCTCGAATGCGAAGTATTTCCATGTTCCATACCACATTTCCTCTCAACGAGTCGGGGCGGAGCTAAACTTCTGTAGTTTTTCCCTTGTACTTGTAGTTATTGTTGTTGTTCTTCACCACTTGTGGACCGACTAAAACGCATGTGCGTATTTGCTGCCCCCATTAGGTCCAGAAGAATTGCAACCTCGGTACCTTCATTAGAACCTGTACCAATGCTACTGCAGAAAAACAAGTACCATCACGTTTTAAGAATGTTGGTACCAACTTGGTACCAAAGTATCGATTCTCGTGGCATCCCTACCTCCCACTCTGCTAATTACCTATTCTAAAAATTACCATCAGGAAAGAGCTTCCGCTCCCTGATAACAAAAACTGCATGTCATCTGAACAACTTCTTTCACAAATTTATGTTATTAACCAGGCTGTCTAGTAAGCATTTGTTAATCACTACAATGCTGGCCTGCCAGTAACAAGTAATCTTGCACTAAATGTTATAATGAATAATTGTATTCCTGGTTCTTGCACTAAATACTTGCATTATTTATTTTATTTTTGTAATATCTTACAAGTTAAATATTATTATTATATTAAATATTATTCATAAATTGTACTGTTTATTACTATTTATTAAATATATTATTTATTAATTTGTCATTACTATATATCATTGCTATTATTTATTATATATCCCAGTTGTTCCACTCCATATAATGCACATTGAACTGCATTCAGCTGCTATTTCTTCCTCCATTGAAATGTAAATTACAACTGAGCATATCATTTCCACTTAATGTATAATATTTGCATGATGGTAATTGTGTTGTGTTGTCTGAGATGTGTGTTTTTAATGTATCATGTTGTGACCAAACAACAAGAAAAACTTTTTTTTTCAGTTCTGTTCATGTTGATATACTGATAACATTCTCATAGGAGCCAGCACCTTCTCCCAATTGGCCACTAACACAGTTTGACCATGCTGCAGTTGACACAATGCACATCCATGCCCATTTGCACAGAGGTTACACAGATTTTTTTCCCCTGCCAATATGCAGTTAGACAATTATAAAAATAACAAAGTATGTCAGAGTCTTTGCTGATTGAGGTGATTATACTTTCTTGAATTTAGAGCAATGGAGGACTTTACAGCAACAACAAAATGAAGAATTAATTTTGTTTATTGGAAGTTAAAGAAATAGAATGTTACTAATTCCTTAGATTTATATAGCACTTTTTTAGGCACTCAAAGTGCTTTACATTCTATAGGGGGAAATCTCCTCAACCACCACCAGTGTGTAGCATCCACCTGGATGATGCAACGGCAGCCATAGTACGCCAGAACGCCCATTAATTTTACATTACTTTCTATGATTATAGCTATCTATCTATCTCTCTATCTATCTATCTATCTATCTATCTATCTATCTTTGTTTAATAGTTTTGTTTTGTTTTTATTTAGAAACCTACATAAGGTATTGAGCATCACATGGGATTTTCAGGCAAAATGCAAGTAATTTTTTCATCATACAAATGTTAACTAAAATCAGGCCTTAAAACAATATGACAAGAAGCCACTTTTCAGTATACCTTATCATGTGAGTTAAGGTAAAGCTTAGATTTTACAATCTGTATAAAACACATTATTTGGAAATAAAAATAAGTTATTAAAAATACATTTTAGAAATTGCATGCATAATTAGGGGTTTAATTTACAGTTCTCTCTGAAACTATTGGAATGGCAAGGCCAATTGTTTTCATAGACCGACATTTCAGCTTTCATTTCCTGATATTTACATCTAGATTTGTTAAACAACTCAGAACATGACACCTCTTGTATGAATCTTGTATGATTTTTTTCAAGTTATCAAAAATATTGGACCATGTGACTGATAGCTGTTTCTTGCTGCCCGGGTGTGCCCTGTTAAATTGATTGTTTAAACAATTAATAGCTCTGAATGTCTACTCTTGGTTTGAGCCATGGGTTTTACCTATGAAGACTTCATTTGTTATTAAAAATAAACCATAAAATAAACCAAGAGACTCTGTTAAGACTCTGTTCCTGTACTTTTGCTCACCTAGAAATTGGGTGTTCTTCCACCAAAGGTGCCATGTTATACATTTTTAAACACATCTATATGTAAATAACAGTAAATGGGAGCTAAGAATTTTTATCTATTCTCTAAAATTCATCTTCTGATCTCAAACCAAAATTTTTCAGCATATTACAAAAACAAAATAATAAGCCTTGTAGTTAAAATACTTTTAACCAAAATGCATTATTGTACATTAGACATTTTTTGTACTTATCTTCTTCTTTTCATATACATTTCATCGCTAAATTAACCTTACCTGACAGTGTAAAAAAAAAAAACAATAGGGAGGTTTATTCGTGTCATGTTTACCGTGTGCATGGCTTGTGAAAATGTAAAAGCAAAATGTAAAAATGTAATGCATTTTACAAGCAACTGCAAACTCAACAAGGATGGAACAAGGATGGGTGAAATATGAAAAATGTCGTGTTATGTAATTGTCAGAAAAGTCAGCAAGGTGAACTGTTGAATTGTTCTTTTTTGTAGGGTTAATTGCAGATTTTAATATACACAAGATTAATGTAATTTATTTAATATTATTACTGTTTAATGTTTATCCTTTTTAGCTTTTATTTATTAGTGCTTATTACTTTGTTGTGCACAGGCTTAACAATGACTGCTTAATAATAACAAAATTAAATGAAACAAAAGAAATACAATAAATGTACTGAAAACAATATCCTATTTAAGAAGCTCAAATTTTTATTCAGAAATATTCAGTAGTAACAACAGGTGTTCTAGTGGAATAATAGAATTTTACAGCTGAAACAATAGTTCCACCTACAGGCACATGGCTGCAAATAACTCTATTTTACATTTCTATATTTAATTGTTGGCTGTTTGGAAAATATTCCAATTTACCAAGTACCATGATTTCTTTTAAATATGTTACAGAATATAATGAAATATAATACATAAATAGAATATAAACTATAGAATATAGAATATAGAATATAAACACAAGACAAAAAGTAAATCAAGTAACTGACATTTCGGACACAATATGGCCAAATTTGCAGTTCGTCTGACTGATCAACTTTATCACATGATTACAAATTTCTCTTCGGATGGGAATGGTCTCTTTCAGGATCTCTTCCATGATAATAAGTATAAAAATATAAGTCATATGTTAAGGCCATCACTGTCATCAGATCTCAACTCAACTGGACACCTACAAGAGATTTTGGAGTAATATGCTAGACAGTGCTTGCTACCACCATCATCAAAAGAAAACTAAGCAAATATATTTCGGAAGAATGGAGTTTACAGTATCTCTCCAGTACAGTTCTAGAGACTTGTAAAATCTATACCAAGGTATACTGAAGACGCTCTCTGCACTTTACTGAGACACTTTATGTTGGCTTTCGCTTTAATTTTTCAGTCATCTGTATATAAATGTACACCACAGTCAGATTTGAAAGCAAGACAATTGTTATAAGTGCTGCCTTTGCTTGATAAGTCAGACTTGCTTATGATGCAGTCATTAGCATCCTTTTCAGCTGTCTCCACTTGTCTTGCATGGCTTCTTTAAATTTGTCTGTCATGAGGAAGTAAAAAATGGGGTTGATGGCACTATTAGCAAATGCAATTGGTCGTGTCACTATGTAAACTGCATTGATGTAGTCCTTGATACACAGTGACAAATTTAATTCAGGAAGTCGAGATGCAATACGCACATTCCTCATTATATGGATGGGTGTGTAGAGCACCAGAAACATGATTGCCGCAGCCCTCAAGAGTCTTACTGGCCTTTGAAAGGATGTCCCAAGCACCTCCTCTCTTTTCATGAGTACAGAAACCATCCTTTGTGATGATAGAAACAAAGCCAGCAGTGGCAGCACATATCCAGTTATGGTGAGCACTATGCTGTAAATCAGAGTAACATTGGCCACTCCCAGTCTTGAAAAGTCACGACACACTGTCCAGCCATTGTCCTCCAAGTCCTGAATAATGAAGACGATGAGAGGAGCAATTTGAGCATTTACCCAGATCCAGTTCAGTATGGTGATGCACAACGAGGCCTTGAGTGTCAACAGGATGTGTTCTCGCTGTGGATGACACAGCAGCAAGAACCGGTCCACACTTACCCACATCATGAAAAGGATGCTGGAGTACATGTTCACATGGAGAATGTAGCGATTAACCACGCATAGTGAAGTATTGAATTTCGTCTGGTTGTAAGCGTAGTTATAGGACAGCTCAGGTAAAGTGCACAGGAAGATGAGGTCAGACACAGACAGGTTAAACAGGTACACATTTGTGGACTTCCAAGCAGGGAGGCAAAAGATATAGCCTAGGATCACCACTAGGTTTCCGATGAAGCCAAATGTAAATTCCATAGCATACAGAGGCGACAGGTAATATCTCTCTAATAGTGGAGTGATGACACTGGAACAGTTGTCCTGCAGCCATAAAGATTATTTTACATATAATTACTATATAGTAATTGTAATTACTATAAATGACTCTTTTTTCATGCCAGTGCAAGTGTAATTTGATGGTTAACGCTGGTGTTGTTTTCTCTTGTTGTTATTGTTGTTGTTTTGTTTTGTTTTTGTTCTGTTTTTTGATTGCACAATCCAATATTTTCTTTTTTTGAGCTCTGTTGCTGAGCTCTGTTCGTGGTCATAAATTGATGAGCTGTACTAATGTGTGTAGAATGGTGCAAAAGGGTTTCTTACATTCAGAATCCACCTACTCAATTGATTTTCAAATCTGTTTTGCTCCAAAAATTGAACAGGGATAAAACAATATTTCCCTGTTAAAGTGCAACCTTAAAGGAGTCATATGAGACTATTTTAAAAGTTCATTATTTGAACTTTTGAGCCCAAGTCAGATTCTGAAAATGTGGATGATCAAGCATATTGATGATCAAGTAATCGGAACTAATTTTGCAAGCATGACTTGAGCAGAGTGTTTTGCAGTGGTAAGTTTTTATTTTGTAACTCTCTTACCTTTCAGGTACGATATGATAATGGCTTAATTTGTCTTCTTCACTGTAAGAACTTTATGTCTTGAAGTGACAACAAAAAATACAGTTTAAAAAAATGTCAAATTATGTTGCCATTATGCTTTTCAAATTGCGACGTTCATACATAGTAATATCTGGACTTCGATCAAGGCGTTTTAGGCAGGTCTTGGTCAGTGTTCTCTTTTAGATAGAATAAATCCCTTTGTGGGAGACTATGAGCCTTGTAGCTTTGCAGATCATATACATACAGAGATAGATACATTACACACTAAAGGAAAAGGAAAGCATTAAAAAGCATCATATGACCCCTTTAAAACTGGTTTTGTGGATGTTCATAATTTAACTGCATTTCGATATAAATAGGCTAGTTCATCCAAATACTAACTAAATACAACATCTTTATTTATTATAACTGCAAAATAAATAAATAAATAAATAACTAGTTGTGGCTATTAAATGCAGTTAATGTAATGGTTTTTATGATGTCACACACTAGGTTTTATTTTAACCAGCATTTAAATCCATTTAAATCACACCAGCTGGTACACACCATAAAATCACATGCACATCTGTCCTACTTTGTATATACACACCCATAAGTGATGTATAAGCTTCACAGTCAGTAGTGTCACATCTGCTTCAACATTCAATCTCATCCTTCCTTAAATGCTTTGTTTTAATTAGGTCTGGTCTGAAATGATGATCTCAAAATCAAAATAATTAGAATTCCCTTTTATCTTTCAACTCTTAAAATGTGTTTGCTTGTAATATGATCAGATCTATTTAGTAAATAGAGCTGTCAATAATAGATAATAATAAATAAATAGATAAATAACAGATAATAATAAATAATTAATAAGTAGATAGCAGTGACCCACCAGTCATCCATTCTATTGATAAAAATACACAGTGAGTACATGGAGTTTATTTAGAAATTGTTTTAATTGTGAGTCTAAAATGCACTATTTATTTATTGTAATTTTTATGGTTATTTTTTTACTAAAATCAGAATGAACTCTGTGAAATATAAATCACACGATTAAAAAAACATCACTGTGCTCCATGGCACACATACTGATCACAAGAGGAGGAAACCAGGAGCTAACTTGATTAGACATCTCTTAGTAATTTATTCACTAAAACCCAGCCCCTTTTTTATATCTGCACCATGATTACACCTGCACCAACACTCATAAAGATATATATATATATATATATATATATATATATATATATACAAACTTGTTTGTGTGTGTGTGCCATGGCCATGAAAATAGAGCCCAAATTCTCTGTGGTATGAGGTTGTACACTGAAATTAGTTCTGAAAGAGTTAATTTCACACTGGGGATTGCTCATCCCAAAACTGAGACTTATTTACAGCATGCAAAATTTCTTTGCATAAAACCTGTTAGGTTTATTTATATAGAACGGGTTTAAAAGATAAAGTAAATACATGAAAACAACAAAATTAATATGCCCTTTAATTGTTCCTCATTTTATGTTACAGACTGTACAGGGTACAGACTGTAAATATCTGAATACTTGTAAATATTAAATATGAAAATACAAAAAAGATCATATAATCCATATTACGCATAATTACTTGTACGACTGAACAAACAGATTTGGTTATGCTTCATTTGCAAATATACACATAAAACATAATTTGCCTATATATTATTTTAAATATAAAAAAAATTATGATAATAACCTTTAGTAATAATGGACCTCATTAATATATATTTATACAAATGATCTATTACACATTAACTTTTTTTAAAGTATACATATTTGAAGCATTCTTACCATTGTACTGGTTAGTTTATTTGGGAGCGTAGTCAGCTTTTCACAGTTCCTCATTCCAAAAAATCTCTGCACCAGCCAATTTATAGTATTTTCATCATTGTTACATAGACCTCTTAGACACGTGATATGGATACATTTGCAAGAGATTTATTAATACAAATATCAGGGTTAAAATATTTCAGGCCAAACACATGTAAAGCTTAGGGTATTTCCAATCCAAAACACATTCTAAAAGTGAGGTCAAAAATCTAATCCCAAGCACATTTTACTGAGTGAGTGTTGCAAGCCTATGACAGATGTAGGTTGGTAGATTATGTAACTGCTTTAACTTTGCTTTGGTCCACGTCAATGCTATTTTCATCCAGGATGTACCCCAGGAACTTACCTAACCTTTTGTGAATTTTTTTCAAATCTCACTTTTGTACAGTTTAACATACAAGTTATATTCAAGGAGTCAGTTACAACTGTTTGTAACTGTTGAACATGTTTGGTTTCAGATTTTGAGTAGATTAGGATGTCATCTGTGTAACTGATGACAGTGATTCTGGAACGCTCAGAGGATTTTGTTCATGAATGCCTAGAAATCTGAAGGGGCATTCACAAACCCATACAGCATTACCAAGTATTTGTAGTAGCCCATGTTCGTGATGCATGACTGATGTGAATGAGGTTATATGCACTTTACAAGGCAGATTTAATATATATATATATATATATATATATATATATATATATATATATATATATATATATATATATATATATATATATATATATTGCTCCCTTAACCTGTTTAATGTTGAAAGGAACTAGTGGAAAGGAGTAATGATACTTCACTGTAACTTTGTTCAAACCTCAACAGCACTTGCCTATCAAACAGGATGGCACTTTGCATTAAAATCCTTAACATTTTCCAGAGGAGCCATCATACACTATATGGCCAAAAGTATGTGGATACCTTCATACCCATATGTGTGCCTTCCCCAAACTATTGCTTTAAACATCGAAGCACAGAATGTCTATAATGTTTTGTAGGTATAGCATTGAGATTTCGTTTCACTGGAGCTACAAGGACTAGCTCAAACCTGTTTCAGCTTGACCGTACCCTTGTGCAAAAGCAAAGTTTATAAAATCATGGTTTGCCAAGGTTGGTGTGGATGAACTTGAATAGCCTGAGTCCTGACCTCCACTGATCATTTTTTTAGATGAACTGGCTAAATTTCAAAATCTAGTGGAAAGCCTTCCCTGAACAGTGACGGTTATTATAACAGCAAAGAGGGGACCTAATCTGGAATGGGATGTTCAACAAGCACATATAGGTGTGATTGGCCTGGTGTCCACATACTTTTTGTCATATAGTGTACTGTATTTCTCAGCCAAAGGTCCAGGTTAGTGGAAGTAGTTGCATTATTCATGTGGGTTCCTGGATGTGGAGTTAGGGGTACTCTCTGTTCCCCACTCAAGCCTGCATGATCTCTTCCATAGCTGTAGATATTTGCTGAAATTGTTGGACATGGCCTTGAGATGTGTCAGCAGAGTTATGAGTGTGCACTCAGTGCAGCTTTAGTATCATAGGGTAATTGCTACTACATGACTACTAAATGTATTTTTGTTTTTTTCAGAGCCAGATATTCATTCATTATCTCAAAAATGAATTAGGACTGTCTAATGGTAAATGGTCTGCACTGTTATGGTGCCTTTTAACCTAAGCGGTTCTACAAAGCACTTTACACATTTGATATAGGTATTCAAGTACTGAATTTGTCAGTAACTGAGGCATATGATGAGTTATAATATAGAATAAGAATATGAGGTTAAACCTTATAGCCTTTTCATTGCTTGTGCACAATGCATTATATAGGCCTATGGGAATAACAGTCTCATGTTGTTTAATCCATAACGTGAGTGGGAGTGTGCCTGTTTGACTGCTGCTACCGTCTCCTGAGAAGGTGTACGCATTACTTCTCTCAGGGGCTCAAATTCAATGTGCTGCATGCTGACAACTACTGTAGTTAGCTAGGTACATGTGGCTGTGAAATAAATCAGTAGCGCAAAAAAGAATGCAATCTGGTTATGAATAGAAATGTGTTTAATTAAATTGGTAAAAGTAAATGAATATTTAAGCTTATATTACCACATATCTCCGTGGAGAATTCTGTTAATGAAATGTTCTGTGTTTCAGTGAGCAGTGGTGAAGATAAAGTGGGGAGAACACTGTCCTGAGAGAGAGAGAGCGAGAGAGAGAGAGAGAGAGAGAGAGAGAGAGAGAGAGAGAGAGTTGGGAGCGAAGCAAGGTGTGTGTGTGTGTGTGTGTGTGTGTGTGTGTGTGTGTGTGTGTGTGTGCATGCAGGGCCGTTTCTAGGCATAGGCGAACTAGGAGGTCGCCTAGGGTGCCACTAGCTTGGGGGCGCCAATAATTTTCCTCAGATTTTGCAGTTGGAGTGGATTGTCACTGCATAACAGAACATCAGTAAAAGAAGATGGCAGTGTTGTAATTTTGTATCTTCGGTGAACAAAGTGTTGTATTTTATCCTCAGTGAACAGAGGTAAGACCAATCAGCAGGGTTTACAGGAAAATATGTGGAAATACTCTTGTCTTATTGGCAGACAGTTAGTGTAAGGGGAAAATGGATATACCCTGATTTTTTTTTTATACCAGTAAAGGGGTTGAAACTGAAACACTAACATCACTAACAACATGCTGAGCAGGAAAACTAGGTGTGTAAATGTCTATATGAGTTCCAGTTTACGTGAACATGATATGAGCGGAGCATAAGGACAGCTAACGTACTTTGCATGGCACTGTATCAATGAAACCCATACAATGATAGCTTAGTTATGCCTCCCCTCGGCTAGTATAGTCTCATGTTTGTTTAATATTTTATCAGTCTGGTAGTCCTGAAAACCTGAGGCAAGTTTTATGATAAATCAAACTTTTTGTCCGATCATGTCATACATTGGCAGCTAAGTTACCACAGCTGCCATAAAGCAAAACTTTAAGCTACCTGCTGAGCTAAGAACGTTTTTTTTTTTCCCCTCCATTTTTACTGTACTATTGAGGTGGGAATTGTGGTTCATATGAAGTACTGCAGGTCCATCAACAAATGATTTTTGAACCAGATTATGAAAGTTTACTCAATCACTTTGAGTAGTTAGCCGTTTTCAACTCTCATTCATGAAACTGCAATTGTATTATGGGTTTAGAGGATTTTTCCATCATGTAGGCCTAGTAAAAATTGAAATAGTTATATGATATGATGCTGGTTGGAGACATTCGAATGGCTGGATTATTCATTTGCAGAATGGGGGGGATTGTGCTATAGGGGGTGGCCATTTCTCCACAAGGGGCTCTCCTATAAGTGATAAAGGGTTAACTGTGCTTTGGTGCTCACTTGAATTAATATCACCAATATTTCAGTATTTTAGGTGACATATTAATGCGCTTGCTTTCACACTGTACTTTTTCAGTGCTGCTGTAATGTGTGAATTTCTTACTGGGATGAATAAAGTGATCTATCTATCTATCTATCTATCTATCTAATATATGAAATGTCATGTGGCTGTCAGAAAGGTCAATAAGATCAACTCCTGAACTTCTGTTCTTTTTTTTGTAGAGTTAATTTAAGATTTTAATATACATAAGTGTTAGATTTCCAAGTATCTCAGGAATCTCATATTTATGTCTTCAGATCTCCGTCAGCCCTTTCAGCCTGTTCTACAATTATTTACTTCTATTAACTTTTAGTTCTGTGCTGCTATGAGCTAGAAAGTGTGGTTTTCCTCAGAGCATTTCAGATCTGGGGAGCCTAAGTGAACACACACGGACACATGCATGCTCACGGAGGACGTCCGAGTTTATTCATGAAACCAAGAGTATTTATACACATTTATAAGAAGCAGAGCGTGGACAGTTTCTACTGGTGCAGGGGCCAGACAGATTTAGACAAAACACACAGCACCCAGGGTCATACTACAAAATAAGTCTACTATAATAAAGATGGCAGGTGATCAGCTTATTCAAAGAGGTAATTAAATGTATACATTCATTATAGGTATTTGATAGCAGTTCATAATATGAGAGTACATGATATAAGAGAATTTCCTTTCAATAAAATTTATTTAATATCACTAAATTGTAATTATCAAATTACTTTTTAATGTTTGCCATTCCAGTTTTTATTTATTATTAGTGCTTATTACTTTGCTGTGCAGGATGCCACTGAAAATGAGAACATAGTCTTATTCTCTGTTTAATGCTAAATAAAATGAAACAAAATAATTACAGTAACTGTACAATCATGTTCAAGAAGCTCCAATTATCATTCAGAATTATTTATTAGTAACAATAGGTGTTCTAGTGGAATAATAGTACAGTATTTTACTGCTGAAACAATAGTTTCTCCTAAAGGCACATGCCTGCAAAAACTCTATTTTACATATTTATTTTGTGCTATTTGCAAAATATTTAAATTTACCACGTTCCAGGATTTCTTTACAATAAGTTACAGAATATAATGATATATTGTGAATATAATCACAAGGCAAAAAACATTCTACAAATATCAGAAACAACAGATATATTCATAACTGGTGCCCTTAATCATAAACTATTAGTTATTGCCACTATTAAATTATGGTTATAGTCTTTCATGTATGAATTATGAAATCCTGATCAGGGATTTTTTTTTTTCTCTGTGTGTTTGTACTCTTCTTTAGGCATAAAAAATTACCTTCATTTTACTTTTACATACATTTTTCAAAAAGTTATTGAAGTGTCCACCAAAGTGGATTGCATGCTTGCAAATGAAGAATTAGTGTCCACTCTAGTGGCTGTTATGCAGTTATTCTATTGAAATCCTTGCAATAACAAGAAAATGGCTTTTGAAAAGCTGTCCACTGTAGTGACCACTGTGCATGAAAGGGTTCAACTGTGTGTGTGTGTGTGTGTGTGTGTGTGTGTGTTTTGACATGCTTGCTTACAAGAGTGGTTGTTTTGTCAGACCATTGCAGTGAATCGCAAGGCTCAAAACATTTGATCTATGTCTGTAAGGCTCAGGGATAAAAGTAATATTTAGTGGGAGAAAACTTGAGTATCTGTAGGAAACCCACACAGGCCCAGGAGGAACCGTGAACAGTTCAGAATTGAACCAACAACCCTTGGAACATGAAGTAATAACACTATGCCAACTCACAACTGCAGCTGGAGCAAGCTATAACTTACCCTATGGATTAATTAGCTAAGCAACATTTACCTAATTTACTGATACATAGAAGTCTTTAAGAAAAAAATATGAAAGTACAAATCAGTAAAAATATGTACAAATACTAAACAATAAATATGCTAAATAAGTATGCTTTTAAAAAAACGGTTGTAGAAAAACTAAGTATATACACAAAGTTTATATGCATATGTAAAAATAAAGTATGCATACAAAAATTTTAGAGGTGGGAGAAAACTGGAGAACCAGTAGGAAATCCACACAAGCCCAGGAGGAACCGTGATACACTACAGAAGTGACAATTCAGCATCGAACCTACAGCCCTTGGAACATAAAGTAATAATACTACCTTTGATGCCAATTTACCACTGCAATCATTCATCAAACATTAGGTTTTTACTATTCCTTATATGTCAGTTTGAGCATTTGAATCATGCTGAAACATTTAATTCATCCGATTTATTCATCCGGGTCAGATTTGCATGAGCCAGCAAGTTTAACTAGCTTACCCTATGGATTACCCTATGGACTCTATGAACTAAGCAACATTTACCTAATTTACTAATACATATAAGTCTTTAAGAAAAGAAATATGAAAGTACAAATCAGTAAAAATATGTACGAATACTAAACAATAAGTATGCAAAATATGTGTACTTTTTTAAAAGTTGTACACAAATTAAGTATGGACACAAAGTTTATATGCAAACTTGAAAAATAAGTATGCATACTGGAATTTTAAGTATGCATGTCAAAATTTAAATATACATACTTAAAAATCAGTTTGCAAACTAAATACTGCAGGTTGGTCTACACCAGTAAGCTATAACCAATAGATGGACCTAGAACACACAATTTCTTTTAAAAATTGTCCTCAACATTCAACTCAAGCTACAAATGTAGCTCACAATGCTGCCATGAAATGTCTGAATTTGCATCTGTTTTTTGTTGTTGTTGTTGTTGTTGTTGTTTTATCCACTGAAAACTCAATGGACTGAAAAGTCAAAACTTTCTGAATGTCATTTTAATCCACAGGCAGATAAATTCCTTTAATCCTAAATGATGAGTTTCTAAAGGCTAGAGGTTAAACAGGGAATAGAGTCCCTATGATGTGTGTGTGTGTGTGTGTGTGTGTGTGTGTGTGTGTGTGTGTGTGTGTGTGTGTGTGTGTGTGTGTTTGGTTTTTTTTTTGTTTTTGTTATTGTTGTTGTTTTAGTATTTTGACAGTGACACAATTTTCATAATTTTGCCTCTGCACACCAGTACAGTGGATCTGAAATGAAGCAATCAAGATGTAACCAGTAACCATTTAGGAATTACAGCCATTTTCACAGGCTCAAAAGTAATTAGAAAACTAACATAATAAATATTAGGATTATTTTTAATACTTGGATGCAAATTCTTTTGCAGTCAATGGCTACCTGAAGTCTAGAAACCATGGACATAAAAAATGCGAAGTTTCTTCAGATGAAATGCTTTGCCAGGCCTTTACTCCAGCTGCCTTCAGTTGCTGCTTTTGGGTCTTTCTGCCTTCAGTTTTGTCAAAAGTGAAAAGCATGCTCATTTGGGTTGAGGTCATCAGACATTTAAGAACATTTAATTTCTTTGCATGAAGAAGTCTTTGGGTGGCTTTCAGGGTATGTTTTGTGTCATTATCCATCTGTACTGTGAAGCGCTGTCCTATCAGTTTGGCAGCATTTGACTGAATCTGAGCAGACAGTATAGCTCATTATGCTTCAGAATTCATCCTGCTACTTCTATCAGTAGTTCCATCATCAAAAAACACCAGTGACCCAGTCAATACATGCCCATGCCATAAAACTGCTCCAGCATGCTTGACAGATGATGTGGGATGCTTTGGATAGGCAAAGTCTAAACTGTCCTAACTATTTTAGATTTCAACAAAAAAAAAAAAGAAACGTACTCTCACATTCGACTGCTTTTATTTTCCAGCATATTTCTTAACATCTGTAAATATTTGTATTAACATAAAATGATTCAATAACTGGTGTATATATATATATATATATATATATATATATATATATATATATATATATATATATATATATATATATATATATATTATATAACATGTCCAGTTTATATCTCAGCTATTTAACTGAGTATATATACAGTACTACTATATATAGGGGCTGTACATTTATGGTGCCGTCATTAGCATCCGTTTCAGCAGCCTCCACTTGTCCTGCAGTGCTTCTTTAAAGCTGTCTGTCATGAGGAAGTAAAACACTGGGTTGACGGCACTGTGAGCAAATGCAACAGGCCGGGTAACTAGGAAACTCGAATTGATGTAATCCATGATACACTGTGACAAATTTAATTCAGGAAGCCGTGATGTGAGACGCACAATCCTCATTATATGGATGGGTGTGTAGAGCACTAGAAACATGATTGCTGAAGCCCTCACGATTCTTACTGGCCTTTGAAAAGATCTCCCACGCATCTCCTCTCTTTTTGTGAGTACAGAAACCATACGTTGTGATGAAAGAAACAAACCCACAAGTGGTAGCACATATCCAGATATGGTGAGCAGTACGGTGTAGATCAGAATAACTCTAGGCTCTCCCAGGCTCCCAAAATCACGACACACTGTCCAGCCATTTTGCTCCAAGTCCTGGACAATGAATATGATGAGGGGAGCGATTTGAATTGTTACCCATATCCAGTTCAGTATGGTGATGCACCATGCGGCCTTGAGAGTCAACAAGATGTGTTCTCGCTGTGGGTGACACAACAGCAAGAACCGGTCCACACTTACCCACATCATGAAAAGGATGCTGGAGTACATGTTCACATTGAGAATGTAGCGATTAATCATGCATAGTGAAGAATTAAATTTCTTCAAGTTGTGAGCGTAGTTATAGGACAGCTCAGGTAAAGTGCACACAAAGATGAGGTCAGACACAGACAGGTTAAACAGGTACACGTTTGTGGACTTCCAAGCAGGGAGGCAAAATATATAGCCTAGGACCACCACCAGGTTTCCGATGAAGCCAAAGATAAATTCCAGACCATACACTGGCGAGACGTAATATCTCTCTAATAGTGGTGTGATGAAACCGGAACAGTTCTCCTGCAGCCATAAAGATTATTGTACATATAATTAGTGCACATAAATGGCTTTATTTTCATGGCAATGTAAATATAATTTAATGGTGGTGTGTTTTCGCCCTTGAGCTCTGTTGCTATTTTTGTGGTCATAAACTAATGCATTACACTAATGCGTACTGTTTTATCTAACATAATCTGCATTTAAATATAGATAGGCTATGTACATCATCCAAATACTAAATAAATACAACACACTTGATTATTATAACTGTTAGTTGTGGCTACTAAATGGCAATTCATTTCATAATGTCATTACAAAAACCTCTGCACAACACACATTGGGATATTAAAGAAAACATAAGGAGCTGATTTGTTCGGCCACACTTAAGTATTCACTGAAACCCAACCCCTGTTTACATTTGTGTCATAAGACCTGCGCCAATGCTCACGAAAATGCAACCTTGTTATCGTGTGTGTGCCATGGCCATGAAAATAGAGCCTGAATTCTCTGTGGTATGAAGCTGTACACTGAGATTATACCTATGCAAGAGTTAACTTCACACAGGGGATGTCTCATCACAATAATGAGATTTATTTAAAGCATGCAAAATTTCTTTGCATAAAGCTTATTGGCCTTTAGCCTGTTATATTTATTTATAAGAAAAGGTTTAAATGACCAGGTTTATACTGAACAATTACTATATTTACTTCTCCTCATTTTACATTACAGACTGTACAGGTATAAATGTTCTGAATACTTGTGAAAATGTGATATTTTAGTTTTTATATATAATAAATGTGCCACACCTCTTTGGGGTTTTTAATTCCTTTTTGCAAATTTCTGATTAAAAAAATAAAGACAAATCCAGAGTATGTATAATTACTTGAAAGACTGAATAAACAGAAATAAATTGCTTGAAAGACTGAATAAACAGAAATAAATTGCTTGTAAGACTGAATAAACAGATTTGCTTACATTTCATTTGCAACTACTTACATATATTGTAAATAATCTGACACATAAAACATAATATGCCTATGGCTATACTTTTCCCTCTCGTTGAACCCTTAAAGGTTCAATGTTGAACCCTACAGCAGAATGTTTCACTATCAGATAGGGCTTCAAGGAGAACCCTTCAAGAAGGGTAAGTATTGCAAATACATTCATAACCAACCAATGTTGAGGATAGATTTATATAAAAATCAAAATAATGCATTAGGTAATAAACATAATATTTATGGATAATTCATACCTGGCTTAAATTTTAAAGAAAAAACTAAATCTCTTATGGGTTAATAGTAAGGCGCTTGTGCTTAAACACAGTTTGCATATTTCTTCCTAAATATTATATTATTTAATGAGGGAAAAAATAGTAACCTTAAATATAATAAACTTATGCGTAACTTTATGAATAATGAGTAGTGGTACTCATTAATATTTTTTATATATATATATTTATATATATATATATATATATATATATATATAGATAGATAGATAGATAGATAGATAGATAGATAGATAGATAGATAGATGGATGGATAGATTGATTATCTAATACATATTCACTTTCTCAAAGTATGTATATTTGAAGCTTTCTTACCATTGCGCTGTTTGGTCTGTTGGCTTTAGGAGTGTGAAGTCAGCTTTTCAAGGTTTCTTATTCCAGAAATCACTGCACCACCCATTTGTAGCACATCATCATTAAGCATAAAGTGTACACTGTATTTATTTGGTATTTTTCTAACCAGAGATCTGATGTAATGAAACAGTGATGCAATCTGATGCAATAATCACTTTGTTGCTTTTCTTCTTTCTTTCTCTGCCTCTATGTCTGTCTTTCACTCCTGTGATCTTTGTAGAGGTACAAATGGAGGGGTGATAAGTTTTGTTAACTCAACATTGCTGACTCAGATTGATGAAAGTGTCTTGTACAGTGTGGATTGCTTCAAGCTGTATTATTGTTGCTTGATCATGGTGGTAAAACAGTGCAAACAGAAACACTTGAAGTGAACTGAAAACTAGTTTAATGTCTCAAATGTCACACAAAACCTTGATAGTAGCTTATACCAGTTTAATTTTTTTTATCTCAAATTTTTTCTATTTTTACTAAGAGTGGAACAATACTAAAACCAACATTCCTGAAATATAACATTGTTTTGTGTGCATTGCTTAGTTGCTTTGAAGAACATGAAAAATAATCAGGTTTTGGAGTTTTTTTAAATGTATGCTTCTTCCCACAGTGCATCCTGCTGGCAATACTTCCCCAAGTAAATGGAACACGTCGGGCCTGGCAATCTTTTTCAATTGCTCCAATGTCCAGTTCAGATGCCTGTGTATTCATTGTAAAGGCTTTCAACAGTGGGTTAGCATGGGCACTCTGACCAGTGTAGAGTAACCATCATTAAATTTTCCTCTGTGACTTGTGCCACTGTAGCCCTTCCATTGGTTTGGACCAGATGAGATTGTTGCCCTCACACATCACTGAGTCTTTTGTGTCCAAAACCCTGCCACCGGTTCATAGTTTATTCCTCCTCAGACCACTGTTGGTAAGTACTCACACAAGTCTTGCCATTTCATTGCTCAAACACAGTGATCTCTTATTCAGGTCTTCACACCTTCCCTTTTCTCCTGCATCCAACAGATGGATTAAAAAAATCTGTTGGCTTACTGTTAAATATTTCCCATACCTTGATAATCAATGTTATTCGCTCACTAGTGTATATCTGTACATCTATATATCACTGCCTATTTCACCTATATGTGAAAAAAGTAATTGTCCCTAAATTTAATAACAGGTTGAGCCAGATTTAGCAGCACTGACTGCAACCAAATGCTTTCGATAACCGGAGACTAGGCTTTCACATTGCTGTGGAGGAATTTTGGCCCACTTTACTATACAGAATTGCTTCAATTCAGCCGCATTAGTGGGAGTTTGAGCATGAAGTTCCAGGTATTACAACTGCCACAGTATCTCATTGGGGTTCAAATCAGTACTTTGTCTAGGCCATTCCAAAACATTAATTTTGTTTCTTTTGAGCCATTCATAGGTGGACTTGCTCATGTTCTTGGAATGATTGTCTTGCTGTATAGCTCAAATGCATTTGCGCTTCAAATCATGGATTGATAACCAGACATGCTCTTCCATGATTTCTTTGAGAAGCAGCAAAGCATCCTCACACCATCACACTACCACCATGGATGTTTGACTGTTGTACAATGTTCCTGCTGTGCAGTGGTCTGTTAGCTTTACGTCACACAGTGGTGCTTAAATGTTTATGAAACCTTTTCTATATTTCTGCGTAAATATGATCTAAAACATAATCAGATTTTCACACAAGCCCTAAAAGAAGATAAACCCAATTAAACAAATGAGACAAAAATATGCTATTATTATCCTTTATTTATTGAGGAAAATTATCCAATATTACATAACTGTGAGTGGCAAAGGTATGTGAAGCTGTGCTTTCAATATCTGTTGTGACCCCCTTGTGCAGCAATAACTGCAACTAAATAGTTAGTAAAACTAAACATTGGCTTGGAGGAATTATAGCCTATTCCTCAGTACAGAACAGCTTCAACTCTGCGATGTTGCTGGGTTTCCTCACATGAACTGCTTGCTTTAAGTCCTTCCACAACATTTCTATTGGATTAAGGTCAGGACATTGACATTCTTTAAATATTCTTTGGTAGAACAACTTGTGTGCTTAGGGTCATTGTTTTACTGCATGACCCACTTTCTCTTGAGATTCAGATCATGGACATTTTCCTTTAGAATTTGCTGGTACAATTCAGAATCCATTGTTCCATCAATGATGGCAAGTCGCCCTGTTCCAGATGCAGCAAAACAGGCCCAAACCATGATAATACCACCACATCATGTTTCACAGATGGGATAAGGTTCTTATGCTGGAATGAAGTGTTTTCTTTTCTATAAACATAACACTTATCATTTAAACCAAAAATTTCTTTTTGGTCTCAACCGTCCACAAAGTATTTTTAAAATTGCCTCATGGCTTGTCCATCTTCAACAAACTGCAGATGGGCAGCAATGTTCTTTCTCCTTGCAACCTTGCAACTCCATGCACATCACTGTAAATTTAGGTGTGCAACAATTATTGGCACCCTTTTCAATACTTATATATACTTAATAACAGCTCTGAGTCTTCTCATGTAATGTCTGATGAGGTTGGAGAATAGATGGCTGAGACCATACCTCCATACAGAATCTCTCAAGATCCTTCAAATTTCACGGTCCATGCTGGGTTTCAAGTCAAGGGACTGGGATGGGTTTCAAGTCAGGGGACTGGGATGGCCATGACAGGACCTTGATTTTCTGGTCAGTAAACCATTTTTGTGTTGATTATGATGTATGTTTTGGATCATTTTCCTGCTGGAATATCCAACCATGGCCCATTTTAATGGCAGAGGCAGTCAGGTTTTCTTTTAATATCTGTTGATATTTTATAGAGTCCATGACACCATGTATCCTAACAAAATGTCCAGTTCCTCTGTCAAAAAAACAGCTGCAAAACATTAAAGAGCCACCATCATATTTATGGTGAGGTACTTTTCCATATGCCTACCTCTCTGTGTGTGCAAAAACCACCTCTGGTGTTTATTGCCAAAAAGCTTTATTTTGGTTTCATCTGACCATAGAACCCGATCCTATTTGAGGTTCCAGTAGTGTCTGGCAAACTGAAGATGACTGACTTTGTTTTTGGATGAGAGTATAGGCTTTTTCCTTGAAACCTTTCCAAACAACTTGTGGTGATGTAGATGACCTCGAATTATAGTTTTGGAGACTATCTGACCCCAAGACGCAACTTCTGCAATTCTCCAGCTTTGATCCTTGGAGATTTTTTGGCCAGTGGAAGAGTGTGTTGAGACAATATAGACCCACATCCTCTTCCAGGTTGATTCATAACATTTCCAGTTGACTGAAACTTCTTAATTATTGTCCTGATGGTGGAAATGGGCATTTTCAATTCTTATAGCCACTTCCCATTTTATGAATCTCAACAACCTTTTGCCGCACATCACAGCAATATGCCTTAATAGAGAGAGAGAGAAAGCAGTGGGTCTAAAACAGAACCTAAGTACGCTTAAAGAAATCGTCTGGATTACGCATGTAACCCTGTTCCCTGAGAAGGGAAATAGATGGTGCGTGAGTTCCACGCTGTGGGAAGCAAAGTTGAGTTCCCTTTTGAAAGGGAACACCATTTATGTCTACAAAATGATAATGATAAGTCAAATAAGTCCTGAGCCAGGAGAGGGCCATTCCATTAACTCCAACAACATTTTTAATCTATCAAGGAGAATAGTATGACCAATGGAGTCAAAAGTTGCACTAAGGTCAAGCAATACAAGCAAAGATACACAACTCTGAACAGAGGCCAGTAGTAGGTAATTTACCACTTTAACCAGGGCTGTCTCTCCGCTATGGTGAGGCCTACATCCTGAGATTTCAAAGTTTTGAAATCCTTACTGAGGTATGTGGCTGAAAGTTTATGAACCCTTTAGAATTTTCTATATATCTGCATAAATATGACCTAAAACATCATCAGATTTTCACACAAGTCCTAAACATAGACAAAGATAATCAAATTAAACAAATGAGACAAAGATATTATACTTGGTCATTTATTTATTGAGGAAAATTATCCAATATTACATATCTGTCAGTGGCAAAAGTAGGTGAATCTTTGCGTTCAGTACCTGGTGTGGCCCACTTGTACAGCAATAACTGCTCAAGTGCTTCTTCTTTTTTATGACAGCTGCTGAATTAGATTTTTTCTCTCTCTCTCTCTCATTACTGTTTTTGTGGTTTCCCATTTAGTGCAGGCAGATATTTCTGGTGTACTTTTCATTTCTGAAAAAGGATTACTATACTTGGAATTAGCTCCTTTATCCCCCAAGCATCTCCTGATGGCAGAGCAATGGCATGCATGTCTGCCATTGCTCCCTACAACTAGGCCTCGGGTTAGATGTTACTACCCAACACTTCTCCTTTCTCCTCTCTCAGAGCCAATAACTGCTTTTCTCTGTCTCTTCAGCCAGCCACATTTTATCTCTACATTAGTGATCTGATATTATAGGCATTTCTTCTGTTTTTGTGTATATCTCATGCTAAATTGTATCATAAATTAAAACAAAATCTAAGATAAAATGAAGGCAACCTTATTAAACACAAAATACAGTTTTTAAATTATAACGTTATTTATTGAAGCAAAAAAGCTATCCAATACCAATGCTCTGTGGGCTGATGAGTTGAAAGTGGAACTGTTTGGAAGACAGGGGTCCTGTTACATCTGGCATAAATACAGAAATCCACATAAGGAACGTACCTACACTCATACCTACATACCTACACTCAAGCATGGTGGTGGAAGTGTAATGGTGTGGGAATGCTTTGCTGCTGCAGGGCCTGGGCAACTTGCAATATTTTAGGGAAACATGAATTTTGCTCTCTAACAGAAAATCCTAAAGGAGAATGTTTGGTCTTCCGTCCGTAAGTTGAAACTCAAGATTAACTGTATCAACAGCTCAACAGGTCAACAGCAAAACGATGATCCAAAGCATAGGAGTAAATCCTTATCCTAGAATTAAGTGAAAGACTGATCTCCAGTTATCGGAAGCGTTTCGTTGTAGTTATTGCTGCTAAAGGTGTCACAACCAGATTTTGAGTTTAAGAGGGCAATTGGTTTCTAACATGATAACTTTTTTTGCTTCAATCAAAAAAATTGATAAAAACTGTATTGTGTGTTTACTCAGGTTGCCTTGTTTTATGTTGCATTTTGTTTGAATATCTAAAACTTTTAAGTAGGAGATATACACAAAAACAAAAGAAAGATGGCACATGGACGCACAGTCTGATCATCTTGCCCAGATTGTCCAATCTCTAGCACAGATGCAGGAGCAACAGCATCAGGCTTCCATGTGTCTGTAGGAGCAGTAGGAGATCCTCACAACAATTGTGATGGCAGGGGTTTGTGAAGCCCACTCAAGTTCTTCCACTCCAACCGTGACAAACCATGTCTTCCTACTCTTCTTCTCCCATGAGCCCCTCCTTAAGATTCTCTCTGGCCAGGATGACACCCCATGATACCCCAGGATGATGTCAAGGCATACCTGGAGAAGTTTGAGGGTACTGCCTCATCATATAGCCAAGGACAGTGTAGAGGATGCACATTCAAGCCCACCTGATGAGCCTGGCAATCTGTAGCCTGCTGAAGAGACAGCTGGATTACACAGCTCCAGAACATCAGATTGGGTCCAGTGCCACCTACCTGACTCCTTGACTGATGCCATCCAACTGGCAGAGGATCACATGTCCATGTGCACAGAAACATAGACACGACATGTCCTACTGCCTATTTATAAAAATCTGGACAGTTTTGATGTGGTGCTGGAAAAGAGGACACTCAACAAACTCACAGCCATTCTGGACAATGAACAGCATCCCCTCCATGACATACCAGTTAAACAGTGAAGCTCCTTTAGTAGAAGACTCATTCAGCTCCGCTGTAGAAAGGAGCAGTACAGGAGGTTGTTTGTACCAACTGCAATAACACTGCACAACAGCTCATCACTGTGCTTGGACACTATTTGCACTGAGCCAATCTTAGGATAGGCTCACTGGATGATAGTCGAACTACCACCATCCATTATCCATATCCAAATGTACATGTACTGCCACAATAGTAAAATTGCCACCATCCATTATCCATATCCATATGTACAGTATCTCACAAAAGTGAGTACACACCTCACATTTTTGTAAATATTTGATTATATCTTTTCATGTGACAACACTGAAGAAATGACACTTTGCTACAATGTAAAGTAGTGAGTGTACAGCTTGTATAACAGTGTAAATTTGCTGTCCCCTCAAAATAACTCAACACACAGCCATTAATGTCTAAACCGCTGGCAACAGAAGTGAGTACACCCCTAAGTGAAAATGTCCAAATTGGGCCCAATTAGCCATTTTCCCTTCCCGGTGTCATGTGACTTGTTAGTGTTACAAGGTCTCAGGTGTGAATGGGGAGCAGGTGTGTTAAATTTGATGTCATCGTTCTCACACTCCCTCATACTGGTCACTGGAAGTTCAACATGGCACCACATGGCAAAGAACTCTCTGAGGATCTGATAAAAAGAATTGTTGCTCTACATAAAGATGGCCTAGGCTATAAGAAGATTGCCAAGGCCCTGATACTAAGCTGCAGCACGGTGGCCAAGACCATACAGCGGTTTAACAGGACAGGTTCCACTCAGAACAGGCCTCGCCATGGTCGTGCTCAGCGTCATATCCAGAGGTTGTCTTTGGGAAATAGATGTATGAGTGCTGCCAGCATTGCTGCAGAGGTTGAAGGGGTGGGGGGGTCAGCCTGTCAGTTCTCAGACCATACGCCGCACACTGCATCAAATTGGTCTGCATGGCTGTCGTCCCAGAAGGAAGCCTCTTCTAAAGATGATGCACAAGAAAGCCTGCAAACAGTTTGCTGAAGACAAGCAGACTAAGGACATGGATTACTGGAACCATATCCTGTGGTCTGATGAGACCAAGATAAACTTATTTGGTTCAGATGGTGTCAAGCATGTGTGGCGGCAACCAGGTGAGGAGTACAAAGACAAGTGACTCTTGCCTACAGTCAAGCATGGTGGTGGGAGTGCTGCCGACACTGGGGAGCTACAGTTCATTGAGGGAACCATGAATGCCAACATGTACTGTGACATACTGAAGCAGAGCATGATCCCCTCCCTTCGGGGACTGGGCCACAGGGCAGTATTCCAGCATGATAACGACCCCAAACACACCTCCAAGTCGACCACTGCCTTGCTAAAGAAGCTGAGGGTGATGGACTAAACCCTACTGGGCATATGTGAGGCATCCTCAAACGGAAGGTGGAGGAGCACAAGGTCTCTAACATCCACCAGCTCTGTGATGTCGTCATGGAGGAGTGGAAGAGGACTCCAGTGGCAACCTGTGAAGCTCTGGTGAACTCCATGCCCAAGAGGGTTAAGGCAGTGCTGGAAAATAATTTTTGCCACACAAAATATTGACACTTTGCGCTCAATTTGGACATTTTCATTTAGGGGTGTACTCACTTTTGTTGTCAGCAGTTTAGACATTAATGGCTGTGTGTTGAGTTATTTTGAGGGGACAGCAAATTTACACTGTTACACAAGCTGTACACTCACTACTTTACATTGTAGCAAAGTGTCATTTCTTCAGTGTTGTCACATTAAAAGATATAATCAAATATTTACAAAAATGTGAGTGGTATACTCACTTTTGTGAGATACTGTATATACTTTACTTCAGTGTTTTTCACATGGTTTACAATGTGGACAGTTTGCACTTTACTGCCACTTTAATTCCACTCAAATCTGCTGCTGTATTTACAATGTCTATATCTATCTATCTATCTATCTATCTATCTATATATATATATATATATATATATATATATATATATATATATATATATATATATCCACCTGCACCAAAGTAAAGTGGAAGCCCAGATATCATACTTCTGCCCATCCATTAGCTAGATGTGTGCATGCCAAATAAATTAAATAAGACTGCAACCCAAATGGGTGGTGGAGTATTATCACAAATTGGTGTCTAATTAATTGGCCTTCACCAGCCAACTGACTAGTGTAGACTAGGTCAGACATAGTGCAGCTCTCTTTGGGACCCATCTGCTTCACTCCCTAACTTTTCTCTTCCTTTTGTGTTGCAAACTGATACATCAGACAGAGGGCTGGGGGAAGTTCTGTCCCACATGGTTGAGAGAGAGGACTTCTCAGTGCTGTGCATCAGCCGGAAGCTCTGAGTACTCAGTCAGATCACTTGTAGGTATGTGGCATTACAGCCATTTAAGTTCAATGTGGTCTACAGGCCAGGGACACAGATGGCAGAGGCTAATGTTTTCTCCCATCGGGAGAGGAAGCAGTCATAGTCTGGATGGTTCCTGGAACTGCATCAGGCATTGGGTTACTGTAGCAGGTGGGGGCATGGTTTAACGTGAGTGGGAGTATAGGGAAAAGGGCAATTAACATGGCACACCTGTTGCTTATTTTTGTTGGCTTATTTTAGCAAGATGTTCTCTCTCTCTCTCTCTCTCTCTCTCTCTCTCTCTCACACTCACAGTGAGCTGGGCTGGTTTGTGTGTGTGTGTGTGTGTGTGTGTGTGTGTGTGTGTGTGTGTGTGTGTGTGTGTGTGTGTGTCAGAGTGTGAACTGAATGGAGTCAGAGCCACTGATAAGTAGCCAAGACTATTTGGCTATAACAATCAAGACTATTTGATCCTCAGGCAAAACTATATATTGTCTTTGTGGACAGTAATTGTGAGGCGGAGCTGGCTGTAGATTAAGGAGGACCAAAGAGAGAGTATTTCTGGCTACTCATGAAGGCACAACAACAAAATAATTGCTTGCCTTTATCTTACTGGAATGACAGCTGTTTACAGTTGTATACAGTTGATGCTATGTTAGTCTCTCTTTTGTGTTTGTGTTTAATTCTTGAAACAAGTTAATACACAATTTTTGAACAGATGATGTCTGTCTGCATTCATGGTGGTGTTGGGCCACAGTTCTTTTCCAACAACCTCTTCTTGCAGTGCAGTGTTATACACTGGGAACCAGTGTAATGGGAACCCTCGTTGTGTTTCTTCAGTAGAGGAGAGGAATGGTCCAGTCCACTATAGAATATTACTGCAGTGGGCGTACCCATGAGGCACTGACACAGTGAGTGGATGTACTTATAACTTACTGTACTTCAGGGATCTAAAAATGTTGACATTCTCATATAGATAGATACTTTGCATAATGTTTTGTTTTTTTCATGATGTTTTCATAAGGGGTTTAACACCACTGGGCTGCTCCATGAACTGACGAGTTATTTTTTTTAATGCTGAGAAGACACTTGAAGCAAAATACCTGCTTTTTTTTTTTTTTGGATGTTTGCTTCTTAGAATTGGACAACAATCAATGGCACCATAAAAACCTAACCATCGCATTCTGAAGCGATTAGCTGATTGATGGGTATGAACCTATGTATGCAACATATTAAGAAATTGAGTAAAATAGAATTGATGTATTGTACTGATGTACTGATGTATGTGCAGTTTTGAGAAACAATAGACGAGTTGACATTTAATATTTTTAAAGTTTAAAAAAAATATTTTACATCAGGACATTGAATTTCAGTAGGTTGGTAGATATTACATTCTTTAATCAGGTAACAAATACATTTGGTGGCAAATTGAAGTCATTGATGGCAAAGGACCACAAGCCATGGTTAACATCTATCTGTGCAATAAAGAGTAGGAGGATCACTGGGAGAGTCAGGAATTTCAGCTGGAATTTCAACTGGGCTTACAATTTCTTCATGAAGCAGACATACAATATAAATATTTCCATAGGCCAACACATGCCAAATTATCCTTAGAATGGCACTTCATACAACCCAGGAAAGCTTAAAAGTTTATATGACTGCTGGCATACTGTGGGCTCCAACATTCAATGTAGCCTAAAAAAAAGTCTATCATAAGTGCTGTTCTTTGCATGCTCTTGTGTGGCAATAGTCATTTCTTTGTTTGTCATGAGGCATAAAAAGTTTCAATTGCTAGGAGACTGGTTATTTCTCTGCAGCATGGCATATAGTATGTATCTTTTAAGTCAGTAACTCCTGCAAGTAAGTCAGTAAATGTCCTGAAGTATTTAGATACTTTCAGGGTTTGGTGTGATCTGGGGGGTCTCAGCACTACACCACAATCAAGGTCAACCTGGTCATCCTCCAACTGCACAAGCTTAACTCCAAGTCATCCCAGCATGGTTTCCAGTTGTTCTTCATTGTAGAGTTCTTCACCAAACGTGTTTTTTATGGATGTCATGTCATTTATAAATGGTGTGTATGCTCAAAAATGGGTCTGGAATTTCTTGCCAACAGTGGTGACTGACTATGAGCCAATTTGGATTTCCAAGAGCTATTCTCATGAAACTATGTGCTGAATTGGAGACAGGTTTAAACTAGGCAGTATCTGTCAACTTACAGGTCTTAACAACACTTGGAGTCTTGGCAAATGGTTGCGAGTTGGTACATTAGATTTCTTTGCATGGTAGGTGAACAGGCCAAAATCTTCCCAAATGTAATAAGAGCAAATGACTGCATTCATGTTGCTATAAGGGAAGCCAGTCAGAATAAATCTGCTTTTGGCAATTGAAAGCAATTTAATTCTATAATTGAACAAGTCATTTTAATTCCCTAAGCAGTGACCTGGCCACTAGGAGGCCCTTGACAGCCATAGATGTAAACTAATGTAGCCTGACTGATGTAGCCTAAAGTCTCACACATAACACCTACACCAGCATCTCCCCACAATCCTGCAATGCAATGTGATGTGATGCTGATTATCATGGCTGTCTTCACAGTAGAACTGGGTGCCTTGCTTCTCCATTTCACTTTTAGACTTCTCTTTTAGTGACTTACAGTAAACAACCGTGGCTTTATTTAATTTTCCAGTTAATAATAGCAATATTTTAACACAGATTTTTTTGCCTTATGGGGTATAAGATTGAAGTTTTAGACACTTTATGTTGGTTTATATTTTAATTTATTATCCATCTGTATATAAATGTACACCACTGTAAGATTTGAAAGCATTTGTTATCAGTGCTGTCTTTGTTTAATGGGTCAGACTTGCTTATGGTGTAGTCATTAGCATCCTTTTCAGCTGTCTCCACTTGTCCTGCAGTGCTTCTTTAAATCTGTCTGTCATGAGGAAGTAAAAAATGGGGTTGATGACACTGTGAGCAAATGCAATTGGCCGTGTCACTGTGTAAACCACTTTGATGTAATCCATGATACACTGTGACAAATTTAACTCAGGAAGCTGTGATGCAATACGCACAATCCTCATTATATGGATGGGTATGTAGAGCACCAGAAACATGATTGTCGCAGTCCTCATGATTCTTACTGGCCTTTGGAAGGATGTTCCAAGCACCTCCTCTCTTTTCATGAGTATAGAAACCGTCTTTTGCGATGATAGAAACAAAGCCCAACAGGGGCATCACATATCCAGTTATGGTGAGCACTATGCTGTAAATCAGAGTAACTTTGGGCTCTCCCAGGCTTGCAAAATCATGACACACTTTCCAGTCATTTTCCCTCAAGTCCCGGATAATCAAGATGATGAGCGGTGCAATTTGAACATTCACCCAGATCCAGTTCAGTATGGTGATGCATGCCTTGAGAGTCAACAAGATGTGTTCTCGCTGTAGGTGATACAGCAACAAGAGCCGGTCCACACTTACCCACATCATGAAAAGAATGCTGGAGTACATGTTCACATGTAGGATGTAGCGATTAACCACACATAGTGCAAAACTGAATTTCTTCAAGTTGTGAGCATAGTTATAGGACAGCTCGGGTAAAGTGCACAGGAAGATGAGGTCAGACACAGACAGGTTAAACAGGTAAACATTTGTGGACTTCCAAGCAGGGAGGCAAAATATATAGCCTAGGACCACCACTAGGTTTCCCATTAAGCCAATGGCAAATTCCAGAGCATACAATGGCGAGAGGTAATATCTCTCTAAAAGTGGAGTGATGACACTGGAACAGTTGTCCTGCAGCCATAAAAAAAATAGTGTATATATAATTACTGTACATAAAGGGCTCTATTTTCATGCTATTGCAGGTGAGAGGTAATATTTCTCTAATAGTGGAGTGATAACACTGGAACAGTTGGATTCCTACCATAAAGATTATTGTACATATAATTACTGTACATAAAGGGCTTTATTTTCATGCCAATGCAAGTGTAATTTGTAGTTAACGCTGGCATGTTGTTTTATTGGTTGGGTGCAGTCCAATATTTTCACCCTTGAGCTCTGATCCTATTTTCATGATTATAAATGTTTGTGCTCTGCTAATGTATGCATGGAATGGGGAAAACGGGGTTGTGACATTCAGAATCCAGCTGTGCAATGTGCTTTTCAAATCCATTTTGGTCCAAAAATGGACATTGTCACGTATCAAGAAACTCTGGACTCCACTTCCCATCAGCCACTGCACTGCTCTAGTTGTCACATGACCACCTGCACCTGATTCACGTTTTGGTTAATGAGCACTCATGTGTATATATAGTCCTGGTCTGCACTATGTGTTTGTCTTTCGTTGTCTTAGACCACTGTGTTCCATGTTTCTTGATCTTGCTAGTTTATGTTTAGTTTCGCCACAGTATTATGCCAAGTTGTCTTAGACTCATGTTGTTTATGTCTCAGTGTTTTGTTTCATGCCACAGTGTTGTTTCAAGTTGTCTTAGTGTCTTTGTTTCTTAGTACATTTGCTTCAATAAAAGTCATTATCTGCACCTGCTTCTGGCTCGACCACAACTCGTGACAGAACGAAAGACCCACAATCAGAAGCAGCAGATTGCCAGGATGGATAACTGGGGCGTCAGGATGCCACCGATGTTCGTGGAGTATTTTGCTACGTTACGCCAACAGGCGGAGGATTACCAAGCTGCGCTATGAAAGCAGCAGGTCGCCAGGAATTATCTGGGCTTCAACTTACCTCCTATGTTCATGGAGGACTACACCATGTCACGCCAACAGGAGAAGGAATCCGGGTACAAGGGGGAGTCTGTGGTCGGGGCTAGTACCATCTCCCACCCTCCCTCCCCTATTATGGATCTCGCTCAGCCATCATGCCCCTATTATGGATCTCGCTCAGCCATCATGCCCCTATTATGGATCTCGCTCAGCCATCATGCCCCTATTATGGATCTCGCTCAGCCATCATGCCCCGCCGAGGACGTCGCTCCGCCTCCCTGCTCGGCTGAGGACGCCGCTCGGCCTCCCTGCTCGGCTGAGGACGCCGCTCGGCCTCCCTGCTCGGCTGAGGACGCCGCTCGGCCTCCCTGCTCGGCTGAGGTCGTCGCTCGGCCTCCCTGCTCGGCTGAGGATGTCGCTCTGCCTCCATGTTCCGCTAAAGACGTCGCTCCTTTTCTTTGCTTCTCTCAGTATGTCACTCCCCCTTCCTGCTCCACGGAGGACATCGTTCCCCCCTCATGCTCCGCGGAGAGCATCGTTCCTCCCTTGGGCCTCGCGGAGAACCTCGCTCCTCTTCCTGGCCTCGCGGAGAACCTTGCTCCCCCCTTGAGTCTCATGGAGAACATCGCTCCCCTCTCCTGTCCCGTGGAGGACGTCGCCCCGCGTTCATGCTGTGCCGAGGACGCCGCCCCGTTTTCATGCTCTGCTGAGGACGCCGCCCCGTTTTCATGCTCTGCCTAGGACGCCGCCCCGCTTTCATGTTCAGCTGAGGAAGTATCTCAGCCTCCCTGTGCCGTTGTGGAAGCCGCCTGGCCTCCTGGTTTTGCTGGGGACATGTTTTCCAGGGGGCCAGGACCACCCGATGGAGGACGTATAATTTTGGGCGCTCCGGGAGTAGCGCCCTTGGGGGAGGGTTCTGTCACGTATCAAGAAACTCCGGACTCCACTTCCCATCAGCCACTGCACTGCTCTAGTTGTCACATGACCACCTGCACCTGATTCACGTTTTGGTTAATGAGCACTCGTGTGTGTGTGTGTGTGTGTGTGTGTGTGTATATAGTCCTGGTCTGCACTATGTGTTTGTCTTTCGTTGTCTTAGACCGCTGTGTTCCATGTTTCTTGATCTTGTTAGTTTATGTTTAGTTTTGCCACAGTATTATGCCAAGTTGTCTTAGACTCATGTTGTTTATGTCTCAGTGTTTTGTTTCATGCCACAGTGTTGTTTCAAGTTGTCTTAGTGTCTTTGTTTCTTAGTACGTTTGCTTCAATAAAAGTCATTATCTGCACCTGCTTCTGGCTCGACCACGACTCATGACAGACATGCATTACCCCAAGATCCAACTTAGTGCAGACTCAGGGATAATGCTGGCTCAAATTTAGCCTATTACCCAAAAACACTTAAAATTTAACATAGAAGCCAATACTCACATCTACCTCTGAGCCCAGTTGGAGATAGAAAAAAAGACACCAGCCGTGAGTGAGAAGAAGCAAGGGTCCAGCTTTATTGGTTCCGTTCCACCACACGAGATCCACACCGATGAGAATTCTCAGAAGTGATCTGATACCCTGAGCTTAAGCTCCAGTATTTATACTGTATTTACACAGTAAATCACCCATATGTTTCAAGAAGACTATGATATCAATACCAATAGGGTTAAAAAAGAGCTCATTGACCTTACTATTATGTTCAAAAAAAGGGCTATTCCACTTACCAATAGCTCACAAAACAGGGCTTTTCAACTTACACATAGAATCAAAACCAGGGCTTTTCAACTTACACATAGAATCAAAACCAGGGGTTTTCAAATTACACATAGAATCAAAACCAGGGGTTTTCAAATTACACATAGAATCAAAACCAGGGGTTTTCAAATTACACATAGAATCAAAACCAAGGGATTTCAAATTACACATAGAATCAAAACCAAGGGATTTGAATTACCCAGAGAATCAAAACCAAGGGATTTGTATTACCCGTAGAATCAAAAGTAGAGAGACAAAACAATCTAGACTGACCTTGGTCTTACTATTATCTCACGGGGGGGGGGGGGGCGGCAGCTTGACTCAGCTGCCCTTATAAATGGCTCCTCATGGTTTTCTCTTAAAATTAAGGCCTTCCTTGCGAGACAAGAATCTTCACCATCTGAATTATGAGTAAGTTATATTTTTCTGTATTTCTAGTTTATAATTTATTTTCATATTTGCTCTATATCTCTATTTTATATATAGTTATACTGCTTGAAAAACGGTTTACTGTATTTCCTACTTCATAATATCATTATATTACCCTTCTACTGTTCTGCATATCCTGCTATTCTGTATTTTATAAAGAGTTTTTCTATTATTATAAGATATTGTAATGTCTTGTACTATCTTAATACTTCTTTTCATTATTCTTATAAAGTTATTTATGTGTGTGTGCTTTATGTCTACATGCCCGTCCTTGACTGTGCGAGAGTGAGTGTGAGTGTGTGTGTGTGTGTCAGTACTCCTCAGCTCTTATACTTCTTTTTGACTCTTCGACTAGTAAACCATAGTGTAGTACTCTTAAAGTTTAAAGTGTAAATCCAGTTTGTCAATATCCGCCTAAAACCGCTTCTGTGTGTCTAGGTGCCCATCGTCAGTCCTTCCTCTCCCCTTTACTGGATCTGGATCTGGACACTCATTATCAGCTTGTGCATCTCACTGCTGATATCATGGTGCTACTTAACTATCTTCGCAGCACCTCCTCTAGAAATGGAAATGCAGGGCCCCCCCCCCGATACAGAATCTGCCCCGTGAACGTGTGTGTTGACGCCTCTACACAGCCAGAACCCCCCTCCAGCTTTCAGTCTGAGGGAGATGTCCTCTTCTCTGATCCGGGCCCCGACCATTCGTCCCTCTTCTCACCTACCAGTCCGCCCCACTCTCAGTGGTCCTCTCACTTCACCTTTGCTGACTTTCCCATGTCCCCAGGACGCACCCCATTTTCTTCCCCCCTCCCGCTCTCCTCCAGACTACGCACCCACCAGTCCTGTGAATTACCAATAAAATTACATTTTACTCATACTAAGTCTCCCTCATGTTTATTTCATGTCATTTTTATCCACAACAATAAGATGGTATTTTTCAGTGTTCATCATTTATATAAATGCCTTTCAACATAAATTAAAGGCTATTTAATCCAAATACGAAGTAAATATAACACACTTAATTATTATAACTGAAAAAAAAAAAGAAGAAGAAGAAGAAGAAGAAGAAGAAGAACAAATAGCTTAGTTGTGGCTACTAAATTGCGATTCATATAGAAGGTTTTTATGATGATGGATACTAGTTTTTATTTTAACCAACATTTAAAATCCACATCAGCTGAGATGTGCAAACCCATCCATCCTACGGTGTTTTCACGCACACAAACAGTAAGTGCAGCATAAACTTTACCGTCAGTCATGCCACATCTCATGACCTCAGGCATGATGATGCTTTATGTTTTAATTTAGTCTGAACTATATATATATATATATATATATATATATATATATATATATATATATATATATATATATATATATAGGTGGGGCTCACCGCTAAAATAGTAGTGTCATAGCCAGGGCTATATTTTTATTTAAGTTATTGTATACACTTGACATGTATTTGGAATACTATTGATGCTATTATTAAATAGAATTGGAGGGGTGATGAAGAAATGGCACAATGTTCCTGGTATGCGCCTCTTTGCTGACCGTTGACCTCAACGCATACCATTTATTTCTTCCCCATTTTAAATTAGAGGGTCTAAATATCCTGAATACTTAAATGTGATATTTTAGTTTTATTATTTAGAATTAATGTGCCAAAGATCTTTGTGTTGTTTATTTAAGTTTCCTTTTTTTCAGATTCATGTGTTGTTAAAAAAACAAACAAACAAACAAAAAAACACTATAATCCATCTTATGCCTAATTACTTGAAAGACTGAATAAACAGATTTTGTGTGGTAGATAAGACCCCTTAATTTTCCAGTGACAGCTTAAAGAACCCCTGAAGGACCCTGAAAAGCGTAAGTATGAACAGTTCATTTATAACCATTAGGTGGATAAATGTAATATTATTATTAAATATTATTATTAATAATAATAATAATAATAACAATAAAGCATTAGGTGTATAAATGTAACATTGGTTTATAATACATTTCTTGCTTAAGTTTTTAAGAATAAACTAAACTTTAATGTATTTCGGTAAGTAGTAAGGTGCTTGTGCTTAACATAGTCAGCACGTTTCTTCCTAAATATTAGATTATATATAATATATAATACCCATGATATTCAATGGTACTCATTAATACATATTTGTACACATTATCTAGTACATATAATCTTTCTCAAATTATGTATATTTGAAGCATTCTTACCATTGTGCTGTTTGGTCTAATGGCTCTCGGAGTGAGTCAGATTTTTATGGTTCCTTACTCCAGAATTCACTGAACCACCCATTTGTAGCACATCATCATTAATTGTACCCTGTGCTTATTTGGTATTTTACTAACCACAGATCTGATGTAATATCACACTCATGCAAACTAATTCAGTGATCACATACTTGCCTCTTCTTTCTTCCTCTGTCTCTATCCGCCTTTGTTTCCTGTTTATTTACTTACCGTATTGTCATTTCTGTGACCTTTGTAGAGGTGCAGATGGAGGGGTGATAAGTTTTGTTGACTCAACATTGTTGACTCAGTTTTATGGAGCTTTTGTGAGTGTCTTGTACATCAAGGTTTGATTCCAGATATACCATTGTAGCTAACATTGTTTGTTTTGTGGTTTTTTTCCTTCATTTTACTAAAAGTTGAACAATACTAAAACCAGCATTTTAAAAATATAAAATTATGTTTTGAGTGCTTCCTCGGTTGATTAAAGGAAAAATCGAATCACAGAGGCAGCATTTCCAGATAGATAATTTATATGATAATTTATATGTCATTTTTCATCTCTAGAGGGTGCCTACCATCCTCATATGCAACCTTTTTGGCATAAAATATGTTTAAGAGTACTAGTAATGTAGTAGTACCTGTAATGTACCTGTAATGTGTGGGGCAGATGTGATGACTTTTTGTTGACTACTTGAAAGCCTTTGAATATTGTGATTTATTTGTTGCACATTGCTGTCACATTATTGTAAATTGAGTCAATCGCCCACAAGATCAATGGTGTATACTGTACAGTCTCAAAGATAATTGTGTTTGAGCATTAAAACTCTCCTTCTTATAATCTGAAGAACAGATAATGCCTCCACTTTCTCCTCAGCTGAAGAGCATAGAACTGTGGAAAAGGGGTGTCTTGGGGTGTGTTGCATATTGTTAACTGTTTTGACAAGTAAACTGTAAGAAATATCTGTATATTAACAGTTGTAAGATTGTATATTTTATCAGAATTTGTCCATAGCACATGATTCACAAGTGTTTTTCTGGTTATTTACATTTTCGCATTGAATTATGAGACATTGAGCTCTGCTCCGACAACTTTTGGTGGCAGCACAAAATTTAATCCTACTGTTTCAGCAGTAAGTAATTTTATGGAAAATTTAACACTGCAATTTAACAACTGAAATTGTTATAACTGAAATTTAATTTAACTGTTTTATTGCCATTATTAGCAGTTTGATATGACATATTGTCTGGGCTGGTCATGTAAAATACGATTGTGACTTTTCGTTGGATATCGCTGCTGTAGTGAGCTGGTGTTCACAATGCAATTATCCTTAAGTTATTAACCAGCACTTGGTTTGGGAGATTAAAGGACTTAGGGTGTTTTCATAAGTTTACAAACTGAGCAGCTTTCTATGAGAGAATTTTTGTAACATTTTGTAATGTTACTTGGGTGAGTATCTGTAATTTATTGCAACCACAGCACTGGTTCACACCAGTAGATCAGCACAATAATTCACACCAGTAGACCTGCATTTTTATAAATGATACAACTTTGTTTATTACAATTATTTCAGTTGTGTGTTATAAATTACTGTTACAAATTCTGTCAAGGTTGAAATAGTATGCTACAGTAGTAGCAAGTAACCATGGCTCCTAGATTACCGGAGTAAATGTAAGTAGTTTCCGGGGAAAGACATCCATATGACAGTGATATACTGCAAAATACTTTTTTGTACATCACATTCACCTATGTTGAGTGGTCTCAGCATGCATGCACACGCACACAGGAAGGTATCTCAGTGACTTTCACCACCTCTGGCAGTTATCAGTTATTTTAAAGAACCACAGTTGAGCACATAAATAACTAATGCTCTCATGTCAGAGCCAGTGTGTGACACTCAGCATGTCAGAGTAACCACCTGACTGTGGCCAGGGCAGCATGGGAACTGATGGGAGAATGGCTACTTCCTGTTTTTCACAGCATCAGTTAACCGACATTGCGCCATGCACAGAGCCATGCAAGAATGTGTAATACTCAACACTCAACAAGCACACTGTCATATTTTTACATTTGGCTATATATGGCATATAATAGTCTTTTTACACAAAACAGTGTGATAGCAAAAGAAACTTCTAGAACATTTATTTCTTAACCTGATATAAGAATAGTATGCATAAGTTAAAAAAATAAACATACACTCGAAATATAATTAGCAAGATTTATCCTTCAGCAGTTTTTTTACTCATTAACAAACAAAGTGAATGCGGAACAATAACCTTAGCTACATATAATATATAAAATGTATCTGGGCGCACGGTGGCTTAGTGGTTAGCACGTTCGCCTCACACCTTGGGGGTTCAATTCTTGCCCTGGCCCTGTGTGTGCAGAGCTTGCATGTTCTCTCCGTGCTGTGGGGGTTTCCTCCGAGTACGTCGGTTGGACTCCCAGTCCAAAGGCTTGCATGGTGGGCATGTCTAAAGTGTCCGTAGCATATGAATGGGTGTGTGAATGTGTATGTGATTGGCACCCTGTCCAGGGTGTACCCCACCTTGTGCCCCATGCTCCTGGGATAGGCTCCAGGTTTTCCGCGACCCTGTAGGATAAGCGGTATAGAAAATGGCCGGATATAAATGTAACTATATTTATTGTGGATTAGATTGGTACAATGCTGGCATATTCAGTATTCACCATGTGTTGTTCTGATAGAAAACTGCAGAAGATCCTTTCCTGTACCAATACAACTAAAGCTATAAAGGTAGAAACAAATCTGCTATAACTGTTATTGTAGAAGCCATGCTGAACTGAATGGAGATCAAATTAAGAATACATTAAGACTCTGATAGAACGATGAAATTTGATAGTTCCTTTTCAATCATTTATCTTCTGGCTCAAAGATTTACAGATGCCACATGATAATAAAAATGCAGCTGAGTTCAGGCCTGCAGAGCACTAACCTGATCCTTTTGCTTTCTCTTACAGTCTGGACGTCTTTCTGTAATCACATTCTCTCCACATATTCCTCCTAAAGAGAAAAGACCTCAGAAATCACACCTCGAGACACTTACGGAATTGCTACTGGTTCTACAGGTTTTCAGTTAATCAATCTATACATTTGTTTTGCGAGAGTGTGTGTGTGTCCGTGTGTGTGTGTGGGTGGGTGGGTGCATGCGTGATGTACCTTTATGTCTCCAACAAATAAATGCCACTACATTGGGTATCACCAGCAGTAAAACCGCCAGGATGCCGAAACCTGTGTAATAAAACACACCAAAATGTTAATAAATGTAATAATACAGATGTTTGGGGGGTGGGGGGTGGGGGGTGGAGAGTTTGTTGTTTTACTCTGAGGCTGTTCTGATGGAGGTTTTGCGTCTGGTTTCCTCGAGTGTGTTGAAGATTCTTTACTTTCTACTGAAAAGAATGACAAAATATATTATAACTGTTTTTTTCACTGTTAGTAATATGGCACATGACACTGGACTAAAGCATGCTCACAGTCATTAATGAAAACATGTACCTTTAACAGAGACATTTTCTCTTCTTTAAAAATAAAGGTAATACATTATTAAGACACATGTTGATAAGGCTAAATGACACCTACATAAAACCTTTATGACAAGTGACATGAACTAGTTATAATAAATAGTTATAAAGACTTATTCCAATATGCGTCAGCTGATGTAAAGACTGCATTTCTCAATGTAAATGTCAAGTTGAGAGAAGACCTTGTCTAGTGATATAGATTTCAGTTGAGGTAAGGTTGTGTAATGACTTACTTAAGATCATTAGAACTTACTTAAGATCATTGTAGCTCAGTCTCCTTCTGACCTGTCTGTGTCACATAATGGTAATGAGGTCGCTAATTGTTTGACAAGTGAGGGTAAACTTGTGAAGAAATGGACAGAGGTAAGATTTCTGTAATGTGTCTCAAATGTGGCAGTTTGAAAACCCCAGTGGATTCACGCCAGTAGACAGAAACGGTGTCTGACCAGAACCAGCTCACTCGAGAAAGGAGAAAATTCACAATCAAGCAGCTCTCAAGGGGCTCATCTCACCTTAACACATACACATATAAATTTTTTATATTAGCCTTGAGAAAACAAGCAACGACTCATGCCCTGTCTGGATGGAGCATGTGAGTGTTGGGAGCTGTCCTAGGCTCATGGATACCTGGGCGTTCCTCGCAGCTTATGGAAAGAGAGTGTGCAGGTCCCATTGAGACCTAAGAGGGCATTGATAAGTTTACTGTGAACACTCCCCACTCTCTCTGTTCACTTGGTAACACTTTCTTTGTTCCTGTGTACTGGCACAGAAACGTTGTGGACAACAACGGCAGTACAAGACTGACTTTTGATGACAGCTTGAACTTTACAGACCACATTTCAACAACTGTAAGGTCCTGTAGGTTAATTCTGTACAACATCAAGAAAATCAGACCCTATGTCACCGAACAGGCTACACAACTACTAGTCCAGGCTCTTGTCATGTCAAAACTGGACTACTGCAACACACTACTCTCGGGCCTCCCAGCCAGCTCCATCAAACTCCTTCAAATGATTCAGAATGCAGCAGCATGCCTCGTCTTCAACCAGTCATACCCATCTTCATCTCCCTCCACTGGCTTCCTGTAGTCGCCCGTATCAAATTCAAGGCCTTGATGCTCACATACAAAACCTTGTCTGGAACATCACCCCCCTACCTCAACACTCTCCTGAAGGCTTATGTTCCCTCAAGCAATCTGAGATCGATTAACTACCAGAACCTTCACACTACCTGTCCCTCAGTGGTGGAAGAAACTATATATATATTGCAATTTAAAGTGGTACCCAGTCTTCATCTAAGGCCAGGTTGGCAAAGACATAGTCCTCTATTGACTCCACTTGTTCAAGATGCAAGCAATCCCCTTTTACACTTGCCCGATATGTTTTGGTTTTGTCCCAGACTCTTTGTTTTCTGATCACTGATTTTTGAGTCCTATTCTAAGATATTTAATAAAAATGTAAATCCAAACCCTCTAACAGCCATCTTTGGTATTGTCGGTGATAAGACCATTCTATCAAAACATGATGTCAACTGCATCACTTTTACTTCTCTGCTGGCGAGGCGATTGATCCTGCTCAATTGGAAACAGGCTTCCCCCTTCTTTTAAAAAGTGGGCTTCAGATATGCTTCAATTCTTAAGTCTGAAAAAAATAAGACTGAATTTGCAGGGTTCTGGTTCTGAGTTTGCTGTTATGTGGGGGATTTATCTAAGTTATCTTCAAAATCAGTTATAGCTTAATGGTTGGATTCAGTGCTGATTTTGAGCTGATACCTGATTTTATTCAAGACTGTTATTTTTATATGTACACAATGTTTTATGTTTGTTGCTTCTGTTGTTTTTTGTTTTTTTTGTCCTTTGTGTGTACATGTGTAGTATCTTGTCTTTTGTATTAGTATATGATTATGTTGTTGATGGTTGCATAAAATAGTTTTAATGGTTAACCACTGATGGTTTGTAATAGTATTTGTAGTGGAAACTATTACAATTTCTGTGATGGTTTCCATTGTTGTTGTTTTTTCAGCAGGGCTCACTGATGTTATAAACAAATCAGTGTATTAATAAATTTCTATATAAAATGATTCTCTTTTCATTCAAACAATCTGAATGTTTATATTTTGCATTTTTTCTAAAATCGGGTACTTAACCACTACTAGAAGTAGGACTTTCGCTGCCCTCTGGTGGCCTAAATGCGCATTACACTAACAACCCTTTTCTTTCCTACATACAGAACGGGGTCCTGTCATTGAAGATGGCGACCGGACTCCTTCAGCGCTCTTATAGCGGCCTTCGTTTGGCGAAATACAAGGCCAGGACCAAGGGACAGGTCACTCTTTTCAGGTCTGAACATTTTATCTCCATTACTGTTTTGTAGGCGTCATCACGACGCTGTCTTATCGGAGAAAGATGCATGAGTGAATCAGATAACGGGCCGTCTCTCAGTGCACATGCTGTTCCATACAAGTTCAGCTAAATTAAAGCATATTTACACATCGTCTAATTCAATAATCAAACACGTTTGAATGCATTTTATTTATTTATTTTTTATAATAAATTATGCTCAGTGTAAACTGCTGGGCTAAGCATATATCAGTGCAATTGTACATTGTTAAAGGATAAATCAGACTCTTGATTGCTGAAGGACACACAGACTTCAATATACTGTTACATTACAGTCACTATGTAGTGATATTGACATACTAGGATCAGGTGTTTTTTTAATGTTTTGGCAGTTTGGGCATGATTGAGGACTGTTGATTGCTGTTATTTTGAGCCACACTACTACAGCTGTTGACATATGACTTGTTTGCTATTAAATTAAACAGTGTTAAATTGGTTTTTCGATGTTGTTGTTGTTGTTACTTTAATAGAGCTCCCATTGTGAATTGTATCAAGGGACCTGCACTGCACAGAAAACTTTTTTTTCCAGGCTAAAACAGTAGCAGCAGTTTACTGTTTCCTATGATTTTGTCATCATTAATGAGTTCATTTATCCATTCATTTGATTGGTTGGTTGGTTGAATGTCTGGCTACCATTTACACGGGCCATGCTGGTCAAACTGGTGGACCGTCTTTGCCAGCTGGTAATTGTAACGTCTTATCCTAGAGGATTGTCGGCATCCAGTCACCGAAATAGAGAGGAGAGCTGGTTCAAATCTCTATTTGTGCGTAAAGTGGACCCAAGAAAAGACGCCCACTCTCACCTGCTGGCTAAGAAAGAAGAAAGTAACCTTTATAAAATTCAATGTAAGTAATAGTGTGTGTCAGTAATGTTTGACTTTGTTAGACATACATGCTTGTCATTGTTATATTGACTTTTATACGCTGGTATCTTAACCAGATGCAACCGAATGCAATCTAAGCATATACATTCTTAGAAATAAAGGTACCAGACCATATGTTTTCATATTGCTGGGGTGGTACTATTGAGGATCTTTTGTACCTGTAGTATGTTTGTTTGTTTGGTTTTTTTTGCTTGTTTGTTTGTTTTTTTGCTTCAGAAAGTGCATGTGGTATGCCTTTAATTAGTTTTTAGAGTAAATCTTTAAAGGTATCAGTAGTCCTTAAGATCCAATTATGTACCTTAAGTTATTTTTGAAGGTACTTACTTTTCTGGGTAAAGGACAGATACTAAAATATTTACTTTGTTACCATGCTAGTGACAAGGGAAACCTTTATTTCTGAGTATAGCTAACAGTGTCTACGTTTACATGGACAGCAGTAATCTAATTATTGACCTTATTTTTAATAAGACAATATTCTGATTAAGGTGTTTACGTGAGTTGCTTTTAGGATACTCCTCTCATGTTCCCGTTTTACATGTTATGGAACATAGAGTGATTAACAGCACACGTCATTACGTCCCCACATCACGCCGTCCGACATTCTATCCAGAATTTCACGTATCAACATACAGTTTGTCTTCGTTATGGTACCGTATACAGTTTTGGGTGTTTTTATTTTAAATTTTTATGAATGCTTCAAGTTCAGTTAATTATTTGTCATGCTGTACGTGCAAGTAGACGACTGCTTGAAGCCGTGGACTGAGTCCCAAACCGTGTACTTAACTGCTGTATAGTAGCTGAGATACATGTATTTCGCCTGCTATATAGTAGGTAAGTACATGGTTTCGGACGCAGCCATGCTCTTGTTTGCCGTAAAACGGTTGAGCACTGCCGTGTGCGAACGTGTCCTGTTACGGTGAGAACTCCCTGTCATGAAATCAGTAAGGGAACTCTGAACTATAGTTCCTAACAGCCACTGCTTCATTGTCACATGACCACCTGCACCTGATTCACGTTACTGGTAATTAGCACTCTTGTATATAGTCACAGTTTGCAATGCACGCTTTGTCTCATGTTATCGTCTCACTATACCTTTGTCTATGCTGCCGTATTTTGTCTTTGTCACAGTTTTTGTTTCCTTGTTGTAGAGTGTTTCGTATGTTTGTTTGTTATTAAATGTTTAAGAATCTGCGCTTGCTTCCGTCTCCAACTTTGAATCGTGACACTCCCACACGACGTTAATAATGGGATTAAGCTGTTTACATGTCTGTAATACACATTGATAATGCGACTAAAACAGGAGTACTCCACCTGTTTTAATTCGATTTGTGTTTACTTCGAGTATGACTTTAATCCAATTAAGGTAATCTGTTTACATGGTAGTTTCTTAATCAGAGTATTGTTTTAATTGGGTTAATATTGGATTATTGTTGTCCATGTAAACGTACTGAATGATGCAAATGATGCAACACTTTTTTTGTGACCAGAAACAAGTACAATATAGCAAAGCAACCAATAGCAACATGAAAAATATTTGCTTTTTGGTAAACATAACCACAACATAATGGCTAGCAAAATACAGCACAAACTTTATTAAAGTAAAACATAATTACATGTAGAATAATATAAATATACATGCCAGAAGTAATTGTTAATTTACTGTAAGAGTTATTACAGTAAGCTTACTTTAATGGACTAACTATAGTAAAGTACTGTAAATTACAGTAAATTACTGTGAAAAAGAAAACAGTGAAACATTTAACAATGCAGTTAATAACTAATGGTTTCTACATTGTAGTTCACAATGTGAAGCCTGAATGTCTGGATGCTTATAACAAACTCTGGTAAGCACTGACCTTTTCCCATTTCTAAAGTGTTCCTGGTGATTAGTTAGAAACCAGTCATCTATTTTCGGTTTCTTAATCAAGAATTGCCTGTTGGAAACTGTTGAGACTGAATTGATATGCCGCCTGTAGTGTAACTCCATCCAAAACGTATTCAGTTCTATTCCTGTGAGATGATTGGCAGGAGCACTCCATTCTTAAATTGCATTTCAGGGACAATGACTTTGAGAAAACTAATTTTAAAATGGTATTGTTTCTTAAAATGAATGAAATAAAACAGGCCTTGGAAGTGGATTTTGAATTTTGAATGCTCTTATTTATCACTATTATGTGTTGCTGTCACCCTTATGATCCCTGTTGTGTCCTGTCCAATACTCTATATTCAGGCTTTAATACAACAAATAAGTGATGATCTCCATGCTTACATTGTGGCCCACAGTGAGGATGTGTTGCCTTCGATCCATGTGGATAAATACTACCCCTGTGAGCTGGTGGGAACATGGAACACCTGGTATGGAGAGCAAGACCAGGCTGGTAGGATCTTGCAGATAAGCACCTTGTTCATTCAAGCCACAGAAATGGGAGGAACATGTTATTTTATTAGAGTTTTCTGTTCATCTAGGCTGGGTTTTTATCCACCCTGGTCATTTTAAATGCATAGTCCTGATAAATAGCCTGTTCAGTGAAAATCTCTGAAGGTTTTTAAACATTTTAGTCATTGTCAATGTGTCATACTATGAAGTCTAGGAATTCGGTACCTTGAAGATGATTTGCTGCATATTTTAGATTTACTAATCCAAATTGATGGGGTGGACATATTGGTGACTGAGAATTTGTTTGTAAAGGTTTATTTTATCATCATTGATTTGCCTAGTCTTCACTCTAAAGATGCTGCCATTGTTTGACACTTGTAGCAGTCATGTTCACTAGTTGGCTGCCACTACAGTTTGGTTTTCTGGCAACCATATTATTATTCACATTACAGACAAACTCTTCACCATTAGCTTGCCATTAGTATTATTGTTGTTATCATTATTTACATTGCCACTAGTGGTAATAGTTAACCATTTGTGGTCAGATTAATGGTAGCAGAAGCTTCTTTTCTTTTCTGGTAAGTGTATCACTTACAGCAGTTTATCAATGGTTTTCCTTTTAAGAATAGTAATTGTAGTAAACAAAGCATCTGGAAAAAATCTAAGTGCTTTCCATAAAGCTAGCCAGAAAAAAGCCAGTTGGCCACAAAACTAATTTGCCTATGAAAATATAACTTACTAGCAGCAAGGTAAACTTTAAGTTTTTGACAGAGGGACAATATTTTGTGAGGGATTTTATTAGAAAAGTAAATTCCCTATATAGATTTTGTGGGACAGTCTGATCATGCCCACTAGAGTAGGTGTTTTTAAGAGCACTCACAGCAGTTATACTGTATTTCAAGCACAGTGACTTTTGTGTTAATATTACTGAAATGTGATCTTGTAAACATATTGTAGAACATTTCTGTGCACATTATTAAGAGTTACTCTGGAGGGTGCAAACTGATCTGTATATTTTTTTTGTGCACAGTCCATCTGTGGAGGTACAGAGGAGGCTACCCCGCCCTGACCGAAGTCATGAATAAACTGAAAAATAATAAGGTAGATGACACTTGAAGTAAAGTCTTGGTGTGTTTCAGATGCATAAAAGACACTCCATCTTTTGAGAGGAAAGCATTCTAACGCATCACAGTTTCCTTCATTTTGAGTTATTACTGGTAAAGCTAATGCTAAATGCTTGTGTGGATTCAAGAGTGATCACATTATTTAATATAAATCAATTGTTGAAATTCTAACCATTATAACCATTATGATATTAAAAGGAATTGGTGGTTATTACCTTTACTTGTTAATTTCCAGTGTTAACCTTACTTAATGTCTGACTCAAGTACATTCAATGCATTTGATTTGATTGAGCCCTGAATTTCCTTGTCCTTTGGACTTACAGGAATTTTTGGAGTACAGAAAGGAACGGGGGAAGATGCTCCTCTCTCGCCGCAATCAACTATTGCTGGAATTTAGTTTCTGGAACGAGCCAGTTCCACGGGAGGGACCAAATATCTACGAACTTCGATCATACCAATTAAGAGTGAGTTACAAAACTCTGTTTTGAGGACTTCATCAGATCATTTCAAATTAGTTTGTTTGCACCAGTAGTTCAGTACAATCAGTTGAGGGTGAAGGCTGATTTTATAATCAGGTATGATATAAGAAACCTATCTCTAGATTCGGCCTATCTTTAGATTGATGACTCCCAGGTGAGGACGTCTGATATTGCATTGCATGTAGCACACATTGGTAATACATTAGCTATTTTGCTGCAAAAATTGGAGCCTTCCCTTCATATATAGATGAACATCTGTAGATGTTGACCCCTCTATAAGGGGGCTGACTGACACCTTACTCCTGGCAGTGTCTGGTTTATACACATTGCCAGATGCCTGATGTATGCAAATCAGCCCTCTGGAATCTGCCTTGTGTGCCAGTGTCATACTTTTGGCCTGCCATTACGACACCACACCCTAGTTCTGTATTCAAACATTTACACAGCCTGTCTTACTTGCACTACTTTTGGTAGGGGACAGGCCACACCCATGTTAGGTATCTGAGTGCCCCATATTTACTCTAAAGTGTATGCCTTAGACAACACCACAAAGAGTCTACAGGGGGCCATAGACTTAGTCTGTTTGGTGCTCAAGGCCTCGTTTATATCACACCAGAACAAAGTTATCGCTTTATCCCAAGACATTTGTTCCATCTTGGACAGGTGTGCAATTTAAAAGATATACCCTGCAGTTCAAACAAGAGGTTCTATTCAACTAATTTTCATGTTTGAAAAAAGGATGGTGGTTTTTGTTCCATTCCACATCTAATAAGATTGAACTGAGCATCAGTATGAGGCTCGATTCCCTGAGAATACCAGCCGCTCCATTACTCCAACATGTGGCAGATATTATTACACTTGTCAGTCAGTTTCAGCTAGGCCATCATGTGAGGTATTATATGTGACTGTTTTATACATTTACTCCTCTACTGTTGATTTTTACCACAGGTATAGAATTCAGCAACTAGCTCACAGAGTCTTGCTTGTGGCCCTGACATGGCTGACAAAACCTTCTTTCAGTAACAAAACAGATCTCGCTGTTATTCTCAGCACACCCTAGTGGCTTCCTAGTGGATTCCACCCCCTTAGATCTGCAGTATGAAATGGATGGCATGATATGGCACCCTAATCCACCTCACCCGACTGAACAGTCCAGGAAACACTTACGAACATGAGTGCCTAGCACACTGGTCATGTGTGCTAGGTCATGCTCTTAAATGGAAATACTCCTGTGAACGTTGTTCGCTTCATCAGCCTAACCCTGTTCATTACCTGATTGCTGTTAATTTGCTTTCGGGACTGCTAAACACATGATGGCTGTGGCATGTGTTTTCATTCCTTTGTGTGAATCACCTAGGTCTCTGTGCTGTAGATAATAGCCAACATTCCAGTCATGAAAGGTAACCCTGTTCATTACCTGATTACTGTTAAGTTGCTTTCGCTTTCGGGACTGCTAAACACATGATGGCTGTGGCATGTGTTTTCGTTCCTTGTGTGAATCACCTAGGCCTCTGTGCTGTAGATAATAGCCAACATTCCAGTCATGAAAAGAAGATAGACATGTTTTGCAATTTGCAAACAGTGCATGTAACATAAAATAATCTCTTCTTTTTGCAGCCAGGAACCATGATTGAATGGGGGAATTACTGGTAAGAAGCCCTAATTGTAATTCTCTTCAATTCCTGTTCATAAACTCCCAAGTGTAAAGATAAAAATCAGTATGATGCTAATTTAATCCAACCAACATTATGTTCATTAGAAAGCAATAATGCCAATAGGTTCTTTGGGACATTCATATTATTAATAGACTGCCTGGCCAAAAAAAGGTCACTGTTTGGATTTAAATGAGCAAATACTTGAGCCTATGGTTGGACCATTATTGCAGTTATTAATGTTTCAGCTGGCAACAATTCTTTAACCCTAACTGATGCAGTGTGTAACTTCTCATATCTTAAACAACCATGTTGGAAGACATATACTGTAATCATGGAAAAGATGTAACTGTTTCAGAAGGGGCACATTATTGGCCTGCATCAAGCAAAGAAAACAACTAAGGAGGTTGCTGAAATGACTGGAATTGGGTTAGGAACAGTCCAATCCACTATTAAAACCTGAAAGGATTGTGGTGAACTGTCAGCTTTGCGGAAGGAATGTGGTCAGAAAAAAATCTTGAATGTTTGTGTTTGGAGATCATTAAAAACGCTTGATAAAAATTCAACAGTAGAACTCATAGCTATGTTTAGTAGTGAAAGTAAGAGCATTTCTACATGCACAATGCGAAAAGAACTTGCAGGATTGGAACTAAACAGCTGTGTGGCCACAAGAAAGCCACTTGGTAGTGAGACTAATCAGGGGAAAAACAACTTCAATTTGCTAGGGAGCATAAAGATTGTATTGTGGAGCATTGGAAAAAGTTTTATGTGGTCTGATGAGTCCAGATTTACCCTATTCCAAAGCGATCAGGATAAGAAGGGAAGCACATGAAGCGATGCACCCATCAAGCATAATGCCTACTGTACAAGCCTATGGAGGAAGTGTTATGAACTGGGGTTGCTTCAAATGTTGCTAGGCTCAGCAACATTGTGCAGCAATAAAATGAAGTCAGCTGAGTACCTCAATGTACTGAATGATCAGGTTATCTATAAATGGATTATTCTTTTCCCTGACGGCACAGGCATATTCCAGGATGACGATGCCCAGATCAGTTGGGCTCAAATTGTGAAAGAGTGGTTCAGTGAGCATGAGGAATCATTTTCACACATAAATCGGCCACCACATAGTCCTGATCTTAACCTAATTGAAAGTCTTTGGGATGTGCTGGAGAAGACTTTACAGAGTGGTTCATCGCTCCTGTCCTCAATACAAGATCTCCACCAAAAATGTATGCAACTCTGGATGGAAATAATTGTTGTGAAATTTCATAAGGTTGTCAAAACAATGCCATGATGAATGCACGTTATAATCAAAGTTAAAGGTGGTGCAACGAAATTTTAGAGTGTGCGACTTTTTTGTGTGCATGACCACATATATTCAATGTAACATTTAGAATAGTTTTAATTAATTATAACAATGTAAATTTTAGATTCTGAGCCTTTTACTAAATATTGTTTGCTGTTGATTACTGCTTTTACATACATTCATTGCAAAAATAAATCTGCAAAAATCAACAATCCATGGATCAGATGGTATTCCACATTATTGACATGTTTGCGTGATTTGTTCAGGGCTCGAGCCATTCGCTATCGGCAGCATAACCGTGAAGCAGTTGGAGGATTTTTCTCCCAAATAGGAAGTCTTTACCTGGTCCATCACCTCTGGGGTAAGCACACTTCATGATAAGTACTAGCACAGAATATTTTATTCCTGTAAGTTCTGTGCTTAGTGCTTATTTTTACCTTGTCAGCGTATAAGGACCTGCAGTCCAGAGAGGACACTCGCAATGCAGTGTGGCAACATGAGGGCTGGAATGAAGTGGTCTACTACACAGGTAAGCCTAATATCATCTGATATTGTACAGCATTTCACATTGTGTCATCTTGTTCTTTTTGTAACTAAACTTAAACACATCTTAAAATCTTATTCTTTTTTAAGTGCCCCTGATTCAACACATGGAGTCCAGGGTTATGATTCCAATGAAAGCATCACCCCTGAAGTAATACTTTCTTTACAAGCTAAAGACATGCATTCACAAGGGAACCAATGCTGTATATGTCTAACATCCATGCATTTTAATCCATCTCGATGTTCTTTCTGGTCATTAAAAAGTATTCATAATCTGTACCAGCAAATGAAATTTGAGAATGCATTGAAAGAAACATGTCCTAACAGGCTAATGAACTTTAACAGGCAAAGATGATTTGTTTTGGATGTCACAATGTGTCTTTGGTTAACAAACCTTAGCCTTCTGATAAGCAATGAATCTTTACGCACAATAAATGTTAGCATTGTGGCCCAACTCAGTGAAATATATAGGAAAAATGTATTAGAGGGTCTTTAAATGTTCTGTTATTAAATTCATAGCCCGTGCTGCATTTGCTCATTTGTATTATTTTCCATCAACTCTGTAAAAAACACAAAAACAAACAACAAAAAAAGTCTCTTCATTTTTTTCCATTACTGCTAAATAGAAGTTGAAAAAAAATTGTCAAATCTACACTTTGCACAGTACTGTAAAAGGCACTTTAAATGTGCTTGATGGTAAAAGCGGGTTCTTGGTTTTTGTTTTGTTTTTTACATGAATTTTACATTATGAAAGTTTAATATACAAACTTTCTTTCCATTCAGAGTTACAATCCGAAGATTTGAATCCATCTCTGTGTCTAAACTGTGTATCTAATGTGTAAACAGATACCATCTCTGTATCTAAACCACTTTCTGTTTTGTGGGGTTATAAAGACAAGTATGAAAAACATTCTTGTACTGTATGGCATGTTGAAAGTAAACCTGCATGTCCAGTTTCAACACCTTTTTTTTTATAAGGATACAATTATTATTTATTTATCTTGTAGGCAACTGTTAAATGGATATTGAGCACTGACCTCAATTTCAATTATGTACACTGTATTTGTTTCTTTGCTTTTTTTTTCCAGTTGCAATTTATTAAATTATAACACATGACCTGTACTATCAGTCCATAGGTATAAAAGTGATCCTGTAAAATAAAATATACATTGTTCCCCAATTTATATGAATGTATCATTTTATAATGATAAATCTCAAAGACACAATTAGTGTACCTTAGAATATATTTTAATATCTCTATAGTAAGTACCAAAATGAAAAAGTCTCATTTAGAGGTACAAACATTGCATATATTAATGTAAAAAAAAAAAATAATACATTACAATAATTAAGAACTACTAAATCACCAACATAAAAATGCTATAAGAAATTAAAACATCACAGTTTTGATCAGTTTTTTACTAGATTAGCATTTTAACACAACTGCTACACCCCCCTGGCAAAAATTATGGAATCACCACACTAGAGGATGTTCACCTGGGTTTTTTACTTCATAGCAAATAAACAAATGCACACATGACACATTTTGTTTAATAGCTAAACATTCTGGCTTCGAGAAATATACCTCAAACATGTTACGTTAAATTAGTTTAATTAATGGCATTTTTTTTCTAGATCAAGTAGAGGAAAAAATTATGGAATCACTTTGTAATTTGCATTTCTAAAACAAATACCAGCACAAATCTAAAAAAAAAAAAAATGCTAATTAGTCTGCAGTTAAAAGAGAGTGCTTACAGACCTTAACCTTGGACTTTTTGAAAGGAAACATGGCCAACAAGAGAGTTGTCAATTGAAATAATGGAAAGGGTTATAAAACTAATTCAAGAAGGGAATCCAACACAGTGTAGCAAAAGAGGTTGTTCCCAGTCAGCTGTGTATAAAATTTGGTGCAAGTATAAACAAAATGGGAAGGTTATAAAAGGAAAACATATAGAAAATGAGAACAAAAAAGGAGAACAAATATAAAATGCTAAACAAATGGGCAGAAACAGGAGTCGGTGTTTGTGAATGAACTGTAAGAAATCGACTGAATGAAATAGGATTTACGTATAGAAAAGCCAACGAAAACCAGCACCAACACATAAACAGAAGATAACAAGGTTGCAGTGGGCTAAAGAGAAGCAACCATGGAGTGTAGATGATTGGAAGAAAGTGATATTCAGTGATGAATCACAAATTTGCCTTGGCTAAGGAGATGCTGCTGGAACTTTTGTCTGGTGTCGTTCTGATGAAACATATAAAGATGACTGCCTGAATAAAACAATCACATTTCCCCCCACTCATTTATGATATGGGATTGCATGTCAGGTAAAGGACCAGAGGAGACCTCAACAGTCAATGCACAAGTGTACAGTGAAATGTTGGACACTTTTCTCATTCCATTGATAGAAAATAGGATTGGTGGTAATGAAGTTATTTTTCAGGATGATAATGCATCGTACCACAGAGCGAAGAGTGTTAAAGCTTTTCTTCAGGAAAGGCAAATCAACTCAATGACATGGCCAGCAAACAGTCCAGATCTCAATCCCATTGAAAATTTATGGTGGAAATTAAAAAATTGGTCCATGACAAGGCTCCATCGTGCAAAGCGGATCTCTCAACTGTTATTTGAGAAAGCTGGAACCAGCTTGTTGGAGAATATTGTTTGTCCATTAGTGAAGTCCATGCCTCAAATAATTCAAGCCGTCATAAAAGCCTGAGTAGGAGTAAAATACTGATTCTGATATTTTTTTGTTGTTGTTGTTATCGATTCCATATTTTTTTTCCTCTAATTGATCTGGAAAATGTTGTTTATTTATTATTATTTATTTACAATTTAATTTAATTTGTTTGAGGTATGTTTCAGGAAGCCAGAATACTCAGCTATTAAACAAACAAACAAAAAAAAATAGTTGTGTCATATGTGATTGGATACAAAGTAAGAATGCCAGGTGAGCATCTTCTAAGAGTGGTGATTCCATAAATTTTGCCAGGGGTTGTACAACTTGTAAACACTTTAGTGTATTAAAATGTTTCATATGATGGAATGTTAAAATCCAGACATTAAAATTAGAAATCTGTGCAAGTAAGTAAATCTGTGCAATATGTAAAGTCAGCACAAAGGCTCCAAACAAGGCAATGGTGAGACAAAAGGTTGCAAAAAAACACTAAATCTTCTCAAGCTCTTTTAGCAGCTCTCCGAAACTTGTCACGTACCAAGAAGACTTCTCTTTTACTTGCTGCCGCACCACATTGCCACCGAATCCAATGAAAGCACTCTGAAATATTACAGCAGTACAGTCATTCACCCATATGATGAACATAATCTCTGCAAATATGTTAAAAATATTTTTTTTGTGGAATACAAGTCATATTTCTTCTCCCTTTTGTTTAAACACACACACCCAGTCCTGCCACTAGGAGAGTCTTCAAGTATGAGAGGGAATTTTGTGTTTAATTCCACATGCCACACATTGCTAACAGCTAAAATAACAAATGTACCTCGCATTTTGAAATGTATATATATTATATTATATTACATATATACATACATATATATATATATGTATGTATGTATGTATGTATGTATATATGTGTATATATACATACATATATATATGTATGTATGTATGTATGTATGTATGTATGTATGTATGTATGTATGTATGTATATATGTGTATATATATATATATAAATATATAAATATATATATATATAAAATGTGCACTTACAGCAGGAGGGCAGGCTTCTAGGTCAGTGGCACCATCTCCAATCATTACTATTTTTTTGAAGCCATACTTCTCCTTCAGCAGACTTATCACTTTGCCTTTGCCTCCTGATTCTGCTGTGGGCTGAGTCTCATCAAACCCTGCATATTCTCCTAAAAAAAAAACAACAACTTAAACAGTGAGTTGGAGATCACTCAAAACCAGGTGCAGTGCAAAAGACTGCATCCTCCTCAGTTTAAAAGTAAACTATTTTAACATATAAAAGGCAACAGACAACCATTAAAAACCAAGAAAAAAGCTAGTTTGTAAAAAGTTACAATACATCAGCTTTACGGCCAAGTTAGGACAAATAAAGGTTGAGGATTGAGTCAGGGAATGAATTAACAACCAAGAGGATCCAAAAGCTATTCAGAGCATATGAAAGATCTTGAAGCATTTATAAACAGGAAACGGTGGTCATGCTAGTTATTAAATTATTTATTTATATACTATTACTATCCTAACAAAAAAAAAAGCCAAATATAATGTTACTATTACGCCCAGGTCACACTGGACAGACAGACCCTGGCCAACCCCAACAGACACGGTTGTCGTGTTTTGTTGGATCACTGCGATAACCCTGTATTTGTCTGTTACTGTTTGTCGGCGTTAGTTTTCAACAACGAAACATGTTCAATCTGCATCTGTCAGGTGGTTTAAAGTCTGAGCAGTGTGGTATGATTTTCCAACAAACTCCGAAGTAATCTGACCTAGGCACAAACCATTGCCTTGACGATGAGGCAAGCATCCCTGCAAACGCCATAGAAAAGAAAGCCTGTGCGCTAGATGTAGAAGACACATACTTCTACACAGACTGTTTTTATGCATTTTTTTCTTGCATGTGAGGGCTATTTGCTTTAAAAAATTATCAAATATATTTATCATACAACTTGCTTCGGGTGTTATCACTGTTTGCAGGACTATCTCACTATATCTAATCTATTTAGATAGCCAAAATAGATATATATATCTATTTTGGCTATCTAACACGAGACTTGGCTAGTTTGGTGTCGCAGATTTCCCCCTTAATAGTGAAGGGGGAAAATACTAGCTGGCCAAGCAACCAGCTTCATCAGCTCAATCTGTTTTTTATCAGCTGGTCAGACCAAGCTGGACTGAGTGCAGTTAATCATAAAAAAAATTTAAAATAAATAAATATTTTATTTATTTATTTTTAAAGTTCCCAATTAATGTTTCCTGACAACTGCCCAAATGAATAAGTGTTTATCAAATTTGTGCTCACAGATCTTTTATTGTGCTCTTGTCTTTCTCAAGTCAGGAGCATCACTGCTTGGCAAAAAGCTCACCATAGAACAGTGTTTAATATATCAATATATATTAATGTTTAATATAATAAATTAATTTTCTCCTACAATTAAAATTAATGGATGCTAAGATTGTCTTGTAGATTGTGCAATACGAACACCTCTTTTAAAATCTCAGCAAATGTAGTTGAGTATTTCATGACGCTTTAAACATTGCAGTGCTTGTTTTACTAGACACACCCATCTTGTTGGTCCACTTTGGAGGTAAAAAGTTTATACAGAGATTATCTCTCATCTTTTTCCTTGTACAGTATGCTAATCATCCTCTACACTTTCATAAAGGTGTCGGTATCTGACCACAAAACTGCTGTTGGCTGGATAAGTCTGACATGAAGATGTCAGATGGACTGCAGTCAGTAATTTTACACCTACAAACTGGCAATTTACTGTATGTTAATGACTGTGTGTGTATGTGTGTGAGAGAGAGAGAGAGAGAGAGCTGTGCTTTTCTTACCATTGAAGTAAAATTTCAAGCGGTTGGCATAGACATGGTCAAGAGAAATGCCAAGCTGAGTGGCTACATGCTCCACAATGCAGCGAAAGCCTCCAGAAATGAGGAAGACCTTCACACTGCGCTGATGTAGCCTCTCCACAAGTTCCCTGTACATATAACATTTAGACCTCAGTATGCTCCAATTAAATCGGTCAGTTATTCAAGTTGAAAAATGTTTAGTTTGGAATCCTTGAAGCAGACAGCGCCATATTTGTCCACCAAGGTGGCCATGTTAGGAAACTGAATCAACACCAACTTACTTAATACCTGGAGTCAGCTGAGGAGGGTGGTCCGTTATCAGTTTGTTAACTTGCTCCCGTGAACACTTGATAATGGACAGGCGCTCTGTCAGAGCTGTTTTGAATGTTACTGATCCTCCCATGGCCTTGCGAGTCCTGGGAACAAATATTATCTGATCATAAGCCTTTTCCTTTTGCTTACTGTTCCTTTTCTGTGCTACACTTAATGTTGTTACCCAAATCTACTATATTACAACACATACACAAAACACAATAAAATTACTTAGAGTACAAAAGCATACACATTCACACTTCTAAATAATAAAACCAACAAAATATTGTAACCTAACTCCGTATTTATCACAAGCAACAAAAAAAGTTTATAGATATTGAAATAAAATTTCTGAATGGTATATAAAAAGTGGACATCAACTTGTCTCTAAGTACTTGTTTTAGATGGGGGTTTTTCCTTCCATTTCTCAGTCATGATTTTTACTGTTGGTAGTGGTAAACACGCTGATATAATTTTATACCCTCCAGTTCTTGGGTAGGTCAATATCTTTTGTTTTCCTTACTGCCCCTTACTCTTAACTGTTCATAGCAAACTACTCAAGAATTTGAGGCTGTTTAAACTGCCTAGTTTGCCTATGCGTAAATCCAGGTGTGATGATTTGTGTCAAGATGCACATTCATGGAACAAACTATTAAGTTATGATTATCATGACTAATAATTAACACACCAGTAGTTCCACAGTTTAATGCTATTAAATCATGTACATGAAGGCTACAACGGAAGCATAAACATTATTAGCATAAGTGCATTTACTTCAAATAAACCTTTTTTGAGGTTTATATATTATCCTGTAGAGGGTGCAAGTCACCCAGACCTTGAAAACTGGTTTCTATTATGGAAGAAGCTGGTTAGAAAGTTCAGTACTACTCTAAAAGTGGCCTGGTTTTTGTTTTGTTTTTTTCCTGTATTTCTTTCGGGAGGGTGTCTACTGGTTTTGAATCCAGAGATTTCTGTTTGATCCTTGATGTGGAGCCTGTCCATTAAGCACTCCAGACAAAACATTTTAGATGCTGTCTGAATTTCATATCATCAAACTAAAAACAGATACACAAAATTTACATTTCCATGATAGTTAGTTTTTGTATACAGAAGCTAAATTGCAATCACTTTCCAATAACTTAATTTTATACTTTCATACAATTCCATTATTAATTCCTTATTAACTACCTGTCATCAGGTGTGGTGAACAAAATCAATATTTCATACCTAACCTATGACAATCTTAGGAAGCTACTCAAACCTTAGAGCCAAAGTGCTACACATTCATGTCTGATTACTGTTAAAGTGCAACTCAAACTGCACTTTTAAACCTGTTGTCACAGCCCAAGGTTCAGACACCACAGGTGTCACTGGACGCTGTATGCCATTACGTAAACAGTGGTGAGCCGGGACATGACAATGACCTCATGTTATTTATCTACCAGCAGAAATCATACAGTACTGTGCAGTTTGGTCATTTTCAAAATTCAAGTACTTAAAAGACAAAATGGGAGAGTCTGTTAATTCTCAGGAGCTGATCATGACTTTATAAAGCCTGTTGTGTTCATGCACTCGACAAAACTCAAATGCCAGAAAGTCTTTGAGAGTTCTATAACAAAAACTGTGCGTTATCTCACATCTATACACGGTATGTTTTCACATGTGAGGAAGACATAGTGCTGAAAATAAGTAACAATAAAGTAAAAGTAAAAGCCCATTGAAGCACTGTGACTGGCTCTACTTTCATTTTAAATTTAAACCTGACAAGCACAAAACAACTTTGCGCATACCAAACTTTGATGGGCTAATAATAGTATACAATGTAGTATACTAGTATACAGTAGTAATGCATGTTTAAATTAATCTGACAGTCCAATACAGACATTTTGCACAATGTATTTACTTATGTCCCAGCTAACCTCAATTCGATGAATGAGTTACAGGCAGTGTGTGAACTGAAAAAGCTTGACTTGACAGTAATTACAATCGTAAGGCTCTGTTTCTTCATTTGGTGCTAAAAACTTTGGCTAATGTTAAACATCCCTGAAGGATTTTTACACGATGCTCAACGCCAAAACAAACTGATTTCAGGTTCAGAGAAAATTATGGAAAGCAAAGCAAAAAAAAAACAAATACACAAATCAGCCTTCGTGTGTTTTGAACCCAGGACCTGATGCACAACAGCATTACAAGAAGTTATGTATTAAGACAACAAGTAAATAACTTGTGTTTCGCTTCAATTATCTGATAAGGAAATTATATATATATATATATATATACACACACACACACACATATACACACACATATGTTTACACATATACACACACGCACAAGCTCCTTTTTCCTCTGGTCACTCATTTATAGCATATGGATAAAAACGACTTAGCAATACCTAGCCTCTAAAACTATACATTTACGGGTTCTCTCACTAGGATTAGGTAGATGTGTATGAAATGAAGTAAACTCTGCTTCCTGATGAGCTGATGTCACAGTCCTTGACTCATATCTAGGGTCAACACTTAACTGTGTTAGTAAGGGAACATAACGTGTATAAAATTCAAAAGACATAATACAGCTTAAGATAAGGTTTCATTAAATTAAGGCTTCATGAGTTGCGCTTTAAGAGATGTTATAACAAATTAGTGAATCCAGATGTTCTACCAGCTGCCATTAGAGTGTATGCTACCTATAGTTTTATACTGTAAGAACTCCAGAAAAATCTATCAGTGCATGCTACATATAGTTTAATATTTGTTGTATAAAGTATCCTCTTCAATCACTTTTGCGCAAGTGAATGATTTACATGCATCCTCGCATCACTTCTGAGATGTCTGCCTTTTCTCCTGTGCAGAAGACACTCACATTTCAGTGACAGCATCTCCAACCCCGCAGAACTTGGCGAGCTCATCGATGCCCTCCTCCCGGATCACGGTGCTGTCCACATCAAAGCACACCGCCTCGGCCAGGCGGAACGTCTCCTTCGTCTGCGCTAGCGTTATCATCCTGCACCAAGTCCTGCAAAACGCTTACAATGCACAGAAAAACGCGATTTTTAAAACTGAATTGAATTGAAATAACATGGCCTGAACTCACTGACTCGGCGTCCGCTCGAATGACTGGCTTTGAATACTAACTCGTGAACATGAAGAGAGCTGGACAAACTTATTCTGCACGTGAGATAGATACACAACCACAATGCAAAACCGGTGCAGCTGCTATATGACTCTAACGCGATCGAAGAGCTTACAAGTATATCGTAGACTTCCCGGATGAATAATATTAAGTTGGCCGCAAACTGAAGCAGTTCGCTGCTGACCAGATTATTGCATCACCCTAAAAACGGGGGGTGGGCTGTACCGGCAAGTTGGCATACAGTTAAAATAAAATCTGCAACACGCTCTGAATCACTCTAAAAGGTTTATAGTCTGTGTGGAAAGTTTTAGGTGCGTATTCCTTACCTTTGCACTCCGTCGAAAATATTAACTACGCGATATCGTACCCTACGTTGGAAAAACACCGGCGTTTACCCCTTAACGTAACAACCGAAGAGGCAACTGAACTGCTGTTGTCGATAGGACAGGACTTTTTCCACAAAAAGGCTCCGCCCTTTCTGCGACGACCGCCAGGTGCGCTAGCCAATCAAATCACAGTCAGGTCACAATGATTGGCCAGTCTCTCGGCCTTCATGACGTTTTATGGCCGATGGTCAAACCACGTTTTTCTTGACGTGTAAAGTTTCCCATAATTCCCGGCGGAACCCGGTTGTATAGTATTACCGGTCATATGTTTGTTTGCATTATCAGTAGAATTGTGATTTTTTTTTTAAACAGCATAGTATATATAACTATAGTTTATATAGTTATAAGCCAGCTATAGCTGATTTTATCATGTTAGACCCACGTCTCTGATTGGCTTTACGATTGGAGTCTGTCCCTTTCCAATATGGCGGACGCGTTGACGTATCGCCCTAAATAATAGTGGTTTTCTTTTGCTGTCATGACAAGGAGCAGAAATATCCAGATGTTCCCCTGGTCATTTGTCTTCCGATTTGTTTTAGGTATCAGCTGTGTGCCCGGTTTATAAGCCTTTACCTTTAGACAATGCCGAAGTTGGCCTCATCATAGGCTCTTAGTCCTTTTTCTTTCACTACCGCACTACCCATATATACATCCATATTTACCTGTATGCGCACAGAAGGTGATTCTCAGCCTCCAAGGCAGTTGAGAGGGTCAAAATACAACTCATTTGAGGCAATATCTCTTTCATTAATGCTGCTTTTAATTAATTTTGCTTTACATCTAACAAGTTAAATAGTTTTATGAGTATATAGTTAAAACACCCATTTCTGGCCACACTGTACATATGTGAGGTATGTTTAAGCTTATTAATGAGATTTAAACACACATCTATTGCTGAATCCCTGGAGATATACAAATATTTCAGCTTCCATAATGTCAAACAAAATGAATTAATTTAGAGCATATTTCTTTTACAGTACAACTCAGAGTTGCTCTCCTTACTTTTAAATAAATTATAACTAAAAAATATTTGCATATTTACCATTGCAAAATAAGATTACATGTCAGTTTCCTGAATTTAGCATAGCAACACATTCAAGAAAAAGGATTTGTAACATTCTTGATCAAGCCACTTTCTTATTTTCCTGTTTCCTTCATTTCAGATGTCTCCTTTTCGTCTACCATGTTCGCAATGATGAATTTTCAGCCTCGGCTGCTAAAGAGAGTAAAATGGCCTTTGGGCTGTTCTCGAACAGGGCTGCTCTGTTCTGCGCCTGGCCCTTCTTCACCCAGTGTCCATAGATCTTGAATGCACAGGCATCGATGAGTTTGCGAATTGGTTTCACTGCATAGGGGTCACTCTTGATCACGTCCTTGGTGATGGGTTTGACACGACGATAGTTGCAGTAAATGCGCACTGAAGCAAGGACGGTCATACAGATGACCTGGAAACAGAAGTGGGAAACAATTGCACTTCATTATAGGGTCAGTCCATCTCAAGTGGTCCAATAATTATAAAGTTAGTTGCTTGCCTGTTTTTCTCTTCTTTTTTATTGTAATTACCTCTATGTCATCCATGTACATGTATGTACAAAACCACCAGTTTTTTTTCTAAGGCTAGTAGAAATCTGGGGAAAAGCCTACTTTATTCAAGCATTTTGAGGAATAAACAGAGGTAATATAAGCATAACAAATAATACAAATGAAAAGCATTTGATATTAATTATGTTTATGGTTGACATAAACATAACTGACTACAGCTTAGAAGGCACTTACTGCTCTTATCATAGAAGAATCAACACCAGAGCTCTGTTTATGAAACTGTTCATTTGTAAAACACCCAACTGAACACTGTAATTCCATAGTGGGATCAAATCTATTCACGCATAACAGTTGTACCAACATGATAGATCAGTGTTCTTTAAATCTGGCCCTTGAGGTCCACTGTCCTGTAGAGTTTAGCTCCAAACCTAATCAAACACACCTGAACAAGCTAACCAAGGTCTTCACAATTGCTAGAAAATTACAGGCAGGTACGTTTGGAGGTTGGCGCTAAACTCTGCAGATTTGAAGAACACTGACAGATCATGCTTCACTGTTGCCAATGTTGTTAAATGTAGTAACATTTTAGACCTCATTGACAAGCATAAGCTATTGTATGTCAATCATAAACATAATAATTATTAAAAGTTACTCACTTTAAACTTCCTGTATGGACTGAAATGTCGCACCTCCTCGACCACATACTGCTGAAAGAATGGGTGATTTAAGGTATCGAAGGCTGTGTAGCGTTGTTCTGGATTCACCACCAACATTTTGGAGATCTGAAAACAATAATGCTATATATTTTTTGTTGTTTGTTCATTTTCAGTGTAATCAATAACAGCATGGTTCTAACAGTAGCGCCAACTGCATACAAATTATAAGTTTATATTCATGTGCTCATTCTAATGTTATTGGTTTTTATAGTAACAGCTAATTAATGTGGACTTGTATGACAAATGATCTACATAATCTAGGCCAAATGAACAAATTTTTTAAAATGTGTTGTTATTTAACTAAGAAAATGTTACAGTGAACCTTTCTGTTAAGAGACAGTTATTTAATGTTTATAGAAGGTGTCTCCAGTGTTAGTGCGTTGTCATGTTCAGTACGTTTTCACCACAAGAGAGACTTCATGCCAGAGGGCTTTGCGTTTTGCAGTTTCTCTGTAACACAACAAGCTGCACTGTTTGTCTTAGTAACTTCACAAGAAGGCTGGTGAGGGAATAACTTTTTATGCTATAAAGTAAGCGATAACAGGGACTAATTTATCTCACAGATTATTCACTACAATAAATGTAACTATAAACAGATCAAAAGTATGACATGTTTTTCATTAATAAGTAAAGAATTGTAACTGTTGGCAAATTGTTGAAGGTTCAAATGTCCGTTATAGAAAAATAATCCACTTTGTGTCAGGCTGTATCACACTACCTGTCGTGATTTACTCCTGCATATTTATCCAACTGCATATTTAATATATTTGAGTGTAAAAAATTTACAGCACAAAACCTAAACATAACATATGTGTGTGTGCATGTGTGTGTGTGTCATATTGTGCTCCTCATTATATACCAGATCTTTGACTGTGTCTGAGCGATCATCCCACTCTGGAGATGTGAACTGGTAGTTTCCTGCCAGTATCATACGCAGCATCAGCATCTGTTTCCTGTGCCAGAATGGAGGAGATCCAGCCAGCAGTGTGTACATGATCACACCAGCACTCCAGCTGTGGAAACAACAGCTCAGTTTAGATTAGTGAGCTTCTTATATCCCAGAGGAACAAGAGATCAAAATAAGTTATGGAACATTAAAAAAAAGGGTTCATATATCAACTGTAGAACCCAATATCATAATTTCTATTTGCAAAGGCACAGTTTGAAAAGATGACTTTTAAATGAACATATAAGCCTAAATATAAGCTAAAATATTATTTGGGATTGTGTAAGTGCTAGTACTATTTTCCTAACTTACATATCCACTGCAGTGCCATAGCCTGGATGATGAGGATCCATGGAGCACTCAATGATTTCTGGAGCCAAATAACCAGGTGTTCCACATACCTCTGAGGTTTAAGTGAATAATGATAAATTTATTATAAGTAACTGAGTAGCTGACATACACTGACATACATTTTATTAAAAATGATTCAAATAAAAATGTTCATCTTATTACAAAGTAATCATTAATATTAAATAATAATTAAATGATCATTTATATTGTGAAAAAAAGCTATAATAATAATCATCATCATCATAATTATTGTTGTGTTAAATTTCTATGCTTATATTTAATCCGTTAATATAAGGCATCTAATTGTGTATTTTATACCCAACGTTTTATTTTATAAAACATTTTAAATGTTTTTTTTTATAAAACCTTTGTTAAAATATATATATATATATATATCAAATATTCTTATGTACAGTTGTATGCAAAAGTCTGACCATCGAATCAATTTACATATTTTGTTGATTTTTTAAGTGAAAAGAAGTACTGCTGCAGCAAACAAAAAGTTAAAAAAAATTGTGCAAATGTTAATGCTGATATTTTATATTTAATTAACTTAAAAATAGAATAACAAAGGATAGGCCATAAATCACTATTATGACTCATTAGACAGGTCAAAAATGGTCAGTAGGAATAATAATAAATTTACTGACTTTTAAACCCTTATGCTAACACTCAACAATCATGGGCTCCTCTAAGCAGCTGAATGAGGATTTAAAAACTAAGCTAATTGATGCCTACAAAGCAGGGGAAGGCTGAAAAAAAATAAAGCAATTTCCACTGTCCTAATATTTAAAAAGAAATCACAAAAATACACTGCTCTCATGGATATCAAACAATTGTAAACAAAACACACGTTTATCAAAAAATATATCTTTGTTAAATATAGGTGTGTAACAATTATTGGCACCCCTATGAATTATATTTGAAGATATTTTAAAAAATCTTAGTACACCTTGGAACAGGAAATTGTTCAACCATGACTTCCTGTTTCACAGGGGTATAAATATGAGCTAACACGTAGGCCAAATTCCCTTAGTCATTCATAACAATGAGTAAGACCAAGGAATATAGCTGTGGTGTGCGACAAAAGGTTGTTGAGCTTCACAAAATGGGAAGTGGCTATAAGAAAATAGCACAAGCATTACAAATGCCCATTTCCACTCTTAGGGCAACAATTAAAAAGTTCCATTTGTAAGAAAAAATGATGACGATGTAGAAGATCTCAAAGAAAAATAACTTTATTGCTTTATTTACTGTTGAGACAAGGTACAACTGAGCAGTTGAGAGTTAAGGATGTTGCACAAGGACTCAACAGTGGAAACTTGGCAGTTTTGGGATTTGAACTGATAACCTTCCAATCAACTATGTTAATTGCATGAATTGCACTGAAATGTAGTCTGAACTGCAAAAATATAAGAAACTACAGACAAGCTTCTGATTGCATAGAGTAGCATTCAAATTATTTTCATGTTTCTAAAATTCCCTAGGAAATCATTGCATGAAAGGCATGTGACTATGGTTAATAAAATAACAAAATCAGATTCAGAGGGATAAACATAAAGGACTTACCATTGAGCTTCTGCTGCGGTGCAATCTGGACAGCGAAGCCAAAATCAGTCAGTTTGATGTTCATGTTGTCATCCAGGAGGATGTTCTCAGGCTTCAGGTCTCTGTGAACTATGTTCTGGGAGTGAAGGAAGCTGATCACTTCTAGCAAAGCACGCATAATCTTTCTGAAAATAACACAGTGTTACATGTTATGTACAGTATGCCACAGAAACCAACACACTAACTGGAATGACACTTCGCTACAATGTGAAAGTTCCACCGAGACCTCTTTGCAATGTTCCTCTCGAGATCAATTCTCCACAAACAACATGCAGGAAAAGGAAAAGGAAATAGAGAGGTACTAGATGGGGAATTTGGAATAGACTTAAACGACCCGTTTTCCGCTGCCCAATATAACCCTAACTAATGCCCGTTCACTTAAGAACAAAATGCTTGAACTCGCAGCTTTAATGAAATATAACAGAGACTTTAAGAGAACGAATCTGCTTTGCATTACTGAAACGTGGCTAACGGAGAAGACTGATGATATAAACCTTGAGGGATATTCGCTAATTTGACTGGACCGCGATAGTCAGAAATCATCCAAAACCATTGGAGGAGGACTATGTATGTTTGTCAACGACAGCTGGACAGTAAACATTATGGTGTGTGGAACCTATTGTTCAACCCATTATGAACGATTATCTGTCTCATTTAGACCACACTACTTGCCCCGAGAGTTCGGACAAATCAATGTTATTGTAGTCTATGTACCTGGGCCAAATTTTGCACTTACAGCCGAGGGCATTGCTGCCAGCTACAACAAGGCATTGCGCAACTCAGCGGATGACCCAGTGTTTCTTCTTGGAGACTTTAACAATTGTGAAGTATACGCATTTTTGCTGAAATTGGAACAGTATATTACTTGTCTGAAGAGACTGGGCAAAACCTTAGACAAGGTTACACCCACCATTATGACGTTCAGACCATAATGTCATTCATCTCCTTCCAAAATATAGACAGATGTTAAAAAGGAATGAACCTGTCGTCCAGCAGGTTCAGTCATGGACTAAAGACTCAATTGAAAACCTCAGAGACTGTTTTGACAGCACTAATCTCACACATCTCGACAAGCGTACCTTGGTGCACTGAGGCAAGGACCCTTGTGCAGCACCAGGAACTTACAGAGCTGCTGGACCAGTTTGCCGACATCTTCACCTCCTCCCCCAGCCTGATGTATCTGGTCAAGCATGACATAAAAACCCCACCGAGAGTAGTGGTGAGACAGCGGCCCTATCGCGTTCCGGAGGCTCGTCGTCAGGCTATTGAGGAGGAGGTCAGCCTGATGCTCCGAGATGGCATCTTCCAGGAGTCCACTAGCCCCTGGTCCAGCCCCATCGTCGTAGTGCCGAAGCCCGATGAAAATATATGACTCTGTAATGACGTCTGGAAGCTGAACTCTAACTAGATAACTCTCTGATGGTGATAATTATCCCCTTCCCCAGGTGGACAACCTGGTGGAGAGGCTGGGGAGAGCCCAGTTCATCTCCACCCTGGACTAACCAAAGGCTACTGGCAGGTGGCCCTGAGCCCCGACAATAAACCCAAGACTGCGTTCAGCACCGCCAGCAGCCACTGGCAGTACTGGGTTCTCCCCTTTGGCTTCCACGGAGCTCCAGTGATGTTCCAACAATGGACGTCATCCTACAACCACACAGGCCATTCACAGCCACCTACCTGGACGACATCTTCATCCACTCCTCCACCTGGTCAGACCACCTACACCATCTGAGATACGTATTGGGGAGCCTGCGGAAAGCCAGGCTAATAGCTAACCCGAAGAAATGCCACCTCGGGCTCACCGAGGCACAGTACCTGGGGTATCACATTGGCAGGGGCTTGCTAAAACCCCAAGAAAAGGAAACAGAGGTCGTAAAGAAATACGCACAGCCTAAGTCAAAGAAACAGGTACATGCCTTTCTGGGGTTGGTGGGATACTACATTAGATTTGTGCCTAACTTTTCCTCTCTTGCCTCCCCCCTCCCACACCTCACAAAAAAGGGACAATCGGACCAGGTGCAGTGAACTGAAGAGACAGAGCATGCATTTCAAGCCCTCAAACAGGCTCTCACCAGCTCCCCGTCCTTCGAAACCCAGACTTTGATAGGCTCTTCATGGTCCACACAGATGCCTCCAAGACAGGGCTAGGAGCTGTCCTGTCCCACACCTTGGACGGGGAGGAGCACTCGGTCCTTTATGAGGTCTGCTGTGACAAAATATACTGCCATGGATAGAGAAGCTGGCAATAAAATAAGCCATAGAAGAGCTGCTGTGCTAACTGGCAGGTCGACACTTCACACTCGTGACCTACCAAGCGCCTTTGCAATGGATGGCCTGGGCAAAGGACACCAACGCCATGGTAACCAGGTGGTTTTTGTCGTTACAGGACCATGGAAACGCGAATGGCATCTCCTGCTGATTTGCCTTATGGGCCCTGCATCCACCGGCAGTAGGCTCAGAGTTGAGGGGGGAGTACTGTGATAGCGAGCATGCAGCACGCACACACAAACACAGATGTGCTCCTCACATGACTGCCGCTCAGGTGCTGAACGGACAGCTCAGTTTCAGCACCGCAAATGTTTTGGACAGCTTGACAGTGCGTGGCTGCAAGGTATGGTGGCAGAAGCACACACGGCTGGTGGTTAATGAATGGAGCGGCAGCAATTCATCCTCCAGCAGATGCTGGGACGATATAAGAAGCTCGCAGCAGCACAGAGAGGTGAGATATGTCTCTGTGTTTGATGTTACTGATTACAGGCGCAGATAGAGAAGACCCCAGCACCGACACGGGAAGATGGCCCTGCATGACACCTTCCACTAAAACCTTCACACCCTCTCCATTTCCCTCTCCTCACAAATAAATAAATAAAATAAACCAACACTGTTATCTGCATGTAAACAGCCCTCCGCAGCCTGAGTGATCACAATAGAGTGACGGGAAGACAACAAAAACGAGCACAACTGTTTGGTGGTGACCCCCATAGCTTTGTAAATAATTTAAATGTTTTTTATTCACAATTTTACAACACTAGGTGTTGTGAAATATGATACTCTGACAAAATGTGAACCTATGAGAATAGAGGTGGGATAGGTTATCAAAGTGCTCAGTAGAATTAAACCAAATAAGGCTACTGGTCCAGATGGCCTTAAGGGCATTGTTCTAAAAGAATGTGCAGAACAACTTTGGCATGTATGTACTAGGCTGTTTCTGGTCTTTTTAGATGATGATTTTGTACCAGTAGCATGGAAAAACACTACTGTTATTCCAGTACCAAAAACACCTCATGCCATTTCAAGCAACATTTAGATAAAACGAATGCTCATGTCAGAATTCTTTTTATGGATTTCACATCAGCATTTAATACTGTACAACCGCAAATTTTAAAACAAAGATTGCAAGATTTAGGTGTAAGTAGTTGGTTAATTTTATGGATTGAGAAATTTTTAAGAAATAGGCCCCAACAAGTCTGTGTAACAGAATCTCATCTGATTGTAAAGTCTTAAATTAAGGGTTACCTCAGGGATGTGTATTATCACCTCTGCTTTTCACTGTTTATATTAATGAACCTCAGTGTAACAGGGATGATCTCACTTTAATCAAATACACTGATGACTTGGTTTTAATTTCTTGCCAAATGGACACAAATAGTTCAACTTATTTTGAGTATATTAAAAGTATTGTACAGTGGTTAGATAACAGTCATCTACAATTGAACATTGAGAAGACAAAGGAATTATGTTGTGGGAATCAAAATAGGGCAGGTACGGCTGCATTTCATATGAACAAGTTATTATAAAAGGTGTAAAGGTAGAGCAAGTTTCAAATTTTAAATATTTAGGTACAATCATTGATAACAAATTCTCATGCCAGGCCCATACTCATGATGCCCTCCCTTCGGGGCGCAGGCTACATATACTGCTCACTAAAAAGGGCATATATAAACGATCATTTGAATTTTTGAATTAATAAACATGGCCAACCTTGTCTCTTTCTCACTCAGTGTAACTTTCTCAGTGAGATAATCAAACAGCTCTCCTTTTTTCATCCTGTTAGTAAGAAAGTAAGAATAAATATCACAGTTTTATGTTCTTCTACAGTGCACAGGGAGATTTTATATACAGTGAAGTTGCTTTTTTATAGATAATGTCTATTGAGTAGTGTGCCAGTAGTAATGTACTCACAAGTCAAAGACCAAGAAGAAGAAGGCTTTTGTCTCATAGCAGTCCTTCAGTTGAACTATAGAGAGAAAGTATAGTGTATATATACAGATTTATGATAATAAACAGTATATTAAAGTAGAAATTTGTATAGTATCATAAATATTAGTCATACAGTTTTTGTATTTTGTATTTAAGTTATACAAAAAAGAACTTTATACATGCCTAGTGGTATAATACTAAAAACCTATTCTGAGTCATTTTTATGCCTCTGCCTCTTCAATTAGCGCAATATTTCCAAAACAATTGGTTGAATGTTTGTAGGATATATTAGAATTACAGTGTTAATTGTTAATATATCCTACAAACATTCAAAGAAATTGTTTTGGAAATATTGTGTGTCCATGTGTCTGTCTGTCTGTCTGTCCAAGATTCTCATTAGCATGACATCTCAAGAACGAGTGGTTGAATGTTTGTAGGATTTGTATTGAATTATCATTGTAGCCAAGAGATGAACTAATTAGATTATGGATTTGATCCAGGGTCAAGATCACAGCAAGTTCATATGTCTGAAATATTTTTCCTTCAATAGCTTCCTTCATGTTTTTGGGAACTGGGAGGGCACGGATGTTTCACCTTCTTTTATGTTATGGCCTGACTCCAGACCAGGCTCTAACAAGTTCTATTTTTATGTTTCTATGCTGTAGACTTGAAGATACTTTTGAGAGTGATGTTACAATAATACAACCCCAATTCCAAAAAAGTTGGGATGCTGTGTAAAATGTAAATAAAAACAGAATTCAATGATTTGCAAATCTCATAAACCCATATGTTATTCAAATAGAACATAGAAAACATATCAAATATTTAAACTAAGTAAATGTACCATTTCAAGAAAAAAATAAGGTAATTTTTAATTTGATAGCCGCAACACATCTCAAAAAAATTGGGACGGGGCAACAAAAGGCTGGAAAAGTAAGTGTTAATAAAACGAAACAGCTGGAGGAACATTTTGCAACTAATTTGGTTAATTGGCAACAGGTCAGTATCATGATTGTGTACAGAAAAAATATCTTAGAGAGGCAGAGTCTCTCAGAATTAAAGATGGGATGGAATCTGGATGGAAACATATGTTGCGCTAAAACCTGTATATAGCTTTCAGCATCGATAGTGCCTTTCCAGATGTGCAAGCTGCCCATTCCATAGGCACTAATGCACCCCTATACCATCAGAGATGCAGGCTTTTGAACTGAGCACTGATAAAAAGCGGGTGGTTCCTCTCCACTTTAGTCCTCTTTAGCTTAAAGGATGCGGCACCCACGGTTTCCAAAAAGAATTTCAAATTTCGATTCATCTGACCACAGAACAATTTTCCACTTTGCCTCAGTCCATTTTAAATGAGCTTTGGCACAGAGAAAATGGTGGCGTTTCTGGATCACGTTCACATATGGCTTGTTCTTTGCATGATAGAGCTTTAACCAGCATTTGTTGATGGCACGGTGAACTGTGTTCACAGACAATGAGTTCTGGAGGTGTTTCTGAGCCCATGCTGTGATTTCCATTACAGAATCATGCATGTTTTTAATGCAATGCCGCCTGAAGGCCCGAAGATCACAGGCATGCAATACTGATTTTCACCCTTGTCCCTTGCACACAGAGATTTCTCCAGATTCTCCGAATTCTTTGATGATATTATGTACTGCAGATGATTAGATATTCATAGTCTTCGCAATTTTACGTTGAGGAACATTATTTTGAAAATGTTCCACAAATTGTAGATGCAGATTTTCGCAGATTGGTGAACCTCTGCCCATCTTTACTTCTGAAAGACTCTGCCTCTCTAAGATACTCTTTTTATACCCAATCATGTTACTGACCTGTTGCTAATTAACCTCCAGCTGTTTCATTTAAGTAACACTTACTTTTCCAACCTTTTCTTGCCCCTGTCCCAACTTTTTTGACACATATTGCGGCCATCAAATTCAAAATTACCTTATTTTCTTCATAAAATGGTACGTTTACTCAATTTAAACATTTGATGCAAATCATTGCATTCTGTTTTTATTTACATTTATTTACATTTTAAACAGCATCCCAACTTTTTTGGAATTGGGGTTGTATAATATGTTGCGGTTTATGAATGTTCTAAAGAACAAGACATCTATTCAGAAACAGACAATAACATAATTGAGAACCAAGGTTTGCATGAGAAAAGGGAAAATGTATGTACAAAATATCCAAAGGAGATATGCAAGGAGCTAGCAGGTCAAATGTGGTTTCACATGTATCACATATAAAACAGGAGCTGAAAACTTTTTGAATTTTTTGTTATTTGTGATTATGAAGGAACAATATGTGTCTTGATTTTGTCCTAAAGGTATGCAAAGTTTTGCTTTCAACTGTAAATGAAAGAATGCATGTCTTGATTGTTCTTGGATTTGGTTGTCTGCTATCTAGTATGAAAAGAATGAATTCTTACTTATGTTCTCTTGCCCACACACTTTCCTCAGGATCTCGATCTCTTTCACTGTGGCTTCCCTGATCTCCGTAATCTCTTGAGGTGTCATTTTATCTGATGGTGTTATGTCAATGATTTTTACCGCATATTCCTGAGTTGTACGTTTATTTACACAGCGTCGGACCACGCTGCTGACTCCCCTGTACAAGAAATTCGAAATTCAGAAAACTTTGAACATCTTGCCTACAATGTAATCCCTGAGCATATATATATATATATATATATATATATATATATATATATATATATATATATATATATATGCTCAGGGATTACATTGTAGATTACATATATATATATATATATATATATATATATATATATATATATATAAAAACAGGCTAACATCTCAAATACATACATATTCACTGGTTTAAATAATTTCTAAAGATGGTCTGGGTGATATAAATCTTCTTTTTTTAAAAAAAAAAAAACATGCACTTTTTACCTTTTTATTACTTGCTACCTTTTTATTCATTGCTAAATTAAAAATACACCATTTCATGAATTTGCTTTGTCCTCTCCGGGCCAAAAAGTGTGCCAAGCAAATGCCTGAAATTTAGCATCTTTAATTTAGCAGTGAATAAAAAGATAATAAGTAGACTGAAGACTGAAACAGAATGCAACATTAATGAATAATAGGTTTCCTTTCATTTTTTTAAAAAATAATGAAGTCTTTCAGGTAAACACAGAGCATTTTATATGGATGTGGATAAGGATTTTTCCACACCCTAGATTGCCACCCCAATAAAGTCACTGGGTCTAACCTGTCCACACCATTGTAAGAGGTCTGGCTACGCCCCTGCTGTAGGTATGAGAGTACTCATATATGGTTTGGCACTGACCAGTCATATGGCAATGATGAGCAAATGCCCTGTCTTGTTATACATTCACAAGTGAAATTACACTTGAATTAACTAATAAGTCCTCATGGCAATAAGATGTGAGACAGGAAAAATGAACACATCAGATTTTACTGAGATAAAGATAAATTATCTAGTGTTCCAGGCACTCACAGCTTGTATTAACAGACAATATACAAATATACTGCAATAAAAATCTACAATTGTGACCTTGTGTAGCTTAAACACATCACTGCTACCTTCCGAGGATCTCCTTGGGATCATATTTTTGGTAGAACTCCTGAGCTCCCACCCAGTCTGGGATCTCGTCATCTTTGGTCATGATGATGGTTTCACAGATTATCCAAGGAAACTCAGGTGCAACCTTAATGAGAGCAGACAACACTTCAGTGTCACTGTAGAAATTATGGAAATGTTATTAATTCCTTAGACGGTCTACCAGTTTGTCCAGCTTGTGATGATCAACGACGGAGTGTCTTATTGGAGCAACTGAATCGGTTCCCTTTCACTATCTTGGTCAGGAAGTGTACACTACTAACTGCTGCTGCTGTAATTATAAAGGCTGGCCTGTGCTCAACCCAGGATTCATTCACAGTATACACATAGGCCTACTGAACATCCTTTCAACACACTCAGTCAGTACTTTTGACTAAAAGGTATAGAGCTGTAATGATTTATAATTGCACTATTCAGTGCTACCCAGAAGAAGATGGGTTCCCTTTTGTGTCTGGTTCCTCTCAAGGCTTCTTCCTCATGAGCTTTTCCTTGCCACTGTCATTGGGGATCTAAATCTATAGCTTTGCGGCAATGTCTATTGTCAGTACTGTCTACTGTTAACAGCGCTTTACAAATAAAACTGGATTGACCATATAGCCATTGTAAGCCAATCTAGCTAAAGAGCAACTGAACGGCATAGTAAGAAGTGGCATATCAAACTACACACAGTGCCATTTATGGGTTATGATGACATTCTCAGCTGTTACAGTTCTGACATAGTATTTATTCCGGTAATACCCGGTCTCGAAAGGAGCGATTGTAACCTAGTGCAGCTAATGAAACCCTAAAAGGACGAAAATTCTCCTGCATAGATGACTATTCATTTGGCAGATAATATCGGCTGTATTACAGTTACGTTTACTATTGATACCCAAAATGGTGTGCAGGCTTCAGTCGCAATGTAAATACAATTTGGCTTCCGCGGACGCTATTCTCCATCTCGCGCTACGCCGCTAAACCGGCGACTTACGTAAACGGTTGACATAACGGGTACGATGTCACGACAAATCAGCGAAAAACAAATCGCATACCTTGATGCATCAGTATTCTCTGCTGTTTGTTTGTTTGTTTAAGTGTAGTTCCGATTTTTTGCTTCTCTAGACGTCCAAATCAGTCCATGATGCAGCAACAGTATGTTACTGTGCACGCGGGCGCGAGCACAAACTGCAACACGCGAAAGGGCAGTGAGAATGTCACGCTCCAAAAATAAAATAGTCCGAGCGGCTTATAGAGCCTGACACACACACACACACACACACACAGTGCACGACGTGCCTAAAGCTCACATTGATTGATTGATTGTACCTACGAGTCAGGCCTTTGATAACAAATCTGCTATTTCATTCATTTTAGTGAACAATAAATGCGTTTCGTTTGCACTTTCTAATCACATATCAGTGATTCTCAGTGCATGCTCAAATCGCTGATGTTATGAAGCCAGTGTGTGCAATTGTGGTTATTTAATTGTCAATGAAAACTTGAATGCAATTAATTAAAAATGCATTTTTAATTAAAGAAGAGCCTGAAGTCTGTATGTCAGTATATCCACTTACTAGGAATGACCTAGCAGAAATGACCTAGCTGGGTATATACACTTATAAGTTATTTACTCCACGAGCCACCTGTCCTCTTCAATCAGTACAGTACGGGTTGAACATAATGGCTATCACGTCTGCATTCTGCATCGAAAAAGATGCCGGTGATGATGTCGCTCATTTTGAACCGTGTAAAAGATGTGCTGTGGATGTCATCAGTGGATGTTCATCAGAAGTCGAAAAAAAAAAAAATAATAATAATAAAAAAAATAATAATAATAATAATAATAATTTGCCTACTGAGTAGGCTCTGCAATAATTCTCCATTTCAAAAAAGAAACAGTGGTTTTAAGGTTTATTGTATTTTTGTTCAGTCACATGTACGGTTATCTTCCGAAACTACATACAATATGCAATTCTGAAATTCATAGCAAGTTAACCAATATATATATATATATATATATATATATATATAAAAATCAAAAAAAAGTTTTGATCAATTACACAGTGCCTCATCCTAAGAAATGCATATAACTTCTAAAGTTCACTCTGTTATATATGCATGCAAATTAAGAATAGTCCTAATCGATGTCTCCATTCCAGTCTCAGGGCAAACCTGCAAAAGAAAGAGACAGATCATATTAGTGTGCAGTTGTGCAATTGGTTTGCATGCACTCATCGCTATACTAGTGAGCTCTTTCTTTTTAGTAAGAAGGAAACCTTGATCAAACAATATGGTGAAACTAATGTATGTAGGCACACTTTAAACCTCAGTGGAGACAGAAGAACCCATGTTGTTCAGTGTTCAGCTAGGAAATGTGCAATAATCTTGCAACATTAAAATTGTACAGAAACTGTTGGTGCCTCTGATGAGTCTATCAGTACATTAACATGGACAACAATAATCAGATATTAACCCGACTAAGATACTACTCTGATTAAGAAACTACCGTGTAAACAGTGATTTCTGATTACCTTAATCTGGCTAAAGTCATACTCAAAGTAAACACAAATCAAATTAAGACATGTGGAGTATTCCTGTTTTAGTCACATTATCAAAGTGCATTATATATATGTTAATCACCGTAACCACACTATTAATGTCATGTGGGAGTTAATAATAAGTTAATAACAAATTATTAAGTTACTAATTAGATTACTGCTGTCCATGTAAACATAGCCTATATGGCTATTACAGTTAGCTTGCTTAGTCCGAACTATCATGCTTTACAAGCTCTATATAGCTATTACTGTTTCTCATTTGAACTAAAACACTGGACAGTGCATGGCCCCAAGTGACAACAGGAATAGTCGTTACATGCCCACAAAAGAAAAACTGTGACCCACGTGATGCTTTCTAGTGCGAATGCAAGGTCAGGTCTGCTTGCTAAGTCCCTCAAACTCAAAGAAACCATTCAAGCATGGATGCATTGATTTGGCAAAGCTTATGTGGCCACTATGAGAAATAATTAGTCAGACTTTATACTGCAGACTGTGGTCCTCATTGACTTCATTAGAAAGCTGAAGGCACCTATGATAAAACGATCAGAGCCACATTGTGCTTGAATTCCAGAATTTGAATTTAAAAGTTCTGAACCTTCTTATGTCATAATAGTTGAGAACAGAGAAAATCTTGATATGTTCACTAGACCCAGTCATAGCCTTTATGAAGACACCAAAAGTTATCAGCCATTATTGTTTACATTGTGTTAATTGAAGCATGAAAAAATGCTTGCGCGGACTCTGATCTTTCTTTCGTGGGTATTCACAGTAATACAGTGATGAACTTATACTAATTTATTCAACTGAGCATCATCAACATCACTTAAATGTTGAAAACTCACAGAATATACATCAATCTCAACTTGGATATTCTCCACAATTCTGTCATTTACACGGAATTCATCAAAAAAAGCTTGACTGAGTGGTCCACAAAATCTTTTTAGACGCTGAATGTCACTGTAATTCACACGTGACACTGGAAGACGGTCCGTGTACAGTGCAGGCTTAGTTTAAGCCAGTTTACACTGACCCTTGGCCCTTGTAAGGATAGTGTTTTTCCACAAACCATTATAACTATCTCGATGTATGGCTTGTTCAGGGTAGACCATTACTCAAAGCCTATTGGCTGAGTTCGGTCATGTGACTGGACTGTGATCATTTTCTCACAGTAGGCTATGGACTTTGATAAATTTTCCATAGCATGGCATTATTTTTAAATGGAAAATTCTGTGACCATGATCTTTCGATCATCCAAGTACATTTGAGAGATCATTCTTCAATGTTCAATCAACAGCCGTGGATGCACAACTCCAAAAATACAGTTTTGTGACTCTGATAGTTTTTTCATTGTGGTCTTCAATTACAAATGCCTGAGTCCTCCACCTAATGGTGAAGTTTATATCCAATTTATGTCTGTCAGGTCTTTAAACAGGTTCAAAACATCCATTTTCTCTTCGAAATCTCCAGAGGAACTGACATATGACTAAATGTCCTTCTGAAATATGGTTTTGTTGCTTGAAAGCACCTAAGAAATTTCAAAACTAAAGAAAAAAAATAAAAAATTCTTAGTTCCTTAGATGGTCAACTTAAAACCGAAAGAACCTCACATCCTAAATCTCCAAAATGCAATTTAAAAAAAAAAAAAAAAAAAAAAGTATGTGCTCAGTTGAGGTAGATAATTTTTTTATTCAATTAGAAGACAAGCGCATAAACAATGATGGAAACACATTTATTGAATAACTTCCTCAGTGTGCATAAAAAAAAAAAAGTCATGTGGCTTTGCCTCAACAAATCATGTGGTTGGATAATTGGCTCAGAAATGTGTTTTTCTGTGGGTGTGGTGGGTCACATAACTGGACTAACCAGTCGACCAATCTCTTTTAGTGATGTGTCGTTCATGAACGATTCGTTCATTTTGAACAAATCTTTAATATGACTTGGGAACAATGAGTTGTCTCGGAGAGTGATTCATTCATTTTTCACCACACATGCACTGCAACATCCCCAGGTTCTGAGGTTCTGTATAGGAAACAGAAACGTTTAGTTCACCTCTCGAGTCTTCGGTTCGAGTCATTCATTCTTCCAGTGAACGCCGCATAAGCGATGCACCATGCAGTACAGCAAACGGGATAAACGAATGACTCAAACACGAAGATTCGAGAGGTGAACTAATCATTTGTTTCCGGGGAACAGACATGACAAAAGAACGCCCCGGATCAGGAGGTGAAGTGAACTAACTGAAAGGCTATGCAGACAGGCTATCAGTCTGCATAGCCTGAAGACCCAGCTAAGCAATGAATTAATATTTTGTGTTTCTCATAATTTGGCCTTGGTTGCATTAGCCTGTAGTTTATTTTATAGTTTATTAAGTACTAGATGTGTTGGGGAATTTAACATGCAACATTTTAATTATATTCTGCTGAAATGAACAAAATTAACGGAATTACTAGAAAAAAAGATTCGTTCATTTTGCTGAACGAGATTCAAAGATCCGAGTCAGTAAAATGATCTGACCTTCACATCACTAATCTCTTTGCACAGCATTTCATATTATTGTTTTTGTCATTCTGAAATGCCTGAAACAAAGTCTGTCACCAAAATTATTTGCTATAATTACCTCCAAGAACTGTCTCACATAATTCCATTCCCAAATATCAGGCATCCGATCGCAAGATAACATGGGGTTTGTGATGGCATTTCATCGGCACACTCTGAAGCGCAAGTCATTTATTGTATTGCAAAAAAGAGGCACAGTGGCTTCCCCGGATGCAACAACTTCCATTTGTATTGGTACTTTGCAGCAGTTACCCCAGAGTTTGTTCTCTTGAACACATGGGATGGAAACGGTGCTTTCTTCGCAAATGCTTTACACGATATTCCAATGATGACCCTGTTTGCCATTAAACTCACTGCTCATGGCCTACAATAGCAAAGACTTCAATAGCAAAGACTTTAAATAATGATTCTAACCAGAATTCTGATATACATATCAGATCATGAAACTGATCATGAAAATTTTTTTACCATACAATTCCCACACAACAAAACGGTGTCTAAATCGTGCCAAAAATCATACAGTGCAAACCTAGCTTGAACACCCGTCACAGATACATACCGTTAGAGAATTTGCATTGTTTGAGCACCTCACTGAACCCTTCACACAGTTTGAGGTCACTCTGTGTCTGCGCACATTCGAGGAACTGTTTCAGCTCATAGGTGCAGGGATTCTGCTGCACTGGCTCCTGCTGATACATGGGCTGCTGCTGGTACATGGTCTGAGGCTGATAAGGCTCCTGGAGGATTCATTCATTCAGTGTTATTTATTGCCCAGACACAAGCATGCACATTGTGGCTAAAAAAACTGAATATTCTTTTGGTGGAAAAAAAAATTATACATAGCATATAAACCTGTGGATGTGAAGTTATTTCATGTTATGCATTTACCTGATAGGTGACATCAGGCCTGGCAGCCTCTGAGCTTCCGCCACCGCTGAAGCCGCCTGTCATGGCATGGCCGATCGTGTGACCCACGGCGGAGCCGACCGCAACACCCGCTGCAGTACTGGCCATCTGGGCAAACATACCTGGCTGTCTGGGGGCAGCTGCAGAAGGTGCAGTCACAGCAGTTGCAGGGGCACGTGCAGGAGCGGGTGGAGGTGCTACTCTGGCCACCGGTGGAGGTGGTGCCGGGCGGGATGAATAGCTGTGATGTGTGTGTAAAGATCAACAAGGTGTAAGAACCGATGCAATCTGTGTAATAGCTGATTGTTGACAATCTCAGTAATTTGCAGTGTAACCTGTTGGTTTAGACAACCACATATATCAAAGGACTGAAGATTTCAGTTATTCAAGATCTTCTGAATGTTAACAATCAGTACGTTTACATGGACAACAATAATCCAATATTAACCCGATTAAGACAATACTCTGATTAATAAACTACCATGTAAACAGCGATTTCTGATGACCTTAATCCGGCTAAAGTCATACTTGAAGTAAACACAAATCGAATTAAGACATATGGAGTATTCCTATTTTAGTCGACGTGCATTACAGACATGTACACACTAGAGATGTCACAAGAACCAATACTTCGGTACCAACATTCTTAAAACGTGATGGTACTCGTTTTTCTGGAGTAGCGTTAGAACCGTTTCTAATGCAGGTACCGAGGTTGCAATTCTTCCGGACCTGATGGGGGCAGCAAATACACGCAAGTGTTTTAGTCGGTCCACAAGTGGTGAAGAACAGCAGCAACAACTACAAGCACACGGGAAACATTACAGAAGTTTAGCTCCACTGCGACTCGTTGAGAGGAAAGGTGGTAGGTGGTATGGAATATGGAAATACTTCGCATTCGAGGCGGGTGACAACAAACATATAATTGATGCTGTGAAGCCGGTGTGCAACCGATGCTATCGTTCATTTCAAACAAAGCGAGGAAACACCTGGAATTTGGCGAAGCACCTGAAAGACGGTCCATATAATCTGTTTGTTTGAGGCAGCTGGCATTGTAGCCGTGAAACCAGTTAACTCCATGTAATGCTTGCGATAGCCAGTTATTTGTTAACGACGCTAGTGCATTGCAATGTTATAAAATACCTCCTAATGGGCCACCATGCATCGCCATTCAGCCCGTGTCCTGTCAGCAACATGTGGCCTAATGTCACAAATAATTATTCTAATGTTCATGCTTTTAATAAATCTTTCTGGCCTGCCACCATATCAGTGAATTTAAACTAATGCTTGCATTCAGAGTATAAGGTGTGTGTGTGCACGTGTGCGTTTAGGAGTGCACCTCCACTGTAGCCTCCACTCATTGTCAGACAGTGTTTGATAACTAAAATCTCTCTCTCTCTCTCTCTCTCTTTGCCAGTATCAGCCAGAGGAGCATGTCCTCCAGGAGAGTTTTTAATTAAATTTTTAAAATTTTATTGTTATACCACACCGTGGTATAGACTTTGGTATCGAGTACTTTTGGTGGTATCGGTACCGACTATTAGATTTTTGGTATTGTGACATCACTACTACACACCTTAATCACACTATTAACGTCATGTGGGAGTTTTCACCGCATTTTGCGCCAGGACACACACACACACACAAACACACATATACACACACGGCAGTGCTCAACCGTTTTATGGCAAACAAGAGAGCATGGCTGTGTCCTAAATCGCGTACTTCCTTACTATATAACAGGTGAGATACATGTATCTCGGCCACTATATAGTGGGCAAGTATGTAGTTTCTGACGCAGCCCACGGCTTCAAGCAGTCATCTATCTGCACGTATAGCATGACAAATAATTAACTGCACTTGAAGCTTTCATAAAAATAAAAATGAAACACCCAAAACTGTATACAGTACCATAAAGAAGACGAACTGTATGTTGATAAGTGAATCGATCTATGTTCTATAACATGTAAAACGGGAACATGAAAGGAATATTCTAAAAGCAACTCAAGTAAAAACCTTAATCAGAATATTGTCTTATTCAGAATAAGGTCAATAATTAAATTACTGTTGTCCATGTAAACGTAGTCTGTTAGTTGTAAGACTGTGATTGGACTGCTGCTGTTACAGTAAGGCTGTTTCTTATCAATCAGAGCTTAATATACTCAAATGAGGGCTGACATTCTTTTAAGAAAGGCCTTCTAATGGCAAATTTCTAAACGCCATAAATGTAAACGTACTTAATGTTTGAATAGCTGATTTATGTTCGAAAAATTAAAAAAGTACAAGTTTGTGGAACCCATGATGTCAACCCACGTTCACAAATGGCGCTGTTATTAGACATAACTTCACATTACATGTGGTAGGCATTTGGTCTTTAAATATTACTCACTTCATTATTTTGTTTGCTAATCACGTACTAGTTTACATCCAGAGTCTAAATAAAATCTCAGTAAGAGTATGATAGCAAGCAAGATAGCTAATGTGGTACGACAATTCAGGCAGATATTACCATGACTTTAGCTAAGTCTTGCTATGCTAGCTGGTTGGTTGAGAGTTATCATAGCTATCTTACCTTGGAGGAGCCATCCTCGAAGTTCGGCTGCGGCTTCCTCTAGGCATTTTAAATATTATAAATATTTACAACCAATATTTAAAGCTTTAAAGCAACGTTACGCCGGTGTCTTCTGTGTTCTGGTTCTCCGACCTTCAACCTTCCGAGATAGTAGTAATGCGCCGTTCGTGAATGAGTCGATTCTTTGAACCGGCTCTTTTAGTTGAACATGTGTAGCCCACTCCCATATATGAGTCGGTTCTTTTTTCTTTAACTACATGTAGGCAATTGTGTTACTCTAGGAGTATAATTTAATCAAATTGCTTCCACGGAAACCTCTTTTTAGCATATGTTCATGAATGGTGAGGATCCGCAGCACTGCTGTTTGTTAAAGATATACCTGCCCGTATTGCATGTGGTCAAGTGATTATCAGTATTAGTGGAAAATTAAGTTTTTTTTTTAATGAAGCACAGACACCGCAGATACATAATAACATTAATGCAAGGATGTTATTCACATTGTAGCACATCCAGATTTTTTTCACTTAGTCCGGGTTAAATGAAAAAAGGCGACGAATCGTTTGGGAGGCGAAAGAGTCGGCTCTTACTGGTCAGCTGATAGAAAGTTCATCCGGGGAACTTTCCAAACTGTTACATCATTCAAGACCCCTTGTCGCAGCCTTTTGTGTATTATTATCTCATTTTTAAAATAAAGCAAGAAACTGAATTGGCATGAAAATACTAGAATATCTGAAAGAAAGAGATCATGCTGATCCAGTTGAATGGAAATATGTCAGCACATAGAACATAATAATTTATGGTGCAGATATATAACCTCAGCCCAAACAACAAAAGATTCACATTTTATTATCTACATAGAAATACAATTCTGTATTATCACACCGTGCAAGCATCGTTTAAACCTCATCTCATCGGGTAATTCTCAAATAAATGCGATTAGTTTATGTGCAGTAATGGCCCTCCATGACTTCTCCTTGGTGTGAAGCCAAAAGCAGTTGGGTAGTTGTTCTTCCCACTGCAGCGGGAAAGCTACAACCAGCTTCTCGCTGCTGTATGTCTAGCTAATATTACTCATTAGCTTTGAAAACGAACGTCATTCTCGGTGTACATTTTTTAATGTTCATCTTGGAAGTCAGGACATACTAATTAACATAAAGAGGTAAGAGTGATTTATAACGACATTGTCGTAGTAGCTAGCCTGCTAATTTAGCGTATCCTTGGCTGTAGCCTACATTTCGTATTAGCTAGCTAGTGTTGCTTATAAGCTAATGGAAGAACTAGTTAGCTGTATCCTTTCAGTCGAGTAAACTAAAAATCATGGTTAATTTTTATGTGCACACATTTAGCTAGTAACCTTGTAATAGCAACACGCCAGTTGGGCCGTGTAGCTAATTAGCTAGCTAACTACCCTTTTAACTACAATATTAGATGACCTTTAGCTTCTTGTAAATCCTTTGCTAGGTAATTTAATCCTCTCGCTAATAACCACTGTTGATTTAGAGAAATAGACGATTTGAAAACGGTCTTAGAAGCTGGATATTTTAATCGTTATAAATTCTGTGCGATTTGAGTTAGACATGATACACAGACGTTGCGCAGTTCCAGCTCTGCGGTGCTTTCTCGTTTTCATATATTGTAAACGAGTTTGCGGACTTGCTTGGTTTACTGAAAATATGTTGCACAGGGCTTAATAAATATACATAAACCCAATTCGGTATATTTTAGTAACGTGAAACACATTTAAATGTAATTTTATTCAAGGTAGTGTAGCAGTTGTTGTTTATTTTATTAGTGCTTCTTTAGTACAGTTGATAGAAAACGAATACGCCCACTTTAAAAAATATATATTTTTGTTTCTGTAAACATCATGGGTTTAAATGGTTTTCCTGACACAAACAACACAGCATAACAAATGAATATAGTATATCCATTTTAATAATAATAGTCAAAAAACATTCGATTGACAACTGAATTTCCTCTTTTCTTAAGTAAACACCCCCACATTCAGTACTTGGCACCTTTGGCAGCAACTACAGCTCCCAGTCTTTTTGGGCAGTGCTCCACAAGGTTAGCACACCTGGATATGGAGATTTGGAGCTGTTAAAACTGGGAGAACTGGTTTTTGCTAATGGATAGCAGCCTTCATGCCACTCCATAAATTTTCAGTTGGATTTAGGTCAGGGCTTTTGTCCCTAGTAAGCCACTCCATGGTAGCTTTGGCCATATGCGACAATATGCTTCCACCACTATGCTTCACATTTGGGATGGTGGTGTTCGATACTGATGTTACGTTTTTGACATTTGTGCCAACTTTTTTTTTTTTACTTTGTTTTTTTTTTTTACTTTGATTGTTGCTGAATCCTTCAGGTGCCTTTGTGGTGTCAAACTTCAAAATGGACTCCACATGGACCTTTTTTGAGAAATGGGTTTCTTCTTGCCACCCTCTCGTACAGGCCAGATGTGTGCATTGTCTTTTGATATTGTTGTGCGATGCACGTTTTCTACAAAATTATGCAAATGTAAATTCCTCTGAGTACATTGGAAGAATTGATGATTAGCCTGTGATGCTGAGTTGATTTCTGGGTCACAGGTTAAGTGATGTAGGGTCAAGGAATTAAGGAGGCGTTTGGGATATATTCCTAGGGAGTCCAGAACATTTTGGTGATAGTCCTTCAGAGCCTAGAAACTCGATAACTTTGAGCAGTTAAATCACCAAACTTACCCGGTCTCTACCCCTTCAGTACTGGAATTGGGGAATCCCATGCTATGACTTCATTATTAAACTCTGACACTGCAGATCTGAGTATTTTCTTTCTCTGCAGTAAGGAGAGAGATGTCGTACTACTCATCATCGTCATCTCGCAGTTCCTCCAGAAACTTGGAGTGTAAGGTGTATGTGGGAGATCTAGGAGGAGGAGCTGCTAAAGGAGAAATTGAAAGGGCTTTTGGCTACTATGGCCCTTTGCGCAGCGTTTGGGTGGCCAGGAACCCTCCTGGTTTTGCTTTTGTGGAATATGAAGATGCCAGGGATGCAGAGGATGCAGTGAAAGGAATGGATGGAAAGTAAGCATATTTAAACTTTTGCATTTTAGAAATTTATGAAACACTATACTCTCTCTCTCTCTCTCTCTCTCTCTCTCTCTCTCTCTCTCTCTATATATATATATATATATATATATATATATATATATATATATATATATATGAATGAAACCCTGTAACGATAAGACAAACCTATCTACGTAGTCTGTTAGCTTGTGGAGAACACTACCTGGAGAACAATTTAGGACATAAATTTCCATTGCAGTTAATTAGAGATGCTGTCGAGCTGTCCTTTTTGTCATCAGAGGATAGGGATTATGGCTCATGCACCGTTTTTTTTTTTTGTTTGTTTTTTTTTTCTCTCCTCCTCATATTTCAGGCTACTGGGTGGCTCTCGGATTCGCGTGGAGCTGTCCACTGGCATGTCTAGGAAGAGCCGATATGGCCGATCCAGCCGCCGTCCATTTGATCCAAATGATAGATGCTATCAGTGCGGAGACAGGGGACACTATGCTTACGACTGCTACCGCTTCAGCAAGCGAGGACGTCGAAGCAGGTGCAAAGTGGTTCATCACCACCCAAACCCCCCCCCAGTGTTTCAGAGCCTAATGTGCCTCTAACCGTTACACTCTGCCAATAAATGCTTTTCAGATTTACTGTGATGTTGTTCCATGTGAGCCAAGAAGTGCCTTGTTTTCCTTTACAGATCCCGGTCTCGATCTCGCTCCAGATCAAGGAGCCGCCGCAACCGTTCACGATCTCGAAGCCGCAGCTATAACCGGTTGGAATTTTTATTATGTTATTATTTAAAGCATTCAGAATGACTGTAGTGTACTCAATAGATACAGTAATACAACATGACATACAGAATCTCTTAAATACGTAGTTTATACTCATTCTCACACAACCTGAAACATACAGCATGATCAAGACCTGGAACTACACCAAGATCCAGTCCCTCAAAATAACTGTAGTATGATTGCTATAATCATCATACTACACATTTTACAGAACCTAAAGTAGGCAAGGGTTATAATTATTATCATGGCTAGAAAGCCAGACTTGTAAAAATCTTTATATACAGTTAAGAAAACTAGTACAACTGTGTACACATGCACTGGCTCGGAGTCTCAGAGGTGCCTTCGCTCACCCAGATTGGAAACTTTAGACTTAATTCCATGAGTAAATTCATTCATCAATGTTCAGTAAGTGCTTTATTCTAGTCAGGATTCTGGTGGATCCAGAGCCTATCCCAGGAATGCTGGGCATGAGGTGGGATAGGTGGGAATACACTCTGGATCAGGCACTAGTCCATTGCAGGGCACAATGCGCGCGCACACACACACACACACTCACATTTACATCACACCAAGAGTGCACCATTTACCAAGAGGCTACCAGTTATTGAGAGTTGGGAGAAAACCAGTGGGGAGACACTGACTGATTTAGAGGGAAAAGATTAGGTTAAAATATAAATAAATAAAACCAACAGAGGTGGCATGACACTGCCCAAACTTTCCAGGTTCTCTTGTTCCAGGCTGCATTAAGAGGGCACATTTGTGGGAGAAGTAAGCATTGTCACTTTTCCCTAATAAATAGACGTTTTCTTCCTCTGTCTCTTAGGAGGCACCGTTCTCCATCTTATTCAAAACGCAGGAGCAGGTAAGGACTTGGAAATTTATTCGATCACAGTGTCTGTAACTCCCATTAAAGGTTTCTTAATTTTTTCACTGGACCTAATATAATTTAACTAAATAAAGTAAGTAATATGCATTATTTTTGTTTTGTTTTAAAACCATCAAGGTCTGGCACTCCAGCTCGCTCAAAATCGAGGACTCCTGCTCGGAGGTATGATACCGGTCTAGGATTGTTATTTCTCCTCCTGCTTTTGGTGAGCCTAGCCCTGACGCAAGAATGCTGTATGATTTTTACCTTTTCAGTCGCTCTCGGTCACGCTCTCGATCTGGATCTGCCTCGCGCTCTCGCTCCAGATCCAGGTCCCACTCTCGCAGCCTTAAGAGGCGCAGGTAGGTTCCTGGTCTCCAACCACATCATACCTGCTTTTCTATAACTGCCCTAACTGTGTCATTCTTCTGATTAAATATCTAAAAGCATGTTTTTGCTTAAGAAGTTAAATTGTGCGAAATAGAATATCTTCAAGGCCCCACCTATCATATTTATGAATTAACAGTCAGCTTAGATAAGCCTGTTGATCATAGTCAGAAATAATATCATTTCTGGGTTAGTTAAAAAATAGTCTACTATATTTTTCATAGTTTGTCCTGGAAGCACAGCTTCCACCAGAGGTAACACCTTTAGTCTGACGATGGAGCTCCAGCCATGGATGGACGAATTGATGATGGAGATGGGTGGACAAAGCAGGGGCAGTTAAATTAGATGCAGTAGAGAGGGATTCTAACTAAGAGACTCCAAAAATGAGTGAGGGAGCATCAGCCCAGCCCCCCATTCCCACTCTGTATTTCAATTCCTAACATTGTCTGAAATGTCTTTTTACTTTCAAGGTCACCTAGTCTAGATGATCTTGGTCAAGTCGTACCTAATGTACTAGACACAACTCGCACACACAATTTATGAAAGACTCCAAGAGTCAGGAGGGAGGGTTCAAGGGAGGGAGGGTCAGGGTTAAGGTTTGGGGAATCTTCTCATCTCTCTTCTCCCTCAGATCCAGTTGATTAGCTACAGAGAGTGAACGAGATCACCCGCCAAAACAAAAAGAAAGCAAGCACAAATCTGTCTTGATCAGACTCCGGTGACCAAATGCTGCAGGCTGTTCTTGTTTTTTCTTAAAGAGTGCGGGAGTGGAAGGCACTGACCAGGGCTCGTCCTTGCCATGTTAAACGTCCTCCAGGAGGGTGACAAAAGAGCTTACCCGAGATCAGCCTCCTGCCGCGCTGCTTTAAAGAGATCGTCCAAGGGCATCCTGCGCGTACTCAGTTTTCCACCCGCCCCACTCCCATCCCATGCACTACTACTGCAGACCAGAAATGCTGGGCTGAGAGTTTTGGGCTCCCCCCCTCCCCCCTTTCCCTTTTTTCCTTCAAAGCTCTGGCTACATGATTAGCTTCTGAGAAGGGTGTGTGAGAGAAAAAGAGAGACGAGAGATCAGTCTACAAGACCTCTGCGAGTGTGTCTTCGAGTTCTAGCATCCGTCGCTTCTCTGTATGTTGTTTCCGCCACTGTCTGCAAAGGTAACCAACCCAAGAGTTACTGTCCTTCTTGATATGAGCCCTGGTTCTAATAAGGCCAGATTCTCTTTAAACCTTTACTTAATGCTAAACATGTGCAGAGCATATTATGATTAACACCCTGTGAGAGTGAGTGTGTGTAGCTGTGAGAGTGAGTGCAACTGTAAGGGAAACCCACATGGTTTCGTGTGTGTGTTTTTAGAAGTCTAACTCTGGTTTAGAGAAATGAATTGGATTTTCTGGATAATGTGGTACTGTTAAATAGAGAAGGGATTTAGAAATTTTGTAGATGGCTCATGTGAGATGGTGGCACTCTTGGGTTCTAAAATGGTCTATCAGTAGGTGAAGCAGTCTCGACCCCGTTGCAGCCAGCAGCAATTTGCTTCAAGCAACTCATCACTTTAAAGAAATATTACAGCATTTTCTGATACACCTCATCTGTAGCATATGTGTCTGTAACACATTTCCCTGTGACTAGGAAAAGAACAGCAACCTGCGTATGCAAAAATTGCTTATAATAGAAGGCTAAAGGCAGTTGGCGAATTCCATCAATAAATATTTATGACAATCTTTGTAGAAGATTCACTTTGTCATGAATTTTTTGTTGTGCAGTTCTGATCTCACACCATAAAACCTTTATACCACAAAAATCCTAGTAAGTAGGCAGATTGACTTTTTATTGTTTTAGCATTTGAATAATATTGTAAAACCATCTTGGGTAAGATTTTCTGGCATGTTTGTCTCACCTTAATTTTGGTGAACATTTGGGTGGACAAATGATAAATTTATTAGCGAGCCCATCTGGTAAGTGAAAGCCCAACTGTGCCACCCACATCTGTTTATTTATTTTTTTTATTTTTTATTTTTTTTTGCTTGCTTGGAAACCTAATTGACTATGCTAAAAATGGTAACTAACAATGTATATACCGTATAACATATAACCAGCTAGTTAGTTAAGTGCATGAATACAAACTAAACAAAGCAAATTAAGTTTATGATTATTATAAGACGAACTTTATTGATCCCCAAGGAAATTTGGAAAGGAAGTTGCTCAAGACAATACAAAACGGTGAAGATAACGATTAATAAATTTTGAAAAAAAAGATGGATACTTTAAGACATAATAGTAAGAAAACAGAAATAGTTTTTTAAACACTGCAAAAATATAATGTAGTAATACATTTTAAAATTAATAGTAGAGTTTGTCTTTTTCTGGTAGTTGGACCTACTTTTCTGCAGGCCACTATGAATAAAAAACAAATTTATTAAGACAGAATCTGCTTGATTCAAGCACATGTTTGCCTCACACCTCCGGATTTGGGGGTTCGAGTCCCGTATCCATCCTCTGTGCATGGAGTTTGCATGTTCTCCCCAAGCTTGAGGGGTTTCCTCTGTGTACTACGGTTTCTTCCCACAGTCCAAATACATGCATTGTAGGTTGATTGGCGTTTCCAAATTGTCTGTAGTGTGTGAATGGGTGTGTGAAAGTGTGTGTGATTGAACCCTGTGAAGGGTTGGCACCCAGTCCAGAGTGTTCCCCGCCTTGGGATAGGCTCCAGGCTCCCTGCAGCCCTGTGTAGGATAAGCGGTATGGAAAATGGATGGATGGATGTTTATTGAGAGCATTTAACATCTGCCATTTGACCTTCATTATGATTAAACAGTTTTTCATTCTTTTATCAGTACAGAGAAATGTATCAGTGCTAATTACACATGCCCTACAGATGCAGAGGAGTCTGATTAGAAATATGCTGGAGTATTTCTTTAATTTTGTTTTTCAGTGCTCAGCTGCTTTCCAAGTGTTTAACATTTACAACTATATGACAGATTTAAACAGGACAGTTTCAGTATTTCTTAAGCTTTCAGTACCAGTGTTTTGTAGCTCATGATGTTTTACGGTTCTTTTATATCTAGATATGTTGTGTAGTTCTCAAGCAGCACTGAAAGAGGTCAAGATCAAACATTGGAATAAGAGCCATCCAGGAGGAATATGGTTGAAGCCGTGCTAAGTTCATTTATTATTTTGTAAGTGTTGGATATATACATATTCTCCTCACTGAAGGGCTCTTTCTCTGTGTTCCAGTCATTCCAGGTCCCCCAGCCCGAAAAAAAGCCCCACATCTTCCGGTGAAGATCGAGTGGAGAAGAACTCCTAAACACAAATCACTTATCCACCTTTTTTTTTTGCACCCTGTTTTTCGTCACATGAATCTTATACAATCATGGAATCTGTTCAGTTCTGCTTGTCTGAAAGAATTTATTCACTCTAATATGTTTACCTTAAAATTATTGATTGTTTAGCATAAATGATTTCCCTCCTTGATTTATAAATTGACACTTGTATATTTTTGCTTTACATATTAATTAGAAAGAAATGATAGTACTCAAAATGACTGTACTGAGTTTTCTGTTTTGCCTGTAAGTTTACACTGGAAATGAAAAAAACTAATAAAGTGTTCTAGCATGACACAAGAGCCGAAGGCTTCTTCTTTAAATACATTGTATGTAAAATATGTAACCTCTAAATATTTGCACACACAATCCACATATCCTTATGTGTATACATGTAGCACGAAGTGGAATTTTGCTATTAAGCTCCACTTAAAAGTAAGTTTGAACATAGATCAGAAGATTGCATATTGATGTCTGTATATTTACAAATTTAACATTTAAAAAAAAAAAAGTATAACAACTTCCTGTTTAATAACAGTAATAGCATGCTTCAGCACTTAGCTAAGTGTTTCTAGCATGTTGCTAGCATGTTTAGAATTTGCAGGCATATTTTTATATGTAGCTAGGAATACATCAGTGTAAAACATGCCACTTCCTGTTGCCAGCAGGTGGCGCTATGACTATAACTGAAAATTGGCATGTAGGTGTGCTCAGGTGAGGATTGGTATAAAACATGAATTTTGGTGCAGATTGAACATTGCATGTTTGAGTTATAACAACTTCCTGTTTCGTGGCATTACTAGCATGCTTTACCACTTAGCTAACTGTTGCTAGCATAGTATAACATGTTTCTAGCATGTTGCTAGCATATTTACCACTTGCTGGCATATTTTAATGTTGATAGGAGTGGATTACAGTGTAAAACATGTCCTGTTGCCAGTAGGTGGTCGCTATGACTATAACTAATTATTGGCATGTCTTCAGGCCTTGTGAACTTGTGACGTTTAGAGCAGAATGGACATTGACTTCCATTTCCATAACAGAACATTGAAATTTGTGAGACCCATGCAGTGCAGTGAAAATTCAAAAGCTTCGCAATTATGCATCGTCAAGGCCTTTAGATTGACTGACCGAATATGATGTAGATCCGATGAAATCTGTAGGAGGTGTTCATTAAAGTACGAGGCCTGGAAATGGCAAAATCCGAGCAAAAATTTAAGAGAAAAATAAAAATGGCTTACTTCCTGTTAGGTTTAGGGCATGGGTTGAAGATACTTTTTTGTATGTATTGGCATGTTACATGTGTACCAAATTTCATACATGTAGTTGAAATGTAGCATGAAGCGCACATTGTTGAAAATTTGTAGGTGGCACACTCAATTCTATAACCTGTATCAGATGTAAAAGTTCAATACTTTTGAGGTGTGCAAAGTTGCATGAGTTTTCGAGCATGTTTAGGCCTCAAAAATGTGATTCCTTTCATATCAAAATTTGTCAGGCTGCCATGGACACGCCCTTCAACGAAAACTCAAAAGCTTCGCAATTTAACATAGACAAGGCCTTTAGACGAGACTGACTGAATATGATGTTTATCTGATTAAATCTCTGGGAGGAGTTTGTTAAAATATGAGGCCTGGAAATGGCTGTTGCCAGTAGGTGGCGCTATGAATACAACTGATTGTTGGCATGTAGCTGTCTTTGGAGCAGAATGGACATTGTATGTTTGAGTTATAAAAACTTCCTGTTTCATGGCAAAATATCGAAATTTGTGAGACTGCCACACCCACGCCGTGCAGCAAAAACTCAAAAGCTTTGCAGTTTAGCATCGTCAAGGCCTTTAGATGAGACTGACTGAATATGATGTTGATTTGATTAAATCTCTAGGAGGAGTTTGTTAAAGTACGAGGCCTGGAAATGGCAAAAACAGAGCAAAAATTGAAGAGAAAAATCAAAATGGCTGACATCCTGTTGAGTTTAAGGCATGAGTTCGAAGAGACTTGGCATGTTACTCAATTCTGGAACCCCCATCAGACTTTTCACCAGTTCTGACGAGTGTTGTGAATGTTTAGGCCCTCAAAAATGTGATTCATTTGGGAAAAGAATAATAACGAGAGATCCCCCTGTCACAGGGGGACGAAGGGCCCTCGCACTGGCATGCAAGTTGAACCGGGTTAAACTGTACAATGGGGCAGAGGTGTTGACATGATATAAATGGTGTGGGGGCAAACTGTAATGGTGAAGATTGACATCAGGCCCTTGTGAAGAAGTAACTGGTGCCTTAGTTTCACGGTGAGCATTTGACTTAAATGGCTATTGTAGAATTAACACTGACGTTTTTGCTTATAGAGTTGTTACTGTAAAGTAAAGCTAGGGGAATTAAATATTTTGGCAGGCAAGACTGTGTTACAGAAATGTATTAATGGCATCAGATCTTTACCAGTAACTTGTTCTGATGTGACTTATTTTGATCTGATACATCCTAACAAACACACGGTCACACAATAGCTGATCTTAGGGCCAACTAAATGGAATGCTTGAGATACATTTTGTAGGTGAACTTATGATCCACATAAGGCTGAAGAAACAAGGTTTGGTGAATTAATATCGCATTAAATGAAATGTCAATCATTTTTTAACTATACTCCAGTAAAGTGAATATGTGTGACCAGGAGTGACATTTGTAACTACAAGTTACCACAAAGTGCAGTGCACCTACTTTTTTATATAGGTGGCGCTCTAACTAAAAGCACAAAATCATACTGACAGAAAACACAAAGATCCAAGCAAAGGTTTGTGTTTGCCATTACTTTAGGAATCCACCATAACACCATCTCTTTAATTACATATTCACTATTCTCTCTACTTTTTGTCAAATAAATGTCCAACAAATCTGCTAAAGACCAATGTTTGCATGCATTACACTTCTTTTACCACCATCATTATATTCCATGCTATCCAAATGAGCATGATCAACAATGACTATGAGTAAACAAATTAATGTAAATCTCAAAACAAAGTTTTACACAGTTCCAGTTTGCCATTACATCCTGTAACACAATAGAAAATGTGCCTACTACCCTCAACCACACTTTTACAAATATAGGCTCTCTCACCACAAGTGGTTTTACAAACTATATCTTTATGCCCTTTCTCTTTAAGCATCTACATGTTACCTCCCTTTTCAACTCTATTTGGCTTCATGTGTATGCCATGCCATTTCTGTTTGAAGCCAACTGAACCTTGCAAAATGAACACCATATTGAGCATTCATGCAGGAAAATTTGATACACATCACACACATTGTGTCTACATATTTATATAGGTGAATTTCAGGTAAATCAAACAAATCTCATACTAGTATATCAAAGTGCAGTGCACCTACGTTACTATATAGGTGGTGCTAAAACTAAAAGCACAAAAGTCAAATGGATGTAATCAGCACTTGCTATTGAGTAACTACTTGAAGTTTAAAGCTCATTATTCAAACCAGCACAGAATCATTCACACTTCCTATTTAGCATAGCATCATTTATTGCAATGATAACACCTTAATCACACATCCCTGAGCCCTATTCAAATTAATCTTCCACCTTAATTTTCTAGGTTTACGTGACTATTTTTCAAGCAAATCGGCCAAACCCTCTAGTAAATCAACATGAATCCATATGGTAAACCCACATAAACTCCTTTTAAAGTGCAATATAACAGTTTCAGTCTAGGTGGCGCTATAACAATGACTCATAATTGTCACATTACTGTCATCAGGAGGGACCCATTAGTAGTAGTTGAATCTGATTCAGTGTTGTGTGTCAAGCAAACCTATTGCCCACCATTACATCCTCGTTTAAGATATCCACTATTCCCTCGCAATTTACAATCACATATGTCTGGAGTTTATAATAATTACATTTCAAGTGAATCTGATTATTTTTGTAGAAGGAGTACAAAAGAGTTTGTTCCAATTATATGAAGAAACACGAATCTTTCAAAATGGCCAACTTCCTGTTGGGTGGAGCTAATACAAGCCAATGGGAAATATGTCTGACATGATGTGGATAATGGCTGCGTCCGAAATCGCATACTGTGACAGTATGTACTAATCAGTACCTGCGTGCATTATGACTACAATCCTGGATATAATACATCTGCCATGTTAGCATTGTCGTGTGACCTTCGACGTCATCATAAACACAAAAATCATAAACAAGTTAACAATTTATTTGGGTATTGTTAAACAAGTCCTGTTTAACCAAGATTTAATACTTAAAAAGAGCCGACACTGTCGTCCGCATTTTTTTCTGAGCTCGTTCGCACCAGTCCCGTTGCATTATGGGATTGTTTGACTCGCATAGTGTGCTTTGGTTGCATACTGCAAAATCTCGCCAGAAGCAGTATATCATCCGGGTATTGCTTGTGTACTGTTTCTCGCCTACTTAGAATTCGGACAAACTACCCCTCTGGCGTACTGCATTTTGCCTACTATATAGTAGGTAAGTATGCGGTCTCGGACGCAGCCAATGTCTCCACCAAAATTCTTAATATCAGACTAACTTTGTGGCAACCACAACAATAAACTCATTCAGAAATGTTAGGGGGCGCTATGGAGTCAACTAGCCAAAACCTAAAAGAAATGGCCAAAGAATTATAAATTTTGGGCAAAGTGTGATGTGTACACCAAGTTTCCCTGACTTTTCCTGCAATACAAGGGTGTCAAATTTGCATTCAAAACCAAGGTGGCGCTATGAGGCACACCTATGCTAAACTGCAATATCCAGTGAAGAGTGGTCCTAACAGAAATAAAAAAAGTAAAGTTTCGTGCGTTTTCAGCCATTGTAAGCCTCTCAAAACACCGTGGGAATGTTTGAAAACCCGACATTCCAACCAGCATAACCGACTTCCTGTTGGGCGGAGTCAGATACAACCAAGTGAACGTTGCTGTACACGAGTGCAACAACCTCTGAGAAAATTCATCAAATTCCATTCTGCCGTTCGAGGGCGCTATGGAGCTGCTAAACCACGACCAAGCCTATTTACTACACCGTTTTAATTTTCGCCAGGTATGATGCGTATGCTATGGACGCCCTAAGCGGCCATGCATTATTAATTTTTTTTTTTTACTGTTGTTTTCTCGTGATCTCGACAGAACAAAAGTTGTTTTCTCACAACGTAATTTTATCCCGAGAAAATCTCGCGCTTTGTGAATGGGACTGGTGTTATAATTCACGCTGGCATCTTCACCTTCATAAATGTGATTGCCTGCTGTAGAGATGGAGTCCGACACTTCCATTGGCTTTTGGATTACTGCAGAAAATAAACTCTGTGACCAACAAAAGTCGATGATTCCGACATGTTTCGTTTATTAAGACAATCTTCACAAATTAACATAACTTTTTTTTTTTTAAACGTAACAGAATTTTGAAGCCTAAATACAATCACCAGAATTAATGGGCTAATGTTAAGCTGTAAACGTACTACGTGACGGTCGCATGCCTTCAACGTCACCACCGCTACGCTTTCAATCTCTTTCAATCCTTATTCAAAAATCAATAGTTGTAAAATACTATAAATTGATAAATCTACAAGTTGGAAAGTTTGAGTTGCAAGAGTGCGAGCATAAACACAGCGAGGTTGTAGTAGATGAGTTTGCCTGTTCGGCGTGATGACGTTTAATGTCCCAACCTCTGTGGTACAATTTAGCCACTCGTTAGCAACCTCTTTTTCAAGACACGTAAAAGCTAATGCATATGTATCACTGATGTATTTTATGTCATAGTATAAAACGTGAACATATACTGAACTTGTGTTAACCACAGACCTTATTTCAGGCATTTAACAAAAAAAAACGCTTCATTCAAAAACCCCATTGACCTCAGGAAGATGGATGTCAAGTACACAGAAAAATTAAGCCGAGATCACGAGAAAACAACAAAGAAAAAAAAATTAATAATGCATGGCCACTTAGAGCTTCAGTAGTATGCCGAATTTAATTCGTTTTGAAGCATCAAAAATGAGTGAAATCTCTAAACAAAATAATAATAATAATAATAATAATACACACACCAAAAACAATAGGGCCTCACACCATCGGTGCTTCTTTTTCTTTTTGTTTTTAATGGCGGTTGGCAAACCACTAAAGGTGCATTACCGCCACCTACTGGACTGGAGTGTGGGCAGTCGATTGGCAGGGGAAAAAATAAAAACTGTTTAAAATAAATAAATTAATTAATTGATAGTATAAATAAATAAATAAATAAAAATAATAATAATAGTGATAATAATAATACTAAAATTAAATAGAAAACACCATCGGTGCTCTGGCCCTAATAATAATTTTAACTGAAAGAACACAGCTGTCCAATCACGGAACAGTTAGGTGCGAATGTACGTTCCTCATTGGTTGAGCGCTGTGATTTTCTGACCAATTGGAGCTCGCAGAAGGCAGGCATACGTTCTCGTCCATTTTCGTTTGGTGCGTGGGGGGAGGAAAAAGAAAAAAAAAAACCTAACGGGACAACATGGCTACGCAAACGGCCCGGTATTATAGCGAGGGAGGCAGGGCAACAAAGCGCCAAAAAACCGATAACGAAGGAGGAATGGCGACTGTAAGTATCATACATGTCCGGCCAACATCTTATTTTTTTCCCCCTCCTTCTGAACGGCGAGAATGCTTTGCGACCTCGCGCGTTAGTGGCGCGAGCTAGCTGCACAACCCTGTTAGCTTGATTTGCTTAGCTGAACGTCTTTGTTTCTTTTTTTTTCTTCCGAAAACTCACCGTACTATATTTTATTGCACTCAGAACACTGTGACGTAAATACATTTTAGAAGCATTGCCTAAAATTATAAACGCGCTTACACATGTTCACAAGGCTGCACTAATATGTCACTACTACCTTGTTAGTCGGTTAGCTTTGTGGAGCTTTGAAGGCTAGCTAGCATGAATGAATGTAGTTAGCTAGCAAGTTAGCAGAAGTCGCGTGGAATAACTCCCTAAGAGGCCACACCGCTTAAACAGGGCCTGCTCAGTAGAATGTTGATTGATTGATAAAGCTAACAAAGCGCCTCTGGGTTTTTTTTTAATGAAGCTTAGCTTAACTGAGGCATTCCCTGCATTTATCACATGGTGGACTATAATATTTAGGACATTAAATACAATAAAATCTACACACGCCTACATTGGTGAGGGTAGCAAACAAAGCAGAATCCCAAATAGCTCCCTCAAGCACAGGTTCCCAACCCTGCCTCTGGAGAACCCCCTGCCTTGCACATTCTAGTGGCTCCCTGGCCTAACACACCCACTTAGACCCAGGAAGAGTTGTTAAATAGTTGATTAGTTAAATCACTTTTTAAAAAAGTGCAGGACAGGCCTAGTCCAGGACCAGGGTTGGGGAAACTACCCTAAAGGATGGAGAAGTCCTTTATTTACACTATACAAGTTCATACACAGTCCACATAGGGATTAGGAAGCTCTTTGGGTTACACTTGTTACATTGCATGATGACCAGTAGTCACTGCGATGAAACCTGTTAAACAACAGCTAAACAGAAAGTGAACTAGAGAAGTCATAATTATTCAGGATTACACATTAGGTCTCGTTATACCACGGTGCTCGTAAATTCTTGATTCTGCTTGGTCGGAAGGTGTTGATTCATTTTCTATAATGGCAACGTTGGTGATTTGTTGCTGTCTGGCTGCATTTGTTCTAATGTTATGACTTCTGTAGTAACTTACACAGGGCCTTGTATGATGGACGTGTCCCATGACCTAAGCAGAATTTTTTAAACTGTTATTTTACAAAGGCATATAATCCATTAATATGGTGAAAATTTCTTTACTGAGACATTTATGTAACATTTATGGAAGGAGTCTCCAGTGTCGGTAAGCTTTCCACCACTAGATAGTCTGCAGGACAGGATGGTTTCTCTGTAACATGTCTTCAACATAACATCGAGAGAAAGAGGAAAAATTGAGAGGCTAGTGAGGGAACAACTGTGTATAGCTGCTGTAATGTAAGTGATAATAGGAACCAAGTTGACTCACAGACATTCTACACCATTAAAGGTAACTACAAATGGTTAAAAAAAAAAAAGCATAAAAGGAATAAAACATTTAAAGGCATGCTTTATTAGATAATGTGCCTCATCCCGTTTTATTCCTTACATAATGGGCAGGTACATTTGATTTGAGCTTAACCACAGATAAATATTGGACAAGGCAGGAAAAACAGAGTTCTGCAAAACAAAATTTCACAATTTTCCATTGTTGATCAGTCAAATGTGTGTTGACCAAAGTTTACATCTGTAATTTTGTGCTTGAGCTATGATAATGTAGTTATCACCCAAAATCATTTCAGTACAAGCTTGACTTCAGACATATTGCGTAATCTTAATTTTAAATAGCTAATTTTGTTATATAGTCCAGCGAGTTTGAACTTAACCCTCTTACCCCGTATGGCCGAAAAACCAGCTTGCCCGTCTTTGATCTATTCCCGTAAGGATGATATACCCGCATGGTCGTCTATGCCAAATACCCGTAAGGCTGATATAGTGGCTTTACAGTTTAAACGTTATCCCCGTAAGGCCGGTGTACCGACATTACTCTGCTATGATTCCTTATTTATTTAATTATTATTTTTTAACCCGTAAGGTTGATGACGCCACGACGTGATTACGTTATTACGCCGGCATTAGGATGAAGATCCAAGCGTGAATATTGGTGTAATAGTAGAAGTGAACTAAAAATGCCAAAACGAAAAGCTAATCGTGTTCCAGCTAAAGTCACACCTACTGTGAACACAGGTACATCTAAAACAGTGAAGAAAAAAAAAAGAAAACATACACAGTTACACAGGTGAGAGCAAGGATTCTAGATAGTGACAGCAGTGAAAGTTCAGGCGATGTTGAAACTGAAACCAAAGCTGATAGAGACGCAAACTCTCCTGATTCGTCTTCATCTTCAGCATCAACCAGTGCGACTGACACTGCAGGGGTCTGGAGTCATAACGGGACCATTTCTGTGCATTCGTGAAAACACTACCTGTTGGTCTGATTATCACCAGAAACTTGACTTTTGGCGCTAAAATGCATTTATTTATTTAGTTATTATTTACTTGAATTTATTCAAAGGCATTGACCACGCTGATGCTCGTATGGTACTTCTAAATGAGTGTAAGGATTTTAGCGAGCATTTTTCATCATTTCTCTAGTTAAGAATTGTGCTCTAAGTGGAGTAAAAACACTGAACTGCTTCATTTTCAAAGTAATATTGCACAAATACATTATTGTAAGTTGTTTCAAGGCCTAAAAATGTTCAAATTAAAATGTTGATTTTGGGGCCAATTTTGGCCTGGGAACTCAGGGTTGGCGTGCTGTTTCTATGGGGAATATAGGGTTGTGGGACATAATACTGTGGGAACTAAGGGGTAAGAGGGTTAAACCTAAGCAATCCTATATTGTTATCCGAGAGCACTTTCTGTTATAATCACAAAAACTGTAGTTGATATTGAAAAAAGACCAAATGTACACAGCTGTTCATATTTGTATTGCAGCTTCGTAGTGAATCTTTTATTTTATTTATTTATTTTTAAATAAATGTCTCTTTTTGTAAACTGTAATGAGTATGACCATTGTGTATTACAGGAGGGCTACGAAGACCCTCACAAACCTCTCCCCTCCCTTGTGGTCCATGTAAGAGGACTGGTGGATGGAGTTTTGGAAGCAGACATTGTTGAAGCCCTGCAGGAATTTGGAACCATCAGGTAATGCACATCTTATAACCTGCTGTATTACTCAGTCCGTACAGGATTTTGTGGAATTTTTTTTTTTTTTTTTTGTGATCGCTGTGGCCAAAAAAAAATTCTTGATTTTGTTGCACCATTTTTTTAAACCCTTGTGTGTCAATTAAAAAAAGTTACACACGGGTCCATAAAGGACAAAAATGTCCATGTCCAAAAACTGCCATGAAAATATTATATATTATTTTTTTCCACTTTCACTGATGTTGATATATATTAATGTGTGTGTGTGTGTGTGTGTGTGTGTGTAATATATATATATATATATATATATATATATATATATATATATATATATATATATATATATATATATATAAATATATTTTTAACCAGCATCAGTTCTGATAATAATTCATTAACAATTATTCATTTTCAGCATTGTAACTCTTTAAAAGCTGGCTTGTTTATATAATGCAACAGATGTTTGGTTTTGTTTTTTTTTTTTTTTTCCCATATACTAAATGATTATTACAGTCTTTGATATGATTAACAACATTAATTTTGATGCATTCATATTTTTTATGCAGTGACGCATAAAAAAAAATGAAATAAATGAAAAACCTACCACTCTGGTCCATAAAGGACAAAAATGTCCATGTCAAAAAACTGTCATAGAAATATTATATTGTTTTTTTCCACCTTCACTGACTTCGATTTTTTTTTACCAGCATCGTTTCTGATCATAATTACCAAACATTCATTCATTTTCAGAATTTTAATCCTTTAAAGGCTGGTTTTGTTATTCAATGCAAAAATCGTCAAAGCTCAGTAACCTTCTTTGACTCATACATGAGGTGGGATTTGTAATTTCCAGTACAATAGTATTTCTTTCTTTCAAATCGTTCACACACACTTTTCAGTACATGCATACAAATCACAACTCTGATATCCATACATACACAACTACACAATTATAGCTGCATCATTTATTCAGTTATTCAAAGGAAACACATGTATAGGTACATCTAAAAAAAATTTAATATTATGGAAAAGTCTTCAGGCTTTAATCCTTTTGCATTAATTATTGCATCAATGCGGTAAGGCATGGAGGCAATCAGCCTGTGGCACTGCTGAGGTGTTATGGAAGCCCAGGTTGCTTTGATAGCGGCCTTCAGTTCATCTGTATTGTTGGGTCTGGTGTCTCTCATAGAGTCTCTATGGGGTTCAGGCCAGGTGAGTTGGCCGGCCAATCAAGCACAGTAATACCATGCTCAGCAAACCAGTTACTAGTAGTTTTGGCACTGTGGGCAGGTGCCAAGTCCTGCTGGAAAAGGAAATCCGCATCTCCATAAAGCTTGTCAGCAGATGGAAACATGAAGTGCTCTAAAATCTCCTGGTAGACGCTGCATTGACTCTCGACTTGAGAAAACACAGTGGACCAACACCAGTAGATGACATGGCACCCCAAATCATCACTGACTGTGGAAACTTCACACTGGACTTCAAGCAACTTGGATTCTGTCTCTCTCCACTCTTCCTTCAGACTCTGGGACCTTGATTTCCAAATGAAATGCAAAATTTACTTTCATCTTCCCCATGATTGTGGTTGTTTACTGAACCAGACTGAGAGATTAAAATCTCAGGAAACCTTTGCAGGTATTTTGAGTTAATTAGAGCTCTTCTCAGGTCGACATTTCTATGTTATAAATTCTTTATTCTAATATTTTGAGATACTGGATTTTTGATTTTCCATGAGCTGTAAGCCGTAATCAAGATTAAAACAAAAAAAAAAAAGCCTTGAAATATTTCTTTTTGTGTAATGAATCTAGGATATGACAGTTCCACTTTTTGAATTAAATTACAGAAAAGTATTAACTTTTCCACTATATTCTAATTTTGACATGCACCTGTATTTTCCCCATAGGCTCAACCTGACAAAATAGTACACAAGTTTGTGTACCTAGTTTAAAGTAGATTTATGAAAGCCAATGAGGATGAAATATTAATTCCAATAAAAATGCACACCTTTTGCAAAATGTATGCTGTTTACATCAACGCAGACACACTGATAAAAAGACAAAAATGTTCCTAAGGATGCACATTGGTTAAAAAGAAAATTGATGCAATTTGCTGCTTTTTTTTTTCTTTTGTGTGTACTTTTTTGCGGAAACTACTTGAATTGGCAAAATTCCAATTTCACAGTGATGTGGGTTGGTAAATGAGACCTTTGCGTTGAATGCGTGTTGACATGTCACATGATGTGTCTTAGCCCAAACTGAGGAAAATCTGCAATAACGTTGAAAAATGGCAAGCTCCTCCAAATATTGTGGAGTTCTTGATTTTGCATTCATTTTTGCAGTCGCAAACTTCTAGAGGGACCGATTATAGTATCTTTTGAAGGCTAAATCTGCCAAAAGAGTTGAGGTTATGAGTTAAAAAAAAAAATCTGTAAAAATTTTCAGCCTTTTGGGCAGTAACTTAATATGATGGTGTACACATTTTCACCATTTTATTAACGTACACTATAATAGTATAGCAAATAATCGTCTGATTTTACTATTATGTTTCCGTAATGAGAATCGGCAATAATAAGGCATTTAAAATTAATTGGACATATTTAAATGCGTCTTGGATAGTAGCATGTGAAAGCGTCTGGATTTAAGCTGGCCGTCAAATGTTGAATGCATTTTGAGTGAGAGGTGGTTTCCGTTTGTACGTTGCTGTGTGCGCACAAGCTTCCAAACAGAACTCCTATCCACTGCATATATTGTTCTGAGACATCAGCCTGACTGCGCCTGGTCCAAATATTATGCGGGTTGATATCCGGGTTTGTTGTTTGCGATTGCTTGCAGTTGTGAAAGCAGCAGAACAATCAAGCTCATGTGCAAATAGGCAAAATGCAATTATGCCGTGACTGTCTCCATGTCTAATCAGTGTTTGGCTTGGCAAGAGCAACCAATGGAACAACTGCCATCTCACTGCTGCGTTTGTGCCTTGTTCACCACCGGCACTGCTGCTTTTTATTTGGTCAGCTTGTCAATGTTGCCATGTCCACTTCCAGAAACAAGCTCTATACTATATTCATCATCTGTTCCTTCCTTTTTAAAGTCTAGCAACAGGGCTATTGGAGTAAAATGCATTGTCATTGTTTGTGCAATACATATTATGAGACAGCATTAAAACATAGTTTTTCATGGCAGTGGTTCAGACGTATGTAGCAAAACTGCATTATATTATTATTATTATTATTATTATTATTATTATTAAGTTTGTTTGACTCTCAGCGTCTCCACTCCATTTTGCCGAGTTAACAGCCTCAATCACCAGCTAGGATGTATATGCCCTAGAAAGTTGGGTGTTTATTTTTTAATTGTTGGGTGTTTGGTTTGTGTCTAATAGATAGATGTACTTAATTGCCAAATTCCCCCAAAACCATCCATCCACCCACCTTCTGCAGAGACTCCTTAGTCGCTAATTTTGTGCTACTGTTTTCAGGGAAAATAACCAACCTGCCTTTCCTCAACTGCATTACATGTGATATTTGGAAAATGAACGGTTGTGGTTCAGCCAAATTCTTTCCTGTTTCTACAGTTATGTGGTCCTGATGCCCAAAAAGCGCCAAGCCCTAGTTGAATACGAGGACATGAGCGGCTCTTGCAACGCTGTAACGTACGCTAACGACAACCAGATTTACATCGCTGGAAATCCTGCTTATGTGAATTACTCCACCAGTCAGAAGATCTCCCGGCCCGGCGATTCCGACGACTCTCGCAGTGTTAATAATGTTTTGTTATTGACAATCATGAACCCCATTTATCCCATCACCACGGTAATACTCTCAAGCACTCTGTAACTCCCTTATGTTAGTATTTGTACATTTAAACAATACCGGATGAACAGTCATGATTGTGATTACACGTACAGTACATACACATGTACCTTTTATATAACACTTTCTCCTCTTATCCTGCAGGACGTGCTGTATACCATCTGCAACAATTGTGGGCCCGTTCAAAGAATTGTCATTTTCAGGAAAAATGGTGTCCAGGCCATGGTAGAATATCCTTTACTGCTTTAGGCTTGGTGTCCAATCTGCCTACAAAAAGCAAAGATACTTTAGAGAAGAGCCTGGCACTGAAGTCTTTGTACATCCTGGTTAAATTACACAAAACCTGTGAATTACAGATATGGCTCAAGTATTTGCTGCCTCACAGCTTCAGGGTCCCTGTTTCGATTCTGAACTTGGGTTTCTGTCTGAGTTTCTCCACAAAGGTTTTTTTTTCTGGTTTTGCCCCATCTGCCAAATGCACTGAATGGCCTGTATTGGCTAAAGTGAATTGCCCTCAGTGTGAATAAGCATGCAGATGTGCTCTGAGATTAACTGGTGTCCCATATAGTGTGTGTTTGTTTCGTGCCCAGTATTCCCCCGGATAGGCTCCGGGTCCTTCACAACGTCGCTGACCAGGATGAAGCAGTCACTGCAAATGAATGAATGACTGACTGATCTTGCCTTGTAAGGGCTCGTTGAATAGTGGAATGTACGTTTTCCTTAATTATTGGCACATTTGATTCAGTCCAGAGTGCACAGCGGGCCAAAGCCTCTCTCAATGGTGCCGATATATATTCAGGCTGCTGCACACTCAAGATTGAGTATGCCAAGGTAAGTGGAGCTCTGTTTTATTTAGATATATTTAGAATGTGCACATGCACACACAGTGTCCATTTGGTAAAGGCAGAGTGAGGGTAGTGTGTCCATTCATCTGCTTTCACAGGCTTTTATGCTATATCAGGAGTGGACAAATGATTAATTTATTAGCTAGTCAACCGGGCAAGTGGAAGTGCCAGTGTGCTGCCAAGTCCCGTTTTCTGGTTGCCTGGAAACCTTTTTGACCAGGCTCAAAGGTTGGTTATTAATGTAATGCAATAACGTATGGGGAGCTAAGTAGTTAAGTGCATTAACACTGATGGATTGTGAAGTCCTTTTCTTCTTCTTAAAGACGCAAGCAGGCACAAACATGGAGAAGAGGAATAGTCTTTTATTTAAGCAATATTGCAAGAGTGCGGTTCTACTGCATACCGCAGGCTATGTGCTTTTTTTAATATACAACAGTTTGATAAGCAAGAAATTAATATTGAGTTTTGGACACAATATGGTCAAATGTCCTGTTTTTGCGCCCCTGTTGGAAATAGATCCCAAAGAAGCTGCACCCACTTTATAGCTTGTCGGCTAGTTCACGTAGATTTGTACATTCCCACTAAAGGTGCTTCTGGTAAAATTGCCATCCCTTCTGACAAAGTTTCATACTTTTAAGCCAAAAGTTGTATTCCTGAAAAGTATTGTTCACCATGTCCTCTGATGAGTTCATTAACACTACTGTGGTAACAGTTTCGAACTAAGAAGTGGAATTTTACTTGGCAAACAAAGACAAGCGGAGTGAAACATCCCACTGTGGTTATAGGAAATATAGGTGCTCTTGGCACATAGCCCAACCAATCAAATTAGCGGACCAGAATTAACTGTTGAATAATGAAACTTTATTCATGTTAATACACCGATGTTGTCCCTTCAAGGTTCAGTCCTCAACTGCCCATATACCAAAGAGCCCTTTTTTTTTTAACCTATGCTTCTAGGTCAGCACAAAGAGAAGTCTCTTCAGCTCAGCCAAACACATTCCAGTAGACTTGTTAATACGTGAATCTAGAGAAATGTTTAACATGCTCCAGTAGGTCTGAAAATTTATTTTTTAGGGAAATGAACAAATATATGAATTTGTGGGGAGGATGACTGTATAACTGTAGTCCTGATAATGTTTCTAATGTAGCACATTGTGTTCATGGCAGGCAGTTCACTTATGCATTGTTATGTTTTACCTCCTTCTATCGCAAGTAAAATGTGATTTTAATTACTGCGCTAGCAGAAGAGTTATGACAGCTTTTCCTGCACTTTTCAGTTTCATTGCTGTTTCCACATCTGTGTTTTCCTGAATTCTGAAAAGACCACGTATCATTCATTCATGCTAATTATTCAGCTTAGTTAAATTGTTCTGTTTTTAATCAGATCACATGTCTGCTGATGTGTGTAGTGCAGCAGGTGGGAGGATTTGGAAGCTTGACTATAGTTACTGCATTGCGATGTGTCACGCTACCATGCGGTGCGTTTTAGTTTAAGCACACATCCCAAATTAAAACTCTTGCAAAAGTGAATAGGATTTAAGATTTATTTTCTTCCTCTGTAACTATGAATAACAAATAAACAAAATCTGCTTGTCGCAGTATACTGATTTGATTACCCCCAAGTATTGTACAGTTTAGTTTTTTTTTTCCTCTCTGGTATATTTGGATAACATTGGTGGATCGAAACATGAAACATTTCAATGATGTTGTAGAAATGGTCTCGAAGTTTGTGAACTACTTGTATGGAAATAAACCTAACGGTTAGTTTTCCTTCTCGCAGCCGACACGCCTCAACGTATTCAAGAATGACCAGGACACGTGGGACTACACCAATCCAAACCTGAGCAGCCAAGGTAATGTGAGCAACTGGGCATTTTTCTACTGACACAACTCAGCACCCTTACTGCCACTGTGGAGAATAGCTAAGCGGGTGGGAGTGGGTCATGTTAGATTTCAGGAGCTCCAGTGCTTAATTGTGCAGCTTAGCACACTTCCTTTCAGACACTGAGGCATAGCAGGTAGTAGACTGGTTGTTTTCTGACCTTGTTTCTGAAATGTACACAGCTTCTCAGAATATTATGAGCTCCTTTTATCAACAAGGCAAGGATGAAAGGAGCAACTGGACCACTGAGTATGCATCACTGACAAATCAAGTTTTTCAATGTTAAAGTATTACTGCATTGGGCATTTCACAAAAAAAGCATGTTTCTAATCCATGAACATTTTGAGGAAGTCTAGACCATTTCAGAACTTTCCACAAGGGGAACTGGGGCCAGTTTTTAGTTCATGGAGAAATTAAGGTGTCCTGTGTAGCCATTGTTCCAATAACCTTCTTATAATTCTTGATCACTTCACGTGACAATGACCTATCTTAATTCGAAAGTATCTAAACTGTGAGGTACTCAACCTCTGCTTGCATCATGTAACTGTATGAGTGTCAGTCCCTTTATCTGTGTCACTTCTGTTATGTTACATAATATTTACCACCCCTGCAGTGCAGTGGAGATGTATATCAGGAATTTGTCCAGGAGCTGTATAGATCTCATTGTGGATGATTTCAGGGTTTTTTAAAATTTATTTATTTTATTTTATGTTTTTCTAAGTACCTTAAAGGGTTCTGGAACCTTGAGGTAAATGCACTGAAATGCTGTGTGCATTTTGTCTGTTGTATCTTACCCAATTTAGTTCCTTAAAAGGTATTGGCAAAAGGTCCATTTGCACTGTCCTCTTAAAAGGTATCAGGTTTTAATTTGCACACTTGATGCCTGCTTATGGGCCAGTTGCTCCTCCACATCCATGTTGTACAAAAAAAAAAAACTAAACTGCTTCAAAACATCAGCTGCAACAACACACGTGGACAATGAAGAATGCACTTTTCATACACATCGAAGACATTTCAGTTTCCTCAGCTACACCTGCAAGAGTATTTTCTCCTTCACCAAGCAGAAGGAAAGCATAAGCATGCATTCTGACACTCCATACAAGAGAACACATTTTACACTCATCTTCTCCTGAACCGCCACTGAACCACTACAGCCACGAAGATGTGCCACCCTTTGGCATGACACACATTCTGATTAATTGTGTTAGAAGAATACACGCCACTGAGAGAGTACCATCACCACCCCACTGTGACACAGCACCAACACCACCAACTGCTGATAAAGGAATCTTCAGGGGGGGAAACACATGTTCCAAACAGACAAAAAAAAAAAATCCAGTCCATGCACACAACAGAGGACAAGTCACTCAAGAAACAAAACACCTTCACTGAACCCTACTCATCTATGGTTGTGTATTTTGTTCTCTGTTCCTCACACTCGACTCCTTGAACAAAATGTGCTCACATTCCACATAAAATGCAGCATCTGTGCCGACCTACTGATTATAGCTCTGATTTCTGCAAGAAATGACACACCACCACCACCAGGAAGATGTCACCCACACAGACTGACACCTTTGATTACAGAATACTAATTGTCCAGCCTACCTCCCACCTCTAGATCTCCCAAACTATTTTACCTCTCAATGCGTGTGTGTATGTGTGTGTGTTTTTTCCCTTTCTATTTTTAGTCTTATGACCTACTTTGTAACACCTTCCAATATGATGCAGGTTTGGCATTGTCTCTAGTGGGAATCTGAAATGTGCAAAAATCCACCACGTTGCAAGCTGTGCGTGATGACATGGACAATATATTTAAATAAAAATACAGACTCCTGGAAGAATATGGACGAGCTGCGGCGGCACTTTGCTCTCGGACAAAGAAAGATGACAACCACTAGAGTCTTTGAGACTAAACTGAGTTGGGAGGAAAATGGAAACGTGTTTTTTAACTTTCAAGTGGCAGAGATGAAGAGGATCTCATCTGTGGCTAATTGACAGCCTGTGCCACCTGCATCACCCTCTACCCCTCCCTTTGAGTTTGAGCTGTAAGTATCCCCAAGCTTGTGTTGTCTTGGAGTGATGCTTTGATGGTTTTATTCTGACAAAATGATATGTACCTAACTTGCTATCGCTTTCCCTCTCCAATCTCCATTTGCCTATTTATCCAGTGGACTCCAGTTTCGTGTTGCTGTGCTGCATCAGTAGTACTGCTATATTCTTCTTGTATTATGTTCAGGGCATGTGACACTTGAGCCCCTTACTTAAGCCCCTTGCTAAAGAACTGTCTTTCGTTGAAGCAAATGCCACAAGCAAAACTAGTTTGAGATTCATATTTGCAATATTTGTACCTGAACAGGTGCAGACGCTGATGGCGATGGGGGCGAACAAGGTGTGTGTGCATCCCCAGCCTTTTTTTTTTTTTTTTTTTTTTTTTTTTTTTTAAATAAATCCTTCCTGTTTTCCCTTCTCAATACACTATATAATCATTGAAATAATTGTTTATTTGGCGATTTGATAATTTGAGCTAGTTGCTCATAATTGTCTCCATTGCATTCCTTTTTCACACACATTGGTGCTGGTCCACATTGTCTAGGGCTCATCTACCAATTTCATATTCAGTTTTGGTGTAGCTCTTTTTCTGTCGTCTGTTTCTGGCCCCCTTTCTTTCCTATCCAATCGGTTTTTAAGCTAATTATCGTTTTATATATTAAGCAGATTTATTAATTTATTTTTTTTGGCAAATTCATCTTCCACCCTTTCTCCCTGTCACTGTGTATTCTTCTTTTCCCTTTCACGGCCTCCTTCCCTCTCTTGCCTCTCAGATATGAATGGCCACTCCAACAAGCGCCAGAGACAGCCGGCTCTGCTGGGACACCACCCTACAGAGTACGGTAAGGCTCCTGGCGGACACCAACATGTTCACTCACAAAAACGGGGAGTGATTGATTGTTTAGGGTGAATAGATCCACAGTGGCAGTAAGACGGTGCTGTGTTGAGTCATTCAGAATTGCAGTGATCTGTGACTGTTAAATTTCAACTATCATCGTTTATGTATCTGCTTGCCAGGTGGTTATGGGTACCAGGATGAGAGTTATGGCGGGTATGACGGACGCCGTGTGGGTCCATCTATGGGAGGCCCACGGAGGGGTGGGGCTACTCAGCGCTACAGCAGCCAGTACGGAGCCCCACCTCCACCACCACCAGGGGAATACAGCGCTCATGCGGAGTCACCAGTCATGATGGTCTATGGTCTGGAGCCGTCCAAAATAAATGCGGACAGGGTGTTCAACATCTTCTGCCTCTATGGCAACGTTGAGAGGGTAAGCAGAGAAGGCTTAAACAGCCCATACTTTTAAACTTCTCTCTGAGGTTTAGAAAGAAAAGTTGATTTTATTTTTGGTGATATCCAGGTGAAATTCATGAAGAGCAAACCGGGTGCTGCCATGGTGGAAATGGGAGACTGCTATGCCGTAGACCGGGCCATCTGTCATCTAAACAACTATTTCCTATTCAACCAGAAGCTTAATGTCTGGTAGGTGTTTTGACTGTGCATGTCTGTTGACAAACACCAATGTTTCCATTATGGACTATTCACTTTTATTAACTACAGTGTGTCTGAAAAGTCAGGAACCACAACAAAGGAAACAGAAAACATTTTGTGGATTTTGGTCAATGTTGACATCATATTGTATTGGCTCAACATATTTGCAAAACATATTACCATTGGTTCCTGACTTTTTAGACAACCTGTCTAATATGGTAACGAAAGCAGTCGTTTTTGATGTAGTTTGGTTGTATGGACTGTTATAGATGCTCTCCTAGGATTTGCATTAGTTGACTGTCCTTATCTAGGGTTGTTTCTAACTGTTTGCCAGAGTTAGCATTTGTAGCTTCTGATGTGTTCAACAAAATCCAACAAAATTTCTACAAACTTGGTGGGTTGGATCAGCATCAGACTCTATTCATCCTTGCAGCGTATCCAAGCAGCAGGCCATCATGCCAGGTCAGTCATATGAGCTAGAGGATGGCACCAGCAGCTTTAAAGACTTCCACGGCAGCCGGAACAATCGCTTTGCCTCCCCAGAACAGGCGGCCAAGAACCGCATCCAGCATCCGAGCAATGTTCTGCACTTCTTCAATGCTGCCCCAGAAGCCTCAGTTGAGGTCTTCTCTGAGGTCAGTTCAGCAGCCCGTGGGTGCAGATTATTATTATTATTATTATTATTATTATTATTATTTATTTATTTATTTATTTTTTTTTAAATTTTGTTTAATTAAACTGTGATTCATCAGTATCTATTTATTCTGTTTTCAGATCTGTGATGAACTCGGTTTGAAGAGTCCATCTAATATAAAACTGTTCGCAGCAAAAGGTGAGTGACCCCTTGAACTTATCTCCTGAGGGCTATGTGTGTGTTTGTGGTGGTGGTGGTGGTTGAGTTTGTGTATGTGGTGGTTTTCATATTGACAATTAGGTGTAACGATACATTGACACAATGCCACAATGTGACTGTGTATCGTGGTAGTTAGCGAAGTGAACTGGCAATCGCTTAATTTTAAAAAGTGTAAGAACTCTTCAACCATCCAGACTTGAAGTCTAATTTACAATTGATTTAGCAACAAATATAACCAGTTTCTCACACTGTTGCATTATATACTGTTTGGATTGTGTGGGTAATACTTTGTGTCCTCATTAGCTGCGTTTACATGGACAACAATAATCCACTCTTAAACCGATTACGACCATACTTTGATTAAGAAACTACCATGTAAACAGCAATTTTTACTTACCTTAATCTAATTAAGGTCATACTCAAATTAAGCTCTAATCGAATTAAGACAGGTGGAGTATTCCTGTTTTAGTCGCATTATGGACGTGTATTATAGACATGTAAACACCTTAATCACATTATTAATGTTGTGTGAGAGATTTCACTGCATTTTGCGACAGGACACGATCACACACGGCAGTTCTCAACATTTTACGGTGAACAAGAAAGCACGGCTGTGTCCCAAACAGCATATTTGTCTACTATAGGCCTGTAGTGGGGAAAAATACATGTATCTCTGCTACTATATAGACGTTACGTACGCAGTTTGAGATGCAGCCCATGGCTTCAAGCAGTTGTCTTTTAGCACGTACAGCATGACAAATAATTAACTGCACTTAAAGCGTTCGTAAACAAATTAAATAAAAGCACCCAAAACTGTATACGGTATCATAACGAAGACGAACTGTATGTTGATACGTGAAATTCTGGAGGGACGTCAGACGACGTGGCGCAGTGAAGTAATGACGCGGGCTGTTAATCTAATTATGATCTATAACATGTAAAACGGGAACATGACAGGAGTATTCTAAAAGCGACTCATGTAAACACCTTAATCACATTATTATCTTACTCCGAGTAAGGTCAATAATTAGATTACTGCTGTCCATGTAAACATAGTCACTGATATGAATAAATAACCGTACGAAGACTTACAACTATAGCCACCACACCACCCACGGTTATTGCAGACTTTCTGAACAACTTTACATGCTGTTGTTTTTACTGACTCCATATAAATCGTCAGTTTCTGATGATGGAGAGGTAGTTAGAATCACTTGGAGACTGAATTGTATAGGTTTTCTAAAGGGCATTTGCTTTGGGAACCAGGGGTCTCCTTTATCACCTGGGCATATGTATAGTTTTGTGCATACACCTGTGATTTGTTCAAGTTATTTTTCCACATGTGTAAGCGTGTATAGTTAGAACTGTTCCTGGCCATGCCAATGCACAAACCCCTAGTGGTATAAAAGTGTAATTGCTGATCAAGTGTAGCCTGATTCTGAAAAGCTCCCATCCCACTTATTGTCAATCAAAGCTGTGTACACACGTGTGATAAATGCTAGTTTTCTAGTGCATTCTGCCAAATCTTACACACAGAATTAGAACTTGTTTTGATCAATTAGACACCAGGACTACGGGAAAAAGTGCGCAATTACTTTCCATCATTGAGAAGTCTAGATATTCTGGGTAGTATCTGCCAAGATAACACCCTGCAGGGAGTTAGCACTACAGCTGAAATGTGTATAAACCTAATGTGATGTCAAATATTTAACCATAACTGTGCATGATACTGCAGTGTGTGTGTGTGTGTGTGTGTGTGTGTGTTTTAATAGCCAGTTTGGCTTGTTCAGGACTTAATATTTGTCTGAATTGTGAGGTTGAGGACGGTATAACAAAAGTTGATAAGAAACTGATTCCTTTATTTCAGGCGGTGCTTCCTCTGAGAGAAGCTCATCAGGGCTTCTAGAGTGGGAATCTGTTAATGATGCTATGGAAGCCCTTGCCATGATGAACCATTACCAGATGAAGAACCCTAGTGAGTGCTGGACATTTGCTTTTTCATAATACTGGTAAAATGTTTGAACAGATGCATCTGATCTCTAATTACCATTCTAATCTACTATAATTTGTCCCCCCCCCCCCCCCCCCAAAATTCTAGATGGCCCATACCCCTACACACTAAAGCTGTGCTTCTCCACTGCGCAGCACGCAAATTGAAAAACCAAGTTCAGCATCGCCACAACTTCACTGTCCCATGTTCATCGTCCTTCATGTGTGCAGTCAATATCGAATGTCTTTCTATTGAGTGAGCCACAGCGCACGCTGAGAATCAGCTTGGCAGAACTATTAAATCTTGTTTTTATAGAAGAGGAGAAAGGTGAAATGCTTTTGTACCAGTATTTCTTTTCTTTTTTTTTTTCTTTTTTTTTTTTATTGCTTTCCATTATTGACTGTTAGCTGTGTGCTCAGCACCTCACTTTTCCAAACGGCAGCCTGTAAAGGAAAGCCTGCATTTTTCTCTAATTGTAAAATAAAATTAGTGACGATTAGTCCTTTGTCATGGCTATTTAATATACTAGTTATTTAGTGTGAGACGCTGTTTTCAGTGACTTTGCTGAATTTTAATAAATTGAGAAATATCCATAGATGTATTCCCTTCATGAGGCTCTGGATGGTACTTTAATCTGATTTTAGTGCTGATTACTTAACTGATTTAAAAGATATTTTAACACTGAAATGACACAAAAACAGGGGTCACAATGGCCAGTGACACAGTGCTGTATGAAGCTGTGAATAAATGCATTTATAGGAAAATTATCAATGAGGAAATTTGTTACCACCCTGTTGATTATTTTCTAATAACAGCATATCCTTCTGCATTTTATTCCTCTTATACCACAGTATTCTTAATTTATTAATGAATTATGTCTAATTTTAATGTGGGATTTCAGTGATTGAACATTGTTCCTGTTATCATTTGTGCTGTAATGTCAACAGTTCTTCCCTTTAAAAAAAAAAAAAAAAAAAAACACAGCTTGTTACCAAGAAATGCACAAGCTCCTCTATCCTGAAAACTCTCAAGGACCATGAAGATTCCTCCATAAATGTATAAGAAACATCTCATTACAGAAAATATGTCAATTTGATGTGTTAATGTGGTTTTGTTTTTTTTTTTTTATAAATATTATGATGATGATTGGCCTTGGATTGTGTAGTGACTTGCCTTTCAGCCAGCACTGTCCACTGTTACAGAAATTGTCAATACCTTCTGACCAATCGGAATCAAGAATTCAGCACTGTGGTATAAGAGCAATGTGATGCTTTTTAATTAAAAGGAAACAGCATGAACTCATTAATTACTGCTACAAGTTCAGCCTCTGGTGATGCCCCTTACTCTGCACAATTTGTTTTTGTTCTTTTCATCTTAAACACATGGACTTTGCTGCAGATTTCATTCAACTGATCGTTAAATAAACAGCAGGACTTTACATTGTGGATCAATTGTTCATCTTTGCATTATAGTCATTTCCAGAAATCGTCATTTGTTCACAAATTAACCATGGCTATACAATAGACTTGGTACCCAAGAGCTGCTGCAGTAATCGTAAAGCCTGTCTTGCACTCATCCCTGGACCCTTATTCACAGTATGCTCACAGTACTGTTTGACTTTATAGTATAAACTTGTGGAGGAGTAATGACTTACAATCTCACTATCTGGTGTCTGCATTTCCGTTTTGAGTCTGGCTCCTATCAAGTTTTCATCCGTATGTCATCTTGTGGCTTAATTCCTTGCCACTGTTGCTTTTGGGCTGGTCGGAGATCTAGATCTGAATTTCTGTAATGATGCTTTGTGATAATGCCTAGTCTTAAAATTTATTGATTCACAGAGTATTTGTGTCTCAATACAATTTCTAGCCTAAAAACATCATATAAACAACACAAAAAGTCCTGAGATTAGCCTGAAAATATTGTCAGTATATGACAGAGCAGTGCCAGTGTACTGTAGTTTAAGTTTGCTCATTCATTGGTTATAAACACTAATTATTAAAAAGTAATTGTTCTACTCACCTGATTGAATGAACGTCTGTCGTTACCCTAGTGCCATAACTATCTTTATTTGGGGGGTACATAGTTGGTACATAAAACTATGTACTGTCTGATTCTTATTTCACACTAGAGCGCTGGTGTATAGTTACCACAATATCAGAAATGTTTCTGTACAATGTGTATACATGGTCTTCACCAGGGAATACAAACACATAATTCAGACTGAACAGATCATGCGTTCTAAACAGATATACACCAATCAGCCATAACGTTAAAATCACTGACAGGTGACGTGAATAACATTAGTTATCTTGTTACAATGGCACCTGTGAAGCGGTGGGATATATTAGGCAGCAAGTGAACAGTCAGCTCTAGGAGTTAATGTGTTGGAAGCAGGAAAAATGGGCAAATGTAAGCACTAAGCGACTTTAACAAGGGCCAAACTGTGACGGCTACATGTCAGAGTGTCTCTAAAATGGCAGGTCTTGTGGGGTGTTCCCAGTATCTACCAAAAGTGGTCCAAGGAGAGACAACCGGTGAACCAGTGTCAGGGTCATGGGTACCCAAGGCTCACTGATCTGCGCGGGGAGCGAAGGCTAGTACGTCTGGTCTGCAACTGTAGTAAAATTTCTGAAAAAGTTAATGCTGGCTATGACATAAAGGTGTCAGAACACACCGTGCATTACAGCTTGCTGCATATGGGGCTGTATAACTGCAGACCCGTCAGAGTGCCCATGCTGACTCCTGTCCACCGCCAAAAGCGCCTACAATGGGCACATGAGCATCAGAACTGGATTGGGTCCTGTCATTCATGTGAATGTGACTGACATGTACTGCCTACCTAAACACTATTGCAAACCAAGTACACCCCTTCATGACAACAGTATGGCCTCTTTCAGCAAGATAATGCCCCCTGCCACATTGCAAAAATAAATAAATAAATAATAATAATAAAAATAAATTAAAAAGAGAGAGAGAGAGAGAGAGAGAGCACTGATGATACATGCTCTCTCACGCTCTTTTTTTCTTGCTCTCTTTTTCTCTAAGTGCCTCGTAGCCACATTACCACCTCGGGTGTGTATTATTTTTCTAATAATTCAACGGCCCGTCGTCAATTATTCTTCACATACTTCTGGAAAATCGTAGTTTTCTGTTATTTTCTTTGTTGTTAAATCTGTGTGCTGTGGTGGACAGTATCCTAACTTTTCCGTTATTTCAGTTGACATGGCGAAGTGATATGGATCTGTAATGCGGACAAGACCTGACTGGAACTACTTTAGCCGTGGATTTACAGAAAAATAACTGCACACCTCAAAACGTCTGCCAGCCAATCAGAATCGAAAATTCAATTGCGCTGTGGTATAAAAGTTATTTATAAATTGCTTCTATTTTAGTTTAAAAAGGTAAACATTTTCACCAGAGCAGAAGATAATGGTTAAATTATAGATGTTCTAGAATAGGCTATAATACTCGGAGTTTTCTGTCCCTTCTCAGGCACCGTATGAGGAAAAAAACGGTCCAAAATGGCGTCCATTATAAATATTTACAACGCAAATCCAAGCTGAATCTCTATTGGGCATGTAGAAAACTATGTGAAGTGTACACGACACCTTGTCATACCCTTACATGGTGCGTTTAGACAGACAGGAAGGCGTTTGGACTTTGCATCTTTACTTTTACCTGAAACTCTGGTTCAAGAGCAATGAACTGCATTATGAGAGCTGCTGCTTTGGGAAGTAAGTAAGAGTACTGCAGACGTGTGTACTAGCATGTGACTAGCATTGCTTTTTGGTTTTAGTGAAACAGCGAAAGCAATCTGGCGTGCACTTGGCTTCGATTGTCTCATAACTATAACTAGCCATAATTTAGCATAATAGCTATGTTGTAGATACCCCGTCCTGGGTGTCCTCCGCCTCCCCATGTCCCCTGGGATAGACTCCCGGTTCCCCGCGACCCAGTAAGGATAAGCGGTACAGACGACGGATGGCTGTAGTTGTAGATTGTGTAATTGTAACGGTTCATTATAAGATGATTTGCCTTTTGTTTTTGCAGTGGATCGCATTAAACAAGTAGATTGCGCAATGAACAGGAGTGATTGAAAGTAGGTGAGAAGTCACAGCCTTCCATGTGTTGTGTCTCCAATCTAAGGGTTAGTGACGTGTCAGAACAGATCACCCCTGCACTTACAACACACGATATGTTTGTCACGATATTAGATCTAAAGTTTGCCCTCTGTTTCACTCTTTAAATATAATGGAAATTGTTTTGGTGTGTGGTTTTTTTTGTTTGTTTGGTTTTTTTTACGTTTAGAAAAACGAAGTATTTAACAAGGTTAAAAAAGGCGATAATAAATGAATAAAACACGACAGAGTTGTTATAGGAAAATATATTTGATGAGCTGGAATAAAGTTGGTTTGACGTTCGATATTCGCGGAAATTAAGGGACCGTCTCTAAAGTTACATACGACATTTTTATACACGATTCTAACTTAAATAACATTTGAAGGGAATGATGTACAGTCACAAAACCAACTGGAAAGTGTTCATCTAGGTGTCTGGTATGAGAAACACCTTTTAGATTTTTGATATTTATCAAAATAAACTATTAAATCATATATAAATATTGTCATGTATTTTATTACTGCATGGGCCCATACACAAAATATACCATTTTTTTTTAAAGCTCAATAGCATTTGAAGGGAATGACTTGCAGTCATATAACCAACTGGAAAGTGTTCATCTAGGTGTCAGGTATGAGAAACAACTTTTAGATTTTTGATATTTATCAAAATAAATCACATTTAAATTAGACATGGATTTCACTACAGAATGGGCCCGTACACAAAATATACCATTTTTTAAAGCTCAATAGCATTTGAAGTGAATGATGTACAGTCACAAATCCAACTGGAAAGTGTTCATCTAGGTGTCCGGTATGAGAAACACCTTTTAGATTTTTGATATTTACAGACTTTTCCCCCTTTGGAGTGGCATATTGCTTGGGGACCTGAGCAGATTCTCCAAAGGGAATACAAAAGAAATAAAAACAAGGGAAACAAATTGCCATGTGGCGCTGTGGTTCTCAATAGTGAAGAATCACATATTATGCAGAAAAAGGTTCCTGCGGCCTGCACATTTCACTACAAAGATGTTTAACTCTGTGTAAGGAAGGTACACACAGCATCAGATGATGCATAATCTTGATAGTCTGTCTCAAGGAACATCTCCAAAGCAACAGACCATTGACCAACAAGAAGAGCAATGGACCAAGAGATCACAAACTCAAAGACCAGCAAAGCATCGTCCCCTAGAAGCAGTGCCCCAACCAAAAAGACAAAGCAAACATCTGAGGATCATTCAGAGGACACATCAGCCCAGGTATTATTCAGTTCTCAATCATGTTATAAAGCTTTTGTTCACATTAATTCATACCACCTTTTATATTATATTCAAATATCCCATTGCAGATCCAAGCTCTGTGGTCTAAGAAAGCATGTGAGATAGTCATTGCTATCTCATACACATTGTCACATAGTCACAGTCAAAGGACAAAAAAAAGGCCTTATATCCTGCATCATTCAGAGCTGAAAACACTCCAGCCACATAAATGGCTGGTGGGGGAGGTAAGAAAAAGTTATTCATACCTTTGGGAAATGCATATGACAATTGAAAAATAATCTGTGAACATAGAGGAATATATTAACTTAAGTTAAAATGACAATGTTAAGCCATTGTTGAGTATATTGAATAAATCTTAATGAAACACTGGATGAGGTAACTATAATTTATTTATTATCTTTTGTTATTTGACAATCCAATGCTATTTTCAAGTGGTGGTGAATAACAGAGACCAGGGACACAAGATTTTTATACTAGATCACTACACAGCAAGTGTTATACTTCATGGAGAATGAGATGAAGTATGGAGAAACAGTCTCTCAAAGGTAAAGATTATCTTTATCTTTAATAATTGAATTCAATTCAATTTTATTTGTATAGCGCTTTTAACAATGGATATTGTCTCAAAGCAGCTTTACAGAAACATATAAACACAGCATATGGATTTTAAATGTGTGAATTTATCCATAATAGTTTGACAGTTACATAACAATGAAATGGAATGTGTTTTATTTTGTTACGTTTTTTTAATTTAATGCTAGTTACAGTATGTACCATTTGCCAACAGAGCTAACATATAACTGCATGTTTTCAGTATTCAAGAGGGGACATTACTGCTCATTATGTGCTGCCTCAAAATTCCCAGGTGGTGGTGCAAAAACATTTTGGGTGGGTAATGTAGCAATGGTTATAACATTTTTATGGGCACACCATTTTGTTTACAAATGTGTGTTGTGTGTGTAAGAGAGTGAGTGAATTAATGTGAGAGAGAGGGTGAGAGAGAGTGAGAGAGAGACTGACTGAGAGAGAAACTAATTGATTACTGAGCAATTTGATAAGATTACTATGATCATTTTTCAGATTGAATGTCACTGCTGCAAGAGGTGGTTTCATGTGGCATACCTTTCTATGTCAGAGAAGCAGTTCAAAAAGGCTCAAAAGGTTGACTGGAGGTGCTGCCTATGTAAATACTTTTGAATTCCTTTGGCTCCCATCCACAAACTAAACATGTACATAAATAAATTAAAAGAAAACAAATAAAAATGTTTGAAATATTAAAACATTCGTGGATCATCACTTCTTTTAATTATTTCATTAATAGGACATCTATCTTTTGAAGAAAACCATTCAATCCAGTACGGGTCCATTTAACCCCCTTTATGCATTCGTGAAGGTTTTTTTGGTTCATGCATTGTAGGGTTAAATATCAAAAATCTAAAAGGTGTTTCTCATACCTGACACCTAGATGAACGCTGTCCAGTTGGTTTTGTGACTGTACATCATTCCCTTCAAATGCTATTGAAGTTAGAATCGTGTATAAAAATGTCATATGTAACTTTAGGGACGGTCCCTTAATTTCCACATTTCCACAAATATCGAACGTCAAACCAACTTTACTCCAGTATTTAATGATGGGGTGGCGTGTTCTTCAGCCCAACGTGGAGTTAACAGCACATCCCAAAGTGTTTTATTCCTCTTGCAACACACCAGCTTGGCAGCACTAACAATTTGTTAAAAAATAAATAAAAATCAGCCATAACATTAAAACCACCTGACTAATGTTGTGCAGGTCCGCCTTGTGCCGCTAAAACAGCTCTGAATCGTCAAGGCATGGACGCCACAAGACCTCTGAAGGTGTGCTGTGGTTTCTGGCACCAAGACCATAGCAGCAGATCCTTTAAGTCCTGTAAGATTCAAGGCGGGCCTCCATGGATCCAGACTTGTTTGTCCAGCACATCCCACAGATGCTCAATTGTATTGAGATCTGGGGAATTTGGAGGCAGTGTGAACACCTTGAACGCTGTCATATTCCTCAAAACATTCCTGAACCATTTTTTGTAGTGTGTCAGGGAACATTATTCCACTGAAAGAGACCACTGCCATTAGGGAATATTGTTGCCATGAAGAGGTGTACTTGGTCTGCAACAGTGTTGGGTAGGTGGTACGTGTCAGTGCGTAAGTACATTAACATCCACACAAAAGCCAGGACCCAAGGTTTCCCAGCAGAATATTGCCCAGAACATCACACTGCCTCTGCTAGCTTGTGCTCCCCACTCGCATCAGTGAGCCTTGGGCGCCCTTGACCCTGTCACCAGTTCACTAGTTGTCCTTCCATGGGCCACTTTTGGTAGGTACAAGACCTGCCGTTTTGGCAGTGCTCAGACCCAGTTATCTAGACATCACAGTTTGGCCTTTATCAAAGTTGCTTAGATCCTTACACTTGCCCATTTTTCCCCAACCGTTCGCTTGCTGCCTAATATATCCCACCCCTTCACTGGTGCTGTTGTAATGAGATAATCGATGTTATTCACTTCACCTGTCAGTGGTTTTACTGTTGTAGCTGATTGGTGTATAGTTGCATTAAATGTTGTAGAATGGAAAACACTTTCCTGTTCTCACTTGTGTTAGCATGTTGTAACAGCAGTTCTTCCCTCACCTATTGTTTTTTTATTATTATTATTATTTTTTTTTTTTAAACTTTTTTTTTATATAAAGCAAAGCAAAAATGCTACTTGTCATGTTACCGATAGGGCCACAAAAATGTCCTCTGTGCTGAAGACTTACCTGTATCTGAAAACTTATAGCTTTACCCCTGACTTTTACTGTGTTGACACTGGAGATTCCTTTCAAAAATGCTCCATTAATGTCTCCTAACATAAACCAAATAGGACTAAGATGAATTATGCATTGTAGCACCAAAAAAGATTTCAGTCACTTTTCTGTCTGTAAATTGTCACTCACTGTGTATGGGGCCATAGTCTTGTGTCCTTTATTCATCTACGTAAATAGTCATCATATTAACCTGTTGACTGGTGTTTATCAGACAGGAGCCTGTGGTTTCCTACTCTGAATGCTGTTCGAGCCATGTCGACTTCAGGAGGCCCCACTCCACCCTTCACCACCCTGTCAGTCACCCACCCAGCCAATCACATCACCCATGTAGAGCTGCACCGACCGGAGAAACGCAACGCCATGAACAAGGCCTACTGGAGGTATGTTTTTCCATCAAAAAAAGGACATACCTACACGGTTTTCCAAAAGTCTCCATACATAAGGGACTATGTTTGCCAGTACCAGGTCGGTTGTGGCTTCGTCAATGGACTTGCACTTCTCGGTTGGTCTGCAACACTTCCAGTCTTTTTGAATTTGTTAATAAGTTTGGAAACTGTGTTGTATGTTTGCTGTGCTCACCATGTTTCCTGTTAGTCCATCCTTGCCACAGCTTCCTGATCCAGGCATGAGAACGATTTCAGTACATTCTTCTTTTGTCAAAAGCGTTCTTAAAAGCTATCCGGGGGGAAAAAAAATAAATGAAAGTATGAAAAAAATTTTGGAAGACATTTAGCTAAAAAAGTGTTAATTTCCCTCATGTATAATTCTGGTTTGTTGCATTGGACCTCTCTTTGTTTTGTTATATAAGGTGTTGGCTTTATACTCCGTTATAGGCAACTTTGCATAATAACATCGTTAGTGCTTTTTTTTTCCCCTACAGTGAAATGATTGAATGCTTTAATCAGATTGCTGAAGACTCAAAGTGCCGTGTGGTGGTGTTCTCGGGTGCCGGGAAAATCTTCACTGCAGGTACAGCAGTATGTCATTTTTATTTATTTATTTATTTTTTTCCAGAATTGGAAATATGCTTTCATTTTTATGTAGGTTTGCAGTGTTTTTTCTCTCATAGCTGTTCATTATTATTATAAGCAATGGCTCCATGTGCTACAACCACAACACTAAGTGAAGTTAATTTAATTTAACAAGCATCCTTATTCTTTCCTACTGCAAAATGTATTAAATTTAGAGTTTAGTAGTTAATAGTCTTTCTAATTAGGGATGTGCCCAGGTATTCGTATACACATTTAACCGTTTGAGGTGCCATTAGTCAAGTCACGTGGGTTTTTATTGTCATTCCTCTATATAGCTTGTATACATTGGAACAAAGTGACATTTCTTCAGGACCATGATGCAACACAGACCAGTATGCAAGACTACATAAAGTGCACATGCACAACTGTGTGAGACAAGTGCAAAACAATAAAAACAGCAAATATGCAGGACAGTAAATACACAGGACAATAGATACACAGAACATGGACTGTAAACTGTAAGCTACTGTGTAATGTAGCAGCACGTGTATTGCAGCAATACTGGCAGCAAAAATAGTTCCATAGTATAAAGTGACTGATGCAGGTATGTAAAGTCTTACTGGGTTAGTGTGCTGTGCAGTGCTATGAGTCTTACTGGGTGAGGTGTTTGACTAGCCCAGGTGAGCACTGGGAGGCAGCAGTGTGTTGAGTAATCTGACTGTCTCAGGGAAGAAACTGTTGCAGAGTCTGCTGGCGGTGGCACGGACACTCCTGTACCTTCTGCCAGATGGCAGGAGGGTGAATAGTCTGTGAAAGGGGTTTTCCACAATACTGGTGGCTTTGCAGATGCACTGGTAGTTGAAGGAGGTGTCTGATGGGTAGAGAGACCCTGATGATCTTTTCAGCTGTCCTCACAATTCGCTGTAGGGTCTTGCGGTTGGAGGCGGGGCAGTTCCCGTACTGCACCGTGAGACAGCTGGTCAGGAAGCTCTCAATTGTCCCACTGTCGAAGGAGCATATTATTAGAATATTCAGGTGTCTGGGTATTGATTGTACCCTTTATTGGCATGAAGTCAACGAGAAAATCTGGTCAGCTCTAGCAGAACAGTTACACCAGACATTATGTGTAAGTTATAGGTGTTCATCTGCACTAAAGAAGTCTTGGGAGCAAGCAGTTAACATTTTCAACTATGAAGTCTGCAGGACAGACAAGTGCTACAGTGCATTTACAATAGCTCTCAGTATAGCTCCATTAAAATATTCAGCAACAATGGACACAAATCAGCCACCTTGGGTTTGCACATTGAGCTAATTTTAAACCAGACACTAGAGAGAGACATTAGCTGAGAGACATGATGTCATTTCCAGTAAGGGAACATAGTGAGTATTGATGCTCCCTGGTTTTTGCGGTGGATTGTGGGATTTTTTTAGGGAGCGAACGTTCCAGTGCACTGGAAGGATTTTGCAATTGAGACAGCACTTAAAATGGTTGACTCCCTGATTAGTGTCCTGACTACTGAACTATGGAGCTGCTTGAGACATACCCATTGTTTATGTTTCTGTCTTTGTTGAAAGAATCCACTTTCATTTTGTATAGGTATTGACCTTATGGACATTGCTGGTGATTTGCTGCAGCCCCAGGGAGACGATACAGCCAGGATAGCATGGTATCTTCGCCACATCATTTCCAAATACCAGAACACGTTCTCTGTCATTGAAAAGGTAGCCTTCATTTTTTATTGTATTATTATTATTATTATTATTATTATTATTATTATTATTATTATTATTAATAACTAACCTCTTATTAGCTTTTATTCCACAGCCCTGTTAAATACTTGATTCTCACTGGTTAGAAGATATTAATTTAATTGATTATCTATAACAGCTCTGACAATAGTTCCGTCCGCAAGGCAAATCATACATTTATATTAATGTTGTTCTAATACGTTATTGTTTCTTTAGTAATAGCAAATTCACAGGGCCTTGTGTGGTGGATGCACCACATAAATAGATTAAAGGTCGACCAATTGATTGGTTTTGCCGATTAATCAGCATTGATAATAGATAGTTCCAGAAATCAGTTATCAGCAAAAAAAAAAAACCACGCCCATAGTCCTTCCCAGTTCCGTCCGTTGTGGGAGAGGCACAGAAGGGTCCACTGTCATTATACAGTACGAAATATAAATAAAAGAGGGAGTTTTAATTTTTTATTACTGACAGATTTTGTTGTGTTATTTGTTGTGGTTTTTTTTTTATTCATTTTGGATGTCTCTATTATTATTTGTTATTTGGAGTGTTACTTTTTGGTTCAGTTTGGATGTACATCTTTTATTTACTTTAATATTTATTCATAGTTAATATATATATATTAGTATTTATATATTTATTTCATTAAAAAAAGTACAGTACATTTTCATGGTACGGTCAGTACTGTTTATTTTTGTAATAAAGTAAACTTAATTTTTCCATTGAGTGTTATATTTTCATTCAGTATTAATCGGTTATTAGTAGGTGCTACCCGACTTGGTTATCGGCATCTGTAAGATCCACATCGGTCAGCCTTTAAAATAGATTAATGTGTATGACATGTTCTTCTTTAATTAATAAACAAATGCACTTGTTAACAACTTGCTGTGGCATAAGGGGAATAAAACACTTCAGTATGTGCAGTTATACCTTGGGGTGGTAACGGTCACTCCACTTCATTGGATCGTTGACTACTTTCCTATAACCGCATTTATATTCCTTACATAAATTAAACGCAAAGCATGTAGGGGTTCTACATGCATATAGTATTTGCACAATCAATAACCTATTAGAGTAATACATTGTCGTATATAAACTGAACTTTGTGTTTGATGTGTCTGCAGTGTCCAAAGCCCGTGGTGGTGGCAGTGCATGGCGCGTGTGTGGGAGCAGGTCTGTTGGGAGTGTTAAGTACCATCATCTCATACACACAGCAAACAATATGGATGGAAATTTCCAGAGTTGTGGTGTCACTTTTCCTGCAAAGCTTTAACCATCAGAGAGTTATCTTTTACTGGGGCTTTCACTCTATATTTAGCTGCAGGAGACTGAATTACTAACAGTTTTTTTGTGTATCTGATTTCTTCTTTCGCAGGAGTGGATCTAATCACAGCCTGTGATATTCGTCTGTGCACGCAGGATGCCTGGTTTCAGGTGAAGGTATGAGGAACATTAACTTGCCATACATTGCTTTCTTACATGTTTACACCAAGATCTGTAAACAAGTTATTTTTGTCCATATGGTCATATATAGAGATAGTAAGTGATGAGATGAAAATGGGCTGATTGTTTCGACTCGTACAAGCCCCTGTGAAAGAATTGACCACAAGGGGGCACACTGTGAACAATTATTTACATTTGCAGTTTGTTGAAGATTAAATAAACCACAGTGAGCATCAAATGTCTGGTTTTAATACAAAGTGGACTATTTTGTGATATTAACATCTTGTCATTTATCAAAGAAGAACTCCAAAACCTGAAATTTGTACATTTTAAGACAGAAAAATTCTGCAGTGTAGCTGTTTTAGGGGGCTTTCACACTGGAAATTTAGTCCAAAACAGAGCAGTTTGCATGAAAAGTTGGTAATGTGAAAGTTGTAATGTGGACCGGGAAGTGCACTGCTGTACCGAACCCGAGACTACCTGTAGAAGGTGGTCCGAGTTCGGTTACACTGGAACTGCGAATGTGAATTGTCCCGTGAATGTGAACGCAACTTGTATTCGGGTTCGCACTTGTTCAGGAAGTAGAGTAACCTGCGTGTGTGTTTTAGCCGATGACTACGTTATTAGTTTCTACAACACACATGTACCATGAGTGACAGAGGATTTTGTTGGACACAGAAGTCGTCCGCTGCTGCGCATAATAGCACCAAAATAATAAAAAAAAAAATATGGTGAGTCACGTTGTGTTCTCGATGCACGTTTGTGGTGACGTAAGATGAATGCAAATGCAATGTGGTTTGATAGAATCAAGTCTGATCTAAAATCAGACTAACATCAGACACTAAAATCAGACCTGGTGGTCGCCGGGAACAATCGTACTTGGATTCGGACCACAGCAAACGTGCCCAGTGTGAAAACCACCATAGTAAAGCTTTGTATAAAATTGGAAAATCTGAATATCCCGTTCAGACATGTTTTATGTTGTTTTTTTATTGTTGTGTAGCCATATACGTCTGTTGATTAACAACAAAGTAATCTTGTATGACACATCAAAATTCTATCAAGTTTTCCATAACTGCTAACATAAAAACAGCTCTCTGTACTGAATTCAGACTTTCAGACCCTGCTGCATTTATTTATAGAAATAGTTTTTGAATATTGAATTGCTGCTACGTGTTATTCAGGAGGTCGACATTGGCCTGGCAGCAGATGTGGGAACGCTGCAGCGTCTCCCTAAAGTGATTGGCAGTCGTAGGTAAGAATGCCGGACTCCGAAGTAAAGTAAAAATCTAAGTGAATAGTTTTCTGCAATGTGTTCTTTTTTTCTTTCTTTCAGCTTGGTGAATGAGTTAGCGCTTACTGCAAGGAAAATGTACTCTGATGAAGCCAAGAGCTGTGGACTAGTCAGGTATTGTGACTCCAGAATTATAAAACCTATGTAAGAAATATGTATAAGTGAACAGAGGAGAAATTGAAGGGAGAAAAAATTCTGAGAAAGGTGTTTATTTTTTTTATTTTTTTATTGGGGTAGCGCACAATATTTATTTGTTTTACAACCGATAATAAGACTAATCTAATATCAACTGTAAGACAAACAGACGTTTGCAGTACCTTCACCAAACAAGTGCACTTTCTTTTAACACACTACTTATTTAGAGTCAGAGCGGACAATGAATGTCCTTAAATACAAGTTATAAATTGTAATACAATTCTAAAATAAATAATACAATTCCAAAATAAAGCATTTGCATGTAATAAACAAATTCCTCACTTGATAAAATCTTAAGCTAAAAGTCCTAATGTATAAATTGCAAGACGACTTCTGCAATGTCTGACTGTCTTTCATAATCTGAGCTTTCTTTAGATCCATTAATGAATTTCCTGTAATAAAAGGTAATCTTTAGAGCTTGTATCTTAATCTTAGAGCTTATAAAACTGCAAGTTTTTGTAATTATTTTGCAAGATGCAATCTTTTCACTATATCAGGATGTCAATAATTAGTCTTGTGTATGGACTGTAGAAGTATATGGTGTGATATAGCACACTGGAATAAGGTGTACTGTGATTTATTTATTTATTTTAAATTACGTTACAAAATTATTTATAACCCTTTTGAAATCAGAACAAAAATGGCAACATTTTTGTCATTTTTTGCTAAACTACTGAAGGCAAAGAAGAAATATGGCAGCTTCCCCCCCAAAAAGATTTCATGCTTGACCAACTCTTGCAGTGTTGTTATTTGATGATGTTCCCTTTTAAATAGCAATTATCAGTCCATTCAGGATTTTGCGGAGTTTATTTATTTATTTATTTTGCTGAGTTTTTTGTGCTTTTCTTTGCAGAAAACTATTTGGATTGGTGAAATTGTAATTGCACGAAATTGTTTTGTACGGTCTTTCGCAGTCATGTTTGTTTGTAAACGAGTCCTTTTAGCTGCACTCATGTTCGATGCATGTGAATCGCAGCAGGCTTTTGCTGAAGGCTTGTTGTGGTGATGACGTGTCATGACACGTTTTGACACAAATCTGCAGTAACTTTGAAAAAGTGGAAGCTCCTCTGAATATTGTGGAGTTTTCTTGATTTTGCGTTAATTTCTGTGATCACAAAATCGTGAAATTCTGGACTGACATATGGAAGATATGGAATAATAACAGAAGAATGTGACTTTGGGTTGTACCGTGTATTTTTTTCATGTAGCTTCATTATTTTGTATAAATGAAGGTAAGTGCGTGTTCTGTTCTTCATCTCTGCAGTCGTGTGTTCCCTGATAAAGAGTCAATGATTGCTGGAGCTCTGGAAATAGCAGGTGAGATTGCAGGCCGGAGTCCCGTCGCTGTCCAGGGAACCAAAATCAACCTCCTCTATTCCAGAGACCACAGTGTGACTGAGGGCCTAGACTACATGGTAAGAATCTGCTTAAGACATGAATAGCATTTTTAGCCTTAAGGTAGACCCATGCACACATAGTATGGCCGCAAACACAAAGTAGAGCGGTCGAAATCTGAGATTTCTCCTCTGCGTCTCCAGGCTACTTGGAACATGAGCATGTTGCAGACACAGGATCTTATGAAGTCAGCACAGGCAGCCATGGAAAAGAAGAGCCCGAAAGACGTGCCCTTCTCCAAGCTTTAAAGTAGAAGGAGAAGATCCAGGGCTGTTGAAGCTGCCTGCTGAATCAGCAGTGGAACTGAGACTTCATCATCCACATATCTTTAGTTCTTCCTGCTAAGACTGAATTTCTTTTTAGTCTTTTTAATTTCAGACTGGTCAATAGACTGATTAGTGGAAGTGAAATGATAGATGAACTTTTAATTATTTGGTTTATTATTTGCAGGTCCCTTGTTCAGTAAGACAGGGTAACTAATACTCAAAAGCTTGTTTTGTGTGTTAACATGTACAGTAGATGTATATATTTTCTTCTGGTCCTGTGTGACTGCAGAATGTAGTGCAGTTAACACATTAAATTTCCTTGGATGCTCACTTTTAAATCTTTATTAGGAATACATGTCACGTTTTGTCTTCCATTTGTGATTTACAGATGAACACCTAAATGTCTCGTTGCCTTATGTTTGTGAATAAAAAAACAAACAAACGATGTAATATAGTCAACCCCAGTATGATTGACACTGTTTAAGACTATGGGCTTGTTTGCAGATCCTGATGTAAACATGACAGCAAATGTATAAAATGAAGACCGAACATATTGATTGAAATATTCCAGTCAATAATTTGTAACCCTAAAAATAGTTCCCTATGCCACAAAAAAGTATACCTTAGTAAGTAGAAATATCTTACCATAGGCAATATGGACAAATTCAACTAATATTTCTCTTAATTAGATCATTGTTTTTATACAATTACTATCATTAAGCCTATTTCTAGATTTATTTATTTTTTACTGTTAAGCTTGAAATTGTCTTGTTCTGTTGACAGATATTTTTAGCTTATTTCAAGCATTTATTTCTAGAAAAGAAACAAAATTATCTGCTAATAGAATAAGACATGTTTAAGTAAATAGGTCTCGAAATAGACTTATTGATCTTCTATTTGTTTATACACAGATCAGCCATAAAATTAAAACTACTGACAAGTGACGTGAATAACAAATTATTTCATTACAATGGCACCTGTCAAGGAGTGGGATTTATTAGGCAGCAAGTGAACAGTTAGTTCTTGAAGTTGATGTGTTGGAAGCAGGAAAAATGGGCAAGTGCAAGGATGTGAGCAACTTTGACAAGGGCCCAATTGTGATTGGTAGATGACTCGGTCAGGGCATCTTCAAAACAGCAGGTCTTGTGGGGTTCCCACTATGCAGTGGTTAGTACCTACCAAAAGACGTCCAAAGAAGGACAACCAGTGAACCAGCGACAGGGTCATTTGCGCCAACGGCTCATTGATTGCTGAAAAAGCACCAATTGCTGAAAATGTTAATGCTGGCTATGATAGAAAGCGGTCCGAACACGGTGCATTGCAGCTTGCACAGTGCATGAGGCTGGGTAACTGTAGAGTGTCAGGGTGCCCATGCTGATCTTTTGTCCACCGCTGAAAGCACCTACTATGGCCATGTGAGCATCAGAACTGGACCATGGACCAATGGAAGAAGGTGGCCCTTTTTAATGTTATGGCCGATAGGTGTATAATAATCTCATGAAGGTATCTTCATGTGCTAAGTTAGAATTGTTGCAGTGTATAACTGCATCATCATCCGGGGGAAAAACAGTGATTTAATAACTCCAAAGAGACATGATTGTTGACCTACACAAAACAGGCAATGTATGTAAAGTAAAAAACAAAACAAAACCCCAAAACATTTATTGACAAACCTTCTGTAAGTCATTCTGGATAAGGGCCTCTACTAAATGTCATAATTTATTATACAGTTAAAAACACCATTAAGCCCAATCAGGGCTTTAAAAATTCAAGTTTTAAAAGTCAATTAGGCACCACTGCACAAGCTATTTGCCCAAAAAAGTACTTCACTATGCATTATTGGAACAACAATTGGATTGGATTGGATGTGGTCATATGGGACAAATGTGAAACGCTTTGACCATGACCTCCATCAGAATGTTTGACTAGAAAGGGGACAAAACCTCCATATCCACTGTAAAATATGGTTTTTGGGACTGTTTGTCATTGTCATGAATTCTACTAACCCTAATATTTTAGCCTGAAAGCTGGCTGCCTTTGCCAGGAGGTTACGCTTGTAGCTGGAACTTTGAACAAGACATCTTTGATTTGTTCAAATCTACACTGAAGGTGTGAGCTGGAATGCAAATAAATTTCAGCAGCTGGATATCTCAGTATCACAGTATTCACAGTATCTCAGTATTCAGATTTGAAGCCTGTGTAATGAGCTTGAAATGTTTTGCATGGACTGGTGTCTCCAACATGACCTTAGAATTATAAGGGTCTATCTCCCATTCATTCTTAACCCGGATAAAACTTTATAACACTAAGGTCTCCAACCCTATTAGACAGGCGGAAGCCTCAGTTTTATTCTCCCCAGGGGAGACTTATGGTGCTGTGGAAAAAGTGTGGATACATTTTATGCTTCAATAAATAACTCATTTAAAAACTATTTTGTATTCATTCAGGTTGCCTTTGTTTTATCTTAGATTTTGTTTTTATTACTGTAACAATTTAGTAGGAGATGTACACATAAACAGAAGACATCAGGATGCGGACAAACACTTTTTCACAGCACTGTACCTGAGTAACAATTGTTGGTGTGATGATCATTTTGAAAGCAGAGTTTTGTAGAACATGTTTAACCTCAAAATATCACTCATTGCATGTACTATTCATTTTATATATTAATGTTGGTTCATTTATCTGAACGGTGCCAATAATTCTATGTAATATGATAGGAGACCATAGCATGGGTATCATATGGTTATTTGAGCGTCCTGGTTTTAAGTTAGCATTACTGGCTGCTCCTTTTAAGGATGTTAATGTAGATGTGTAGACAACATAAAGCTCAGTGCTGATGCTAAACTTGTTCTTCAGTCATTTCTGAACACAGATTATTTGATCAAACTGAATAGAGTAGTATCTAGTGTGTGTTAGAGAACAGGAGAAAAAGAAGATCCAAACCTACCTTTAATAGTGAAAGCTCTTCCATTATGGCTCCATCCATGATCCAGTGTGGGGTGATGATGCTTGTCTTTGATTTTGCTTCCGCAGGTAAAACTAATTCTTTATGCTTCTTAATTAAGTTACAACTGAGAGTGATTTGCTATAATAAATGTCCTTGGCTTTGGACTTGCTTTAATCATTAGTGTGAAAATGTACATTTAGAAAGTTTACACCCCCCTGGCTCTTAATGTATCGTGTTGCCTTCTTGAGCATCAGTGAATGTTTGCACCTTTTGTAATAGTCGTGTACGAGTTCCTCAGTTGTCGTCAGTGTGAAAAGACGGATCTCAACATCATATAGCCACTGTTGGAAAGTGCTCAAATGTGCAGAAGATGCTGGAAAAGCAAAGAATGTGCAGGACCAGAACAATGGGCAGTTTAACTGATCAGGACAGACAAGGGACTCATGAACAACTATCACAAAACATAAAAACAGTCATTGATCATCCAGGTAACAACACACAGTATTAAGAATCAAGCGTGTGTAAACTTTTGAACTGGTTCATTTGTGTAAGTTCAGTTATTATTGTGTCTGTGAACTATATGTAAACATCTGTTATGTGAAATTGCTTATTGAGGGCAGAACTAAATATAAAAAAAACTAGATGGAATTTTTATGATCCTTCTGATTAAAAAAAAAATAATTATTAGCATTTTTAGATACTGCAGGGTGTATGTAAACTTATGACCTCAACTGTATTTTTTTGTTTTGTTTTGTTTAATTATAAAGAAAAGTTAAACTAGAAGTCTAGGATGTAAAGGAAAACTCCATATATTATCCTCAGAGTTTTAGTACAAATTTAATCCTGGACAGCACTGAAGATCTCTTGTTAAATTTGTAAGAAACATAAAGATTAGGCAAGTCATTCAAGGTGGATATTTACTTGGTGTTCCTAATGGCATTAAGACTCAAACACTCAATATAGGTACAGTACTTGAGTTTTTATTTTTTTAAAGAAACTTGAGCCCAGTGAGATCATGGTGTACTGAATGTCACCAAAAGTAAAAGGTTTCTTACGAACAACTTAGACACATATCACATAACGTTTAGCCATCAACAATGCTTAGCCACTTTTTTAGCAAGTCAAACACTTTTTGAAGCACTCATCGTTGGCAAAGTGTTCATTTGATACTTTGGCTGATTTGTGATACTTCTCAGAAAATCACTGTCGTCCTTTCTTAAAAATATCAAATTAAAATATGAATAAAAATATGCATTGATACATGTGGTTGTAATTTCAGATTTTGTTAGCCAGCTAGCCAACCGGACATGATTTCATAATATTGAGAATCTTTACTGCTCACGCTAGCTATAAAGATCACATAAGATAAGATGACAAATTTTCTGTGATTTTTTAGCTATGGTGCTTGGAAAAAGTATTTGCCCTCTTCTGATTTCTTTTGTTTTTGTATATATCTCATACTAAATTGTATCAGAAATTAAAATAAAAACTAAGATAAAACAAAAGCATCCTGAGTAAACACAAAATACAATTTTTAAATAATAATGTTGTTTATTGAATAAAAAACGTTATCCAATAATAACTGGGCCTGTGTGAAAATGTATTTGCCCCCATAATTTCTAAGTCCCCAAATCTATGAAACTGCATTCATAATCGGGTTCAGCTGGACTAGACGCAACCAGGCCTGATTACTGCCAACCCTGTTCAATCAAATCAACACTTAAACAGAACTTTTTCAACAGCATGAAGTTGGTTAAAAGGTCTTACCCAGTAACACTCTATGCCAAATTTGAAAGAAATTCCAGAAATGATGAGGAAGAAAGTGATTGAAATACATCAGTCTGGGAAGGGTTACAAAGCTATTTCAAAGGCCCTGGGACTCGAAAGAACCACAGTGAGAGCCATTATCTCCAAATGGAAAAAATCGATACAATAGTGAACCTTCCCAGAAGTGGCCAACCTTCCAAAATTCCTCCAAGAGCACAGCAACTACTCATCCAGCAAGTCACAAAAGACCCAAGGACAACATCAAAGGAACTACAGGCCTCTCTTGCATCAATAGAGGTCACTGTTCATGACTATAAATGGCAAAAAATGGCATCCATTTAAGAGTGGTGAAGTAAACCACTGCTAACCCAGAATAACATTAAGACTCGTCTGAATTTTGCCAGAACACACCTTGATGATCCTCAAACCTTTGGGGAGAATGTTCTGTGGATTGATGAGTTGAATTTGGAACTGTTTGGAAGACAGGTGTCCAGTTACATCTGACATAAACCAAACACAGTATTCCACAAAAAGAACATTATACCTACAGTCAAGCATGGTGGTGGAAGTGTGATGTTGTGGGGATGCTCTGCTGCTTCAGGGCCTGGACAACTTGCAGTAATTGAAGGAAACATGAATTCTGCTCTCTACCAGAAAATCCTAAAGGAGAATGTCCGGTCTTCAGTCCGTAAGTTGAAACTCAATTGCAACTGGATTATGCAGCAAGACAGTGATCCAAAGCACAGGAGTAAATCCAAGTCCTAGAAGTAAGTGAAAGACTGATCTCCAGTTATTAGAAGCGTTTGGTTGCATTTATTGCTGCTAAAGGTGGCACAACCAGATTTTAAGTTTAAGGGGGCAATTAGTTTTCACATTTGGTGATAGGTGTTGGGTAAATTTTTTGCTTCAATAAAAAAATTAAAACTGCATTGTGTTGTTATGTATTGTTTACTCAGGTTACCTTTGTTTTATGTTGTATTTCATTTGAAGATCTATTTAGTATGAGATATAATGAGTCTTTATTGGTCACATATAGATTACAACACAGTGAAATTCTTTTTTCTTCGCATATCCCAGCACGTTAGGAGGTTGGGGTCAGAGTGCAGGATCAGCCATGAAACGGCACCCTGGAGCACAGAAGGTTAAGGGCCTTGCTCAAGGGCCCAACAGTGGCAGCTTGGCAATGTTGGGGCTTGAACCCCTGACCTTCCGATCAGTAACCCTTAACCGTCATGCCAGCACTGCCCCTGATATACACAAAAACAGAAGAAATACTTTTTCACAGCCCTGTATATTCACTGCTAATACTAGCCAGCTAGCTAACATTAGCTCACACCAATGTTCTAGAGGATTTTTAATCATATTAGCTAGCTAAGTTGAGCTAAACTGACAGGATTTCACAATGTTTAAGATATTTACTGCTAATGCTAAATAGATTGATAACATAAGCTACAATGACAGAATTTCTGTGATTTTTCAGATTTTCTAGAGGATTTTCATTTGCAAGTCATATACTGTAAAATGTTTGTAATCCTTCCTTATAGGGCGTGTGCTCTGGAAGTTGAAGGAACGTGTGCATTCAATCCATGAGCAAAGAGCTGAACGGCGCTTGCTAATAACGCACAAATCTCATCTCATTGAGGGTCAAATTCACCAGAAACTTGACCATTTTAATGGCAAAAATATGGACACCCTCCCTCAGGTACAAAAATACATTATTTAACAGGAAATAACTAGATGAATCAAACATTCATAATCAAGGATTTAAATAAAAATTATGCAACATGTAGGACTAATTATTATATACCCAAAGCATGTTGGTATATATTAGGACTCTTATTACATGCTCTTTTCTTTATGACACAGAAATTCATTGTGAATGAAGCTTACTGGAAAAAGCCTGATGGTCCTGTGTTTCTCTACATCAGTGGTGAAGGCCCTCTGTCCAAATTCAGCGTGTTGGCTGGTACTTATCTTTTTATTGTTTAATACAGAGATTTATTATAGACCAAGATGAAATGTAAGTATGGCCTGTTAGTTGAGATTCCTATTATTGAAGCTTTGAGTTTGTAAGAATTTGATCAAGCCAAATGAAATGATTATACAGTTAGGGTAATTGTGTTGGGTGGGATTTTCCAACTAAACTGCTCTTATTGTAATTCCTAGGATTTTTTAACTTCTTGGTAACATGGTATCATATTGGCACATGAAAAGCACAAGACATCCTACCGTAATTTGTAACAAGTTTTTTTTGTTAAAACCACATTCCCACATGTCTGTTATTTTCTCACCTGATTGCCTTAACTCAATCTGATATTCATTTGTCCCTCAGGTCACTATGTGGCGATGGCAGAGAAGCATGGAGCACTGGTGGTGGCACTCGAACACCGTTTCTACGGTTCGAGCATCAATCCAGGTGGGCTGGAGCTTTGGAATCTGCAGCACCTTTCCAGTCAGCAGGCGTGAGTGGCCATCCTTGGAAGAAGGTTACACATTACCCATTTTGGTCATTAAAATCTCCACCGATTTCTCATGTGTATCTTTTTTCTTTTGCTCAGCCTTGCAGATCTGGCTGCTTTCCACAGCTTTATCAGTCAGAAATATGGCCTCACTGACAAGAACATCTGGATCAGTTTCGGGGGCTCATATGCTGGCGCTCTCTCCGCCTGGTTCAGGGGAAAGGTGATAAATGATTCATAAAGTGATTGATTCTTTTAGGTGAAGGGTGATTTACAGGTTTTTCTTAATTTACAGATTAAACCAAGTGCAGTGTTGATGGATAAGCTAAAACATACTTTCTGCAGTGTATCCTTGTATCTATGAACAAATGACATTCAACATGATCAGCAACAATGCAGTGCAATGGCATTAATGGCATTAAAACTAGACTCCACTGGTCTCAATGTGCCAAATGTATGTCAAGATAACATTCACCACTCCATTACACTATCACCTCTGACCTGAACTTTTGACGCAAAGCAGTTCTAAATGAAATGAAAATACACCAATATCTGACCTACCATCTGCATGTCACAGCAGAAATCATAATTTGTTAGACCAGGAAATGTTTTTCTAATATTTAACTCTCTTATATTGGTGGCTTCAATTACCTGTTCTTAGCTGACAGAAGCAGAGGTATTTTCTGCTTCTGTGGCCCATTTACTTCAAAGTTAGATGTGTTGTGCGCACCTCTTTTATAATATGTTCTTATGAAGTTGTTGTTTTTTTCCTCTGATCTCTTTTATTAACGAGGTGTATTTGCCCAAAAACAAAACACCTGGACATTTTTGTACAACATTCTGTAAAAGACTATAGTGCATGAAAATTCCAAGAGCATTGCAATGTATGAGACTTGTTTAGGGTCCAAAATTTATTCCATAGATCACATTTGCTGATCTCAGTTCCTGCCACATGATTGGCCGATTAGAAATATCCATTAAAGTTCCCATGTACACTTCTAATAAACTGGCCACTGAGTGCCATGCTTTGTGAACAGAGAGTTTAAGGCTGTGACTAGACACACAAAGACTAAATACAAAATGCCAATGCAGTTTGAGTTGTAAAGAACTGTAAAATGTTTAACTGTTTAATTCCTCTTATATTACTGCAAGTGGCAATTTTTAAAAAATCATTTTATAGTTATATTAAATGCTGTTGGGCATCCATGAAACAAGTTCGTGTTATCACTTATTTTATAGCAGCTATAAATGTAATATAAACGCAGCTGTACGGCATTGCTCGTTTCAGAAAACACTTAAAGTTATAGCTTTAAATCTGATTGTTCCAAAGCACTGACATGGGTACTCCTTCCAAAATGGTAAATAAAAATCTCCTCACAGAAAACTTCACTTTATCAACAATGAGACACATTTTAATCCATATTGTATGTGCGTCATACGCCATAGCTGTGTAAGTCCCTGTGTAAGTTGTTACCATAGAGACAATAATGTATTAGAACAAGAAGAGCATTGATAGAAGTGTGTGATTTTGTGATTTAGTGTGTGGTCAATTTTATTTTTATGTTATAAAATTCAGTTGTTTTTTTCCACAAATAAAATAATGTTATTATACAGAAAATGTATCAAACTTTGAGTACACGCCTGGGCCAAGAAATGGGCTAAGCCCAAAATGGCAAAATATTAGGGTTTTAATGGTCTTAACAACAAATCATTGGTCAGAAAATTAGCAAGAATTAAACAAATGCACTCCTGAGACTTCCTGTGCCACCATTTGCTTGTTTACTTTTGCTGCAGTGAACTGTATGAGGAAAAGAAACAGGGAAATTCACTGTAAAAACACAATGTAGTCTTCTTGTATGCAAACGTACACCTTTGACGTTCAGAAAAGGTGTACAAAATTAAAATAAAGCAAAAAATAAAATTAAATAAAATAGAAGATTTTAAACAAAAAAGCTGTCCACATCTTTACCCACAAGGCTTAAACATTTAAAGAAATAAAAGGGAAAAGCTTTCCTATACTAAGTTACTTTATCTATTTGTTCAATTCTTTCTAAATTTCTGATCAATGATTTGTTGTTAAGACCATTACAATTTTAATATTTTGCCATTTGAGGCTTGGCTCATTTGTTTGCCCAGGAGCGTAATGATTATTGAAAAGGTAGGTGGTTGACATTGTAGCCTGGTTAATATTCCTGGAAAACCCTCAGAGTTGTGATTCAAAAGAATTCCTAACAGATCATTTGAATCGAATTGAATCATAAGCACTGGGATTCGTTTGCAGTGAATAAACTCTTGTATGGGTCAGTTATCATGGGCCGGTATTGGGTTAACTGCTACCTTTCATTGACTGTTTGCAAAATTAGCATATGTGGAAGCATGTTTGGGAGATATTAGTCCTGATTAGTGAAGCTATAATCATTGATGGTGTTTTTGGGTGTTGTAGTTTCCCCACCTCGTCTATGGGGCTGTGGCATCCTCGGCTCCTGTTCAGGCCAAACTGGATTTTTCTGCATATAACAAGGTAAAATCCTACATAACATGCCACTATTATTATGTTTCACAGCATCGGTATATTCTCTTGCTAGAATGCTGTGAATGTGTAATATTATTGCATTTGTTGTGGTCTGTGTATGTTAATCCAGGTGGTGGGACATAGTCTTACAGAGGAAAGTGTAGGAGGCTCTTATAAGGTGAGAACTGAATCTTGGTATGTGTCTTAAAGCGTATTACTGTAAGTATTTCCTTATTCATCTTTAAGTGTATACTGTGTGTACTTGCTCATCTTATACCATGTGTACTTGAGCTTGTTTATGTGTGTGCACATTTTACCATGTTCATTGGCTTGTGTGTGTGTGTGTGTGTGTGTGTGTGTGTGTGTTTAAATGTGTATTAACTGTCACCGGTCAGTGTTTAAGCAGTGTTCGGAAGGCCTTTGTGGCTCTGGAGGCAGCTCTGCTTGGAGGGAAAGAGATGAAGGTGGTGAAGGATTTCGGATGCTGTGATGTGCCAAAGAGCCGAGAGGACCGCACTGAGTTCGTGCAGAGCGTGGCTGACATCTTCATGGGAAGTGTGCAGTACAATGAGGAAGGAGTGATGCTGACCATCTCTCAAATCTGTGACATCATGACCAACCAAAGCCAAGAGGAGGCCTATGACAGGCTGGTCGAACTTGCAGCGGTGTGAAATTCAGTGTTTTTTGTTTCCTGTTTTTACCCTTAGGTTCTTTATTATCTAGAAAACTGAGACTAGTTAACAAATAACAAAGCATAATTATTTATTTCCCTAGATAATTTATTTTAATAAAATATTTTTTTTTTTGTTCTGGTACTACTACTACTACTACTACTACTACTACTACTACTACTAATAATAATAATAATAATAATAATGATAATAATAATTGCTACTACTACGACAACAACAATACATTTAATATGACACATTGATCTATCTTTTGTAAAGATACGTTAATATCTTATCGGGCGGCTGTGGCTCAGGTGGTAGAGCGAGTTGTCCACTAATCGTAGGGTTGGTGGTTCGATTCCCGGCCCATGTGACTCCACATGCCGAAGTGTCCTTGGGCAAGACACTGAACCGCAAGTTAGCACCTTGCATGGCAGTTCTGCTACCGTGTGTGTGTGTGTGAATGGGTGAATGAGACACAGTGTAAAGTGCTTTGGATAAAAGTGCTATATAAGTGTGCCATTTACCATTAATAAGTAAAAAAAAGAACAAAAATGAAGTCTTTTGAAAATGTCTAATATTGTTAATTTCCAATTATAATCCTATTATCAGTGGTGCTCATGAATCATGTTATGTCCTGGTTACTGGCTTTTTTGCTCAGATATATTACTTAAAAAAATTTCTCCTGTTTGATTCTTATTATTAAAAAAGATTTAATTATCTATGAACTGCTTTAAAAATGCTATTTAGTGATGGGCAGAGGGGAAAAGTGCATTCTTTAAATAATAAATTATGTAAATAATAGTCATCTAAAGAAATGTATGTCTACAGGAACTCGACTGAGCACATATATAAGGGGTTCTACTATACAGTTACGGTATAATATATGATGCATATTATTCTGTTCTTTTTGGAGGTTGAAATCTGCTAGGCTCATCAATAATGTTGATAGAAGAAAATTATGCTCTTGACTTTTTAGTTATGCAGCACAGTTTTCCACTGAGGCTTATTCATGTAATTAATTGGGACAAGCAGCAATGAATTAAATCTGTAATTAAGAGTTTGTTAGGTCTGGCACATTTCTGTATTGCTCATTTTCATTCACTAATGGGATTTATTCATTAGTGTAAGCAATGTAATAAATGAGGTCTCTAAATAGGCAGTGAAGACTTCTGGGAGACTCCGGAAGTGGACAGAAGTGAGGATGTGAACAGAAGGTGGTGCTGCTGAACTCTAAATGCTTGCGTATTGCTTGCAGCTTAGTTGCTGTACATTAGTACACTTTTTTTTTAATTTTTTTTAATATATTAAGGTTTCCATTTGAAAATGCCCCAGTTACAGTATGTTATGAAATGTCTTTATGGTGTTATATTTTCTCAATGCTTTTTTTTATTCATTTTGTTAGGTGTATCGTGCTATGGCAAAGGAGCCATGTCTGGATATCTCTCACCAACACACTATCCTGAACCTGAATAAAAGCACCAGTGGCAGCTTTGGGTACAGACAGTGGTACTTCCAGACCTGCAGCGAGTTCGGCTTCTGTATGAGTGCCTTTAAATTTCAATAACACACACACACATACAAACACACACATACACACACACACACACACACACACACTCACACAAACACACGCACACACACACACAAACACACACCCACACACACACACACACACACACACACACACTAATTAAACTCAGTGCGGAACCAGGGAGTGCATATGATACACTGTTTGTGCATTTTGGTTAGCACGATGCACTGAGAAACAAGTAAGGAATAAAACATGATGACTGTGTGGTGTAATGCCATTTGACACAAGGTAGATTATTTTCCAAAAACAGTGCATATAAAATTGCAATCGAAATGATTAAACCCCACTGCAAATACGGTTTATTGTCAAAACTTACAGACTTTCAGCTGTTTGCAATGAACAAATCAAACAAAAGCAATTGAAATAGTTCAACACAACTAATGCTTCAAGTGGTTTCCCCAAATTCAACTGAAAATGCAGCTTTAATGACTTCTCCAGTCTCAAAAACCCACTGAATAGAATCCCTCACAACAAAATAAATATGCACAACAGGTGTTGTCTCAAGCACACCTGATACAACTAATCATGGGCTCCATTAGTTGCACCAGGTGTGCTTGAGCTGGAACACATGAAATACCCGAACTGGCTAGGGGTAGAAAATAAATGAAATACCTGGACAGGGAAGAAAAAATGGAAGCTATCAATGGCTGCAACTAGATTTCTGAGAAGGCAGGTTGTGAAGAACCCTCGAGTGACTGCAAAAGACCTACAGCAAGACTTGGTGGCAACAAGCACTGAGGTTTCAGTGAGCACAGGAAGGCGCATACTAAACGTAGAAGGTTTCCATGCCAGAACTCCAAGACGTATACCACTACTGGCCCAAGCACAAGAAAAGTCAGCTCAAAATCATGTAAGTAAGCCACACAAGTTTTGGGATTCTGTTCTGTGGAGCGATGAAACCCCTTTTCAGCACGATGGATCAGCGTTATGTCTGGAGGAAGAAAGAACATTCTGTCCACAGTCAAGCATGGTGGAGGCTCTGTGATGCTCTGGGGCTGCTTTGCATCTTCTGGCACTGGAAACCAGCAGCATGTGGAAGGCAAGATGGATTCATTGAAGTATCAGGAAATCCTAGGAGAACACGTTATGCCGTCTGTGAGGAAGCTAAAGCTTGGGCGTCATTGGACCTTCCAACAGGACAATGATCCCAAGCATACCTCAAATTCCACCAAGGCTTGGTTGCAAAAGAAGTCCTGGAAGATTCTACAGGGCCAACACAGTCACCTGACTTGAACCCCATAGGAAATCTCTGGTGGGATTTGAAGAAGGTGGTTGCAGCATGCAAACCCAAGAATATTACTGAACTGGAGGCCATTGCTCATGAGGAATGGGCTAAGATTCCTCAGAAATGCTGCCAGAAGCTGGTGTCTGGCTATGCATCTCATTTGCAGCAGCTCATAACAGTAAAAGGGTGCTCTACTAAGCATTAAAGATGCTTGCCATGAAGGGGTTGAATAATTTTGAAACTGGAGAAATCATTATAAGTTGCATTTTAAGTTGAATTTGGGGAAACCACTTGAAGAATTCGTTGAATTGAACTATTTCAATTGCTTTTGTTTGATTTGTTCATTGCAAACAGCTGACAGTCTGTAAATTTTGACAATAAACCTGATTTGCAATGGGGGTTCAGCCATTTTGATTGCAACTGTAACAGCATGTCCCAAAGTGTTTTAATTCCTCTTATACCATTTGCCAACAGTTCCGATTTTATCTATTAAAGAATAAATGTTCATTTGTTCTGTTTAGAGTTACGGTTAATATTGCGGACCATAAGCGAAACAAGCTAGTTCTTGTTATCATTTATGTTATGGCAGCTTTAAACAACAACAAAAAGTGTATTTGTATCTCTTTTGATGTTAATAAGACAGAAAAAATGCACAGAGGAACTGAAAAGCTGTCCATACTGAAAACTTAAAGTTACAGCTTTACCTGTGACTGATACAAAGCGCTGCCACTGGAGACTCCTTCCAAAAAATGCTAAATAAGATTTCTTCTCACAGAAATCTTATCATATCAAACTTATCAAAATGTCACAATAGGAATGATAGCATAGTCTTTCTAAAGGAGTTGAGCAGACATTAGAGAGCTATAATAAAAAAAAGGTTCAGTTTCTCACCAAAAGATCAGAGATTTCCTGATCACATCATGAACAGAACTGCAGAAAGAAATGTACAAGAAAAGCAGAAAGAAAGAAAGAAAGGAAGAAACTCATGCTTGTGGAGACAATGGAAATAAACAATAATCTGATATGGAAACAAAGCATGTGTATTCATAGATTTTCAATCCCTGCCATGTGGCACCATACACAACATAGCTTTATAGCTTTTGTTTTTCATGCTATAGTACATCTGACTGAAATGTTGGCAGATTCCTGATGGGGTGGTATTGAAACCTAATGCACTTAATACATCTTCATATATGCCTTAACATATATGACCTGGTATTTAATAATGCCTCCAGTAATTATTAAATACCAGGTTTCAATATAAATGCATGCACATTTGTGCAACTACTACAAATGGCATACTTTAAGAACATACTGTATTTTGGGCTCTTTCTTTCTTTCTTTCTTTCTTTCATACTTTTACTTTGTGTGTATGTTCATGTGTGCAGATCAGACCTGTGACGATGCTAGCTGCCCATTTGTGCATGCGCTGACGCTGCAGGACCATACTCAGCTCTGCCCCCAGCTGTTTGAGATTCCTGAACACACACTCCCCCTGAACATCGCTTTCACCAACCAATACTATGGAGGAGCTCAGGCCCAAACCCAGCGTGTGCTCTACATCAATGGTAAGAGTGAAATGTCATTTATTTAAACAGTACAGTAACAGCGAATAAGTGTTTCTTACTATTATGCAATAAATAAATAACGGCATTAGAACAATTAAACCTTCTTTTGAAAGATGCCATAAGAACAACAAAAATTTTTGGTTGCTTCAAGAACCTTTGGATGAACAAGAGAATCATTTCCCATCACAAAGAACCTTCAACATAAGGGACATTTATAATGGGAAAAGGTTCCCCAGGGCACTGGTTCTCAAAGTGGGGTCTGAGGACCCACAGGGGTGCATAAAGCATAGGCAGGGGGTCAGTGATTTATTTACTTTTTTTTTTATTTTTTTTTTTAAATTTGGTGGAAATCACAAACCCAGCATTATTTATGCTATTATATTTGTATAATATTCCTTTTAGCTATTAGCCTGTTTTACTGCTCAGTTGAACTGAATGAGTTTAATTCAAACCTCAGTAACTCAAAAACAAGTAACCTCTAAATAATGTCATGTTGGACCTAACGTGTTCAATCGATGGAAAATTCAGAAATAAATCGCTCTATGGCTCTAGTAAATATCCGAAATATTATTTTTCACATTTGAGTAATGAACCTAATAGTTGAGATATTTGGATTATATTCATAAAATAAATCTTTCCTGAGGTTCCATGGGATTTATTTTTCAGTTAAAGGGGTCCCTGACTAAAAAAAAAAAAATCTTTGCCATTTGGGAACCCCCAAATTTTTTTCTGTGGGATGGCTGTAAGTAAGATTACCTTGCACCTTCGATTTAATAGTATTTATAATAATAATAATAATAATAATAATAATATCATCATCATCATCATCATCATCATCATCATCATCATCATCATGATTTAATCCTGATGTTCTGTGTAGAACAACACTTAAATATTTTTCCAGCATGCCCACAAATATTATAGGTCATTTGATAAAAGGAAATAAAATGAGAAAAATTGCTGACATTTGTAAGGATGAAAAAGGGAGGTTTTATTTTTCTATCACCTTAGCTTTATGACTAATTTACACACACAGATGTCATTAGGAGGATCCCCAAGCATTTCCAAAAACATGTTATTAATAGTTCATAGCCAATAGTTTAAATGAAGGTAAGAGGTTTAGTTTTATTATAACTCAGTTCTGTTGAGTTCTCAAATCTTATTGGTCAAATGGTATGGATTAATTGTATGGTGGACCAAAGCCTGATGTGAGAAGAAATGTAACTAGAAATTGATTTAAAAAAAAAAAAAAGTATCTCGTCATTCACTAATAAATTAAAAATCGTACTGATATCGGAAAATAATTGCACCACCCCAGTGCCCAGTCGAGTTTCATTCCTTACTCAAGAACATTTACATTCATATTGCTGTAAAATCAGGAAGTGATCTGGGTAAACAGGATATCCTTTCTTAAAAGGTAAACTGAACATGAGAGTTAAGTGCAACATACAGTAAGCCATCTAGCTAATCCAGCACTTTCTGAATGACTAATTAAAAACACAGCGTTTGGAGCTAAGTGAAGGATATTGTCAGTGATGTGGGCTGTAATGGCTGACCAAGCTGAGTTTCTGACCACCTTAGGTGACATTGACCCTTGGATGGAGCTAAGTATTGTACGAAATGAGACCGGAGTGGATGAGGACAGAGCCATCGTGATTCACGGTGCTGCTCACTGCGCGGATATGAACCCTACACACTCCGGGGACAAGCCCTCACTACGCCAGGCCAGGAAGGTGAGAGCGAGAGAGAGAAAGAGAGAGAGAGAGAATGATGGAAGCACAAAAACTGAAATAGATTCTGTGGGGAAACAGTAGTGGCATGTGTGAGAACAAAGATTGATTACGGTAATACTTTGGTTGAAAACCCGCCCTGACACAAACCCCCCCCACCACCACACACCACACACACACCCACACACACACCCACACCCACACATACACACTCTGTCTTTCCTTCTCCATCTTTCCACGCACCCACACAAAAACCACAAACACACACGTCTCATATTTTTCCTCTCTGTGCAGGAAATTGAAAGGCATGTTGTCATGTGGCTGAGGAGTGCAGCATGGGAGTACAGGACCTGACCAATCAGCATGCTTGAAAGCTGATCACCTGACTGAACCACTTTGCTCCACCGTGACCCTTCTCTTGTGCCTTCTGTCAAATTATCTTATCAGGCTGCATGTGTGATGTGAGTGTGTGTATGACTGTGTGACTAGGTGTTGGGACAGAAAGTTTCTAAATGTGTGTGTAGTTTGTATGTCTATCAGTATCAGGCCATTACTGAGAAAGAACTTCCAAGCTGTGTGTGTGTGTGTGTGTGTGTGTGTGTTTATAACAAAAATACATTTTATTCTACTAGTATTAGTTCCTGAGTGACATCCTCATTAACATAACATTTATATGACGTCACGGCAAACAGTCTAATGTACATAAAAAATGTAACATTAAGACAAAAAAACAAAACAAATAAACAAGAAAATAATTAATTGTGTTGTGATGATTAGATTTGTATGGTTTTTTTCAGGTTCTTTAACAATTTAACCGTTACAAAACAAACAGAAAACTGGAATCAGACTGCTAGCGGTAAACAATCCAGATGACGGATACAGCATCATTTTATTGCGATGTATGATGTATAGTCACTATGCGCTAATAAAACAAGTAATACTTTTTTAGCTCTACATTTTGTTTATTTAGACTTTCTTCAACGTAGTGGTAATTCCAAAACAGCAAAAAGTGACATTCTTTATTAAAAAATCCTGTAAATATTATGACTTAATTTAGTATTCTAAATCTAACGAGGGTCATAATTCTGAATAGCAATCCTGCACTTTAGATTTTAATTCCTCACTTAATATGTATATTTTCCCTGTACAGACTATAATGAGAGACGTAATAGCAGAATTATATCGTAAAATATTTACAGATTTTATTCCTCTGTAAAAATAACAGCCATTAGATGTAAAAAGAAGAGCGACATGTCTCAGATTTGAGACTTGTAAAGAAGAAAAGAGAAAATGCAATTATTACATGTTTTGGACTACATTTTACTCATACCTCTGTGTCAGCTCTTATACATTCCACTCAGTCACTCAGCTAAAATGGTTTTAATTTGTATGAGACATTTATGTGTTTATATGCCAAAGCTCTTTAAGGTCATATCTGTGCCACAAACTTTCTGTCATCTTGTGTGTATAGGTCAATTCTGCATAATGTTACTATGCACAAGGGATTTCACTGTGATATCTCTATACCATGGCATTCAGCGAGCAGGATTTAGCTAATGGATTCATGCAAAGTGGCTACAAATTGGGCCGTATGAAATACTACACGAACACAATCAGAAACAGAAAATCAATGTGAGCAGAATCTGAAAATCTATTTGCAACTGTGCGAAGTGTAAGGTGAGGAACAGCCAGTTGCCCTGTGGCCATCTGTTTGGCTGTGGGTGGGAGGGGGTTGGTCCGAGGCTGTGTGTGTGTGTGTGTGTGTGTGTGTGTGCTGGGGGTGGTTTGGGGGACAGGGGGTGTGTACTGCTCCTGCTGCTCAGTACTGCCTCTCGCTGATTGATGATCTCCACTCCCCCAGGGTCGACCAGGTCATGACCTCCCATCACTGACCCCCCCACAGAGAGAGAGCACCCGGGGTCCACACACACACACGCACACACACACACACATATACACACACACACTTACTTGAAAGCATACATGCTCTCTCTCTGTCTTTCAACACAAATACACTCACTCATATAGACTGTTAGTCTCTCTCTCTCTCTCTCTCTCTCTCTCTCGGGCACATGCATTCATCGCTAAGACATTAGGACTTCATAAAACATTTACAATTTGCTTACAGGTCATATTTAGCCTTTTTCATAGCCTATAATCTTTATATAGATAGTTGCAGACTCGCCAAAGCCAAGGTTTATCGAATATATTCATAACTATCTATGAAATAATCATAAACAGATTATATATGTATCATGAGCTGCTACCAATCACTTTATGAACTCCTGGCCTGCTCATTTCTCCTTACCCAATCTATTCTTTATTTCCTACTTGTTGTCATATCAGGGGTTATGAGGTCACTGGGATAACCACGATCCATTTATCTACTAGCCAAAGCCCTATCTACCAAGCTTATCAGATTATGCCACCTACCAGTACCAATCATCAAAGCTCTGAACTCATGAGGACATCTTGTAACAGTGATTCACCACTGACATCTCATGCTTGATGTATACCATGCGGTGGCCAAATCAACTCACATGATAACTGTAACACTTAATGAGAGACTCTGACTTTTATTTATTTGTCACAGGTCAGGTTACAGGTTACAGTTACATACTGTGTTACATATGACAGGCTTTCATAAAGGTGTCATTGAACCTTCATTGTACAAAATCACATATAAGTGAGAAGACCAAGAGAACAAGATGGACAAGAGACTCAGATAGTAATAAAAATAAATAAATAAATAGTAGACTTGAAAATTAATAGGTAATAAATACTGTAAATAATCTGAAATGTCTGAAAAACATAAATATATATATATATATATATATATATATATATATATATATATATATATATATATATATAATTGTAATAATTAGATTTTTTGCTAAATATGGTCTCTTTTTGGAAACATTTTTACTTATTAAAATAATTTATATATATATATATATATATATATATATATATATATATATATATATATATATATATTTACATTATTGAAATAAATGTATACACTATATATTACATAAAATTAATAATAATAATAGTCTTTTTTGGGTGTCATATTTAAAAAATAATCCCAAAACCAGTCAGATTTTTGGTGAAGGTCATATTTCAGTTTCTCAAAAGGGGAGAAGAGTGGAAATTTGCGTATACCTTAAATTTAATGAATGGACCTGAGAAGAACCATAAATCTATAAAACATCAAATATTTTTTTGAAATGAAGACCAACATTTCGAATGAAAAATGTGACCTTAAACTGTACTATTTCCATACTGTATGTCTGAGTTTCAACAACAAAGGACATTTTTACATATTAGCATTTTTATATTTAATATCAAAATACTCTTTTATTTTCCATCTATATTGTAGTGACCAGACGTGGGCCCATTCATATCGAAAGTAGAGTGCTTTCATAATAAAGAGACCTTGCACTTATGCTAGTCTTTATAAAGACTGCTGAGTTGGCAGATGGTAAAAAAATATTTAAACAACAAAACATGAAGTACTGAAAAAACAACTTCCATAATGCTCAAAAATAAATCAGTTTAGAGTTCCTCAGACCCATATGCACATTATGTGCAAAAGCCATGCCTCTACAGCATTGCTACAATATTTAATTTTTAAACACTAGGCCACTACTTTGTTAAATTGTGTAGCATTGACTGTGAAATAGTAAAAATAAATAAATTAATTAATTTAACTAAATGAAGCGATGCATCCTGGGTTGTTTAGCTGCAACAATCTCATCCAAGGCAAGTGTTTCATTTCAAGATATGCAGACTCTTTCTACACCAATAGTGAGTTCCATCAGTAGGTTAGTTGTTGAAACTAATGAACTAAAAAAAAAAAAGTGAAATTTCGAATCATTTAGCTATGTTTCCTAGCCAGTGTATTTGACTCTCTGGTAATATTTATGAGTCATTCATCTACAAATGGTTCACACTAACAAAGAATTTGAGAATTAGCTAACTCAGCAGTGGTGAGTTCCTGTGCTGTTGTATCTTGTATTACTGTTAGCTAGCTAACTGACTAAAAAAAAGTATTAGTCTGTTCAGATACTTTGCTCCCACCACAAAATCCCTAGTGTTGAATTAACACCCAGAGTGTTCATTTGAGTCCAATGGACTTATATAAGCACTGTAGGGTGTAAATTCAACATTGTTGTTAAATCAACACTGGTGATTTTGCTGTGATAAAAACAAACAACACATTTTAAGCAAATTATCACAATCCAATGCAAAGTGAAACTTGGGTCTGAGGAACTTTAAACTGATTTATTTTTGAGCATTATGGAGGTTGTTCTTTTTTTTCAGTACTTTCAACAACATATTTTGTTGTTTGTTTCGCAATTAGTTGTACGGGCTGTGTGTGTGCTTGTGTGTTAAATAGTCTTATTGGCTTCTGGCGGCTCAGCAGTCTTTATGAAGACTAGCATAAGTGCAAGGTCTCATTATTTAAGAAAGAGCTCTACTTCCAATATGAATGTACCCAGGTCTGGTCCCTACAATGTGGAATGAAATAAAAGAGTTCTTTACAAAAAGAGTACTTTTACAGGCCTACTATTAAATCTTTCTTCTTTATCTTTTTCTTCTTCTTCTTCTTCTTCTTCTTCTTCTTCTTCTTCTTCTTCTTCTTCTTCTTCTTCTTATTATTATTATTTAAAAACAGTATGCTCATATGTTTTTTTTTTTTTAAAAAAAGTCCTTTGTTGAAACTCAGACTCAAACTGAGTTTCAACTTCTGGGGATAAAACAGGTTCAGAGTGTCAGTAATGTTTGTATTGAAAAGGAATATAATTTGAGATAAAAGATGAAATAGTCATTTATTCAGATTAAAAAAAAAAAAAAAAAAAAAAAAAAAAAAAATAATAATAATAATATATATATATATATATATATATATATATATATATATATATATATATATATATATATATTAGTCACCTCTGTTGTCTTTCCTGTTGAAAATGCAACATAAAATGTATTTTTCGTAAAAAAAAAAAAAGTTAATAAAATAAAAAAATATATAATGTTTTAAAAGGAAATGCACAATTTATAGTCTAGTACAATGTAAATGTTACTTTACAGTTTCTGGAGTAATTTCTGGTAAAATAGTGTATTTACAGTAGCACAAACACAGTAGTAACAGTAAATTACTGTTTTTTTCTTTGTAAAAGTGTAAGTTTTATTTACTCTCAATTTGAATTGTTTTAATGTAAAATCCGACCTTTAGAGTGCTACGGTCCGGTTTTCAATTTGCCACCCAACGCAGTGACCGTATTAAGAGAAACCACTGTATAAATGTGGTTAATAGGTTAGTCTATTTTTAACTGATATAATTTGCAAGGTAGGGGCAGATCTGCAATGGCAGGGGGAAATCTACTACCACGTCAGTGGTGGTTGCCATCCCACTTCCATATGCTCTAAAATGCAGTGCAGTGCACAAATAACATCTCATTCCTAATGCTGCATTTGCATTGTGTTGAAATGTTTCATGATAATAACACTTAATACCCCAGTTCCACATTGCCAATGTGTGTACAATTTGTAGATCCAGCACTGTTGCGCAGGTGTATGAACAACAACATTAACCAAATTGTTAACTTACACTGTAAAGGAGCATGACTCTATACCGCTAAAGGCAGTTATACTATTAATCTTACACATGATGACATTCTCTCCAGTATTTTTTTGAAACAGGTAAGCATTCATGTGAATGAAACACACCGGGAGCCAAGCTTTACCCCACCCTGCCTACACACACACATATACACACATATACACACACATACATACATTTACAAATGAGAACAACACCATGGTCCACTACTGAGCCTATCTATGCAGGCTTTTGCACATGTATATCTTCCATGTTTACATTGCACATCCACTTTTTCTTGCATATGTAATTTTTTTTTGCACTATTTGTAATAATATGTTTTTTGTGCTTTTCCAATGTCTTGTTTAAATTATGTCAGAGTTTGCTGGGAGGATTCGCAGAGTAAGAATTTCATTGTACATTGTTTCCTGTACATATGACAATAAACTCTTGAATCTCGAATCCTGAACCAGATAAAAATCAAAGAAAAATGATTACAAGGCTTGATTAAAAATCTTAAATAAGCCTGGGTACCTGGGTTCAATCAGTTGTCTTCCTTTTGGATTTTAACTTTATTTATTAACTATATCTCAAACACACAACTAAGTGCGTACCAATTTATATAGACACCACAACCACTCAAGTCTGTGCAAGGACTGATCTAGCTTTCTCTTCATACGCTCAAGGTACTTTAATGGAAAAAAAGGACGTGATGTAATGAAATATTATGCCATTTGTTGGCAATGCAGCATGTGAAATTTACACTTGTGGTTTTTAGACACTTTACAGGTTATTTCATGCTTTTTTCACATGTAATGGATTTCCACATGTATGGCAGGTGTTTTTATTTTCACATGTAATTTACTGTGTTTGCCTCATGCTCAGTGTACCTGGAACAGGCTCAGAATCAGAATCAGAATAAAGATCTTCCTGAATTTGAATGAATGATTGAATGAAATGTTAATTTTCCATATTTAGGATTTGCGGTTTTATTTATTTATTTTTTTTGATTTTCTCACATAATTCGAATTAAAAACCATGAAGATGACTTTGAACTGCAATTGATATGAACAGTTATACTAGGCTGGCTAAGGACTACAATTGCTACAATAGCTTTAGGTCTCCGGGTTATGAATTTCCTGATTACACAATTGTACTTTCTGACCATGTAGTACAGAGATATAGAAGGGAATTAATTTTAATTGTACTATCCGGTGTCACCCAGATCAGGATAGGTTCCCTTTTGAGTCTGGTTCCTCTCAAGGTTCTTCCTCATATTGTCTCAGGGAATTTTTCCTCGTCATTGTTGCCTCTGGCTTGCTCAATTAGAGATAAACGAATAAATTTAAAATGTATATATTTCTGTAAAGCTGCTTTGTGACAATGCCCACTGTTGAAATCACGAGACAAAAAAAAATAATTTAATTGATTCATTTATTATAATATTTGATCACATCTTGTTCACCTATTTACTCAAATACATTTGTGCCATTTGAGAGCATAACATATGTTCACATATTTTTCTAAGGTGTTTCCAAATTACTCACATAATCATATTTGAAAAGCTTATGCATTGTATATGATTTTTCAGTAATGGCTAAACTTGTGTGTGAGATAAACATGGATTAGATAAACTGTCTAATCTAAATTCAGTTAAAACAATTTATGCTGAACTTGGACACTTTTTAATTAATGAATGAATTAAATGTAAAGTTTGAAACAATTCACATCCTTTCATAATACGTGCATAATATTTCTGTACATTTTCCAACCTGACCTGATGTGTACAAAAAAACAAATAAACAAAAAAAAAACCCAGAATGTTGGGACATGGATTTTTCCGTCAAACTCAAACCACCACTATATGCAGCATGCATATAATGCACCTTCTTGAGCCACATAATATTATGCTCCATTATTAGCCAGCTTGGAGATGCTTTAAAGAATCCAATTGGAAAGCCTTAAAAAAAAAAAAAAACCCAAAACAAAACAGGATTTTATCTCATCATCACAATCTGATCATCAGCTGAGTCTGGAAGCTTGAAAATAGCATGCTTCTCTCTTATTTCACTCTCCCTCCCACGAATCATCTCTCTCTCTCTCTCTCTCTCTCTCTCTCTCTTTCTGCCTCTTGCATGTTCCCTTGATCAATGAGAAAGAGCTAGAGCCACAACTATTAATCAGAGCCTATCGGCAATCTGTCTCTAACAACAACCAATCACAGCAGCCCGACAGCTACCCCATGACAAATGGATAGAGGAGGGATGGAATGGGGCAGTGTGTGGGTAGGTGTGTGTGGTGGTGGTTGGGGGTGCATTTTATCTGATCCTCACCAGGCTGCAGACAACGGCACTTACAGATGACTCCAGATGCTGATTAAAAACACACACACGCACGCACGCACACACACACACACACACACACACACACACACATATATATATATATATATATATATATATATATATATATATATATATATATATATATATAGATGAACAAAATGATGCATATGAAGCTCCATATATTTAAAAGACAGATACAAATGTATCCATACTAACTGTAAATAAAGTACTAGGCCATAGAATTAATTGGCTTACGAGATTCCAATGGCGCAGCTCATTAAACTGTGATATTACAAAAACATGATCTGTTAATTAAATCAGCAGACGTGTTTTTACGATGGCATTTGTATGCAAAGTAATGTCGTAATGATGGACTGTGCCTGTTTTAGTGGGTTTTTTTTATTTTTTTATTTTTTTATTTCTGCTCACAAGGCTATTCGAGGATCTCCTGGAATATACAGGTCAGGTCAGTTCAGGTAATTTGAACACTTTTGCACACAACCATTCACAGCTCTTGTCATTGAAAAAGAAGAAAAAATGTAATCCTGCTCTGTTACTGCAGTTTGCAATAATCCACTTGCTGATCATAACACCTCGCCAAAACTCGGCGTACATGTGATGCAAACCAGACCTTGGGTCAGATTTATGAACCACTTGACTTAGCGTTTCTCCTTTGCCCTGCTCCTTACTCCTCCCCTCCTTCTGTCCTTCCCCACATCTGTCCATCTATCATCCCCATGGCCAGCGGAAGAGCATTAATCCCCCCTCATCCCATCCCTCACTCTTTTGGACAGCGAGAGAAAAGGAGGGGTTGGAGAGCAGGAGAACAAGGGAGAACCTGGGCTTACTTTCTCATAACGTTGCTCTAAAACTGTATCACAGTGCATGCACATATGATACCAGCCCATGCTTTCTTTCATTTATTACCCCACTATATTTAGGTGAGTGTTTCAGGATTCCCTTGGAAATTGTGTGTGTGTGTGTGTGTGTGTGTGTGTGTGTGTGTGGTGACATCTTGTCATCTCCAAGCTTGTTTTGATCCCACATCTTAATGTAAACCTGGACCACCCATGCTTAAAACGTGTGAAAGCTTCCAATTGGCAACTGCAGAAAACATGAAACATCACCTCAACTTCACAGAGACCCACAATAATACTACAAATACTGCTGAGACAACAACGTCATGTCGGCAACCTGTCCAGTGATGAGGTGACTGGGTCAAACAGAGTTCGTGTCCTGCTCTTGCTGGGCTGGTTTGACTCAAATGTGTCTGACATGTGAGGAGCGTTCAGTCATCCTGGGAGGTAAATGCCATGGAGGACGTTAAAGAGAAAGTCAAAAATTTAGCCAAATTGTGCTCGAAGTGTGAAGCTACTGCCCCAAGCATATTGTAATTACAACAATTACTATACTCTTCAGTTAGCACTTACTGTATATACTTGTATAACACTTATATACTTAATACTTACTGTATATATTATTTGTTTAGTTAGTGTTTTTTAAAACTTTCTATGATGCCCACATTCACCAAACATTATAAGTATGGTTTTAATTGCAAGTAGTTTGTCAAGCATTTATAAACTCTACATATACTCTAATTTATAAACTTCATAAAGTGCTGTAATTATCTCCTTGACGTTGAACTTCTTGGTCTAGTCTCACTTTTGATAATATTTTGATAATATAATATAAAATATATTATATTTCCCATAATCTCTACCGAAAGAGAGCAATGCAGCAGCACTTTAGTCCTTTAGCCTGTCCAACTCTCTCACCTCCTCACCTTTACACTCTGGTCAAAGCATCCAAAGCTTCAACTTTCATGATAATATTGTCCAAAATGTACGGTCTCTACTACTTCTACATTGGATTTCTCATTAATACAGTATAAGGCCAGCCCTGTGAGGGATTGGCAACCCTCCAGGGTGTACCCTGCCACGTGCCCGATGCTCCCTGGGATAGGCTCCAGGTTCCCCACGACCCTGAAGGATAAGTGGTATAGAAAATGGATGGATGGATACACTATAAGGTGAACGGTTTTAGGACACCTGATCATCACACTCATATGTGGTTCTTCCTCAAACTGTGGGAAGCACACAAATGTATAGAATGTATTTGTGTGCTGTAACTTTACAATTTCACAATTTTCCTTCACCGGAACTAAAAGGCCCACACTTGTTCTATCATGAAGATGCCATGTGCACAAAGCGAGCTCCATGAAGACATGGTTTGCCAAGTTTGGTATGGAAGAACTTGAGTGGCCTGCACAGAGCTCTGACCTCAACCCCACTAAACACCTTCGAAAAAAAACCACAACGCTGACTGCGTCCCAGGTCTCTTCACCTTATGTCAATGCCTGACCTCACTAACGCTCTTGTAAAGTACCTGAATGAGCACAGATCCTCACAACTACGCTCCAAAATGTAGTGGAAAGTCTTCCCAGAAGACTGGAGGTTATTATAACAGCAATAGAGGCGACTAAATCTGGAATGGGATGTTCAGAAAGCACATATTGGGGTGGGTGTCAGGTGTCCATAAACTTTTGGTCTAATTGTAACTTGTGCTCTTTTGTTTTCAGGAGCTAATGAAAATTGGCCAATGACCCTCATTTTTCCTACTGTTGGCATTTTTGCTCCTTAAACACCATTATAACTGCAGTAGCAATGCCAGCACCAATCAACAAATTATGAAATTTGAATGAAATGAAATGAAATGAAATGAAATGAAATGAAAACATATTTAATGTGTTTCAGGGTAAACTTAACGTTTAATGTTCACAATTTATTATAATGTCATGTGACATACTACAGTGATGACATGTTTATAAATCACCTTTAAGTAGACTTATTAAGAATTCTAGAAATAATGAAATTGAGTACTTGATGTATGTTATCCTATATTATAAATTGAATAGTATATGCTATATAAACAATTACAATCATGTATTATTTAAAAGGCTACTTAGTAAACATCATAATTTAGTAATTATAATTACTAGGAAAATTACTTTAACACCACATTACAATTCTCTCTGTTTCTCCACTCTCCTTTCTCTGCTCTCTCCACTCAGCCTTCTTCTTTTTCCTTGCCATGCGCCCAGAGTGACAGGTAGATTAAGGGGTGTGATAGATGCACCTCTCGCTGTCTCCCCTTCTCCATCTCCTCCCTCCCTCCTTCCCTCCCTCCCTCCCTCCCTCCCCCTCTCTCTCTCTCTCCCTCTCCCTCTCCCTCTATCTATCACAAGGCCTGGTGTAATTGTGGCTGCGTCGGCCTGGCACTGCGAGCTGCCATCCATCTCCTTAATAACAAACAGTCAGGAAAACGGATGGGGCTCAGGCTCCAAGTTAATCTCCATCTGTAAGGGGACCAGGCGAGGGAGGCAGTGAGGGAGGGATGGAGGAAGAGAGAAGGATGGAGGCAGATACGGAGAGACAGAGAACAACTCGAATATGACACTGTAGGAAACCTTGCCTGTCCTAATCTTTCCAAATGAAAAAAGGAAAGCTACACACACCGCGAGCAAGACAAGAAAAAAAAAGTTACTTAAAAAGTGTTTAAAGGATCAGATGATGCAAGACTAAGGTAAAGTGTGCAATAGTCTCACTTTCAGAACTGATAGGTGATTTGTGAATAATTTGTTCTTTTTTGAATGAGCCTTTTAAGCCAAGTGGGCAACTCACAGGCACAATATGATTTGTTTTTTCATCGAAATCAGGAACAGCAAGCTAAACATCTGACACCAACAATTCCTACCACTGACATACTGGTGATAAACATGCTGTTCCCTATCTGCCTTTGGTTTTCTCAATACAGCCCCACTCTGGTGCTGCGCATGCATCATCAGATGTCAAACATTTTGTTCCCTAATTTTTGTTCTTGAAATGGAGCCACAACATCTGGGGTAATTTGAAAACAGTTTTTTGTTCGACGGGGACTGGCATGTTTATCATTAAATACTGCAAATTTTTAATACTCAGCTCACTAACGTGAGTCATAATATCCACACAGCATAATTGGTTCTCATTAAAGTCATATAAAGCATGAAGATAAAACAAAATAGAGTGATATTAAAAATTGAATATTGTGTATATGAAACATCTAGCAACGTCTGAATGACAATAACAAGTTAAGAATGAGATAAAATGCTGCTTAAACACCAGCTGAGCTCCTTTATCAGACTGATCTGAGAACTGTCTGCATGTGGCTTAATATAGCTAAAAAGGCAAGCTTGATTGGCTTCCCTCTGTCACTCCAGCCTGCTAAGCCACTAAAGTAGAACTAATTAGTACGTCACAAGCACAGACAATCGGGTTTGTTCAACTCAGTATGTAACAACACAGTTATAGAGTTAACAGTAGTGTAGCTTTCAGTCACTAGGTTAACTTACGGTCGCTTGGTTAGCTTTGGGTCAATAATTAACTCTCACTCACTAGTTTTCTCAGACTCCAGGGACTGTCCAAGCATGAATGTTTTGATAAAAGCTGTGTGGGTGAGACAGGCGAATCAGGCAGATGATTGGTGAGGGTCAAACTCATGCAAGCTTTAGCTAAGATTAACCACTTTACAGTGAAAGGGGAGATATTTTGCTGAAGTAAATGGAAATATTGAAAAAGTCACTAATTCTTCTTCTTTTTTAAAGAGTAGATCGTGGCCACAAAACCAACATTATCTCTACATTCCCTTGTCAATTGTTTATTTGAAAACTCTGATTCATGGCTCTGATTGCATTACCAAAACTGAAACCACTGTAGTGTTACATATCATTCACTTGTATTGTATCTATTTTATTAGATTGTTCAGTTTGTCTTGTGGAGCACTGACTATAAAAGATTATGTATTGTTAGAAGTTATACCACAACACTGTTGAATTCTCGCTTCTGATTGTTCAGAAAGTGTTGATTCATTTACTACAATAGCAGCTCTGACAATAGTGCTGTCTGCAAGTCAAATAACAGGTTTGTATTAATACGCTCCTTCTAAAATGCTATCGTTGTATACCAACTGATGATGCAAAGGCACTTGTATGGTGAACGCTCCAAATAAAGGCAATTAAAAAATGTGTTTTTATTTAACAGAGAAAACATATAACCATTGATATGATTAAGCTTTCTGTAAAGGAGACTTTTATTTAACATTTATGGAAGGCGTCTACAGTGTCAGTACTTGGTGACAGTCAGTAGGTTTTGTGCTACGGAAAATGCCAGAGACCTTGGCACCTTTTTGGTAATATGACAAGTTGCGTAAAAAAGGTGAAGAAAAAAAGGCTGGTTGAGAAAATGTCTTTTCATAGCTGTTATAAGGTAAGTGATAACAGAAACTATCTTACTAACTAACAATATTAAATGTAACTAGGAACTATGTTCAACAGCATGACATCTCATTCTTTAAAGAATACAGAATGTCATTTCTAGCATACTGCTGTTGTATAAGAAGAATAAAACCCTTTGCGATGTGCTGTTGTAGGAAAATAATCAACTTGGTGCACACCGTTTAATTTATCATTCATCCATCCAGAAATACTGAGCAGGTTATATAAATAAGGCATGATGGGTTGCACTGTTATAGGAAAATAATCAACAACAGGATGGTGTAAGGCATGGAATACTCTTAGCACCCCGTTGTTGATTATTTTCCTATAACAGTGCATCCGATCATGTTTTATTCCTTATTAAACTGGATTATGAATTGTGTGAAATGTGGGCTATGAACATGGATATTGTAGGGTAAGTGGTCGTCATTGTAACCTGCTCAGTGTTGAGGTGCCACTTGAAATGATGGTTCAAATAACTCACAACACTGAACTTAATTCATGTAGACAGGTAGTGAGTCAGTACAAAACATTTCTTCCTACCCAGAGAGGTGTGCTGCACTACACTCATAAAAAAGCACTCTACTTCTCTGAGTCAGTATTAACCCTGGCTCTTTGTTGAACACAGCAGCAGTTCATGGGCAGCCTGCTCGTCTTTGATGTCCTACAGTGTGCTGGGGCATGCGGGGGTCACGGCAGCCATTAGAGTTTACAGTCCAGTCAACAGTGTCAAGTAGCCTGGGTGGCCAAGGTTAGCCAAGCTGGGACATGAAGAACTTACAGAACAGCACATGATCTGGGTGATATTATGAATAAGATTTTCATAGTAGTATATTTCATAATATTTAAAAATATTTTTTTCATATTTATCCTCTTAAAGTCATAGAAGTCCTCAGCTGATTCAGATTTACTTTCCTCACTCTTGTAAATATATATATTTCCTATACATTGAACTATATAATAAGCATTAAGATAACATATTAGCAGTAAACTAACTCCTTAATATTTCCAACCCTGATCATGGTGATCTACTGGTCAGAATCCAACAGAGTTAATCTGGCTAATCTATGAATTGGGGTTTGAGCTGAAATCTGAAGAAAGCTGAAAAAAGGCAGATCTCCAGGAACAGGCTGGGTGATCATTGGTGTAGGCCGTTCATCAGTTCCTCACTTTAGATCAGAGGTCACCAACCTCGTTCCTGGAGATCTACCTTTCTGAAGACTTTAGCTCCAGCCATAATTGTACCCACCTGACCATCTAATCATTGCCATAAGAAGTTCTTGATCACCTAAAACAGGTGTGTTAGATTTTGGTTGGAGATAAAACCTGCAGGAAGGTAGCTCTCAAGGAAGAGGCTTGGTGACCACTGCTTTAAATGCACTCAAACACTTACTCTGGTACTAATGCTGTGTTTTTGGTTTTTATTATCAAAACTAACAAAACACTCAGATTAACCGAATAGATAAAGAAGACAAAGATTGTGAATGCGAAAATTTAAGATGGAAGTTTTCGTTTTATTTTGCACCAGTGTGCGAATGAGAACATATACATTGATTCCTGTCATTTGCCTGCACCTGTCTCCTTCGTTATTGTACCTCTATAGTCGAACGTTAGCAAAAAGACACACAGTACTGACTGGCCAGTGAACAGAGAGAAAAAAGGGGTGCTCAGGCGAATACTGAACACCATCCAAAACAAACATTCACACTCTGACAGTGGCTGACAAACTGGCACATAAAAATAAAAGCATTCTCCATTTCTCAGACCCCTTTCACACCCACGTCCTAAATGGGTTTATTCAGTCACATTAGTGGCCTCCACCTTCAGCTGTGGACACACACACACACACACAGACACACACACACACTAAAACTGGGTCAGTTCAACAGCATAAATATTATCCTAGCAAACAACTGCCCAACTGCCTCTGTTTAAACTATGCATAATGTATAGATGTTTGTGTTCGTTCTGGTTCCACTACCATATTTCATAATCTTCGACGTTTGCAAATAAAACCCCCAGAGTGAATAGGTACACTTGGAAACAATGCCGTTAATCCGGACATTCAAAGGGCGTTGCTCCATTCACGTCCTTGTTAAATCGCCGTTGTTTGGCTATTAAAGGACCTTTTCTAGCTATGATCATCTCCATCGGGAAGCCGCCTCCCGGGGAGTTAAAGGGAAGCAGGTCGCTTGATCTCACTCCGCCCCCATTGCGCATGCGTGGGCATGACGCGCATGCGCGCTGCACACCGGGCCGTGCGGTTAGTGACAGTCGCTCATGTTCCCCTGGTGTGTAAAATGCGTGTGATTGTGCGCGCCTGCCGCTTTCTGCTCATTGAAGTTCCGACTGCCTGCTGGTGTTTACCGGCGGGAGGCCAATAAAGGAAACGTTTTGAATAATTGTTGCGTTAGTTAGGGGTAATTTACAACACAAGGCCGAGCTTCGGGTTTGCTACGACGCTGTCAAAGTGTTTCTTTCTCTTTTTTCCCCTCATGTCAGACATAAACTAGGGGGGGGGGGGGGGGGGGGGGGGGGGGGGCGGAATAAACGGGAGTTGACCTTAACTCAGATTCATCAGGCTGATATGAGATAACAACGTAACGAGGTAACAATTTAGTCACTAGTTAGTTACTTAAACCTAAAGCAAACTTTGCTATGTAGAAATAGTTGCACTAATTTACAGGTAACCCAATCAAATAGTCAGAAACAAAACAAAAACAACAACGAAGCAAAACAAAAACCTATGGCGTCGGTATGAGCAGGTCTAGCTAATGTAGCCTCAAACAAATAATAAAAACAAACCCCAAACGTCATTTATGGCTATTAAGAGACAATTGCGAATGATAGTAGAGAAGGAGGAGGGTTTTTTTTTCTTCCAGCAAATGTGTAATGAATGAGAGGCCATATGTTACTGTCACTGACCCTGACACATAACCGAGCCTAATGGAGTGGTGGAGTTAGAACAAATGGAGTGGTCTGTTTACATGTTTACAAACAAAAGTTGCGAGCTATTTAGAGTCTATATAGCCTAAAGGCTTAAGGGAATTAAAACAGAATAACAGTCTTGATGTGTATATGAAGTGTATATGTGAGGGTGTTTATTTGTGCAGCTCTTCAAATCCTCAGCAGGAATATTTCAGAAATTTCAGGAACTATACGACATAAGGGTGCTTGCTGTGTGTGTGTGTGTGTCTGTGTGTGTGTGTGTGTGTCTGGGGGGGGGGGGGGGGGTGCGCGAGAGCGTGCCGTTCAAGATAAAACGCAGGGGTCTTGCGTTTGTAATGCGTGAGCGTGTGTGTGTGATAAGAAGGGGGGCGCGAGAGACCCCGTCGCGTTTTGACCCCAGAAACGACTCCCGATCTCCAGCATCGCTCCCGCCTCCATTCGGCTTTTTAAACCGGGCCCATTGCTCGCTTCGCATACACATACACACTCGCGCGCGCGCACACACACTGTCTCTCTCTCTCTCTCTCTCTCTCTCACACACACACACACACACTAAGACACGCGCATATCCTTTTACAGCTTCTTGTCTTGGTCCATGGATGTAGTGATACACCGAGCAGATCGCTACACTGCCGCCGGGATCGGCGTCTCTCCAGCCCGCCAAGCAGCGCCGATTCACCGCGGAACAGCCTGAGATAGAGAGACGAGGAGAGAGAGTGAGAAAGCGAGCGAGCGAGCGAGCGAGAGCGAGAGAGAGAGAGAGCGAGCGATTGAGCGAGCGAGAGGATCCCCGCGTCTCAAGGTTTGGTGCGATCTATAGGTTACACCACAGAGTCGAGTTAACGCGTACAGTAGCGTACAGTGAGTCCAGATGGGAATTTAAAAGCACTGAAGGTTCTGCTCTCTTCCATGTCTTGTTGCAAGCCTACATTATAATCAGAGTTATGCGCATCCAAAACGAGCAGATCACTTCAAAACTTCATTACAGTCAGTGCTTTAAAACACGGATTTTGCACTCACACACTCACACACACACACACACGTGTTGGCAGTTGTGTTTTTGTAGATTACAGGCCAACACGCGAGATCTGATTTACTGAATCATCTCGCGCTTCGTTGCGCTTCCAGCTCTCATCTACTGACGATCATAGGCTACATTTCGCTCTCCATGCTTGTACCTATTTTGATGTGCATTCTTTTTTTCTTTCCTTTAAAAAAAATGATCTCTTAGTGATTGGGACTGGTGTTCTGTCCCGGACTGCCGGATCGGTGTGTGTTGTCTTCCGCGAGAAGAGCGCGGCTTTCCGTGGCGCATGGAGAAAAGGGTACGTTTCTGCTCATGCATGCTTGCTTTAAAAAGAATTAAAAACACAAATTAATAATAACAACAACAACAGCAATAATAACATCTTTAAGGCATTAGTGTCTTCACTTGAAGCACGACTGTTGATCTCGGAAGCAGGCGGTGTTTGGGTGGGAGTGAGATCCCGGATCTCTCCCAGTTTTGTTCAGCATCCTTCCTGCTTTTCTCAGCGCGCGCACACGCGGAGCTCAGGGCCACGTCCCAAATCACATATTCCCGTATTCGACACTATGCCAAAATAGTAGGGGCGTGTTATTTTGATATCTAGTCTAGTACTGTACTGTGGTTCTTTCTAAGTGTAAACAGAATGGCAAAAATATTAGTGAAAAATATAGCCTGGCTACTAGAATTTGACATGTTTATAGTTTGGACGCATGTGACAGCAAATAGCTTTCAACAAATAAAATATTTACCAAAAAAAAAAAAAACCCATAAAAACAAACAAACAAAAAAAACAAAACAAAACAAAAAAAACAAGGGCTTTACAAGGCCTGTCTTTATGACAAAAAGTATATAGAAGTAAAAAGTGAATTCAGTTTAATGAACGATCCGTGTATGTATTTTTTTTTTTTTTATGTAAAATGTAATTTTATAATGCATTATTGGCACTAAGAATATTACTGCATGACAAGATGGTAATATGAGCATTTAGGTCGTCCGGAAAAATGGCTTTTTCTTATAAAACCGCATTACTATATAGGCTATATAACCATAAGCAAACTGAAAACGAAGTGCACTCCTTTCTCAAAACCTCCCAAATATCTCTTCACAGTTTATAATTTAAGCTTAACCATCAGGATCAGAAATAATAGGCGCAAACAGCGGAAGAAAATAATAGACAGGGCCGAAGAAAAGCAGAGGAAGTCAGTAAGTAGGTCAACTTTTTTGCTAGACTGAGCTGGCGAGTTGAGCGGCTATAAGGGCGAATTGGCTCAGACCTTAATGCAGCATAATTCTGGCATATTTCCTTATTATCCATCCATAAAACATCTCTATATATCTCTAGCCTATCTATTGCCCTATAAGTATAATTTTATGTTTATGATGTCATATACACTACTAGGCCTACTTCTTCTGATCAGCGGGCAGCTAATTCATTTCCAGGTCAATCAAAATTACAAACGAAAGTTTCTACACCTTTCTGTTCTTTCAGTCCAAGTACAAATACGGATGTTTACTTTCAGAAGTGTAGTTGTCTTAAGCTTGGAAGGCCTGTGAATTTACACGTAAATATTTGATCAGGTAAGCTACAGATCGTATCATTTTAACTTAGGGAATTAGTTTTTTTTGGAAATGTTGGTGCAAAAAAAAAGGACGAGTGTTGTTACTGTTTTTTATAGTCTGAAATAGCTGTTATATAGACTGCATCATGGAAGTAAGAAATTTTTATTTATTTATTCAGCTTTCTGCATAGTAAAACATAAAGTATAATTTATGATAAGTTTTGTGTGTAATAAAAAAACGTGTAGTGCATAATAATAATAATAATAATAATAATAATAATAATAATAATACTCTAGTTATAACTATATATAGTGTCCAAGCTAATAAATAGCCTATATTATTGAGCCCCCCCCCCCTTTTTTGCCCTATTGACTTGTATGCTATTGTGAATTTGTAATATCAGAGTTAGAAGTAGCGCATGGGTTTTTAAAACAAAGTAGCCTACTAGCCTACTATATTACATATTAAGACTAAATAATAAAATACGTGTTTAGATAATTTTTTTGTGGATCTCTGTAGAATAACACACTATTTATACTCGTCTAGCTCAAAACGTAGGAGCTCGTTTAGAAACGAAACCAATCAACTTTTTTTTTTTATTATCCACAAATGAAGTGAACTAATTAAAGCAGCAATACACTTATTAAAGAGTGAATGCCCACGTGCATTTTGCGCACCGACATTTAAGCAGTAGGCTACCTAAAGTGCGAAGGGAGTTAAATCAAACGCAGTTAAAGTGTATTTAATACTACTTATTAGCACTGCTGTTATTTCTGTGTAGTTGTCACTTTAACTCTGATTATTATTTTGTCGTGCATAATACAGGCTGCTGCGTATTAATGTGATTGCTGTCGCCTAATTATTTCAATTTGTCAGCCTTCAGATTGCAGATTGGTAACAAGCAGGCCTAGAAGTCATAATGATGATCAACAATTGTATCTGGATCAGACTCAGCAGTTTATCTGAGCTTTGGTTTGATCACTTTATTTTTTTTTAAAAAAAGGGCGCAGATTGTGAACTAATATTTATCGAATGATCAGATGATGATGCTCAGGGATTAGAGAGTCATTACAGAATATTCTGGAATAGCGATCCTGTTTATAGCTCACCATATCCCTAAACTATTTATATGTAGCCTATATTTAATTGAATATATATCTTTTAAATAACAATCCTATAATCGGTCATTCTTTTATAGAGACTTTCCAGAAAGATACACATAGTCCAGTATGGCCTGTGACAGAATAACCATAGGCTAATATTTACTAAATCAGCTAATGCACGTTTAAACCAAATGTCTTAAAGCGCCTTAATGAGGCTTAAGAGGCGAGACGATACAGCGCATGCGCAGATTTACATGTTTACTACGCCACATTGTCGTCGTCCCTCCTAAATGTTCATGAAAAATCGCACATGAAAGCAATTCCTTTAATCAAGTATTACTGAAACTTAGCTACAAATATGATCTAAACAGCATGCATGGTGCTGAAGCGTTTATATATATATATATATATATATATATATATATATATATATATATATATATATATATATATATATATAAAACTGATGAATTACACAGAACATACCAATGAAGATCTTACACATAATATAAACATTTATGGTAGAAAAAAAATATTCTTTTCTCCTGTATGGTAACTCTAGAATATTTAAAGATTCAAGAGGTTCTTTAGATAACTAAAAATGTTTCTTCTATGGCATCGCTCTGTAGAACCTTTCCCAAAATCTTTCACGAGCATTTCATTATACAGTATATTTGTACGTTGGGTTTTACTTCTTATCATTTGTATTCTAATTTAATCGGATTAGTGTGACTACATCGGCTTGTGTTTATTGTAATGTCTTTTGTACTCAATTACCTGTAATAAGTGTTCTATGTGCATTTTAATATACTGTACACTTATCCAGAGACATAAAATAAGGTACATGTATTCACTGAGGTACAAACAATGTCAATTTACTCAGAAAGGAATCTTAGTGGTCCTTAAGGTTCAATTATGTAACATTTAAAAAAAAAAAGAAATCAAAACTAAACATCTTTTGTTGTTAGTTACTAGTTACTTCATGTCTTACTGTTCATGGTCCTCAAGTGTCAATCATTTTTACAGACAACTATTTTTTCATTGTACTTTTGCATCCTCACCTGTAAACATTATCAACACATCATGATGCACATGCAGGCTGGGGAAAATAATATTAACCAATTATATGGTAAATATATTCGGGTCTGAATGTTTGTTTTGGAATGCTCACTTTTCATTATCTGGTCAAATTTCTATAGATAAAAGCTGTACATTGTTTCTCACCCATATATCTTATTTTATTTTATTTTTAAATGAATGTGTTAAAAGGTCCTGTAATTAAAGGTGCAGTGATGTGGGTCAATATATTTATTGACAATATATGTAATCTGAAAGTTGCAGTTCAATACTTCTATTTCTTTTTTTCTCAGTATGAAGAGCTGGTGCAGTACCCAGGGTCAGAGGTCATGCCCATGGGGGGGTACGGCGAAGCGATGAGGTCGCTACCGCCGCATCACTATGCCCATGGCGTTCCTGACTCTCTCAAACACTACCGTGATCAGATCTACGGGTGAGAGATACATAAACGTGATACACTTATGTCACATGTCACATGAGCGCTTCCTGTTTAAACACTGGGATGTTAGAGTGTACGCTCTAAAACTTTATAATATGTGTGCAGCCACCCTCTGTTTCCACTCTTGGCCTTGGTGTTTGAGAAGTGTGAACTGGCCACGTGCTCACCACGTGACTCCAGCTCGCTGTCAAATGCGTCCCATCATCCCAGCATGACGGGTCACAGCGACGTCTGCTCGTCTGAATCGTTCAACGAAGACATCGCGGCCTTCGCCAAACAGGTGAGTGGAAGCACTGACAGCCAATCGGATTCCTTGCACTTCGATAAGTAACAGAGATCAATATATTTGTTTGTGTTTTTAGATCCGTTCAGAGAAACCCATCTTTTCATCAAATCCAGAACTGGACAATCTGGTGAGATGTACTGCCTTAACAAACACACCTAGACAAAGCAGGGTTCATATATGTTTACATTTTTTTAAATAGTAGCTTTGATTGGTATTTGCTCATATTTGAATTCCAGTGTAGTATTAAATGTGGTTGTGATAATCTGTTAGTTTGTTAGAGATATTTCTAGTCTAGTTTTTGTATACTCCATGTTGGCTCTTTTATTTTATTTCATTTCATTTCAGAGGCAGTGTTTCTTGTTTTAGTTTAATGGTAAATTTTTTTTGGTTCCTGAATGGTGCAATAGGAAAGCAGGTGCACTATTAGCTCATGCCGCATTTTGCTAGTTCAAATCCAGATGATGCCAAAGCCGTCCGTGACTGGGAGTCAAGAACGCGTAATTGGTGGAAGATACAGCATTACTCTTTTTCTACTGTCAATCAGTGCGACACTAGCCAATTGAGCATCTGTGAGCTCATTTATGTGGAAGAGGATGGATAGCGTTTTCCTCCGAGTGTGTTACGCTGCCCTGTGACAGCATATGCAGCAGTTTGAGATCTGGTGTCTCTGAGGAAGCATGTACCTGTGAGCATGTGAGCTTTGACCCATAGCTGGTAGCTGGCGTGGGCAGGAATTGGGAAAGATACAGTCCCATGACTTGTGATTAATCAGATTATCAGAAATCAGAATGTTTTTCGAATTAGTACTTATATGTTTTTAATTTTCTGCAGATGATCCAGGCCATCCAAGTACTACGCTTTCACCTACTAGAGCTAGAAAAGGTACAGTGATATTGCAGCTTTCTTTGTTTGTTATTAACTAGTGACTATTTTATTACTTTTCTCAAGAATCTGTTTGCTTTCTGATCTTGCAGGTTCATGATCTGTGTGATAATTTCTGTCATCGCTACATCACCTGTCTTAAGGGCAAAATGCCCACTGATTTGGTGCTAGAGGATCGCGAGTCCGGGTCCAAATCAGACATGGAGGATTTCACAGGTTCTTGCACAAGTCTTTCAGAGCAGGTGAGTGAATAGGATGGGCGGATGGGATTCTAAGTTGCCAGTTCAGTTTTGCTCTCCTCTATAGGTGATTAGTGAAGATGGCTCTCAGAGTGTATTTGTTTAACTGTGTGTCTTTTGCATAATCTAGAATCAGTCTTGGTTGCGAGACACAGATGACTGTTTGTCAACGCCGTCAGGCACCCCGAGCGCCTCCTGTGGACTTGCCACACACAGTGTGGACGCTTGCAGCGACGCTGGTATTTACAACACACAGAAATACACACACATTTTGAAAGGTTTTCAGTTCTCCAGAAATTTTGAATGTCTAATACTGATAATTCAAGGTGACCTGAATGTTTCACCACATTATATAGTGTTTCTTTCTGAGGTTGATCTAATGTCATCAGTATGTACCTTCAAATCCTGACATGCCTCATAATTTAATTACTGTACATTTAAACATTATTTACACACTTTCAAAAGTTTAATATGGTTATTTTCTTCTTTCTCTCACTGCTATTATTTATTCTTTATTTTATATATATTACTTCACACTGCATTTAAAATGAAAATTGTAAAATTATTATTATTATTATTATTATTATTATTATTATTATAGCTAAAAAGTAGTGAGATAAAAAGTCATGAGAATCCAAAATTAAATCAATGTTAGCAATTAAATATTTTCAAGAATTAGGAACTGAAATGTGGAGCTGGAAATAGGCTGGTAGATGAGGAAATTTAAAGATCTGGAGTGAGAGAATTCAGAGGGGCGCACTGATGACATGAGTAAAAGCAGTGTAGCTCCAGGAACAGAAAGATGTTGCAGGAACGTGTTCGACTTGAAGAAAACATGTTCATCTACATGAGATTTGACATAATGGCACTAAACACACACACACACACACACACACACACACACACACACACACACACACACACACACACACACTTACTTCAACAAAAACAAGGAACTACAGCATTATAAAGACTAATTTTACCCTTGTTGCATCTTACAGGAGATGGACTGGACGGAGCTGTAGCATCTCCTAGCACAGGAGAAGAGGATGAGACAGACCGAGACCGACGAAACAACAAGAAACGAGGGATCTTTCCCAAAGTGGCAACCAACATCATGAGAGCTTGGCTCTTCCAGCACCTATCAGTAAGTCAGACAAGGAGGCACTGAAAAAAGAAACCCCAACAGAACTGACTTAGTGTTTATTATAGTAGAAAGACAAATAAGAGAAGTATATTAGGGGAAGATAGTTTCAAAAAGAGATGCTGGAGATCTAATAGAAGATTCCAGAGAGCAAGTCATGGCGTCTCAAACCAGTCGGTGTGAAATCTGAATTTTATGAACTCGCAGCCGGGGAATTATTGCACAGCTGAATGGAGTTGAAATGAGAGGTGCCGGCGCAGTACAGTAACGAGCATATGGTAATTAGCCGCTAATGAAGCTGCTGTAATTACGCACATAATTGAGCTCCAGCACATTGACTATAAATAAAGACAGGAGAGGCACTGTGCAGACACCATTGGCTCTGTCTAGATCGAAGATTCCTTGGTGCCTGTTCAGTTATTACAGAGTCGGATTGTACTTTGTTATACGGTGACTTCATGTGCACTTTTAAAATGGTGTGGTCTATATATACGGCATGAATGAGATTTGAATGAGATTTCACATGCTCTTATGGCCAATACAAAACACATTTCTTTAATGTTTCATTACAAAAATAAAGACCTACCCACAATTGACCACTAAACCTGTCCTTTCCTCTGCCGTCATGACATGAAGTTATAATTACTTGTTGCGTAAAATTTTTTTGTCCCATAACAGCATCCGTACCCTTCCGAAGAACAGAAAAAACAACTCTCTCAAGACACAGGACTCACCATCCTTCAGGTCAACAACTGGTAAGTACACCTCTAACCTCAATCAGCAACTTCCTCTTCACACTGCACTTCCTTCTGCGATCGTTGATGGATGGCAGCTGATGAACCAGCTACTGCACCGCGATCAATACTCACTTTTAATTAGGATTTATGTTAGCTGTGGAAACATTAATAATGCCCATGCTTATCTGCGTATCTATTTATTCAGGCTTTATGAACATTTTCATTTACTCAACATCAGTTATGGATTTATTAATCCCATTCTTTCCAGGCTGGGCCTATGTATTGCATTACAAGTACAATATACTGTATAATAGCAGCGAGCCATTTTGTTTCTTATACAGAAACATCTTATACATGTCTATTATTTAAATCTGAGTAATGTCTATGAATCATTGAATTTCTTGTCATTCATTGTATTAACATAATGATCATTAGTGTTTCTTAGTCATGTTAAGTGACCTGAACTACCAGACTCTCTATCTTGTGAAATTGAATACTTTAAAAAAAAATAAAATAAATCACCATTAGCTCTCATTTGCAACATATCTGCACTATATTTCTGTGTGTAATGTGTGATGTCTGTACTCTCATCTTGCTCAGGTTTATAAACGCCCGACGCAGAATAGTCCAGCCCATGATTGACCAGTCAAATCGCTCAGGTAAACAACAACAACTAAACTAAATAACTTGTATAACATGCCATTTTATTTCAACTGGATTTGTGTCTAAGTGCTCTGAATCAATTTTGTATATATGTGTGTGTGAACACACAGGTCAAGGTGCCCCGTACAGCCCAGAGGGAGGCGCGTTAGGAGGTTATGGATTAGAAAGTCAGCCTCACTTAGGCCTTCGGACAGCAGGTAAATGTATATAGTGGCTAGAAGAAAACCATTCCCAGTGTATTATAATCCATGTAATATATACGCCAAGGATCATACTGTGTTCTGATTGGTCTTATTTGATTATATTGGGATGCGGCTAAATTGAAGCACACATCTAATTCTAAGCTCTTGGACATAACAATGACAACGAGTGTGGTTTAATGATTTAGGCTGGACCTATATTTATGTCAGTGTAGTGTAGTAAATAAGGAGTTTTTAAACATTTCATAGCCAGAGACCGCCTCAGTAAAGATTTATTTTATGAACATAATTCAGCGAATTAGATATTAGGCTCATTAATCAAATGTGTGCTGAAATATTTTGGTGATTGATTGAATTTTGGCATTATTTATAATGATTTGAGGTATTGAGCTTTGGATTAAACGCATTCAATTCAAGGGAGCAGTCAAATAATCTAATATAAAAATCTAATAAGTTTAATAATGTTGGTTGCTATTTTCACCACTGCAACAAAATAAAACAAACAAACTAAAAAAATCACAGACTCCCTGACTTTGTGAACCACACGACTAAAAAGTGTAAAACACACACACACACACACACACACACACAAACCAAGTGACATGAATTTTATGTTTCAGTTAGTTTAAAGAGAAAACTTGGGAGGCAGCAGAGTCAGCTTTAGACATGTTCCACTTACCTTCAACTTTTTAGTAGACATATAGTTTTATTAATCATAAAATTAGCACTGATTATTAATTCTATAAGTAATGACAAAATGAATACAAATCAATTCAACAGTACAGCAAGGACAGCTATTAATACGAGTTCAGACTTGAATCAACTGTAAATAATTATGGACTCTCACCATCCTTCATCTTTCTGTTTCCATTCTGCAGGTCTTCAGGGAATGCCGTCTCTGCCTGCAGACTACCCCGGTGCGCTCTTGCCCCAGCCGGGTTACACCCATGCGGCACCGTCGCTGCACCCATACCCCGGCCCCCACCCTGCCATGCTACTGCACCCACCCCCCCATCCGCACTCCGCCGAGCCTCTAATTGGACAAGGCCTGGACATCCATGCCCACTGAGAGCGGGGGAGGGGAAGGGGCCAACAGGAAACTGGGCCCACGCACTCCGAGTGCACTAGTTTCACCTCAGTAACACGACGGCACGATTTCATAAACTTTGTCATGTTATGACACTAACCCTTTATAATCACCGTCTTAAAAACTGACACAAAACCTTCTATGTCTTTTTTTTTGTTACATTACAAACTGATATCAGCGTCAGCACAGTGGTATGGTTCAGGCTTTTTCCTACTGCACAAATGACTGGAAATTTTGCCAACACAAAACTGGATCTGGATTTTGCTCCATCAGCCAAAGTGCTGGGCCAAAATTTTCCAGCTTTATAGTTATAGATAAGCATCAACGAAGAGCTGATGGTACTCGGGGACGAGCTGTTCATGCCATGCAGAGTAGTTAGTAGATTTGCCCCACATTGTGCTGTGCTATTTCTTAACCCGTGCCAATGTTTAAGTTTAATTTTTTTTTTTTTTTAAAGTATAAGCACAACAAATTATTTTTTTTACAAACAAAAGAATTAAACAGAGGTTCTAATGGTGTTGCATATGTCCACTGTACAACTCTGTTTTCATCATATTTTTGTTGGCAATCTGGTGAAAGTTAATTAATTTTATCATAGTGCAAATTTATTGATTAGTTCTTACTGTTGATGAAATGTAATAATCCATCGGCAAGCCTTTTCAGGCTCGTAATTTCATTCATTTAATCATGTATTCCATGTTGATTTTGAGCGTGGTGCTGTTCACGCTCAGAAAAAAGGGTACAAACAAGTGTTGTTGTTGCTAGGCTGGTGCATCTTATGTATGTATCATTTACCTAGAAAGGTGCATATAGTGTATCTTTTATACTCAAAAACTAAATACGGTTCATTTTACATACCTTAAGTCATTTTAAAAGGTGCACTATCTGGGTGAAAGATACAAAAACATGCACCCTTGGTTCAGGGTACCACTCCTCTGACAAAAAAAAAAGGTAGTTTAATACTGAAAGTGTTGCACCATAAAGACAGAGTAGTCATTTTTATGTTATGTCTATGAAATTGGTAGAGAATGTCCCAGAATCCCAAGTTCCATTGGGTCATGGTTTGGCTTGTCCTCATTTCAGATTGTGCAGTGGAAAAATACCCAGACAGCCACACTGCCTGAATGTTGCATTTCTCACACATAAACGTACACAACATACATGTAAAAAAAATATCGTCTGGTTAGACTCATGTCTTCCTATGGCCTTTCTGCTTCCTGAACTGAAATTTGGGGCTTTCGGAGCCTCTCTGCCTTGCCCAGAGACTGCTCATCCGGAACGTGAACAGAGGAGCACACCAGATATCTGCAGTCTGGTGCCTTCACAACTGTACCAAAAAGTCCTGTAACTGTCTCCTTGAACCAACGTATTCAAGCCTTCCCACAAACCCAAAGACTTAATTGCTGGATCTGTTCGACGAAATGAGAGCTTGAACTGTGAAAAATAGCTGGGTTCCTCAAGCAGTCCTATATGCTATGGACCAATCCTAGTCTTCCCATAAAGAGGGCAGTTTAACCCCTTGTCATTAATGGCACTCTTGTCATTTGTACACCATATTTAATTTAATTTTGCTTTAATGTTTAATCTATTTTTGTATTTATGTCTGCCAAAAACTATTGAGTCATTGAGTATCACCAAACTTTGAGTTGATGTTAATCTTCAGGTTTTTTTTTTTTAAAGTTTGTATTAAAAGTAGCATTCACCATGTCCTAACAGTCATATGTTAAGTTTGCTGTAAAGGATCAAACTAGCGCAGTGTCTTTGTTAATCACATGTATTCTGTGTTAACATTTTTTGGTAAAGTGTTCAAACAGAGTAAATTCTGTGACAAGTTCTGCAAGTACCGATGTCGGGTCCATTTGGTTTCTTATACAGAGGGATATGTTCCTGCCTGTTTTTAAGTAACTTGTCTAATATTTGGAAGCTATCTTGTCAAGACCTTGTCCCTCACGTCTGTAATAATAAAACAAATATAAACCCAGTGGTAAAAATGAGGATAATACTTATGATGATAATTGAATGGTTGACGATTACATTACTATAGACCAAAAGTTTCTTTCTCTTGTTTTAGATATAGTGAAATAGCATACTTCCTGTTGAATATAATTATGTATTATATAAAATATAACATAGTCCTGTTGAATATAATTTATATTCTATTTGCATCCAAAGAAAACTAACTAAAGCCGATAGCAGCATAGTAATATTTATTTCTATTTTATTTCATATTAATATTTACATATTTATTATTTGTCAGTAACATACAACCGTCACAGTGATCATCACATGGGCTACAGAGGGTTGCGGGGGAGCCTGGAACCTATTCCAGGGTACTCGGGGCACAAGGTGGGGGACACCCTGGACAGGGTGTCAACCCATCGCAGGGCACAATCACACAGATTCACACACCCATTCACACATTACAAACAATTTTGGAAATGTCAATCAGCCTACAACGCATGTCTTTGGATTGGGGGAGGAAACCAGAGTACCCAGAGGAAACCCCCGAAGCACAGGGAGAACATGCAAACTCTATGCAACCTCCAACCCCGGAGGTGCGAGGCAAACGTGACCAAAGCACTGTAGCACCAAAAACTTACACCATCCCACTTTCTCAACCACACAAAAACATTAATATTGCACAAAACATACATGACTAACATTAAAATAATCTTACATAATGAATATATATTTGTAATTAGATATATTCTTTATATTCGCAGTATAAGTCGGTACAACAAAAATTCCATATTTGTTCATATTTTCGCTGAATCCGTTAAAAAAGCTTAAAGAATCAAATATTAAAGAATGCAAATAGAATTAGTTTTATCTTTGTCTGAGACCACATTCAATTTAAAACTGAAAATAAACAGAAAGTTTCAGAATTTTCAAAAATGAGTCTGATCCCTTCTATGTTCAGATGAAACTCCACTGGACTTGATCTAACATGAGTCATCAGCTTTTACACAAACTTGTGGAGTCTATGCCAGCTCGAGCACATGCTATCATTAAAGTAAAAGAGCACTAGGAACTTTTGAAATGCATGTAAATACTTCTAAGAGTGCTCATTTCACTCACGTTAATGATGATAATATAATTAAGGATTTTGTATTGCATTTGAAAAGAACATAAAATAAAAGCATCATCGCTACTGGTAGACTTTTGGACCTTGCTGTATTCTAATCAGAGTGCAGAATAAACTAACCCTAGACCCTAGTTACTAGATTTGTTATTTGGTTGTCTAATTTGCTTTGTTGTTCTGAGCAGGTTGTTAAACCCAAAACTCAAGTCTAAAAATTAGACTTTTAGTCTAAACACTAAGCAACATTACAGAAACAAAAGCATACCCATGGGCTTTTGCTTTACCCATGAGCCCTTGCAATCCTGGTTAAAAGTGAGACTATTCATGCCTAGCGACCTTCCCACTCTTTCTTTCATCCACTCGCTTCTGCACTTTTCATGCATTGCGACCCCTAACCATGCTAATGTGATGAATGCAGCTTGCAGCAGGGGTTAGAGTTCGTCCAGGGGTTAACAGGAAGTGGCATCTCTCTTTGACCCCTGCAGCTAACCCTGAGCCACTTTAGATCTTGGTTGCTTTCACTGTTTTCTTCTTGTATAATAATGGATGTTTACCCTGGGTGCAAGGCATTTTAACGGACATTGTGGACTTGCTCCATGTTGGACACAAAGCTTCGGAGGAAAAAGAAGAAGAAGAAAAGCATTCAGTGTTTTTGAATTTCCATGAATTAAAATGAAGATGTAGAAAAGATATGCAGACATATAAAAGGAAAACTAAGGGGTAGGGGTAGCTTAGTTCCCATCAAATGTATCCTATAATTGCCAGTGAGTGTTGAATGTTCACTGGTGTATATGGATGTAGTAACTTCCTGCAGCAGGGAGGAACCATGGACACACAATCTACGCAAATTCGCATTTATAATATCTCCAGCGTTATTATACTTGTACAATGTGTATGTGATCATGTGTGCATGTGTGTGTGTGTAGCTTTGTGTGAGAGGAAGGGGGAGTGGGAGGACTGCGAACGGACATTAATCATCCAATTACACACCTGTCAGAATATAGACAAGGGAGCTGAGGAGGGAGAGAGGGAAAGAGGGAAAGCGAAAAAAAGAGAGAGTGGGGTAAAATATGCTAAATTGCAAAGAACTGTGGTTTTGTTTAGAGAACGGTAATGGACAGAAAAAGCAATGAGTAAGAGTTAAGCTAGAGATTAAAGACGGATAGTGAAGGCTCCTCAATATTACAGTGGAAGCGTTTTGGTCGTTCTTTGCTTTGTCTCAAATCACAAACCTACAGCAAAAACGTGAAGATTCTACTAACTGCTTTTAAAATGCAGGAGTCGTAAACTTATATTATATTTATACTGAAGTGATTTAGAAATTATCCATGTTATTGAATGTCTTAAAGAAAAGTCATATGATTCAAATATGAAATTTACACATGGGGCTTTTAGACATGTTCTGTTTCACACAGGTTTCACATTTTTATTTTCAGATATGATATTCTCCCCACTACATGATTCATTTCCATCCATCCATCCATCCATCTATTTCAGTACCGCTTATCCTACAAAGAGTTGCAGGGAAGCCTGGAGCCTATCCCAAGGAACTCTGAGCACAAGGTGGGGGACAACCAATCCATTGCAGGGCACAATCACACACATACACACACACACACACACATTCACAGACTACAGAAAATTTGAAAACGCCAATCAGCCTATCGCACATGTCTTCGGCCTGGGGGAGGAAACCGGAGTATCCGGAGGAAACCCCCGAAGCACAGGGAGAACATGCATGCTCTGCACACACTGGGTGGAGGCGGGAATCGAACCACAGCTGTGCAAGGGAAACATGCTAATCACTAATCCCCCGTGCCCCACTCATTTATTTTCACATGCAATTATTATTATTATTATTTTAAATGAAGCATACACAAGGTTGTTTTTCTCGCATGAATAATTCTTCTTATTTACTTATTTATTTAAAAATATTTTTGGTGTGCAATTTCAGGGCATAACATGGTAAAATGCACCGTTATTTGCTTTTCACATTTATTATTCACATGATAACATGTGAAAAAGATGTTCCACACAGAACTCCACGTGTAATTTACACATGTGGCGTTTAGGCACTTCACACGCTTTGTTTCACATATATTATCACATTATTAATTTATTTTGACATCATCACACGTGTTTTTTTTTTTCACATGACTCTTTGAATTTGAATTTCCTCTATGGGGGTTCAATAAAAGTACATGTTATCTCTTATCTTATCTTATCTTTATGTTCACATGTGATTTTTTTCCCCACGATTTGTTTAGTTTCTCACATCTAGGCCATGTGGTTTTATTCTTTGATCTGATTTCCTCATTCCTCATATTAATACCTCTTTTTCAGATGTGATCACATCTTGTTCACATCATGCCCCGTGCAATTTCAGGGCATAGCATATTGAAATACACCTTTACATGTTTTTGATCCCAGGATGTGAAAAACTTCTAATCACACGTGAAATGTAAACAAAAGGCAAGAAAAAGAAGAATATGCACAGTAGATTGTTTATACTGCATCCACCAGATTAACTCAGGGAGTAAATTGGTTTGAAAGTGTTGGAGAAGGTTTAGCCACCGATGTTCGTTTATTTATCTCCATTAATGGCAGCACAGTCATTAGAGCTGACACTCATTAGTGAGCTGTCAGTCAGAACTTTCCCAGCAGAGGAACGCACAGCGGTCTTTACTGATCCAAGCAAACAGAAGTGTGTGTGCAGGCGTGATCGGCGTGTGTTCATGGGCTCTTCTCTTTTCCCTCCCTGTAGGAATGCTGTCCCTATGTTTCAAACGCCTCAGGCCTCCACCATCTGTGTATTCACGAACTCACACGTGAAGGCCATATATCTAATTTACAGCCTAGCTGAATGCATAATATTGTTTTATACTGGAAATCACGTGTTCAAATGCACAATCATGTATGTTAAAAAGAAATGTCATGTTGTTAACTGGGTAGTTCACAGAGGCTTTCAGATTCCAGTTGGATTTCACATGGGGGGGGGGGGGGGGACGGGGGGGTTTGAGGCCAGCCCAGATGTTTTATTAGCAACGCTATGATCATAAATGCAGGCGGAATGCCAGATGCCTCATTAGGCAAATGTGATTAGGTTTGCAATTTTGACTTTTGACTTCCATATGTACCCTGCGAACGTGTGTGTTTGTGATTAAGGACGATGGATTACCGTGTGTGCATGATCAAGCATGTCTATGCATGTACAAGCATATGAGGGAGCATGCATGAGCAGTAGCATGTGTGCATTTCTGTGTACACACATGTATGTCATGCTGCTTGTATTTGGCTTAACTAGTCTCAGCTACAGGAGGGACCTATTTATAGCATAACTACAGTTTCCTGTAATGACCCAGCTCTGTTCGAATGAACTGGATGGAAATAAAAGGACAGGTCAATAAAATTATCAAGATGATTTTATTTTAAACATAAATGCACCATAATAATCAGAAACAACAACAACTACAACAACAACAACAACAACAACAAGAAGGACTAGCTGTGACAAGCAGATTGAATGTTATATTTTCTTACTACTAGACAAAAATATCTGAAACAGACGCAACAGTGCCCCCTGGTGGTTTAAATTTTCAGCCGTGTTTAATTTTTTAAAAACAAAACAAAACCAAAAAAAATAAATAATGAGGTTTTTGTTGCTGTTGTTGTTGTTGTTGTTTTAATAAAGAAGAAAATGTGTTTAAAAAGTGTAATCAGTGACGGAAAGACTATAGAACACACTGACGAGTTAATATACTGCTACTGTAGTAATAATTCACTTGAGTAAAAGTGGATTTTCTCAAGTAAATCAGTCATCTGGTGAAAAACTACATGAGTAATTACAAATTACGTTATATATGTATACAACTGATGCAACTGAAAATGTCTTCATGCTAACTAAACAACTGAGCTACTCTGAAGTGAAAACTATATCTATTCTGCTTTTATGTTAACTCAACAAGTCAGTTCACTAGCTGGCTAACTAACTAAGCCAAAGTACTGTTTGGGTTTCAGTAACTTGCTAGGTCCGTTAGCTAGCTCATTCGAATTAATACATATTTTAGGCTGTAGCAGCACTTGCAGTTGATACATTAGCAGCACTTAGATAGATACACGACAGGCAATTGCTATGGAATATTGAAACTTTAATACAACGCTTTCATGTTGTAAAACATCCAAATATCTAGCTAGCTAGTCTAGCTCACTCTGCTTACTAATAAATAGCATGTAGATCTATCCACAAGTTAGATGTTGAGCTGTGAAATGCAGATATCTCCACAGGTTTTTGGCTTGCATCATTTTCAGACCATAATCACACAGTTTCTGTCAAAGCATTTAAAAGTGAATTGGGCCAGGGATGCTCATCTGTCTCCACTATCTCATACATTTCTGTGTCTAACTAAGAATTTGGTGCCTGAAGTGAAGACTTGGGATATATACAAGTCTGATCTATGAAATTTAAACAGTTTCAGTACTGCTATGTTACTATTGATTCCAGTATTACATGGAACAGTGTACAACGAATTACACAGCAGTGATCACATATCAGATTTATTTCAATTAGACTGTTGAAAAAAGCAACCCTTATTTATTATTTAGTCTGTATTGGAAAATCCTAATAAATCTGCAATTCTACCTAATAGACTTATACAGTATACATGTATTTATAATGAAAAAAGTGTAGCCTACTTGTATAAACAAATACAATGCTATAAAATGTTTCCATTTATCCAGAGCAATTTCTTATCTCAAGGAATAGAACTATCAATAGAATGCTATCAATTAGTTTTCTTAGGATTAGGTTAAGTTTGGTTTCTCGCCATTATTTTCCCACCTACCTCATTATATTGCATTTTCTTTGCATTATCACCTTCTAAAATCACCCCCACCCCAACTAGTAAGTTGCGTGCCTTAAAGGAAGATAGAGCAATTCAGTTACATCTAATCCCGGATGTGTTCAAACTTCAACAGGAAATTACATTAGATGTGGCTTTAATTGCGCAGACTAAAATAGTTGGTGGTGAATTTAGTCATGTGATCCTCCTCTGTAGTGCACCATCGTCTATAGTGCATGGGTTTAAATTCTGTGATGCATCGTGGTAAAATCCTATGTATCCTATGCTGTAGCTCCTTTTCAAATGATACAGACTGTAGATGGAAATCGGTAATCAATTGTGCTTGGTTTATTCAGCTTTTTGATTAGTTCTGACTCTATTGCTGCTACAAATTAAATTAAGACACTTTAAGACACATTTGAATATATTACACAGCATTAAGTCTGTAGACTTCACCAAAAGACGCATTAAGGTCTCAATAAATTGTGATATTGGGACACACAATAAGAAATAAGAACCCCAAGACCAAGAATTGTGTAGTTTTGGACGGGGGGATTGTCCACATTTCTGGTAAGTTTTTCACAAACTGTTAAGGCAAAAGTGCAGGGCAGTTTTAATGTTAATATTATTCCTCTATTACTCAGCCTCAGAGGTTTTGTTTTTGCTATTAATCCTCTGATTTTCCATTTTGCTCCTCTTCTTTTTCCTCTCCAGAAATCTCAGTCAAACTCTGCAGTGTCTCTGTCACATCACCAACATGAGTCCAGTGTCCTTCTCTTTCTTTGGATGCACTTGCATTCACTTCCTCTGAGTCCTCGTCGACTCTTTCACTACTTCTGTGCCTCCTGATGGTCCTGCGGTTCTTGCTGCGCCGTGATTGGTTGCAGTGGAGCGTGCGTCTGCGACGCCATTGGCTGAGGGACTCCTGGGCTTCGGCGCTCAGCTGGCGTGTCACCAAACGAGACCGAAAGCTGCTAATGTAGAACAAGGAGGCATAGAGGGACGTCAGGTAATATCCACCTGGAGCAGGAGAGGCGGGTTTTAGCAGACAGAAATTACCAGAAAAGATTCATAATCACTTTTGACTCGTTGCTCAACGTGGTGAACTGCCGGAGGGTAACAACAAATACAGATGTGCTCATAAGTTTATGGAATCTGCAAAATGTTAATAACAATATTAAACAAATAAGAAGGATCATTAAAATTGCATTTTGTTTTTTTTATTTAATACAGCCTAGAATAAGATATTACACACAACAGATGTTTACATGAAGTTCACAAGACACAATAATAACTGAATTTGCACAAATGAATCCGTACAAAAGGGTACATACCCTACATACCCTTCATTCTTAATACTGTGTGTTGTTACGTGGATGATCAACGACTGTTTTTATGTTTTGGTATAGTTGTTCATGAGTCCCTTGTTTGTCCTGATCAGTTAAACTGCCCACTGTTCTTCAAAAAAATCCTTCAGGTCCTGCAAATTCTTTGCTTTTCCAGCATCTTCTACATAACTTACCCCTTTCCAACAGCGGCTATATGATGTTGAGATCCGTCTTTTCAGATTGAGGACAACTGAGGGCCTCGTACACAACTATTGGTGCAAATATTCACTGATGCTCAAGAAGGCAACACAATACATTACGACCCAGGGGGGTGTAAACTTTTGAACAGGATGATCTTTGTAAATTGTTATCATTTTGTCTTCTGGGAAACATGCGAACATCTTATGTAGCTTCAGCAGGGCACAATTAAATAATAATAAAAAAAGATCTTTAAACAAAATAATAACAATTTACACCGATCATCCTGTTCAAAAGATTACAGTGGGCAGTTTAACTGATCAGGACAAACAAGGGACTCATGAACAACTATCACAAAACATAAAACCAGTCGTTGATCATCCAGGTAACATCACACAGTATTGAGAATCAAGCGTGTGTAAACTTTTGAACTGGTTCATTTGTGTAAATTCAGTTATTATTGTGTCTTGTGGGCTATATGTTCTGTTATCTGTGTATCTGTTAGGTGTAATAGCTTATTCAGGGCAGGACTAAATAAAAAACAAAATGCAATTTTAATGATTCCTCTAATTATTTCTTTGTTTTATTATTAATTATTAACATTTTGCAGATTCTGCAAGGAGTATGTAAATTTATGAGCAGAACTGCACATCTCAAAAAGCATACATAAAGACCTTGACTAGCCCAATAAGTTCAGGTGTACTGGAAAAGAGAGACACATGCGTTCTTCTTTTTTCTCAGTCTTTGTTGTGGGAGATAAGTTCAGCATGGTGCACTCAAATTTTTTTTTTTCTCACTCAATCTTTGCAATATATTGTACTGTATCTTACAACAGAAATGTTTCTGTACATCACAGATACACTGCACTTACACATTCCCTTTGTTTCCTGAAGCATATGTTTTTTGGAAATTGATCCGATTTAATTCTGCTTTAAAACCTAATTAATTCTAGTTGCATTTTTTTTTTAGCTAAATTTAAATTCAAATACATTTGGCAGTAAAACACTGAATTACACTACAGTTACTTTATATACACTTTATTCTTTTCTATTCTATATTCTACTTATAAATATATTCTAAGATGGCTAAAGGGACTCCCCCCAGGGGAAAGTATCACGTTTAAAAATAGTACTGAAACACCCCCTTAGTATGCCCTCCTACCTTCTCCCTGTAACTGAGAAGGGTCCAGCAGCTCCATCATGTAGTCCGTGTCTATTTGCAGAGTAACAACATCGCTGCGAAGTAACACCCACGTCAGACAGGGCAGGAAGTCATCTGCTCCGAAAACCACACCTGTCAGAAAACAGTGGCGTCAGCACACACACATACATACATACAATTATTTGTTTACAAATTAATGAAATAGCCAATAGGTGTAGATACATGGTAGGTGCATCTAATAAACTGGCATATCAGTGCATATACTTAGGGTGGTATTCAGAGGCGTGTGAAATAAGTCCAAAGGTTTCTTTAATATTTATGCGGCAAAGTTACACATATTCAGACTCGGGTTATGCACATACTACTTAAGTCGATTTTCTGGGTGCGGCATTCAAATTATGCCAATTACCTGCTTGCAGTTCATGACCATATTTTTCCTGAGTAGAAGAAGGGTTTTGCAGTAGTGCCTAGACCACCGCCTTTAAAAACAATTGCCTTTAATCCATGAAAAAAAAAAAAAAAAAATCAGGGATAGAACATTAAATGACTGAAGGAGGAAGTAGCATTTTTTTTTTGCTTTGGTATCTATCTATCTATCTATCTATCTATCTATCTATCTATATATATATATATATATATATATATATATATATATATATATATATATATATATATATATATAGATAGATAGATAGATAGATAGATAGATAGATATGAGAGATAATGTAGCCCTTGGGGCAGTGGCGGCTCAGGAGTTCAAACCCCAGCATTGCCAAGCTACCACTTTTGGGCCCTTAACCCTGAATTGCTCATTTGTATAAATGGGATAAATGTAAGTTGCTCTGGACAAGGGTGTCTGCCAAATGCTGTAAATGTAAATGTAGTTGCATCAGGTGTGCTTGAGACAACACCTGTTTTGCATATTTGTGCTGTTGTGAAGGATTCTACTCAGAGTGTTAGATAATTTTGAAACTGGAGAAGTCATTATAAGTTGCATTTTCAGTTGAATTTGGGGAAACTACTTGAAGCATTCATTGAGTTGAATGGCAAAGGAATGCCATTGGCAAGCAGAATTGCACATAACTGAGACACGCCGCACATCTGTTTTAGGCAAACTCCACCCTGTGTGCATAACACTTGCATAACCTCTGAACAACTAAGTCTGAGGTCTGAATACCAATGTGCACAATTAAATCCTCACTGTGTATGCTTAACTCAACTCTAAGTATTGATTTCTGATGTAGTATTTATCTCTACTGTACTCACCAGGCTTGGCGTTGACAGTCATGCTGTGGTAAATGTTTTTGCAGACTTTGAGCAGCATGTCCACCTTATTTTGGGGTGAGTATTGTTGGTGCATGGTAGCCCAGCGTTGCTGGATCTTCTCCAGCATGGCAGCATCAGGCACACCTGCACCCGCTGTCCCCTCCAGCTCCTCTAGGCTTCGGTCCTTCAGCGTGTGCTTGTTTGCTTGCAGCTGCTGCAGACTGCCATCGTTCTGCCGAGCCGTCCTCATCCACTCGTACAAATGGGAATACAACGGCTTCAGGGCCACTTTATGTAAGGCTTGCTCTAGCATGACATCTAGTGTGGAGCGTGGAAGAGAAGATGGTAAAGAACTGAAGTGTGTGAGGCAGGAAATTAGGTTTCAGTGTGGACATGCATTTAACTAAATACAATTTTTATCTCTGTGTTGGTTTAAGGAAGTTTAGACAGTGGTTCTCAAAGTGGGCTCTGTGAAGCATAGCTAGGGGGGATCCATGATAACTTTAAAAAATGTATTACAGTAGTGGAAATCATGACCCACATTGTCACAGTTATCATATTTAGGGGTCCAAGCACCAAAGTCAACTCATACCTAATGTGTTCTATCTGTGGAAAGTTATATCTATATGTGGAAACCCACATACTGGGGCATCTGTGTAAGAACCACTGGTCCAGAACTATCACTGCTGAAGACTTTTAAATGTTTACCTGTATGACAGTGTAGGGAAAAAAATAAATAAATAATAAATAAATAATAATAATAATTATAATAATAATAATAATAATATATATATATATATATATATATATATATATATATATATATATATATATATTTTAAATGTGTATACCATTAACTTATGTTCTGATGATGAACAGAGCTAACAAATCTCATCATAAAAGATGCTACAATTTTTTAAAAGGTCTAATATATAGAGAAAATGAGAGAGTTCTTGCACCGTGTAAATTTAAACAAAGATTCCCCACAGAATACTAACTAGTCTGGTGCACTGCCTGTGGCTACCTGGTTCACACCCCATGCCCAAGTTACATATTAGTATGTAATATGTTGACACAAATATGTAGTGCACCAATTTGAACCAAATCCCACCCACTTGCAAGCATCTCACATCCTGCCTGAGGTGCTCTGCCCATACATGGCCAGCTGTGGTTAGGTGACGTGTTTGACGAGGTTTGTAGCAGGGTGCTTATATACTGTGATGTGCTGAAAACCACAATATTTTGGTTGTATGGTCATCATACTGTAAATTTTCTCTTTTGTCTCAACTGTACTAACAATTCTGCTGCAACAAGTGGACTGTATATCCATTGCAGAGATTGTTCAAATTATGTGTACAAGTGTGTGTATGTGTAATTCTGCTAATTGTATTCTTACCCAGCTCAAAATCAGGCACATCTCCCAGGGAGTCTACGATACTTTGGATTTCAGCAGAGTCGTACAACATTTCCCTCAGAGCCGTCAGGGAGGAGCGCACTTCCTGCAGCATCTCTGTACTTGTCACACCACAAACAGGTCTCATTTTCAGAGTCTGCTCCACAAATCCCCTTAGAGCCTCTGCAAAGGAACCGCCCTTACGTTCGCTCATTTCCTGCACACGCTTACTCAGTCGTTTCTGTGGATTCATTAAGCCACCTAGAGCCTGGCCAACTGCTGAAAGTCTGTTCTTAACCTTGTCAGCCAGTGGGAGGCGTGGTGAGTTTGGTACTTGGAAAGGGCTTACAGATGGCTCAGGATCAGGCTCCTCTTCTATGCTGCTAATTGACAGAGAATCAAATTCTAGGCAAGGAGGGTGGAGCAGGGAGGAAGGAGCAGGTGGATTCATCCATAGTTTATCCTCAACCCAAGACACTCGGTGCGGAGACTGAGGGATGGGGCTGCTGATTGAATCCGAACTCTCCCTCTTTTGAGGATCTGATGTACCGGAGCTGCTTGCTCTGCGCAAAATCACTCCAGTTGTAGTCACCGGGGAAACCGGGTTCTGAACAAGAGAACCTGCTGGAGAGAAAAAGTCCATTAGTGGTACTGCAACAGTACGTGAAACTAACCTAATGTATTGTCTTTTGGTTTATGACAGTACCATCTTCAATGCAGATGACTTTAAAAGCTACAAAGCTATGACTTTAAAGAGGTCGGAGTTAGGAATACTTAGGGGTATCGGTTGTTATTAGCAAGAGCCTTAACCCTCTCTGCTCCAGGGATGCCCAATTAAATGTCAATTAAATGTGAGGACAGTAAATCTCATTTTAAGTTGCAAACACTAAAAGTGTTGCTGCTCACATTGGCAGACCCGGGTGCAATCCAATACTAGTGTAGATTTTCAAACCAGATTGATGTGAGCACACTAAAATGTTAAATTATCTGCATTTATAGAGCGCCTTTTAACCTTAGTGGTTCTACAAAACGCTTCACACACGCTCACCCACAATGGCAGCAGAGCTGCCATGCAAGGCGCTAGCCCACCATTGCGGGAAATTTGGGGTTCAGTGTCTTTCCCAAGAACATTTCGGCATGTGGAGGCATGTGGGCAGGGAATCAAACCACCAACCCTGCGATTAGTTGACAACCCACACTGCCATCTGAGCCTGAGCCACTAGCACCAAACAAGTGCATAAATATTTCCTGTTTGTTATTTGGAAATTTTATTTTATTGTTTCTACCATTTCTTATTTTCTCCCATTTGTGATGTCATTACCAGTCATTATGCGTCACCAGTCACAGTTCTGATTTGGTCATAATTTCTATTTTTTGAAGAATGTAACTCAATTTGTTTGGAATGGGGAACTATTGATATTTGTTAAACAGAATTGTTTCAACATCGCCCTTAGCATCCACTAGTTTACCAAAGAAAAGTTTTACCTGGTATCTCTTTCAAGACACTTTCTAGCAATATTCAAGGAAAATGTTGCAATCATATGCCTTCTTGACATCTTTATACCGACTGTTTCACAAAACTGCGGCACAGGGAAATGTTCATGATGTCACAGGGGTGAATCATACACAGAGTTTCAATATCAGGGAATTCCCCCCTAATCAGTAGAACTGCTGGAAGATGTGTGAAACATCTTAAAAGTTATAACCCAAGTTCAGTTTCCTAGACTTGAAAATACGTCATACAAGGTGGCAAAAAACATTTAACGGAAATATAGATGCTGATATACAGTTCTGTGAAAAAGAATTTGACCCCATCTTGAGTTCTTCTGTTTTGGTGTATATCTCATGCTAAGTAGTTTTAGATCTTTAACCAAAACGCAACATAAAACAAAGGCAACCTGAGTAAACACATAGTACAGTTTTTATTTGTTTATTTGTTTTGTTATCCAACACCTATCACCAATGTGAAAAACTAATTGCCCATTAAACTTAAAATCTGGTTGTGCCACCTTTAGCAGCAATAACTGTAACCAAACGCTTCCGATAACTGTAGATCACTTTCACTTTCACTTACTTCTAGGATTAGGACTTACTCCTATGCCTTGGATCATTGTCTTGCTGCATAATCCAGTTGCACTTTAGTTTCAACTTACGGACTGAAGACAATTATTGCAAGTTGCCCAGGCCTTAAAGCAGCAGAGAATCCCCACACCATCACACTTTCACCACCATGCTTGACCGTAGGTATGATGTTTGATGTTTTTTTTTGTGGAATTCTCTGTTTGGTTTATGCCAGATGTAACGGGACACCTGTCGTCCATACAGTTCCACTTTCAACTCATCAGTTCACAGAACATTCTCCCAAAAGGTTTGAGGATCATCAGTGTGAGTTTTGGCAAAATTCAGATGAGCTTTAATGTTCTCCTGGGTTAGCAGTGGTTTTCACCTTGACACTCTTCCATGGAAGCCATTTTTGCCCAGAGTCTTTCTGATAGTGGAGTCATGAACAGTGACCTTTATTGATGCAAGAGAGGCCTGTAGATCCTTTGATGTTGTCCTTGGCTCTTTTGTGACTTGCTGGATGAGTAGTACACTAATGGTCGGCCACTTCTGGGAAGGTTCACTACTGTGCTGAGTTTTCCATTTGGAGATAATGGCTCTCACTGTGGTTCTTTGGCATCCCAGAGCATTTGAAAAAGCTTTGTAACTTCCCAGACTGATGTATTTCAATCACTTTCTTCCTCATCATTTCTGGAATTTCTTTAAATTTTGGCATAGTGTGTTACTGGGTAAGACCTCTTAACCTCATGCTGTTGAAAAAGTTCTATGTAAGTGTTGATTTGATTGAACAGGGTTTGCAGTAATCAGGCCTGATTGCGTCTAATGCAGCTGATACCCATTATGAATAATGGGGGCTCAGTAAATAACATTATTAAATAAATAACATTATAATATGAAAAGTGTAAAAATCTTGCATTTTGTTATAATTTCTGAAAAAAATAGTATGAGATATACACTTTTGTGCACAGAAGAAATCAGGCAAATACTTTTTCACAGCACTGTACCTTAATGGCCTGAAGATTAAGGTCTGCTAAATGAACATAGTAAATTTGTAATGTGCCTACAATGCACAAAGAACATTGCTGCCAAGACGTTTGTGTCACCTGAGCTGTCCAAACTGGCAGATGAATCTTCCACTGACTCGGTTCGCTTCTTAAGCCCCGCCCCTGACCAAGCTCTTGCTGCACTCAGCCGCCTGTCTCGCTTGGAATGGAAGGAGCGATTGAGGAGATTTGGGTTGACCGAGGAATGTGTCAGCCAATCATCTCCATGCTCTCGGAGATACAGAGGGTTGATAAAGCAGAGTGCACCATTGGCTGCTGTTAACTGCAATAAAACATAAGGGATCTTATGAATGAATTCATGAAGGACAAAAGGATGCTTCTAACAGTAATTTGTAAGAACTGTTTCATAACATGAGGGCTGTGGTAGCTCAGTGGTTAAGATGTTGAACTACTGATCGGAAGGTTGTGAGTTCAAATCCCAGCACCCCGTCTGCCAAAGGCCTTAATGTAATGTAAATGTAATAACATAACAACCTATAATATATTGTATATAGTATATCTGTATAATAAGCCAATATAACATAATGAATGGGAAACAGGATGACAGCAGTAATATGCTCACTTGTATGGTACACATTACAGTGTCCTGAGTGTCTGGTGTTCCTGGACTCATTGTGTCTGGTAGCAGATCTGATGAGGGACAAAGCCAGGCCTCTAAAAATATCACACATACGTTTGTATTACTATCCTTGTGACCTTCCATTGACATAATTATTAATGCAGCTAATTAATCCTAGGCATACACCTAAATCTAAACCTAATCTCAGTAACCAAAAGGAAACCATTAGGCTCATTTAGAAAAAAATGGCTGCAAAATAATAATAATAAAAAACTTTTCTTCTGGAGACCAACATGCTTAAAACAGTCAGTTATTCCTATCTTTGGGGATATTTGGTTCTTTGGGGACAATGTTTAATGCAGTGACAACATTGACAAGATCAGATAACGGAGATCGGAAAATGTTAAAAAAATCTTTAAACCCATATGATTACTACAGGTCTAAAAACACTTTTATCCAATGCATTACATATTTAAACATTACATACTGCACCCTTAAAAGACAAACAGTAACTGAAATCAGATTGGATGATGATATGAGAGGACTAACTTGGACCGAGTTGTGAAACAAGATGCTCTGGTTGTTTAGTTAAACCCCACACCCATGAAGGAATCGACAAACACAAAGGCAACACATCCCTGTGGGAGAGACAGAAAAAAAATGTGATAATACATTACTAATAATAAACACATGTTCCAATAATAATAAGTTCAGTTCCGTTCAAGATCAATAATAATAATAATAATAATAATAATAATAAAAACTGCAAGCAGCGTTTAAAGGAGCCAAGCACCAAAGGCATAGCAAGCGCAATGCAAAGCCTGAAGAACATGAAGAGGAGAAATAGAATGTACATGAATGAATAAAAGATTCAGAAACACACCTGAGAATAAGATTGAACAGGAAATGAACTGAACAGAGGCATTTATTTGCATGCCAAGAAGTTGAAAATTTAGTGCAATGCTGAACCACAAAAGAAAGGAACGAAATAACACAAGATTACGGACACTTTAAAGAACTTGCACCACATGGGAATCAAACCCAGGCCCTTTATAACTGAAGCTTGTCATTTATCACAGTGCGACACAGAGAGAACGCAGGTTTGTTTTGATGCTGAGGAGAGCTTCCAAGGTGAGAATGAGCACACAAACACATTAGTTAGAATATTAAAAGATACTGGATCATAACTTTTGAACAAATATGAATATCAAAGTTCTATTCAGTCATTTTTGTGTGGCTCTGCCCACTGATCATCTGAGACAATTTTGTTAAGAATTGGACAACATTTGAAAGAGGAATAATGAAAAAAACTGTATACTATATTTAAAAATGTTAATGAATGGAGTCTTAATGTAAGATATGGCTTGTGATCAGCATGAGGAGAGTGATCTGATTAACTAAATTTATTTTCTCTGGAACAAAGTGTTCAACAATTATAACCATTTGAAAAGTGAATATTTGAACTAGTGGTGGCACTATAGAGTTGGTCCTAAAGACCCCATAATTGGTCTAGATACTATTCATGGTCATATTTATGGGTGTGCCAAATTTCATCATTTTCCTTCTTATGGTTCATAGGGCTGCCATAGACTCCCAGTGGGGGGGGGGAATAATAATAAGAAGCGGAATAAGAAAAGGAAGTAGATGAAGAAGAAGGGGAAGAAGAAAAAGAAGAAGAAGACGACTAACAGAAACAATAGGGGCTACAGCCCTGTAGAGGGCTTGGCCCATAATAATAATAATAATAATAATAATAATAATAATAATAATCAAGTTTGTGCTTGAGCACCTTCTTTCTTTTCACACTTTGAGCATTCAATCCTTGTCCTTACAATAATTACATGCCTATACATACCCAACTTCATAGAAACTGAAGCTCACTGATCGGAAAACAGAAAGCTACTGTAAGTGGATATGCATTACCTGCTTAAAGTGTAGAAGATCACCAGTTGCAGGAGGTCAGAGAAGGCCAGTAGAGATGTATTCAGGCGCTGTGCTGAGAAAGAATCAAAAGGAAATGAGAAACAGGATGAGAGCTTGCATGTGAAAGGCAGCACAACAACTTAGGAAACCGGACAGACTGGTTCTGACTACAGACTCATACACAAGGAAGTAGGAAGAGTTACTAGTGGTTAAGTTATATGAAATAATTAACATCATTAAGCTTGTGTGAGTACAGGAAGAAAAAAAAAAAGTTTTATCATTAATGGGACATTGTTTTAACTTGCGTTGAACTGTAATGGTACTTTCTAAACAGATTCCAAGTTCACGTATGCTTTTGCAAGCATGCTGACAAAGCTATTTGAGTTTTTGCACATTTTTCTTCTTCTTCCATTTTCAGTTTCATAGAGAGCCATCATGACCACCAGTGGCTTCTCCTTCAAACTTAAGTAACTTGCTTCAAATTTTTGTGTTGAGACGGACAGACAGACATCTCTATGTTTGTAGTGTGTTTAAATAATTTACAAAAGTGTGTGTTATACAACTGTTAAAGCATATGCACAAAATAAATACCTCATGCAATTACTGATATTTAGAGTTTCAACATATACACTGTGTAGACACTGTGCTATCATATTTTTTTAAAAAACAGATTTTTTTTAACACTGTGCCATACAGTGCCAACACTATAGAGACTAACAACACCGAGTCTGATTACTAGGTTCAAAATCAAACACTGCAATCACTGTTGCCAAATGCAACTGGATTTTCTACCCTTATTCTATTTCAGTGTTCATTTCTATGTTTGTTTGGGGGTTTATTTAAAAATTATGTTCAAATGACAATGATTTATTGATTTTTTGTTAAAGGAAACATAAGCAGTAATTTCCTTTACATTATTGTTATGAATGGGTTTTTTTTTTTTTTAAACAAGAATGTTGTGTGTGAAATTCCCAGGAGATCAGCAGTTTATGAAATACTCAAACTAGTCCTTTTGGGACCAACATCCATGCCACGATCAAAGTCAAAGATATCACACATTTTCTTAATTCTGATGTTTGATGTGACAATTAACTGAAGATCTTGACCTGTATCTGCGATTTTTTTTGCATTGCACTGCTGCCATATGATTGACTGATTAGACAACTGTCTGAATGTGCATGTGTACAAGTGTTCCTAATAAAGTGGATGGTGATGGTATACATATGCACTGGTGTAAAAGACCTGCTCATTCATGCAGTTATCCAATTAGCCAAATGTGACAGCAGTGCAATGCATAAAATCATGCAGATACAGAAGTCACCTGGTCTTTTTCCAATCTTCAGTTTGAATGAGCCTGTGACCACTGTAGCCTCAGATTCCTGTCTGACAGGAGTGGAACCTGATGTGTTCTACAGCCTCGAGGTTTGACAAGCATTCTGATGTGCTTTTCTGCTCACCACGGTTACTGTAGACTTTCTGTAATTTCGAACCACTCTAGCCATTCTCCACTGATCTCTCTCATCAACAAGGCATTTCTGCCTGCAGAACTGCCACTTACTGGATGTTTTTTTCTGGGTCAAATGTAAAGATTGTTTTATTAAAGAGCCCAGCAATTTCTGTAACACTCAAAATAGCCAGTCTGGCAACAACCAACATGCCAGTCACTGAGATCTACATTTTTCATCATTAAGTTCCTGTTTTTAAAACTCTTTACACAACAGTGTTCTATTTAAACTAAAAAAAAATAAAAAATTTCAGTTGTTTGACAGAAATGCATTTAGTGAATACAAACCAAAAAATGTCAATGAAAATTGATGGATAGCAATCCTTAAGTAGCAGAAACTATACTGATCAATCAAAACCTTAAAATATATAATGAAATATGGCCGGAGAGAAAGTTCTGGAGCAAATGTGCAAAATTACACAAGAGATTTCTCGAACACAAATCCCAACTCGACTCATTTACAATCCTGAAAGTCTGATTTTATCCTAAGGGCATCTTTATGGAAGTATAAAAGGATGAATGGATGTGGTGTGATATTAATTAAATGAGTGAAGAAACATTTGTTAAACCTTACAGAAGTTTTGCTTCTAGCTATTTTACACCGTGGTCCATTCTGTACAGCTCTGTTTTTATCAGTTGACTAAATACAATACAGTATAAACTAGAGAGAAAAATACTCACTAACTCAAACATTTATATAAAATATCTACTTTAGTTCATTAATTAGATTAGATTAATTCATTAGATTAGTTCATTGTGCCAGCAGTTGTGATTTGTTACTTTTTTTTAATAGATGTATTCAGTTTCAGTGAATTTTGGACTTTTGTTTCAATCTGTGTGTACAAAGAGATGTGTGTATAGTCGCGTAAAAGTGAACTTGAACGTAATGAATAATGCTTGCTAGGAAAGTTTTTTTCTCTTTCATTTTAAAGAAGTGTGTGTTTTACTTACCTGAGCCAGTGTGTATGATGGGAAAGTCTTGTACTTTTTTGCCTTGGTCATTGACAGACACACACAGGAGTTTATTCTGAGAAGAAGAGTCAGACACCACCAGGAAACTCTGTTTGGAGTGAAGTGTTCAGGTCACTAAAGATGCATGACATTTACTGATCGGCAATATCGATATATACTGTAGAGGAATCTGTAGTTTCATTATTTTGGAATGTACTTAAATTAAAATTAAAATACAGTATCAATGCATAAATATTAGATGCAATAATTACTTATAGATTTGTAAGTTAAACTCCATACAATTTCTGAGTGAATGATTTCATGTGCTTCTACAAAAAATTTCAAAATGTAAGCTGGATGCAAAAGTCTAAAAATACACACACATGCAAAGTGGTAGAGAAAAAGGCACAGACTATACATAGATGTGTAGATTGGCCTCACACAAAAAGGAAGTTGACATGCTCGGCAGTAGAGAACTACACGAAAGCAAAACCAAGAAAGACTGACTAGCAGAGAGAGAGAGAGAGAGAGAGAGAGAGAGAGAGAGAGAGAGAGAGAGTGTAAAGCTTTAGAAGTTACTTGAATTCAAACGGAAAACCACACACCACGGCCACTGACTACGCTCACACTGGTGGTGAAAGAAATTCATTTTCAAATAGAGAGTTATGTATGACATGTCATCATATGCTGAGATATAATGTCTATTCCTTAACATTAATGTAATAATATATAGGAAGGTATCAAGATTTGGAAAGAACAAAAACTAATCTGATGTGATTTATTCTACCTTCCTGGAGTGCATATGTCTTATTTTGGGAAATGAAAACACGATTTGTCCACCTTTTGACCGACACACAGAATTACCCTTTCAAATTTAAATTTGAGCAATCCAGCAGGAAAAACATTAGCCCCTTTGTTCAACCGTTTGCTGAAAATAACTTCCCAACAATTGTAAAAATACACATTTTGTTGTGAAATTCAAATCTGCTTTGGTCGCCTGAACCTAGGTTACAATGGTGTGTTTAAACACCAGCATTCTTTCTGCTGAAAGTGAGTAAATAAATCATTACAAAAGGCAATTCATGTTTTTAAAGCTATCTTAACTATTCACACTAATTAAAAACTTAAATTATGAAATTCAAGCCGTATATCTTACCACCAGATGATTGCTACACTCGTCCTGCCTGATGCTTTGCTCTCATTACTTCTGCAATTATTTTTTGATGAAAAGGGAAGCAGACAGAAAAGGAACAATGTAAACAGCAAACGGCGTTCTTCTCAACCACACACCACTGTTATCACTTAGCATCTTTATTGCAAACAGTTTCATATATTAATATGAATCTTTCATATTTTCATAAGTTAGGATATTCATAAATCTTTATGACTGTGCTTGTTATTCTTGAGTTATCTCTAGTTGTTTTTCATAAAACAGTACAACAATTAACGAAACAATTACTTATATACAGTGCTGTGAAAAAGTATTTGCTTTCTAAAAAGTATCCTGATTCCTGCTGCTTTTCTGTATATCTCTTCCTAAATAGTTAGAGAAGATCAGACATTCTCCTTTAAGATTTTCTGGTAGAGAGCAGAATTTCCCTCAAAAGTTTCCCTCAATTACTGCAAGTTGCCCAGGCCCTGAAGCAGCAAAAGCATCCCCACACTATTACACTGCCATTACCATGCTTGATGTTCTTTTTGTGGAATTCTGTGTTTGGTTTATGCTAGATATAACGGGACCCCTGTCTTCCAAACAGTTCCACTTTCAACTTATCAGTCCATAGAACATTCTCCCAAAAGGTTTGAGAATCATCATGTATGTTTTTGCAAAATTCAGATGAGCTTTAACGTTCTTCTGGATTAGCAGTGGTTTTTGCCTCGCCACTCTTTCATCGATGCCATTTTTGCCCAGTGTCTTTCTGATAGTGGAGTCATGAACAGTGACCTTTATTGATGCAAGAGAGGCCTGTAGTTCCTTTGATGTTGTCCTTGGCCCTTTTGTGACTTGCTGGATGAGTAGTTGCTGTGCTCTTGGAGGAATTTGGAAGGTCGGCCACTTCTGAGAAGGTTCACTACTGTGCCAAGTTTTTCCAGTTGGAGATGATGGCTCTCGCTATGGTTCTTTGGAGTCCCAGAGCCTTTGAAATAGCTTTGTAACTTCCCAGACTGATGTATTTCAATCACCTTCTTCCTCATCATTTCTGGAATTTCTTTCAACTTTGGCATAGTGTGTTACTGGTTAAGACCTTTTAACCAACTTCATGCTGTTGAAAAAGTTCTAATAAGTTTGTATTTGATTGAACAGGGTTTGCAATAATCAGACCTGGTTGCTTCTAGTCCAGCTGAACCCTATTATGAATGCAGACATAGATTTGGGGAATTAGTAACTACGGGTCAAATACATTTTCACACAGGTCCAGTTGTTATTGGATAACTTTTTTTGCTTCATTAAATAACATTACCATTTAAAAACTGTATTTTGTGTTTACTCAGGTTGCCTTTGTTTTATCTTAGATTTTGTTTTAATTTCTGAAACAATTTAGTATGAGATATAATGCTATAATTTTATTCCTCATTTGTAAGTCACTTTGGATAAAAACGTCTGCTAAATGAATAAATGTAAATATACACGTATACATATACGTATAACATGTAATACATGATATTTGTTATGTGCTATTGAATTCACCATCCTAATTTGTCAGAAGTTCCTGATTAATTTTCTATAACATCAGCTCAGACATTGCCAGCTGCAATTAAAATAACAGGATTATATGAATGTGCTCATTCTAATATGTTATCGTTTCCATAGTAACAGCTTACACAGGGACTTGTATGGAGGACGTTCCACATAAACAGATAAAAAAAATTGACAAATTGTCGATATGGTGAAGTTTTCTGCGAGGAGAGTCTCCATGAGAGGTAAAACTATAACTGTAAGTCTAACAAGAAAAGTCTTCACGATGGATGGCTTTGAGCTTTGCGGTTTGTTGTTGCAGCAACATGACAAGTTGTTTTTTTTTTTATTAACTTCAAGAGAGAGACAAAAGACAAAAAAAACATCTGGTGCAGGAGCAACTGTTATATATATAACAACTGCAATAAAGTAATAGCAGGAACTAATTGGCCTCATGGATATTCCATAACATTAAATGCAACCATGCATGGACAAAAAGTTTTGCATCCTTCTTTAATAGATAAAAATGTGTTGGCAAATGCTACAGGAACATAACCAACATCAGTGTGGTAATGGTAAATGGCACACTTATGTAGCGCTTTTATCCAAAGCGCTTTACACTGTGTCTCATTCACCCATTCACACACACACTCACACACCAATGGTAGCAGAGCTGCCATGCAAGGCACTACCTTGCCATCAGGAGCAACTTGGGGTTCAGTGTCTTGCCCAAGGACACTTCGGCATGTGGAGTCACGCGGGCCGGGAATCAAACCACCAACCCTATGATTAGCGGACAACCCGCTCTACCACCTGAGCCACAGCCGCCACATAATGGCATCACACCTCCCTGTTATTGATTGTTTTTCTATAACAGCATGCCCTGAAATGTTTTATTCCTTACATAGTCATTTCCCTTCACTGGAACTAAAGGGCCCAAACCTGTTCCAGCATGACAATGTGAGTCCATGAAGACATGGTTTGCCAAGGTTGGAGTAGAAGAACTCGAGTGTCCTGCACAGAGCCCTAACCTCAACCCCACTGAACACCTTTGGGATAAACTGGAATGCAGACTGCACTCCAGGCCTAATCACATAATGTCAGTGCCTGATCTCACTAAGGCTCTTGTGGATGAATGAACACAAATCCCCACAGCCACACTCCAAAATCTACAGGGAAAGCCTTCACAGAAAAGTGGAGGTTATTATAACAACAAAGGGGGACTAAATCTGGAATGGGATGTTCAACAAGCACATACGAGTGTGATGGTCAAGTGACTATAAACTTTTGGATATATAATCTGTTACAATCACTATTTAATCATATTATGGTTGTAAAGTATTACAGTAGAAACATAATTTTCAAGTATAAAGTGTAAACATTTAAGCCTGAACTAAATGGACTGCAAATGTTCAAGAATGCAAGAATCCAATTACTGAAATACTTACAGTTTACTGTCAATTACCAAAATTATAAGCACAGTTACAATGATGTATGAGTACATCCTTCATTAAGGAGTTAATAGGATCGTAGAGAGTAAGCTGTAAATCATAATCATTGCCATAATCTAGATTAGCATCATCCAAGCAGACAGACCAAGAACCAAACCAGAGTTTCGTAGGAACTAACAAAATATGGAAATACTGTAACTGGGAAACTATGAGATTAGAGAAACCAAAGAAACATGGCTTAGAATTGCAAATACAAGATTTTAAAAATACCTCCACATGCAAACACCTAAGACTGCATATGCACAAGCCGAAAACACAAAACAGGACACGGGTGCAACAGTAGAAATATAGTGACTGGGACGTTACCCCTGGTGGCCTGCCCCACAAAGCAGCTTGGGCTCCCTGTCTGTCCCATGGACTTCCTGGGTTCCAAGCCTCCTGACACAGACGTAACCCCTGCAATAAATCCACAGGGCTTCTCTGAGTCACCGAGTCACCATTGGTGAGCTTGTCAGAGAGGCTCGTCCTGCAGGAAACAAGAAAATTTTATATAAATGTAAAAGTAAAGCGGAAAAAATCGAACTGATTTTATTAACAGTGCACAGTTATCCCTTATGTCTGTTTAAATGTTTTCCAACATGAAACTTCATGTATTTCTTTTTTTCTAATGCAACACACTGAGGTGATTTAACCTTCAAACCACAAGGTGAATTAACCATTTTTAAAAATTTCCAAGTTAACAATTTAACAATTAATATGTTTGTTGTTTTTTTTTTTGCGTGTGTGTGTTTATTTACATTAAAAATGTATGTGGTTCAAGAGGCCAGTGGCCCACAACAACAACTACACAACATTGTGGAAAACCAAAAATCCAAATTGTAAGTGTCTATGCAATGTGAAAACAAAATAAAAGAGTTGATTTAAACCATTAAATCACAGCTTGTTGCTTAGATTGTATTTTGGTAAGATTTTTTTTTTTATATTTGGAAACATTTGCGCATGATTAAGTGACTAGCTAGCTCTGATGATCTGTTCCGGCACAAGTCAGGGCCTACTCTTTCTTCTTATTTCTTCCTGCAAACGGGTTGATTAAATGTGTCTTGACTATGTGACTCCAACCTGCTCCCCAGCTGTGGTGGACATAACTGCTCTAATAAATTAGATGTTAGATAAAATAATATTAATTAAATAATTTTGCAGTTAAAATAAAAAGATCTTAACTGGGTCAATGTGACAGCCATTGGTAGTGAACAGAACATATTATGCATAATAGAACAGAACATATTATGCATATTAAGCACAGAGTTGTCGGGTGTTGTGGGTAAAGAGCACAATAGTGTCTCTATGGTCATCCTGTAATTTGAACAGACATCTAGCACGGAACCATAACCACTGAACCACCACTGCTATTTGAATTGAACAGTCATGCCAAACATGAACAAACTGGTTTGGGAAGAGGAACAGTTGAGAGGAGAGTTGCTTAACACAGCAAAAATATGATCTATGTGATTTAGCACTACCCAAAACTCACAGATGTTTAAAAATGCAGATATTTGGACCCCTAAACCAAGGGTTCCATTAACTGCATAATACATTTCACAAACCTCCTGATCTTTTATTTAATCAATATACAGTAATCCAATTATGAAATATCTTAGACTCATTGCTTAAATGTGTACAATAATATGTTGGCTATTTATTGGCACTATTGGGGTTTTAATTCCTGAACAATCCTGAACACCAACAGAACACAATCTTTCAATTACTGTTTGATTTAACAGTATATAATTGTAGAAGAGTAATTTATATTTATAATCCCAGTATATCAGGTGTCAACCAGAACTAGATAGGTTTCCTTTTTCCTTGACACTGTTGCCTCTGGCTTGTTCAGTCGAGATCAAAATATAACTCTACACCCCAAATTCTGTAAAGCTCCTTTGTGATTATGTCTATAGTTAAAAAGTGATATACAAATAAAACTAAAAATGAATTAAAGTTCATATAAATGTAATTGACTGCTGTTCACCATTTATTCCAATTGTGGGCGTATTAGTCACACTTTCAGATTATATGGAAATGCAAATTTGGTGTCTCACCTGTTCCTACTCTTTGTGGGCTCATCATCCAATCTCTTCATTGTATCTGATCAACTCTCTGAGGCCATGACCTTTTCAGGAAGTCTTACTAAGCCGCTTTCTGTGCATTGGTGAAGCTCCTCCTGTGGTGTTTCTGTGGCAGAGGAAGCATTTGCTTCCCTTTATAGTGTATAGAGATACAAAAGTACAGAAACCATACTAAAAAATCAAGCATACAAAGTTTCCAGAAAAACATGACAAAACTCCTTCATCAGCTGTTCCACATGTGAAGCACATGCTTAGCTAATGAAGGATGTTTTTATGAATCATCCTGTTTCTCTTGCAACATTTAAATTGCAATGTATGCAATGTTTCAAAGACAAAAAAAAAATTCAAAAAGGAAAAAATGCTATAATACGCATCAGGTGTGGAGAATACTTTGTTACTATACATAAGTATTGTTTTGGGGTAGTTATACTTTACTTGAGTATTTATTGAAATTGAAACCTTGGGTTTTCTCCTTAAATTTTTATGTAGACCGTCAAAGTATTACAAATCTCAAAGGTCTCTTCTTCTCTCATCCATCCAATGACATAAATTAGTCTTAGATTCTTAGAAAAAAACTTCAAAAAGTTTTAGAGAAGTAGTTGTTATCACATGAAAACATTTAGTCGATTACAAACATTTATTTTTTAATGCTCCATTCCATTGGGTCATTCCATCTCAAGTGGTCCAATACAAGTTGCTTCACCATTTTAACTTTCCTTATCTTATAATTATTATTTTTAAGTGATTATCTCTATGTATTGGCATTGCAAAACCACCAGGTTTTTATTATTATTATTATTATTTTACTTGATTTAACTAGGACAGCCATTACACAGCTGTTTATGGAATCCTCAATATCTCAGATCAAGATGGTCCTAGCTTCTTGTAACCAAAATGGACCTCTAGAGAACATTACACGGTACACGTACATATATAAAATTCTGCACATTCTTGATCCTTAGACTTAGAACTTAAGTACTAATTGTGAGTTTGGAGGTTGGAGCTAAACTCTGTAGATTTGATGAACCCGGTGATCGATCATGCTTCACTGTTGCCAATATCAAACGTAGTAACATTTTAGACATCAATGACAAGCATAAGCTATTGTATGTCAATCATAAACATAATTACTGTAAAATACTATCCATTTTTATTATTTGTTATGCTTAAATTACATCTGTTCATTTCTCAAAATGCATGAATAAAGTAGGCTTTTCCCAAGATTTCTACTGGCCCTAGCTCTGTAACCAGTCGAATCTCAAACACAATTTTTTTTATATAGCAGAATAATATAGAGGACTTATTTCTGTGAATTTCTATTTCATGTTCGTATCTGGTCCCCCACCAGAGATATTCAACCCGAAACTGAGGGGAATTTTTTTTAAAATTGCACTTTCTCGCCGCATTAAAAAAAATCAAATAAAAAACAGAGACATTTCAAAACTGAAATGTTCTGCATGCACACTTTACTTACCTAGATACTCCCTAAAAAAATTAAGATTGAGACTCTAACCCTTCTCATTATAAACTAAATGTGGAACTGTGAGAAATCTTGAGCATTACACGTGGACTTAAGTTCTAAGTCTAAGAACATGAATGTGCAAAATGTTTATGTATGTAGCCTGTAATGTGCTCTAGATGTCAGTTTTTGTTCCCAGGAGCTAGGACCATCCTGAGCCGAGATATTGAGGTTTCTGTAAACAGCCGTATAACCAAAATTTGCTGTGTGCTATGACACAAAGGTGGCCATCATCGTTAAGCCAAGTAAAATAATAATTTTTAAAAACGTGGTGGTTTTGCAATGTCAATACATAGAGGTATTCTCTCAATGGTGAAGCGACCAACTTTACAATTATTGGACCACTTGAGATGGACTGACCCCATTCAAAATTAATAACTTGAATTTCACTTGAATACATTTTTGGCTGGATGGACTATATGGCCAAACACCCATATGTGCTTTTTGAAAATACCACTCCAGATTTAGTCCCCTCTGTGCTGTTATAATAACCTCCACTCTTCTGGGAAGGCTTCCCAATTCATCGCTTTGTGCACAGGGACATTGTCATGCTGGTACAGGTTTAATGTCCATTAGGTCCAGTGAAGGGAAATTGTAATGCTATAGCATACAAAGATATTCAATACAACTGTGTGCTGCCAACTTTGGGAAAGACCCAAGTATCAGGTGTCCGCAAACATTTGGCCATATAATGTACTTCCGCTTTTAAGTTATTAATGTTATATTAAGGATTTGGACATAATATTGTATATTTTCATCCAAGTAGATTTCTCAGGACTTTTCCCCCCACCCCTGCTATGCATATTTAGTCATATTAAAATTTTCCATAAAATGAGCAGACATTAGAAAAATAAAAGACACATAAATACATTTCTGACTCAAGGTAGATGTCCCATGTTGCAGACAAAGTAATTTGGTATCAGCCGAATTGATATTCAAAATTATTATCTGTTGAAAGCATAAAATTTATTGTGCATGAAGTTATGAGATTGTAGAAACAATTAAGTTTCCTTATTTTTTTACGGCTTCATTAGCAACAATTAGCAATTCTAATTACTAAATGAGCCCTTTGGTTGAACATCTGATGACGGATTTTTGTGTGAAATGTCTTGCTTTTCTGTTAACTGTGTGCTACATGCAATTCACTACCTCTTTATCAGTACAAAATACCCTGGTTACAAAAAAGATTAAGACAAAATAGGAAATGAAGCAACAGTCTGACAACAAAAGGTTGCATCCTTTTCTACTTTATCTGTTCTTATCCTAGGTTTCATTGTATTTCCTGCTATGTTGCAGTTATATCATGCATGAAATCTTAACTGTCTCCAAAAAAGCAGAAATTCAGACTGATAGATGGAGCCACGTTGATGATGTGAGTGCCTGTTACTTCTAAACATCTCTTGGTGTCTTTTAGATCACTCGATACACATTGATTAGCTGAATCATAATCCTAATCATCATTATTTTCTTAGATATTAATAAACTTTATAGCAAGAACAGATGTGGCCTCTCCAGTGGTGTGGCGTGGCGTGATCGTACACGATCTCTATCCCAAGAGTGATGGTTCTTCTTAAGTAATGAACACTTAAAAGCTTCTTTAAGTAATGGACACTTAAAAAGCAAAATGACTCATTCATTTAAAAGGTATCAATAACAGTTCATCAATGAACTCATGCATCCAGAATGCCTTTGAGCATAGTAATAAATCCAGCAAGAAGTTTAAATCTAACATACACAACTACCATGTCATACTAAAAAAAAAACAAAAAAACAACCCAAGACTGATGATGTGTAATAAAATTAAACTCACTCATTAATTGACTCTTCTGTTCGTTCTTCTAGGCCTCGCTGTTCAGAGTAATTGCTACCCGCTGAGTGTCACGCCTGCACCTCCTCATTGCACAGCTCATCTTGGTTTTAGTCCTGTTGTGAAACTATGCCTTGCCACTATGAAAACTTAACTTTCAGACTGCATCACACAGCTCAGGTGATTCTATTACTGGACTTCTCTAAAAGTCTATCAGACCTGCCGTGACATTTCACAACACTTTCTTGCTCTCTTTTTAACCCTGTGTATGCTTTTGTTGAGTGTGCTTCCTTTCCCTCCTCCCTTTGAAGACTGTGGTAAACCTCTCTGTCTCTCTCACACGCTCTCTCACACATACAACATGCATTTTTACACACAGGCGGTGATGAAACATGCTGTGTTCAGGAGCAACTGCTGCTCGGCTTCAGCCAACGCTTCTCAAAGTGGAGCGTGTGGAAATCACAACCTACAGTTCTTACGGTTATTAGTCAGTTTGACTGGTCAGATGAATTCAATGGGTTTTCATTCAAGACCTATAAATAATACCAAGTTGGATCTAATGTGTTCTTTCAGCTAATGGCTGCAAAAAAGGTTGAGAATCCCTGTTCTAGTCAACCCATGCTTGCTACACTGTCAGGAAAGTTACAGAAAGGCATAATGAAAGTCTTATTTTGAAGTGGCCCAAATCACCTAGGCTAATGCTACACATGCAGTCGAGGTCATATGTTTGTTTACAGAATCTCCAAAATGTTAATAATTTAAAAAGTTAAATAAGAGGATCATAAAAATTGTATTTTGTTTTTTATTTAGTACTGCCGGGGTGCACGGTGGCTCAGTGGTTAGCATGTTCGCCTTATACCTCCAGGGTCGGGGGTTCAAGTCCCACCGGGGCCCTGTGTGTGTGGAGTTTGCATGTTCTCTCCATGCTGCGGGGGTTTCCTCCGGGTACTGCAGTTTCCTCCCCCAGTCCAAAGACATGCATGGTAGACTGATTGGCATGTCCACAGTGTCCGTAGTATATGAATGCGTGTGTGAGTGTGCCCTGCGATGGATTGGCACCCTGTCCAGGGTGCACCCCGCCTTGTGCCCGATGTTCCCTGGGATTCTCCCTGGGATTCAGGTCTCCCCGTGACCCTGAGGGAAGGATAAGCAGTATAGAAGATGGATGGATGGATGGATGGATTTAGTTCTGCCCTCAATAAGTCTATTTCACATAACATATGTTTACATATAGCTCACAAGATACAATAATAACTGAATTTACACAAATGAACCAGTTCAAAAGTTTACACACGCTTGATTCTCAATACTGTGTGTTGTTACCTGGATGATCAATGACTGTTTTTATGTTTTGTGATAGTTGTTCATGAGTCCCTTGTTTGTCCTGAGCAGTTAAACTGCCCACTATTCTTCAGAAAAATCCTGAAGACACATTCTTTGCTTTTCCAGCATCTTCTGTATATTTGAGCCCTTTCCAACAGTGGCTATATGATGTTGAAATCCATCTTTTCACACTGAGGACAACTGAGGGACTCGTACACGACTATTAAAAAAGGTGCAAACATTCACTGATGCTCAAGAAGGCTACACAATACATTAAATTTTTCAACAGGTTGATCGGTGTAAATTATTCTTTTGTTGAAAGATCTTGTTTTTTTCATTTAGTAATGCCCTTCAGAAGCTACATAAGATATTTACATTTTATGTTTCCCAGAAAACAAAATAATAACAATTTACACCGATCATCCTGTTCAAAATTTTTATTTTTTGTGATCCCTATTTTTTTCCCCTATTATTAAGATTCTGCAGATTCTGCAAGGCATACGTAAACTTATGACCTCAAATGTATATCATACATTATGATAACATATTAGTAAACAAACAAAGAATAAATATATTTCATCTCACAGTACAATTACACCTTACATTTCTTAAGTACCAAAAAAAAAAAAAAAAAATTATCGTCACGCGAAGCTACATTTTATCTTCTACATTTATACCACAGTGCTGTTGAATTCTCGGTTCTGATTGGTCAGAAGGTGTTGATTAACTTCTCTATAACTGCAGCTTTGGCAGTAGCTCCAGTTGTAAGGTTTATATTAATCGTTTCTATAGTTTAAGTTACATATACATATATACACACATATATACTGCTTACTGTAATGAATGAATAAGCAGAGTTACACTGTAGCTTTCCTATCTGGGGAATTATGATGATATCAACTGATGGTAAGTTGTGTTGATCCAGGAAAATATCCTACCTGAAGAAATAATCATTGCATTAATACCTGATTAGAAATGATACACCAAACATCCTGTTGTGCAATTAACTGAACTGGCTACTGGCTTCTCCTGAGAGCTAGTTGGGTAACTACCGTATGAGCTTTCTTAATAGCTAACAGCTTATTTCACAATCAGCCGTAATACTTTAAACTGTGATTATAAGCAGGAAGAGGCTCCTTACAGTCAACTTAGCTCTAATTACAAACAGCATTATACTACAGTTACAGGACATAAATCAACCTTATACCATTAGCAACACTTAACCATACTTTAAATGGTCTGCAATTATATAGCGCTTTTTTAACCTTAGCGGTTCCAAAGCACTTTATACTATGTCTCATTCACACTCACACACCAATGGTAACAGAGCTGCCATGGAAGGTACTAACTTGCCATTGGGAGCAACTTGGAGTTCAGTGTCTTGCCCAAGGACACTTCAGCATGTGGAGTCACGTGAGCCGGGAATCGAACCGCCAACCCTACGATTAGTGGACAACCCGCTCTACCACCTGAGCCACAGCTGCCCGATAAGATATTAATGTATCTTTACAAAAGATAGATCAATGTGTCATATTAAATGTATTATTGTTGTTGTTGTAGTAGTAGCAATTATTATCATTATTATTAGTAGTAGTAGTATTAGTAGTACCAGAATAGTGCCATGAAAATTTGCCTTTGCCTCTACCAGCCATGGCCGTTTCATTAACAACCTCAAAAACTCTGTAGGTCACAATCTCTATTCTAAAAAGCACCATACAATAGTTTAAATAAGGAATAAAACATGATGGGGTGATTGATTAATTTCCGAGAACATACCCCGAAGTGTCTTAACATTAGACATTCATTTAATCAGTTTATACTTACGTTTAAGTCCACAAAACAAGTTAGTTTGTTTTATGACTTACATTGTAACAGCTATAAATAACCAGTCTCTCACCAAACTCACTTTTCTCTCTCTCTCTCTCGAAGCAAATTATAATAATAATAAAAAGACGGCCCTCCATCATGAAGACGTTCCCACATCAGCTGACACTGGAGAGTCCTTTAAAAAAATGCTAAACAAACATCTCCTCACAGAAACCTACTGGATAATCAATCAATTACAAACCATTGTTATTAAAATCTATTTATGCTGAAAGTTCACCATACAAGTCCCTGGGTAAGTTGTTATTATAGAACGCATTAGAACGAGTGCACTGATATAAACCTGTGATTTGCCTTGCGGCGGAACTACTCTCGGAGCCACCGTTATAGAAAATTCATCAACAACTTCTGACCAATCAGAAGCAAGAACTTAACAGTCCTGTGGTATAACAGAATGCAAATCTCTTTTATAAAAACAATAATTAATTCATTCATTTATGTAGTGTTTATTTCCATTTCTTGCTGGTTATCGAACACATGATTGATGAAACATTTCAGCAATATTTTTTTAAATAAGCTCAAGTCTTGCATAATCATGGCACAGATAGGAAACACTGCAACATTAACAAAAACATTGCAGATTAAGCAATTTAAACATATCAGGCTATATTATTATAATGGATAGCTCAATTCATCAATAGAAATATTTTTTAAATGAACAGGAAATTTGATTAAACAAAACAAAACAAAAAAAAAGAAAAAGACATCAGTCAATGAGATCAACTCTAACTATACTTCCCATCAAACAGCCCTCCATTATATCATCTAGCGACTATTTATTTGGCTGTAAACATTGAACATTGACTGAACTTATTTAATGAATATATTTTCTTTTTCACTCTATAATCAGTTACAATCTTTTGCCTTAGTAAGGCTGTCCACAAAACCACCAAGTCCATAACTTTTGATATTCTAAGCATTAACAAATACCTCTACCACCTTCGGCAAATAAAACACATTTAGCTCATCAGTCAAGAAAATAAACAGCCTCCTGTACATATACCACCATTTAATCTGGGAAAGTATGCATAACTAACCCTTAATAAAAAATGACAAATGGTTGTTAAAAGCCTTATGCATATCAGGATTACAGTGAACCAGACAAGGTCACGCAAGATTATTTGGCTTGTCTGTCACCTGCATCGGTCTCGCCTCAATGTGTACAGTACAATTCGTAGCTTACGTGATAAATGTTGCTGCTCTGGGCCTAGTTTTCCTAATTTACCATGATATAAACATCCAAGGAGTGAAATTCTAAGCCCGTTGTATATCTAGTATGACAGAAATTTCAAAGAGACAGAGAGACGAGGGACAGCAGTCTCCGAGAATCAAAGACTGGGAGTCAAAATGGACCGGGTTTTAATTTTTCACTCAGCTTGTCTACTTTGTCTTCTCGGTCTCTGTGTTTTTGACGTCTTTCTCTGAGGCCTGAGAGCTCTGACTCGTCTGCTCGCCTTTCTTTTTCGCATCTTTGCTGTCAATAATAGCGTGTTCACGCTTCACCAGCTCCTCCAGCTCAGCCTGAAATGGAAGAAAGTGGAATAAAGGAAGCACAATTATCAAACTGCGGCTTATTTACACTCGCCGGACACTTTATTAGGAACAGCTGCACATTTTATCCAGTGCATAAAATCATAGATACCGTTCAAGAGCATCAGTTAATGTTCACATCAAACATCAGAACGGGGAAAAGATGTGATCTCTGTGACTTTGACTGTGGCATGGCTGCTGTAGCAGATGGGCCGGTGTGAGTATTTCCAAAATTACTATTCTCCTGGGATTCTCTAAACAAAAACACACCACTGAGCAGCAGATTTACTGGTAGAAATGTGTTGATGAAAGAGGTCAAAGAAGAGTTCTCAGACAGGTTTGAGCTGACAGGGAGGCCGCAGTAACTTAAAAGAACCGCTTTTTATAACCATGGTGAGCAGAAAAGCGCCTTAGACCCTGTAACATGTCGAACTTTGAGGCAGATGGGCTACTCCTGTCAGCCATAAACAGGAACCTGAGGCTACAGGCTACAGGGCACATACTCACCCTCACTCAAACTGGGCAGTAGTGTTGGGGAGGAGCTAACTAAAAGTAGTGACACTACTAACTGAACTACATTTTTCAGTAGTGTGACAGTAGATCTGCTACTGTACAGCTACAAAATCATGTAGCTTTTCCAGTAACGACATTTTTCAAATGAGTAGCAATGTAGCACAAGCAGTCGTTACGTGTTTGTCCAATTATAACAGTGTACTTGATGCATATCTGCGGTGCCTGCTCACATGGACAGGAAGCGACCGTCTGATGGACACGTAACACGACCAAAAACAGTTTGCTACATAAATGATAATACCAAATAAACTGGAGATTATTCTCTGATACCGAGACTATTACTGACGATTTGATGTTAACGCGTTTGATGCAACATGACATAATGCTTCATTTACTTACAAGTAAAATAAAATAAAGTAATTCAATACATTTATCAGTGCATGCCAAGGGATTTCGTTTATGTACTCAATACAACAGTCTGATTGTATTTCTCAGTATCTCGTTTAAGGGAGCAGCGAGAGAAAAACTTCCTCTCTTAACATATTTATTATAATTTCCATAATTAATTCATTAGTTAGTGGTAAAAAAATTAGAACACAAAAAATATACTACTACTACTACTAATAATAATAATAATTTCTTGTTGCATATATTATTATTGGCCTATAAAAAGTATCAAATATTCAAGTCCAAGACACACATCCTTATCATCCATGATGGAGCGGGAGATGGCAACTGATTCCAATAATGAGGAAACCAATTACCCGTGGCCTTATTTGTTGAAGTTCAAGTGCCTTAAGGAATCAAACAATAAATCTTAAACCTTTATATGTAATCTTTGCAAACGAATGATTAAAATACTCCATCCAATACTTCGATTATAATACGACGTCCAAGAGTTCAAGCACAAATTTAAAGACGGATACAGAGGGGAATGCAACTGTCATGTTAAATTGATAAGTAGCCTAATGTGCACATTATAATTCCATAATTGTTCCAACTTATTTTTTTTTTTTTTGTGTTTATTTTATTTAGCAAATTTATACACAGTTATTCACAAGCTGATTCACAATCATGACATACTAAAATTGTAAGTAGTTTCAATGTAGTTAGCTACTTTTTATTAGTAACCTGGTAGTGTAGCTAACTACTTTTTTAACAGGGCAGCTTGACTGTAGCTTCAAACTATGAGTAGCTTGTAAAGCTACAGTTTCAAAGTAGCTTCCCGAACACTGCTGGGCAGTTGAAAATTAGGTGATGTTTTTGCAATCTCTGATTCGTTTTCAGATTCTATGGTTAAAGTCCACTGAGATCACATTTCCCCCTGCCATTCTAATGTTTTGATAAGACAATTAACTGAAACTCTTGGTTAGTGTAGCGGATGAATGAAATTAATACGACATATGGTAGCATGCTTGTATGTGCGAATGTGCATGACACTTTACCTTCCAACCCAGCAGCTCTGCTAGAGCCAAGCAGCCATCATCACACGTACTTAAATGTGCAACATCCCTGTGATCAAACATGAAAGTGCTGTCACAATAATAACCATCTTTAAAGACAGCCTGATCTTTTAGACTTATTAGCTCATATCTTTGAACAGATGAGTCATCTGTACTAACCACTTAATAAACTGCAGTGACATTTTTGTGCTTTTAAATACATTTCTTCACTGTCACTAAGAGTTGTTGGTGGTTTAAAAAAAACAAATCAGCAAAGACATGACAAGATGTTCGTGGGGGTGAGCATGAGCTTTTGCCATGGCGTTCAAGTAATACATATGGCCTCACTCCTGGCATGACATTTTCTCCAATCTTTCTTCAGTAGAAGGATTTTGTCCTCTGATGAGTATGCCATTCCTTTCAAGCAAGCAGTTTTCCACTTATGACTGGATGTTGTTAGATTTTAGTTCTGACTGCATGTTTGCTTTGGAAGAACTGCTTTTCATAAACCAAAATTGGACTGGAGTTTCATTAGGGGAGTTTTCCTGTAATAGGCTCCAGACCCACCACAAACCTGACCTGGATAAAGCAGTCATTGAAGATGCATGGAAAAAGAAAAAAGAAAAAACCCAGACCTCCTGTCTGTCCAATTATGCAGCTCTGAAATAGGTTACGGTCCATGAAAAATGTGCTTGAATTTCCATTGCATTGTCCTTAAATCAAATTCATTTTCTCATAAAATTTAAAGAAATATTGTGTAAACCCAATCTTATATGCGTTAGCTGAAAACAAACTGATCTGAGAACTGTCTGGGTGTGGCCTAATAGTCTAATGTTCATACTTGAAACTCCCAGCCTGTCATTTAAGCAGATGGGAAAAATGTAAGACAGCTGAATCATATGTGTACCAATCTATCCAATAATACAGTTAGCATTGTAAGCTAGCTTTCCTTTGCTAGGTTGCTCAAACTTGAAGAGGCACATAATTTTCAGAAATGCTATGTGGGCATTAGTCCTGTGATTGGCAATGGAGGACCTTTCATATCAAATCATATATAATGTTAAGTCACATAGTTATTCGGGTTATTGTGGGCACAAGAGCAACAATAGCCTCATTTGAATGTATGACAGATTGAACAGTACGACAATGTATGTTGAAAACCTTCCACAGAACAGCACTTAGCACTCACCTGTATGCTTTATCTGAATCAAAATCCATTCCTCCTCCAAATCCCAGAAAGCCCATTGCGAAATCCGACTGTTAGCGATAAACAGCAAATAAAACATGCTTAGCAGTAGTTGGCGGGAAATATTTCAAATGTAAAGAGCATGTGACCTTGCAAGCACACAAACAGTCAGTACCTGTCCTGACTTCTCCATATTGATGAGGAGCCGTGGGCAGCTAGTGGGAACTCTGTTGAAAGAGCACATTAGTCAAATTAATGAAGACTGTGGAAATGACTAATGAACTGAATAGGCTAGCCCCTTCATACATTTTGGACTTGGTACCGGAATATCTACTCAGTATCATAATATTATATACTGTATTTATGATATTTACATCTAGATGTGTTAAACAACTGAGAACATGGCACCTTTGGTGGAAGACCACCCAATTTTTAGGTGAGCAAAAGTATTGGAAGAGATAGTCTTGAAGTAAATAACACTTAATATTTGGTTGCATATACCTTACTTGCAATAACTGTATCAATCTGATGACCCACTGAAATCACCAAACTGTTGCATTCTTCTTTTGTGTTGCTTTTCCAGGATTGTACTACAGCTTCCTTCAGTTGTTGTTTGTTTTGGGGGGGTTTCTCCCTTCAGTCACCTCTTCAGGAGGTGAAATGCATGCTCAATTGGCGATTAAGGTCTGGTGATTGATTTGAACAGTCTAAAAGCAGCTACTTTATCCCCCTGATACAGTCCTTTGTTGAGTTGGCAGTGTGTTTTTGGTTATTGTCTTGCTGCATAACGAAGTTCCTCCCAATTATATTGGATGCATTTCTCTGTACATTCTGCTCACAGAATGTTTCTGTAAACTTCTGAATTCCTTCTGCTGCTACCATCATGAGCCATAACACTACCTCCACCATGCTAGAATGATCAGCTTGTATGATTTGGATCATGAGCAGATTCTTTCTTTCTCCACACTTTGGCCTTTCCATCACTTTGGTAGAAGTTAATCGTGGTTCCAGAACTTTTGCAGCTAATCTCTGTATTTCTTTGCAAATTCCAATCTGGCTTTCCGATTCTTACTGCTGATGAGTGGATCTTGTGGTATGGCCTCTATATTTCTACTCTCAAAGTGTTCTTCGATTCCTAGATTGTGATACCTTCACCCCTACACTGTGGAGGATGTTGATGTCGTCACTGACTGTTGTTTTTGGGTTTTTCTTCACAGCTCTGTCAATGTTTCCGTCATCAACTGCTGCCGTTTTCCTTGGCTGACATGTTCCATGTCTGGTTGGTAGTACACCAGAGGTTTCTTTCTTTTTCAAGACATTCCAAATTGCTCCGTTGGTTACGTCCAATGTTTTTGCAATGCCTCTGATTGATTTTCCCTTTTTTTTTCTCAGCTTCAAAATTGTTTGCTTTTCTCCCATAGATAGCTCTCTGGTCTTTATGTTGGTTTTTCCTCTTTAAAAACAAACACAGTCTTCACAGGTGAAACCCAGGGCTAAAGTAGGCCAAGAGTAGACATTTAGAGCTATTCATTGTTTAAACAGTAAATCTAAAAGGACACCCCCGGGCAACAAGAAACACCTGCCAGTCACATGTTCCAATACTTTTGATCACTTGAAAAATGAGTGGATGCAAACAAAATATGCCAGGCTCTAAGGTGTTTAACACATCTAGATGTAAATGAGGAAACGGAAGCTGAAATTCCGATCTATCGTCTCATTCATCTTTTGATGTCAAGTACAAATGTCTTCAGTGTATAGAAATACTTCTGGAAGAGACTGTATATCATTACAATATGCTAATATGCTGGTAAAAGTGAATATTGCAATTTTGGGAGAACTTGCTTTTGATTTTAAAGTGCTGGTTAGTGCTTAGAGAATAGTCTGGGAAATATGGGATATTGAATTTTTTTCTCCAAGTACACAGGATTTAGTATGCTGGATTCTAAACTACAGATCAATTTGAACATCTGAACAAATTTGCTGGAGAACGTAGAAACATTGCAGTATATCTGATAAAGATCATTATGGTTTTCTCACCTGCTGACAAGAGACGCAAAAGGTTGAACCTGCAGAGATGTGCCCATTACGATAAGAAGATCACACTGAGGAAAATCCTGTACACATAGAGAACAGGTCAGTGGAAGACCAGAATGAGTGATACTCTTCAGTACAAATAAAATTTGGTATTTCATTTGGCTGACTTTCTTTCTTACGGACCTTTTTCATCGAGCTGAAGAATCGAGTTGGAAGATTCTCACCAAAGAACACAATATCTGACAAGAGCCAGAGCACAGATGTGAGAAAGATTAAAAGTAGGTGATTTACATGTTTACATAAGTTTAACAACCTAGATTTTTTAAAATTGCAGTTTGAAATGTTTAACACGTTTATGGACTTGTTACTAATAATTATTCAGAGATATCTCCAGAAAAATGTCACACACAATATTCTCATGCAATTTCTTCATTTCTGGCATCAGTTTACATTTTTTTCCCCAGCCTGGAAATGAACCCTGCCCCCAGCTGGATCACAGCTGTTGAGCTTCTCCCCTTTTCCTTAAAAGGCAACTCACAAGGCATGCACAGTTTACAATACAATTGCAATTTACTTAACATGCAGCAGAGCTTTAAAAATTACAAACCTCTTTTAACAACAGCTAATAAACCATATTGGACAGCATCATTTCTGAAAGTATGGAACAGCCCATACGCCTTACTCCCTTCTCCTTGACTGGCATGTCTCCTTCACACACACGATGCTGATTCCACTGATAACTAGTATCAGTGCTATCATTATCACTCATCATATAAACTACTCGAGTACTCGATTCTCTGACATGATTCACAGCACCAGCCAGAGGAGGGTGAACCCTTCTTGCTGAGTCTACTTTCCCTTACAAGGATTCTTCCTCCTTACAGTCATCTTAGGGAGTTTTTCTTTGACTTGTTGGCCCTCAGCTTGGCGGTTAAGCCACTCATGTCAGTCATGTTGCTTTTAGATAATATGCACTGTGAAAAGCACTATAAAAGTAAATTCCTAAGGAGATTAGTGCCTCCTCCAGAAGGCCTTGCAGACATTGAACTCTCTTCTCCTCACAGTTAGATGATCTTCAACATTCTCCATCTTTAAACTATCCTTACTATAAAGGTCTTTTTTGTTTGCTGTTAAGCTGTCATCTCTGATCATTGCGTTATTATTGTGGTATAGTCACAATTTGTGTGTTTATGTATTGTAATGTGTTTTGCTTCAAAAGTAATTTGAAAAGTGCTAAATAAATTATTATTATTATTATTATTATTATTATTATCCATCCACCCATTTCCAATACTGCTTATCCTACACAGGATCGCATAGAGCCGGGAGGCTATCCCAGGGGACTCGGGGCACAAAGCAAGGGACACTCTGGACAGGTTGAAAACCCATCGCAGGGCACAATCGCACACATATTACGGACAATTTTAAATGCCAAACAGCCTACAATGCATGTCTTTGGACTTGGAGAGGATACCGGAGTACCTGGAGGAAACCCCCAAAACACAGGGAGAACATGCAAGCTCCGCCCACACAGGGCAGAGGTGGGATTCGAGTCCCCAACCCCCAAAGGTGCGAGGCAAATGTGCTAACCACTAAGCCATCGTGCCCCCCTTATTATTATTACTAATATTATTATTATTTAGTAGTAGTAGATGGTTTCAAACAGAGCGAACACCTTAACACATTCATTCAATTTAAATACATTTCCACAAAGGTCCAGCTTCTTATTTAGTTAGTAAGATATCTTATGTGTTTAGATATATTTTAACATATGTAATATATCATTATATTCTATACTTTGTAGATGTCTGATCTTGGAAAAAAGATCTAATTTTATCTAGACAAAGAAAGTGTGGAAAACACAAGTCATGTATTGAGATGTTAACCAAACAAACATTCTTCTGTAGAACATATACAACCCATCAAAAATAGTGCACGCTTTCTATTTCTTTATCATAATTTATCAATAAATGATCAAGGTTTTACTGAAATCTGAACTCACCAGGTTTGACCAGACTGTTACAGGCTTCACACTTAGGAATGTCCTCAGCAAAGATCTTGTCTATCAGTTGGATGTATAAATAAAAATCAAAAAGCATTAAAAGCACATGAAATCACTTGTGTTCTGCAACAAGCAATGGACTGAAACTTCAGCTGTATGTGAGAAAGTGTCCCGCACCTTTCATCCACTCCATGGTGTACTCCTTCCGGCAGAGGAAACTCACACAGTGTGAAGTGTGAAAGGTTCCATGGGCTTCAATCAGGTCCTCTCCTTCCAGTCCTGCCACTCTCTCTAATGTATCAATGTTCTAACAGATACAGAAACCTGGATTGTACAACCATTAATGTGACAATACACACACACACACACACACACACACACACACGCCTGACCTGTGAATAGCAGCGTTTGAGAAGGCCTTTATCCTTCAGCATCCTTATGAAGTAATGACACACAGTGGGCTTAATAAAATAAAACCGAGACAGTGTTATAAGTAAAGACAAATACCACCAATATTCTGGAATCTATTTGGGGAATTAGAGAGTTCCTACCTTGAACTGTCCTGGGTAGAGCTCTCTGGCCAAAGCAAAAAAAGGTTCTGGATGTTTCTGATGGGAAATGAAAAAAATATGGTAGGTTGTAGTCACACCACTCATGTTCAAGTCATGTTCGATTTATATTAATCCATTTTTTAAATGTAAACTAAAGCCTGGTTTACACGGTATAATTTCAGCAGGCTTTTTAAGAATATTATTATTATACGATGAAGATTCTTTAATAACAGACTGCATAAAAGTGAGCTTGGGGAAGTACGATTATTATCTTGTCCATTTTCAAATTTTGTTCACACTTTGCTAGTGCCTGTGTCGCTACTGTATTTGTAGCGGTCATATGTGTTCTGCGTCATCTTATACTGTCCTCCTATTGGTGGCTTTCAGACGAGCGTCTTGGCAGCGGTCACACTGCAAGATCTGAGCTCATCACATTACGTGTTTTAAGACTGCTGATCTCAACTCCCGACCAATGAATTCTTTTACAACGTGCAATTTTCGCCTGTGACGGCAAAACGGGGCTGAAAATTACACAGTGTAAAGCCTGCTTTAGTTGAAAATAGCTGAAAACAATTTGCCCAAGCTGCCACTTGATGTGCAATGTCTGCAGATGACGTTCCCACTATATAAACATGAGTGTATCCCTGTCCCAAGCTGCAAAACTTTTGGACCTCTTTCTTCAATAATGTCTCCGACTTTCTTAAAATCAAATTAGATGTCTGTCATTTAATTGCAATCTTTGGTGTTCCATCACAGCGTCAGCCTCTGAACCATAAAGAAGTTAGTGTTGTGGCTTTTGCATCGTTATTTGCTCTGAGCAGAATATTGCTGTCTTGGACCTCTCCACAATCTCCTTCTACATCAGTCTGGCTTAAAGATTTAATCTTCTTTTTAAAACTTTTTTTAAAAAAATCAAGTATAACATCAGAGGCAGGGGTGAATCATTTTTGGGAAAGTGGCAACATTTTATTACCTACTTCAATGATGTATGCACCCTGGAGGTGGATTGAGGGAAGGTATACGTTAAATACTAATCATCTTACTCTTTTTTTGTTTGTTGTTTCCTCCTTTCTTTTGGTTTTGGCTGTGATTATTTTGTTGGGGCCAGGTATGGTGTGGGTTGTTGGATGGGGTGTTGTAAAATGAGATTTTTTTACATATTGAAATTCTGAAATTCTAGGGCCAAAAAAGACAAAAAACATGAGTGTAACCAAATAAAAGTTTTAAAAATGACACGAAGACACAGACGTTGAAGTAGTCAATCTGAAAGATGGCCTCCGGGTACGGCAGGTTGTATTTCTGCAGATTGGAATAGAGGCCAGTTCCAGGAGAGCGGAAGTCAGGGATGCCGGCCGCTGCATGGGAGACACAGAGAGAGACGTGTTAATATGCTGATATATTACTATTCATAAGATTATGCCAGAGAATAAATGGCAAGACATTGAATGCAGAAACAGTCTACTTACAGGTCGATATTCCTGCACCCACCATACAGATAACATTCTTGCCTAAATAACACAATAAGACAAATGTACTGGAGTTAAACAAGGGGCTGATTAGTTATTGCATTTTATCTACATTACTTAGAAGCGAGGACCGCTGAAGAGATTACATAACTCAATGTGTAATACTTACATTTACCACTCTGTATATAACGAGCAACTCCGTCAAGGCTCAGTTCATCAAGGACTTTCTCTCCAGGGCTCAGGCCGAGAGTCCGAGAGAAAAGACTGCGCAAGAAATCCACTTCAAAAACAAACAAACAAACAAAAGGAACAGAGCGAAGTTAAAAACCTCAAGTCTACTCACAGATCGATATGTGAAGACAAACAAATATTGTAATAATGTATACTAGAGTTACTGATGTTTTGAACTTTATTTAAAAAGGAAACACTGATATTTACTTTCAGTGTCTCCAGAAGCGTCGCCTTCCTCGCTGCTGTCGTCTGACTCGGCCTAGAGAGTCATAAAAACATCGAGAAAATAAAAGCAGTGACGGTCTAATCAAAATACAGGATGGTATGGCTTGGAGAAAATGTTCATATTTGTGTGCTTTTTGAACAATAAACAGATTTATTGTATCTCTACTCCTCTGGGAAGTCTTTCCACTAGATTTTGTAGTTTGGATGTGGGGATGTGTGTTCATTAAGCCACAAGAGCATTAGTGAGGTCAGGCGTTCAGTGGGGTTAACCTCAGATCACTCAAGTTCTTCTCCTCCAACCATGGCTAACCATGTTTTCGTTGACTTCGCTTTGTGCACAGGAGCATAGTCATGCTAGAACAGGTTTGGCCTATTTAGTTCCAGTGAAAGGAAATCGCAATGCTACACCATACCAAGACATTCTATACAATTGCTTTTAAATGCTTTTGGCCTGATGTGTTATGAGACCCTGAGATGCATTTCTGCTCACCATGGCTATAAACAGTGGCTGTTTGAGTTCTCGTAGCCTTTGAACCTCAAATCAGTCTGTCCATTCTCCTCTGACCTCTCTCATCAACAAAGTGTTTCTGCCAACAGTACTGCTGCTCACTGGATGTTTTCTGTACCGTTCTGTGTAATCTCTAGAGACTGTTGTGCATGAAAATTCAAGGAGATCAGCAGTTTCTGAAATACTCAAACTAGTCCATCTGGTACCAAAACCATGCCACGGTTAAAGTCACTGAGACAACAATTTACCAATTTTAATGTTTGATGTGAACATTAACTGATGCACTTGATCAGTATCTACATGAGTTTATGCATCAGGCTGCTGACACATGATTGGCTGATCGGATAATTGCTTGAATAACAGGTGTAAATGTATTTTATAGGTATTTTATAGGTATACAATCATACAAATGCTGAATGTAAGTTGAATCAACACTTGGGCCTGATTTACACACTGTACATGCAAAAGATGAGTCTCTAACCTATAAGGTGGACTAACAAGTAAGATGTTTGAGTAAGAATACAATAGGACCGTTGCTTGTTGTCCCTTTAATCCTAACCCTAACTCCAGGGGTCAGAATCTGAAGTGATTTGAATATTGAAGTGAAATAAATGTTTTTAGGTCACTAATCAACCTTAAAAAGGTTATTTCTTGATCTTTTGTAACCTGGTTTGCAATAATGACAAGAAATCCAGCTTAGTCCCTTTGTTTCTGTCCTATATTTAATACATCACACTTGAGGCAAGCGCTGCAAAACGCCACTCTCATCACAAGTTTTGGTTTTACTAAACAGTTTAACCTAGCTAGTATTACATGCTAACCACATCACAGAACTCACTACTGTGTTCTGTTTTAACTGTGAATCGGAAGACATTTTCTCACGCTTGTGTATGTGTGAAAGAGTATTTGGAACATTTGGACAATCATTCTGTTTTTGATTGCTACCTTTGACTTGATTTCAGAACAAATGTGCTACTGTATGTGTCTGTGTGTGAGAGAGAGTCAGAGAGAGATTATCATGATCATGGTAATGTAGCAAAGAGCTTCTCATGGTCAGGAGTTAATTAAATTTCAGTCAGGTTTATATTAATGCACTTGTTTTAATACATTATCATTTCTATAGTAAGAACTCACACAGGGACTTGCACGGGGGATGCGCCACATAAATAGATTTTTAAAAGGGTGTAATGGTTTACTGTTACATGTAAATTAATTGATGTTATAATCATGATGTTGTGATCTTGTATTCGCACTGTATATTGTATCTGTGCCCGTATATGGATCTGAAGGCTTTAGATGTGACTGCTGCGGTTAATAAGAGTGGCTTTCTTGACTGGTGATGGCAAATACTGCATGTGCGTGTTGTCTTGTTGTGCAACTAGACTATTAAGAGATTAATATATCAAATTCAGTACAGACAAGATGTCTGTAGATTAGCTAGCTGAGCGTGATATTAGAGGGGTAGCTGAAATCTATATATGTCGCTTGACAGTGAAACTATTAGACAATTCATGAAATTCATAATTATACAAGGTCTCGTTGGTGGAATAATAAGGATAATGTGATGTAAACACACACTCTCTCTCTCTCTCTCTCTCTCTCTCTCTCACACACACACACACCTATAGTCAGACTTTTAAATGTTTCAAGTCCATAATGCTCTACTGGGTACATGCTGCCTTTACTCCAAATACCAAATTTAGTAAACAAACAGAGTTACAACAATGTTTTAACCCTTTCATTTAAATGAAACAAAAACCACTCAACTAAACCTACAGCTGTCTTCCGTCTAATTTTGTATAATTTGTACTTTGGCCAGCGCCTGCTTAGTCGATTTACCTTTATTTTCTCTTCCAAAAGGAATTTTCAGGGGGGAAAATGATAACAGAATTTACACAAATGAATCAGCTCAAAAGTTTACATACGCTTGATTTTTAAAACTGTGTGATGTTACTTGGATGATCAATGACTGTTTTTATGTTTTGTGATAGTTGTTCATGAGTCCCTTGTTTGTCCTGAGCAGTTAAATTGCCCACTGTTCTACAGAAAAATCCTCCAGGTCCTGCACATTCTTTGCTTTTCCAGCATCGTCTGCACATTTGACCCCTTTCCAACAGTCGCTATATGATGTTGAGATCCATCTTTTCACCCTGAGGACAACGGTGGGACTCGTACATGACTAGTATAAAAGGTGTATTCACCGATGCTTAAGAAGGCAACACGATACATTAAGAGCCAGGGGGCTGTAAACTCTTGAACAGGATGATCGGTGTAAATTATTATTTTGTCTTCTGGGAAACATGTAAATATCTTATGTAGCTTCTGAAGGGCAGTACTAAATAAAAAAAATATCTTTAAACAAAATACATTTCATTAAATTATTAACATTTTGCAGATTCTGCAAGGCGTATGTAAACTTATGAGCTCAACTGTTAAGGCACATGTGAAATACACTCACTGCTGATGACGTGTTATATGTGTGTCAGCAACATGCATTGAAAAATATTCAAGAAGTCCAAAATAACCAGCTTGAACACATTTGTAAATAGTAAATAATCTGACGTGGATGCCAAAAATGAACCTTATATTTAATGTCTCTTCTTTGAAAGACAGGAGGGTTTATAGCCCTGCTAACCCATTTACACCCCCTCCTCGCGCGTAGCACCCTTACTCATTAAAACTTAACTTACTTTACAATTAGAAGCACATTATATTGTAATTTCCTGCGCATGCGCGATTGTGCACTTCACATTTAAACTAAATTTCAGGGCACATACTGAAAACTAAGTGCCCACTCGTCTTCATCAAAACACTATAAAACGAAATCCTTGTGCTTAGTAAGGTGTTACCTCGTGGTCAGGTGTATCAGGCTCCTCCTCAGCTTTTTTAGTTTGTTCTACAAAACAAAACAAGCAATATTACAAAGATTCAGTGCTTACTTGTTAGCTAGCCATCTTCTTAACTGCCTCGGTAATACATAACAGTAGACATAGCAAGTAGGTTAGCTAAATATTTTAATAACGTGATTATTAAGAGACATCGAGCTACTATTTAATTAGAGTAATACCTTGGGAGTCAGACATCTATCCGTCTACCTGTAAATAAACCTAACCGCCCTTTGTATACGTGAACAAAATGTTTAAAACACCAGCTATTCGGTTAAAGGGACAAGTGCTTGTTGTTGTGCGTCGCAATAAGTCGTCCGACTGGAAACAAAAGCCGCGTTGAAAAAAAAAAATCATGCTGCGAACAAAAAACTCATGTTTACACACCAAAACGTTTCACTGGTTGAACTATTACGCTACCATTAATATTAGGACCAAATACCGAATCTGAATTTAGCAGAATAAAATAAACAGAACACCCCAAATGGTTCCCTTGCGGTTTGGTTTGGTAATGCACTATGCCACTAATGACATTTTAACATACGCAGCATTTTAAATTGTATTAAAATGTTGCATTTGGTTAGTGGAGAAAGCTCTATAATTCAGAACGTGTCAAGTATATAAAATGGCTTGGTGTAAAATAATATACCTCTCCTGAAAGGCCGTTTTCATCTTCATGGACTCATGAGCTCCCTTTACATTCCCACACCTCTGTAATAAGGCTTATGGGATTTACCACATTCTCTTAATAGATTTATCACCTGAACACGTGTTGAACAGATGAACAGAAGGAATAATACGAAGCACTTTATATTTAAATTATTATTTCTTCATAGTGTAATACAACATTTTCGTTTACAACTTAAATTGATCATCAAATGATTACACATCCCTGCTGAAAACGTCCAACTTGGTCTGACCAGCTACCAAATACAGACCTAGCTGGTTAAACTGGTAGACTGTCTTTGCCAGCTAGTAAATTATTTTCCAGCTTCCTTATTACTTGTTTAAACTGAACAATAAATATTTGAGAATTAAAAAAGAAAAACCAAAAAAAAAAAACCAAAAAACAAAAACAAATAAACAAAAAAAGGCTTATCTACAGTGTAGCATTAGTAGCAGTAATTCAGACACTGTTTCCTTTCTAATAACACCAGCTGGGAAACATGGTCTACTAGTGTAAACCAGAAGTCTACACTGTCTGGAAAATTACTGTACCACATACATTGATCAGCCATAACATTAAAAACCACCTGCATAATATAGTGTAGGTCCCCCTGAACAGTGATGCACAGTGTGTTCTGACACCTTTCTATCATAGCCAGCATGAACTTTTTTTTGTTGAGGAATTTGCACTACAAATTTCTACCGGTGACCCAGCGACAGAGTCATGTGACTTTGACTAAGGCCAAATTGTGATGGCTAAACAGCTCCAAAATGGCAGGTCTTATGGGGTGTTCCCAGTTTGATTAGTTCCTACCAAAAGTGGTTCTAGGAAGGACAATAGGCTGACAACCGGTGAACCAGCGACCTTCTGTGGGATCTGACCAGACAAGCTAGCCTTCGCTCCCCACATGCATCAATCAGCCTTGGGCGCTCATGACTCTGTCGCCGGTTCACCAGTTGTCCTTCCTATAACCACTTTTTTGAACTAACCAAACCAGGAACACCCCATAAGACCTGCCATTTAGGAGATGTTTAACCATCACAAGTTGGCCCTAGTCAAAGTCGCTCAGATCCTTATATATATATATATATATATATATATATATATATATATATATATATATATATATATATATATATATATATATATATATATATAAATATATATATATATACACACACACACATTTTAGTACCCTTTTCCCCTCTGTATAAGCAATTCCTTTACAAATATCCCTCACTCACTTGAATTACATAAAAGTATTGTCAAGCTTGGTGCCATTAGATGGCTAAGCATCAACAGGAGCGGCATTTGTATCTGTGTCCCCGGTCCTGTTATGTCTGAGCATGTCTCAGTGAGTCTGCATCTGTGGGCTCCTGATTGTCTGTTTGGATCTGGAGTCCCTGATCATATTCAGCACCGATGACCTTGCAGTGAGGCAGCATCTCCTCAACGAGGATGTGCACCAGGCCTGGACTCTGCACCTGCGGGAGTGAGGATATATCTAGCTGCTGCAGCTGCCTGAAAGAAGAAACACACAGAGATTGAAATCCATCCATCCATCCATTTTCTGTACTGCTTATCCTACACAGGGCTGTGGGGAGACTGGAGTCTTTCCCAGGGGACTTGGGGCACGAGGCGGAAATCAGACCACCCATCGTGGAGGCGCGTGGCAAAGACATTCTAAATGCAACAAAATCTGGTATCTTTTATGACAATGACCTAACAAGCAGATTGAAGCAAAAAAAGTGAATAACTGATCAAATTTGTAGAAATAAGCACTTAATGTTGTATATAACACTATACTAATTTTATAATACCATACATGTCCAAAATACTATTTAGGTGAATATTCTCATGTACAAGCATGCCCTGTCAAGCATTCTTCCCCCTGAAGCTTTCCATTCTGTAGTGTGAGAACCTGAAATTAAAATGGATTTTCCATTTGATTTACACAATACATCTAACATTTAAAGGTGCAAAAAATATATTTTATTGTGACACAAAGGTTAATTAAACCCTTATCATGACAAAAGCAGGCATTTGTTGATTGCATAAGTATTCACCCCTGGGCCTGTACTTTGTAGAGTCACCTTTTGACTGCAATTATACCTCAAGTCTTCTGGGACATGTCTAGAAGCTTTGCACATCTGGATCCTGATATTTTTACCCCTTCTTCCTCGTAAACTTGCTCAAGCTCTCTAAGATTAGATGGAGACTGTTGGTAAACAGCAATTTTCAAGTCTCAGAGGTCTGGGCTTTGACTGAGCCATTCTAACACATTCTTGGTTTTGAACCACTCCAGTGCATCATTGGCAGCATTCTCAGGGTCAGTCACTGTCCTGTCGCAATGTGAACCTCTACCACAGTCATAACATGCTTGAAGACTGGAACAGACTTTCTTCTAAGATTGCCCTGTGTTTAGCTCCATCCATCTTTCCCTCAACCATGATCAATTCCCCAGTCCCCACTGATGAAAATATATGGTGCATAAAGCCACCACCACCATGCTTCAGTGAGGGGATGGTGTTCTCAGAGTGATAAGTAGTATTGGGTTTCTACGAAACATAGCACTTTGTGTCAAGGAAAAAAAAAAAGGTCAATTTTGGTACCATCAGACCAGAGACCTCTTTTCCATATGTTTGCTCAGTGTTTAACATGCATTCTATCAAACTTCAAACATGATTTTTTTCCCTCTCAATAATGGCTTTCTTCTCACCACTATTCCATAAAACCCAGCTTTGTGGAGCATGTAGATATACTACATATACTCCCATAAGTTAAAGGTTGTAAATACAAAATGTTGTAAAGTTCAAAGGGAGGGTCCTTATGCATACTAATGCAAGACACTTGCATTCTGAACCTCTTAGCCTTTTGCAACAGCTTTGCTTATTGATCTATTACTTCACTAACAGGTATGTGGAGATACACCGAGTTTGCATACATGTTGTATTGACTTTCCGTAGCTTAGATAGCGTTAAACACTACTTCATAGTAGTGTGTTAAAGTCTACCCAACATTTTTAATTTGCATGTTTACACTAAATTGATTTACCTGAGGTGTTGCAGTGCAGCTAAACCTCCCACAGTGATACGAGGGCAGTGGGATAAGTTTAACTCCTGAAGGGTTTCGCTGAAAACATGTAAGCGAGCAAGGAACCAGTCATCGACCTCTGGGCAGCCCTGCACAGAGAGGGAACGCAGCTTGCGCTGACTCGCTGTGGAGAGAAATAGATCGTAAAACTCATGTCAGGAGTGGTTCAAAAGGTCAAGGAATTGGTCTCAGCTGAGAAAAACCACTTAAGCTCAACTTTACTTCAGGGCCACCATAGCAGCAGAAATGCAATTTAAGTTTTTTAAAAGTTGCTTTAAAATAATTAGATGTAACAGAAATTGATTTATTAAATGAATATACATATCTGCACAGGTAATTGATTATTTTCATTTAACAGCATGTCTCAAAGTGTTTTATTCCTTTCATACCACATGAATTTGCCACGGACTTAAATTTATTTATTTATTTATTAAATAATGACATTGTACTTTTTATCCATTTGTAGTCATATAATGTATGTAACAAGTTAGTTCCTGTTATTACTGTGCAGCTTCTTACTGAGAAATCACAAAACGCAATATTCGCTGTCTTGAAGACTTTCCCTCTGACACTTACAAAAGAACTGAGATGGGAGCCTCCTTCTATAAATATTAAATAAATATCTCCTCACAGAAAATATCACCACAGCAACGAGTACACATTTGTCTTTGTTAAATACTGCACACTTATTAGCCTTAATCTTGAGTCTGAGTATTGACAATCTGCCATATAAAGTCCCTGTGTATTAGCTGTTAAAATAGTCCCTATTTATAATACAGTGCAAAGCTGTCCTGTTAACCAACAGAGATAGCCATGACCTGTAGACAACAGCCATAACTATAGTACCTACTGCTGAACTAAATAATATACCACAACAGTATAACGCAAGTAGTGATGGTGTGTGACATGTGTACACAAGGCGTTGGAGCTGCATTGAATAGAACAAACTACTGCAGTGTAGTGTTTCACAGCATGGTGAAGCCTGTACCAAAGTTAGATTGCTGACACAGGAAGCTTCAAAATCCACTAAACACAGGAAGGAGGGGGGCTGTTTCAAAGTTTTTGGTCAAAGATAAGACATATGACGTGTATTAACTGAACCATTTTAAACAGTAGGATTATCAGAACATCAAAATTAACAGGGTTTTTTTTAGTGCACATAATAATTAGGATGAAATTAACTTCATCCACCCATCACTAACACAGACGTGCCAACAAGAAAATAATCACCTCCTCCTACATTATTTGCATTTGGTTTGACCACCGCTTTACCTGAAATAACAGAAAAACTGCATTTTCAAGTGTCTCCTGTATTAGCACGGCAAGTGGTCAAAAAACATAAATGCCTTCGCTATACTATACTGTTGTTGTTTTTGGGACCTCTGCCAAAGATTAATATATGCTAGAACACTATTTTCATGTTCAGTATAGTTTGAATTTTAGAGATATCTCGCGTGACAATAACTCATTTGCATTTTGTACTTTCATGCCCTCCACGTGAAGTGTTTCTAGGTTTGTACAGTATTGTGTGGTGTGTAAGAATGATGAGAGAGGATTACTGAGGTTGTGCAGTCCAGCCTGGTTTATCAGAGTCCTGCTCAAGTCAATCTCCTCTATAGTGGAGTCTGGTGTGTTTACAAAATCAAAACTAAACTTCCCCTTTGAATCGGTGCGAAACCACGCAGTCTGTCCAGCAAACCTGCGAACAACATCAAGCAGTCAGTCGAGCATGCACAGTGCTTTGCATAAATATTCACCCCCACCCCTTTTACTTTGCTATATTTTGTAGTGTTACAACCTTGAACTGAAACGGACATTAACTAGGATTATAGAACAACACAAAAAATGTAAGATTGCATAAGTATTCTTTCCTGCTGCTGTGAAACCCCTCAATAAGTTCTTAATTAAAAGATAATTAGGTGAGTGAAGTTGGCCTGTGCGCAAATAAAGTGTCACTTTGTGTATATAATATACAGTAAGTACACCTGTTCCTGGAAGGGAGGTCCGGTTTGTTAGAGAACGTACCTAAATAAATGAAGACAAATGAGCCATCAAAACAAGTCCAGGACAATGTTTTGGAAAAGTATCAATCAGGATTTGGTCTTTTAAATAAATAAATAAATAAAATAAAATAAAATAAAAAACATCCCAAACTTTGAACATCTTGTTGAGCACCATTAATTTTTTCCTAGAAGAGAAGCAGCCAAGAGGCCAATGGTAACTGCGACAGAACTGGAGAGACCCACTGATACAGAATGTGTAGCAAGACTTGAAAATTGCTGTTTAACAAAAGGTCTCATTCCAATGTGACAGGGCTTGAGCAATTTTGCTAAATAATTTCAGAATACAGACGTTAGAAGATGATAAAGACATATCCCAGTTGTAACTGCAGGCAAAGGTCGTTCTACCAAGTATTGACCCAGAGGGGTGACAATAAAAAAAACATTTTGGAATTTTAAATGTTAGGCATATTGTGTAACACAAATTAAGTCCCAATTGAGTCCATTTTAATTCTACAAAACTAGGGAAATGCTGCGAATATAAACTAGATGTAATTTCCCCGAAATAAACATTTATTTCTCCAATACAGTGTGCTGTGTACAAAACCAAAAAAGTGCTACATATAAACTGCACTGTTTACAGACCAACATGTGATCCATACACTCACCGTCCACTTTATTGGGAACACCTTTACACTTGCACATTCATGCAGTTATCTAATCAGCCAATCATGTGGCAGCAGTGCGATACAAAAAAAATTATGAATGCAAAAAAAATCAGATACAGTCAAGAGGTTCAGTTAATGTTTACATCAAACATCAGAATGGGGAAAAAGTGTGAGCTCTGTAACTTTAATGATGGCATGGTTGTTGGTGTCAGATTGGCCAGTTTGAGTATTTCAAAAACTGCTGATCTCCTGGGATTTTCAACACAATGCTCTTTAGAGTTTACACAGAATGGTGCAAAAAAACAAAACAAACCATCATGTGTGCAGAGAATCTGCAGGCTGAAACATCGTGTTGATGAGAGAGATCAGAGGAGAATGATCAGACTGTTCTGAGCTGACAGGAAGCCTATAGTAGCTCAAATAGGCACACTTTACAACCATGATGACCAGAAAAGCATCTCAGGATGCACAACAGATCAAAACTTGTTGTGGATGGGCTACAACAGCAGAAGACCACATCAGGTTCCACTCCTGTCAGCCAAAAACTAGAATCTGAGGCTATCATGGGCACAGACTCACTCAAACTGGACAGTTGGAGGCTAGAAAAAGACCAGGTGAACTTCAGGTGAATCTTTAGCAGTGCAGTTTGGGTGAGTCTGTGCCCATGACAACCTCGGATTACTGTTTTTGGCTGACAGGAGTGGAACCTGATGTGGTCATTTGCTGTTGTAGTCCATCCACTGCAAGGCTCAATGTTTTGGGCATGCTGAGATGCTTTTCTGCTCACCACGGTTGTAAAGAGTGATTATTTGAGCTACTATATCCTTCCTGGAAGCTTGAACTAAATCTGGACATTTTCCTCTGACCTCTCTTATCAACAAGGAGTTTCCACCCACAGAACTGTCACTCACTCAATGTTTTTTTGTTTTTCGCACCACTTCTAGAGACTTCTAGAGTTGTGTGTGAAAATCCCAGGATATCAACAGTTTCTGAAATACTCAAACCAGCCCATCTGGTACCAACAACCACGCCACGATCAAAGTCACAGAGATCACACTTTTTCATCATCCTGATATTTGATGTGAGCATCACCTGACGCTCCTGACCTGTATATGCATAACTTTTTTTTGTATTGTGGTGCTGCCACATGGTTAGCTGATTAGATAACTGGATGAATGTGTAGGTGTGTGTAATATATTAATGTGTGGCTTATGTTATGGCATTTTCTGTAAGAGTACCTGAAGCCTCCTCCCAGTTTCAGAATGGAGTATGCTGCTGCGACATTGACACCGTATTTCTTCTGTGCGTAATCATAGAACCTGCATAGGAGACATAGTATATAACTTGTCATGGTATAACGTATAACCAAAAGCACTTTCAATCAACTCTCGCCAAATAGGTAACAAGATGATGTTCCTAGGAAACCTGGCCCATACTGGTAGATTTAGTTTTTTTTAACCATTCTTTTGTTTTTAACTCAGTATAGAAGGGCAAGTGTAATAATCAAGGAATAGCAACAGAGAAGACAAAAAATTTAAATGTTTTGATTTGTATTTGATGGCTAAGAACTCAAACACTTACATTCAATACGTGTCAATGAGTCTCATAATACTTTCAACTCCACTGCAAGTCTGTGAATGCGTGTGATTGTGTCTAGCTCGCCCTTGTGCCTTATAAGTTTGTGGAAACTTCCAAAATTGATGCCTCCTCGATACTACCGCCTAAAGCCCATGACCCGGAAACCGATCTTTAAAGAAGTACCCATTCTAAAAATGCGCTCAGAGGAATCACGCATCAATAAGAGAGAAGGCTTTTGGGGCATAGATCATCTGGTGTGTGATGCTGTGAAGCCTAAACTTGTGTTTGTGATAAATGATACAAAAATAAGAACCACAAAAACAAGTGTAATAAACTTAATTAAACAAACATTGGCTACGAATACAATCCTAGAATGAAAGTCAGTTAATATAAAAGGTGAATATATGGTGTACTGGCATCCCATCTAGGGTGAATTCCTGCCTTACACCCGGTGTTCCTGGGACAGGCTCCAGCCCTGATAAAAATTTAATACAAAAAAAAAACACCCCAATAGTAACCCTCATAGAATTTGTAATGGTTTTATTGTTTATAATGGGAATTGTATTGGTTTTTAATGGAAACTGTAACAGTTTCTGTGGGCCTCTGCTGGTATTCTATTGATAGCATGTTATGTCTAGTGGATACCATTAAAGACCAATTATGGTAATGGTTTTACTTGTTAGCTGACTGTTTGTAATGGTATTTGTAGTGAAAATCATTAGAATTTCTGTAATGGTTTCTATTGTTTTTATAAATAGTGAGATAATCAACCATGACCCTAACCAGGATAAAATGCTTTCTGCATATTAATGAATGAATCATTTACATTTTGGGAGGCATCCTTACATCTTTTCTGTGCTTCCTCAGCGGGAGGAACTAAGAAGCAAAGAAAACAAGGGAAACAAGGAAGCCTGATTAAATAAAGGAGGAGCATTCTTACACTGGTGTCTGGATTGTATTGTGCCTCACTTGTTGAGTTGCATTGGATAAAAAATGGCTAAACATAAGACGTATTTTTTTAACTTACAAATTTTTACGTCTCACGTCCCGATTTTTGAACCAGTTGCCCAATCTTATGAGATATTCCACCTCAAGAAAGCGCTGATTTAACTGAAGGAAGACCTTGCTGAACAGAGATGGAGGACTGGAAGCATAATGCCTTTTAGCCACAGTGAGACATGGCACCAGTAAGCAATGTCTCCTCACCTGAAACTAATGAAAAAACAACATGAGAAGAGGGAAGAGAAGAGAAGACCAGAATGATCCCTGAACCAATAATATTTTAACATATCATCTGCAACATTCATACAACCCTTTATGCATGTTTATCTCAGATTTAACAACCACTCTGACTGAACTATCCCTGTTTATTTATTTGATTATTTATTTATTTATATTTTAGTGATCAACCCACTGTGGACTCCCCCCTCCCCTCTGGATAAACGTGAGAGCTGTTAAATTTATTTAATTTCTAACCAATAAATTGTTAATAAATCACTCAATACAATCGCTGGCTTAAATTAACAGAGATTTGCAAAGTCCGAAAATATACTGAAATTGCATATAGCTCTAGAAGACATGTCTTTATGAAGGTTTTACGCACCAGCATGGAGGCCACCATGTTGAAAATCTACAGCTACGGCGAGCACGGAGGGACAAAGGTTTTTTTGTTTGTTTCTTTTTTCCCTGTATGTGTATGAACCCAAACAGCAGATGGCGCAAACATCAAATGTAATCAAATTACAGACTCAAATTAAGGTGTACATTTATTGTAAAACGCAGTTTATGTTTCGATTCAAGTCCAGAAGTATTGGTATCCTTCATTAAAAAAAAAACATGCAGTGAGTGATCTTTTGTGTCTAATCATAAAGGGACCCTGCATAGTTTTATTTAAACCCAGCAATTTTTTTTCTCTCAAAATATAAAGTAGGTTTTCTTAATTTGTGTGTATGTGCATATACTCATCAGTGTATGATTGTTAGTTACCTCAGATGCTATTTTCACCAACTGCATGCTCACTTTGTGCACATAGCATTTTTATTTTATTTTATTATTTTTTTGCATGGACATGGCACTGTTCAAACATGTGACTGGGAAGAGGAGGATCTATAACCTATTGTCCGGGGAAAGGGAGTCCAATCTTATCTGCAAAGGGCTGGTGTGGATGCAGGTTTTCATTCCAACCAAGCAGAAGTCACACCTTGATTGGAATGAAAAGTTGCACCCACTCCGGCCCTTTGCAGATAAGATTGGAGCATTGGAGCAGTGGGGCATTAGTTGGGAAGTGGGGCATTCCAGGAACTGTATGTCAGGTTTGTTCAACTGTTGATTATTGTAGCAGGTGGGGGCATGGTTTAGCAGGAGTCTGCAGCAGGATTATGGTGGAATTTGCAATTAACATGACACATCTGTTGCTTATTTTTGCTGGTTTCTAATAATAAGTTGTTTCTCTCTCTCTCTCTCTCTCTCTCTCTCTCTCTCTCTCTCTCCCTGGTTGTTTTTTTTTTATTATTATTATTTTATTTTTTTGTAGTTGTTGTTGTTTTATTTATTACTCCAGTATGGTGGTCACTATATTCTCGAGTTGTGTCTGTTGTCATTTGTCACGTGATTGCCAAAACTTGGAGGTGTGAGGCAAATGTGCTAAATACTAAGCCACCATGCTCCCGAAATGTACACTGTATGTTTTTTAATTGCATACTGTTCATTGTAGGCCTTTTCTCTGAATGCATATTTTAAGAAAAAAAACAACAAAAAAAACAAAACAAACAAACAAAAAAAAAAACACTGAACAGGTTGGATTTATTCACTTTCATTTGCTGAATGCACAAAACAGCTTCCTGCATTGAGCCTTTGCACTGGGCATCTCTAGCATCTGGACTCCTACCTTCTGAAAAAGACTGGCAAGTAATGTAACTTTTTTTTTCCAAGAAAATTCTTTAATTAAGATTCTTTAATTGAAACAATATGAAAAATTCTTCATGTGCTTGTCAGCAGAACAAAATGACCAGCGACAAAGAGGAAAAAGAAGCAAAAGCTTAATATTACTGCAGTTGAAAGCTTAATATTATTGCATCCAAATCCTCCAGGGTACAGGTACCATCTGTACCCAAAGTACAATTAATTTCCTGATTCATATCCAACCAAGTGTGCCTGACCTCCAGCTGAAAACGAGAACAACGTCCCTATGGAAACAAAGAAATGCAAAAATGCTGTGGCAAATCATAAAGGAAGATACCAGGTGGACTTAGGAGCAAAGAATGAAAATATCGTCTAGTTTCTTCTGATCTTATGTTGAGCTGTTGAAAATGAAATTCAAATCACAGCGATGGAATATCAAACTATTTGTGTTTTAGTTTTATTTAGCTTCTTGGAATTCCATGTCTGTGTGGTTTATTATTATTATTTTATTTATTTATTTATTTTTTATAAAAAGCTAATTAGTAAAATACAGGCAAATTTTCTTTTTGTTTGATTCAAAAATCTTGGATGATGCAAACTTTTGTGCTTGACTGTAAGATTTAGCTGTGTGTAGGGAGGCATTTCTTACTCATTAAAGATTTTATACATATGATGCATATAACACATGGATATGCGTTTAATTTAGAATGAACATATGCACATGTTCTACATCGTTGCCAGTATCATTTAATGAATGCAGTCTACAGTTTACTGCAACACAACATTACCATTTTTTTTTATGTAAATGACTATGGTACACTCCAGAACTTGTACAGTGTTTTAATTAAATGAGATTCCATGTGCATTAAATAAAGGCTTCCAGCATGCAGAAATCCAATATTGCCGTATTTCCATATAAAAGATGATTGTACAGGGTTGATGCTGATTAATGAGCACATTTGAATACAGTCCCCTCCGAAACTATTGGAAGAGCAAGGCCAATTCATTTGTTTGAGCTATACACCAAAGACATTTGGGGTTGAGATCAAAAGATGGATATGAGACGAGAGATTAGGATTTCAGCTTTTATTCCCTGGCATTTATCTAGATGTGTTACACAATATAAAACATAGAACCTTTTGTATCAGTTGACTTGTTGAACATTTTATATCAGTTTAAACAAATAAATTATTTTATCGCTGCAAGTCTGCTATAGGATTAGTCAGGACACTGTTGGGTTTCTGTGTGTAGAGTATCGTGACACTGTGTTTAGCTGCCTGTGAGCAGGGTGATGGGAAAAGGGAGTGGTGTGAGCCCTCTGCTGGGCAAACAATCCACACCTCTCAATTCACCTTTTTTTTTTAAATAGAAAAACACAGCATACAACTGCTACAATAAAATTATAATATTTAAACCTAATAGTCTAGGTAAAAAAAAAATACTTATGAAAAAAAAAAACAACTGCAAATTCTTAACCACTTAATCACTACTGTGGAATGTGACATCACAAATAAACTCAAAGCTGAAAATGGTAACCTCAAAAATAGGCAGAATTTCCATTTTTTTTTTGGCCTCTGGTAAAAAGAGTTAAAAGACAGAAAGTGTGAATTTTAAATAATTTATTTTCAAGCCCTATCCAAAATAAAGCAGTTTCCGGCCAAAGCTCCATATTTCAGGCCCCAAATGCTTTGCAGCAATGTTTTAGACAGTATGAGACAAATGAGTGTCCCTGGCCTAATTTATCTTCAGTTTTAAATGCTGCAAAAGAAAAGAGTGTGATAGCGATCTGACCTCAAAATCCAACCTGCAGAAACATCTACAGGTAAGCTATGAGCTAGCTGCGTGTGCTAGACTAGCTAGCCAGGTCTTTGGATATTTTACAGTATGAAAGCTTTGAATTTAAATTAAGACGTCACTTTGATGTTCAGTAGCCATGCCCTGTTGTGATAAATATATCTAAGTGCTGCTACGGCCTCTAGGTAATTCTCAGAATGTGTATGGGTCATTTTCGTTAGCTATAAACATGCATGAATTATCATGAGGTAGCTAGCTAACAAACCTAGCAAGCTACTGAAACCCCAGCAGCAGTTGGCTAAGTTAGCTAGCAAGCTTGCATTACCATTCTTGTTGATAAGTGAGGACCTATTATGTTGATAATTGAGGTGGTGTTCACTTCAGCATAGCTCCCTTTGCCTCAGATATAGAATATTTTTTAAAATAATGGACTTTTTCACCAGACGACTTATTTACTCTTACTTGTATAGTTTTCTTGATGACTACTTTATTATTTTTTTTATTACTATAATTATAATTTATTATTACTACACTAGCAGTGCTTTTACTCAACTCAGTGCGTTTTGTACTCTTTTCACCACTGCACCTGATTACTAATGACACTCACCTCTTTATAATCACACTACACCTGTTAAATAACCAGAGGTCTCGTTTATCAAAGAATGCATACAGTGGTTCTGTGTGTAAGACTGGCCAGAATGCACTAGAAACCTGCCATTTATCATAAGTGTGCACAGACAGCTGTATGCAAATAACGTTGATAAATCCTACACATTTACATAAAGAAACACCCACAAATCACCATATATGGTAATGAACATAGCTAATGAAAAAGTGTCCTGATTACATTTGGAAAAGATGCAATGGTGATAGATAGAGAGATAGATAGATAGATAGATAGATAGATAGATAGACATACAGATAACTTTATTCATCTTAGAGGGAAAGTCACCTATTACAGCAGCACAACTTTATAACTGAAACAAAATAAGAATTATATATACAGTATGTTTAAGTATATGATACTGCAGTGGGTGTAAACATTGTAGATACAAACAGCAGACTTGAATAGAATTAAAGTGGCAGTTCAATGCAAACATTGTCAACAGTGTAAACAATGTAAGCAGTCTGAAAACAGAAAAATTAATAGAAGTAAAGTGGCAGTGGATATGAATAGTGTATGCTGGTAGTTAAACTATTCAATTATTCATGTTCAATTATTGTCCAATGTGCTTATCCTAAGATTGGCTCAGTGTAAAATAGTGTTCCAGTACAGTGATGAGCTGTTGTACAGTGTGATCACTGTTGGTAAAAACAACCTCCTGTACCAGTCCTTTCTACAGCGGAGCTGAATGAGTGTAAAGGAGCTCTGCAAGTTTAACCGGTAGGTCATCGAGGGGTTGCTGTTTGTTGTCCACAATGGCTGTGAGTATTGGGTGTCCTCTTTTCCACCACTATCTTAAAACTCTCTAGAGAGCAGCCCAAGACCGCTCAAGACTTTCTTGATAGTTTGTTGAGGGTTTTTTGTTTGTTTTGTTTGTTTTGTTTTGTTTTTTTTGCATCTTCAGCATACTTTTTCAAAGAAGACTGCACTGACTGGTAGAAGATCTCTAACATCTTGCAAACATTAAAGGAACTGAGCCTCCTCAGATAGTAGAGTCTGCTCATCCATTTCCCGTACACAAGCTCTGAGTTGACCTTCCAGTCCAATTTGTTGTCAAGGTGGACACAATGGTATCTGTTGGTATCAACCTGCTCAACGTCCTGAACCATGATGGTAATGGGGCTGGTTGTGGTCCTTTTCCACCTGTAGTCTACCACCATCTCCTCGGCCTTGGTGACATTGATTGTTTAGAAATGCCAGACCTGTCTTCCTTTTTGAAATGTTGGCTAAAAACATTGAAGTACCAAGGACTTCACAGGGTATGTATGCTACCGCTAAGTTTTTTTGGCCCTTCCAAAAGTGGGATGAGTTGCTGGCAGAGATCAAATAAAGCTGCACTGGGTGAGTGGAATCGACTGATGAGCCACTCATCACTCTCAGCAAAGAGGTGTCTGTAGCCCTTAAAACATGTTCCCTGTGCAAACCTACTGTATATGTGACCAATCCTCAAGCAAGGCATGATCCTTGCAAATCTTTAGATGTGCCATTCATGTGTGCCATGTGTATGCACCTTGATGTGAGCACAACACTCAGCAATTAGTCAATTATACTGATTTGATTGACAATAAGTGGGATGGGAGCTCCTCGTTATCAGTTTACCTGCGATTAGACTTTTCTACCACAAGGGGTTTTAGCATAGCCTGGTTAGGCGTGTGCGTAAAAAATATATGCACAAGAAGAACTTGATAAATCATATTTTATGTACAAAACTTTGTGTATGCACGGTTGATAAATGAGCCATAAGTGTTACTTTGCGGAGTCTCCAGCATTGTGTCAGTGATGCTTCCAAGCCTTTCTTCTCAACCTCTATTGATTTAATGTTTTGACCTTATCATGTTTTATATTTAATGATGTTGTCTTGTCTAGTTTATGCCTGTTTGCTGATCAGCTGACCATTTGCCTTGATCATGTGTCCATCTGTCCGTTTCATGACAGTTTGGAATGAAAGATAAGCATATTTAAACATCTGTAGTGTGAAATAGTGGAGCAGGGTAAACCCAGAGGGACTGACAAAAGGGAGACATTAATCTTCTTCCTTTTTTTTTTTTACACAGTATTTGCTTAGGAACCAAGGTCACTGGTGGACACACTTTTTTAATATACTCTATCCAGTCCATAATCCACTTTCCCTCTCCCAATTGCAACATATCTTACAATAGAAATAGTTGTGTACATCATAGGCTGCACTTTATAAGATTGAATTCTAATGATTTAAACTAGCCCAATCTGGTGATCCCATTAATTGTTCTGTCTGCCGCATCTCCCCTGAGCATGGGGCAGCATGATTCCTGCCCCAGTGGGCCTCTATTATAGCTTGTTGCAGGTCTCATTTTTTAACAGTGGGTACAATAATAACTCTATGAAAGCTAAATGGGGCAGTGTGTGTGCTCCCCTATGACTGTGAAACATCTAGACATTATTCTAGATCCTTTTACTCGTGTTAGAAACAGGGTGCTAAGAGTTTCCGGGTTTTGAGTGCTGAATATTGTTAGAAGCTCTGTCCTAATTGAATCGTCAGGTTGCCTTTTAAGGGACCGTCTGCCAAATAAAATAAACAAAACCTCTGTCTAACCATCTACAGCAGTGGTCACAAATCATCTTCCTCTACTTAATCTACTTTCCTGCAGGTTTCAGCTGCAACCAAAATCTCCAACCCCAATTCTAAAAAAGTTGGGACGCTGTGTAAAATGTAAATAAAAACAGAATGCAATGGTTTGCAAATCTCATAATCCCATATGTTATTCACAGTAGAACATAGAAAACATATCAAATGTTTAAACTGAGTAAATGTACCATTTTAAGAAAAAAAATAATGTTATTTTGAATTTGATGGAAACATGTGTTTCGTGAAGCTCAGCTTTATACAAATGACTGCACCCTCCACATGGCATTTAGCCAATCAGATTAAAGGTTCACAAAGGGGAAGGCTTTTAAATTATCTTAACCAAATACATACAGCCCAAACAACATAGCATAAGGACGCATGTAATATTAAGCACAGACACGGTGACTTAGTGGTTTGGATGTTTGCCTCACACCACCATGATTAGGGGTTTAATTCTTGCCTCTGCCCTGTATGCGTGGAGTTTATATGTTTTTCCCATGTTTTGGGGGTTCCCTCCGGGTACTCTGGTTTCCTCCCCCAGTCCAAAGACATATGCTATAGACTAATTGGCATTTCCAAATTGTCTGTAGTGTGTGAATATGTAGGTGATTGTGCCTTGCGATGAGTTGGCACCCTGTCCAGGGTGTCCCCCACCTCGTGCTCTGAGTTCCCTGGCATAGGCTCCAGACTCCCCCGTAACCCTGTGTAGGTATGGAAGATGGATGGTTGGATGGATGGATTAGTGTTTGTAGCTGGATATATTTAAAAGTATTAACTTTACATGCATGGTTACCAAATGCTCGATATACTAACATTAGCGATCTACCTCCACTTAACTCTTTCTTATTGTTGTAAAGAAGATAGAATTGCAGTTATTTCTTTTGCGTTGAGTCTCAAAGATCTTCAGTCTGAAGTGCTACTTTTTTTCTATTTGTAGGATATGCTGAAAAACACCTTTAGACTAATTATCACATCAGGATCACTGCATTCCACTGCCTACGTCTCCTGACATGTCCTCAATAAAGAAAAATATTATGTTGGCATGTCGTGTTATTTTTTTTCACACCATGTACCATCAAATCTACCTCATGAGTGATGGGTAGATATTCTTATTCGCAAATGATTATACCATGCCACTAATAATAGCTTTCTCTGTGTCAGTGGAAGAAAGCTTAATAAAAGTTTTATTCCAGAATGGAAATCAGTACATTTGGGTCCAAGTCTTTGCATTTGTGACATTAACACTAAAATACTGACATTATATTCAATATGTAAATGCCAAATAGTGGCACACATACACAGTTCTTATAGGGATTTCGATCATTTTATTTGATATCACAGCAGCACACCCAACCATAAACACCTACACTACCCACTTACACTTCACTACCCCCCAACCCCTTTGTTTCTGTAACATCCTCCACTCATCTGGGAAGGTTTTCCTCTAGATTTTTGGAGTGTTTCTGTGGGAATTTCTGCACATTTGGTCACAAGAGCATTAGTGAGGTCAGGCACTGATGTTGGGTGAGAAGACCTGGTGCACAGTTCATGTTCCTGTTGGTTCCTCATGGTACTCTGTGCAGGTCACTCAAGGTCTTCAATTCCCACTTTGGCAAACCATGTCTTCATGGAGCATGCTTTATGTACAGTGGCATTGTTATGCAGGAACAGATTTAGGCCTTTTAGTTCCAGTGACTGGATATCTTAATGCTACAGCATATAAAGACATCCTAGACAATTGTTTCCTTTTAACTTTGGACAACAGTTTGGAGAAGACCCACATCTGGGTGTGATAGTCAGGTGTGCACATACTTTTGGCCATATGAAATGATTTTGTGCCCTATTTTTTTTTTAGATTTTATGTCTTTTGCACTTGCACCCGATGACAGAAATAAGGGCTTTAAGCTTTATCAAGATGATATTAGAAATCTATTAAAGCAACACTGAATTTGTAGCATGTGTGATCAGCAAGGAAAATAATTTGGACATGTTTTCCCTGTACTGAGCATAGAAACTGTTAAAAACTGTATACTCCCTAAAAACCTACCAGGCTAAAAGAACCAAGGAAATGACTGAAAATATTGTTCACAATATACAGTATTTAATTCATATTGTCTTAAGGCTCAAAACTGTTTAAGTTAAACCTTTTAAATTAAGTATATAATGTTTTATTTATGCTGGTAAATACTGTATATCTTTATAATTTTCTATAAAAATAAAACATTTTCCCCCCAGTGTTTGGGATCTTTTCCCATGTTTTGAGAGTTTGTCATTGGTCTTAATGCATCACTGACTGTTCTCTTTATTGGATAAAACTCAAAAATGCTATAAATATAAATTGCATATGGATCTTGTCTTGAATAAAAGGTCACAAAAACAAACCTCACTTTATTGTCCTTCTTTTTTAAGACATTAAAAGAACTGATTTTTTACTGCATTGATTTCATCAACTGTAATTGTAACATATATATATATATATATATATATATATATATATATATATATATATATATATATATATATATATATATATATAAGATAGATGTTATGTTAAATCACTATAGCAATAAAAAAAACAGGCAAAAATATTGCTTATTGAAAAGAAATGAACCATTTTGTTGTCTATCCTGTTGAATGCAGTGATAATAAAATTAATTTAAAACACATTAAGTCTTGAAGGTGTAGTGAAATATCTGGGCAACATGATGGGTACACTTATGGGAACATAAGTTTATTGTACACCTGAGAAAAAAAAAATGCCTAAAAATATCCAGACAAAATCCAGACACCTGGTAACCCTAAGCATGAGTCTATGATAAAGTATGGCTTTTCTACCAGTTTCTACGGCCATTCATTTATAAAAAAATTACTGATTTCTTCTGAAGTATATTAATGCTGGTATAAGTGTGGTATAAGCAGGGTTGATAAGTGCTTTGAGCTAAGTGGGTGTTGGTCTGTTTTGGGCTTTGTAGGCAAGCATCAGTGTTTTAAATCTGATACAGGCAGCTACAGGAAGCCAGTGGAAGCAGAGTAGCAATGGGGTGCTGTGGCAGAACTTAGGATGGTTGAAAACCAGTTGTACAGCTGCATTCTGGATCAGTTGCAGAGCTTGAATGACGCTCAGAGGCAGACCTGCTGGGAGCAAGTTGCAGTAGTCCAGATTCGCAATGACAAGGGACTGAACAAGCACCTGAGAGAACTTTATGGATAGAAATGGATGAACTAAGAGACACTTCCAAGCAAAACTACAGAATCTGAATACAATTACTATACAATACAATCCACAATACAATAATTCTAGTGGCAAGAATCTAGGTCCAATTGAGTGAAGAAGGTAGTACACAAAAGTCAGAATCATAACTTACCAGTAGAGAATAAATTCAAGATAGAACAACTTAAAGCACACTCAGATAGGCAACCAAATTCAGATAGGCTGTGGTATTCAACTGATGCTTGATTGGTATTAAGGGCCCCAATGTGTGCCAAGGAAACATTCCTCACACCATTATACAACCTCCACCAGCCTGAAATGTTGACATAGTGCAGATTGGGTCCATGGGTTAATGCTATTCAAGCCACATTCTGACCCTACCATCTTGCAGCAGAGTCATCAGATTAGGTCATTTCCAATCTTCAAATGTTCAAATACAATAAAATTTTGACTATACTAATACACTAAATTGTGTGTCATAGCATTTTCTTCGGCATGTTCATTTTTTGGGAACAAATACTGTATATGTGCAGAGACAAAAACATTTTACAATGCTCAAAGGGAGCATGAGAATGGAGGGCAAGTGTCCTCACGTTACTGTGGATAGAATGACGTCATTGGCTATTTAGGTCTCTAACATGGAGTTCTATGGCTTAGACTCAGGTCCTACTTAAAAGTACATGCTGCGACTGGAAGTGTTACATAACATAGTCTTGTGTGTGTGTGTTTGTGTGTGTGTATGTAAAGTTCTCCCTTTAGGAGACCTTGTGTTTCGTGTCTAATTGGCAGGATTATTTCTGTCGAGGCTTGAGGAAGACAGAGACGTGTGTGAATGAGCTATGGCCCTGGTCCAAGCATGCCGCCGTGTGTGTGGATGCTAGTGTGCGCCGTGAGAGCGAGCCAAACGCGGCTGTATGTGGTGTTGTGCCACCAGAGTGCTGCCAAACACCCGGTGTGAGGGATAGAGGGCGTGATTTTCATGGCTGGCTGGTGGCTGATTGGTGAATACTGAAGATCTGCTGATTCCTTTAGTCTCAGTCAGCGTACAGCTACAACAGTCTATCGTTATCTCCATTCTCCAGCGCATTTTCTTTCCCTCTCTATCACTCCTACTTGCTCTCTCTCCCATCATCCAACCATCTTTTCAGCTATTCATATTGTTCATTTATGGTTTTTCCATCTTCTTTCTCTAGACCCTTTGAATTGTACTGCTCTCTATCTCTTTCCATCTTTCCTTCTCATTCTCTGTTTATCTCTCTGTCGCTATGATGTATTAGTGCTCTCCTTGGTGTAGCTTAAAGCACTGAAGATAAAAAACGAGGCAGTAGAGGTGCAAGCTGAAGTAGTAGCACCAGCCAAGGAGCCATTTCTCTGATGGAGCCATGTGCAGCCCTGCTGCATTACAAACACCTTTGAAAAACAAATGCTCATGAATTTTAATTATTTGAAAGATATTCCTTTTTTTAATAGTTTTTTACTGCCACACAGAGTGAACATTAGCAGTAATGCTACACTATGCATTTGTACAGTGCTGTGGTTTCTCCTGTTTTGGTGTATATCTCATACTAAATAGTTTTAGATCTTCAAACGAAATACAACATAAAACAAAGGCAACCTGAGTATTTATTTTATTGAAGTAAAAAAAGTTATCCAACACCTATCACCTATGTGAAAAACTAATTGCCCCCTTAAACTTAAAATCTGGTTGGGCTACCTTTAGCAGCAATAACTGCACCCAAACACTTCTGATAACTGGACATCAGTCTTTCACTTACTTCTAGGACTAGGATTTATTCCTATGCTTTGGATCATTGTCTTGCTGCATTATCCAGTTACGCTTGAGTTTCAATTTATGGACTAAAGTCCGGACAGTCTCCTTTAGGATTTGCTGGTAGAAAGCAGAATTCATGTTTCCCTCAATTATTGCAAGTTGTCCAGGCCCTGAAGCAACAAAGCATCCCCACACCATCACACTTCCACCACCATGCTTGACTGTAGGTATATTTTTGTGGAATTTGGTGGGGTTTTTTTATGCCAAATGTAACGGGACACCTGTCTTCCAAACAGTTCCACTTTCAACTTATCAGTCCACAGAACATTCTCCCAAAAGGTTTGAGGGTCTTCAAGATGTGTTTTGACAAAATTCAGATGAGCCTTCATGTTTTTCTGGGTTAGCAGTGTTTTCGCCTCACCACTCTTCCTTGGATGCCATTTTTGCCCAGTGTCTTTCTGATAGTGGGGTCATGAACAGTGATAAGTTTACTTTGAACACGCTCCCCTCTCTGTGAAGACCCCTCCCCCCACGGTTTCCTGGTTCCTGTGTTGGCACCTTTTTTCTCTTTGTTCCTCTCTTGACTCAGCTACAGAGAGATAAAGCCTTCACCATTTGAGCATTCCTTTGTCTCCCCAAATACAATTTGTGCGCATTTACATACCTTCCCGAATAGAATTTGCTCGTATTCCTATGATTTTCTGAAAACCATATATGGAGTCGTTTCTGTCTTTGTTGATATGCTTCCTGTTTTATGCAAATATGCCCTCCCACCTAGCCACTCAATAGATAACACATTGTCTCTGTTATGTGTCAAACATGACATATACTCTGCCCTTCTTGGAATAAATGAGAGATCTTGCCATTTGAACTTTGTGTGCCTGTGTGTTATTTGGCAAACTCTCCCAATGCTTGGTCCGGGAAGTGGTGCGGGGCGACTTTCTTGTGTATTTTGCTTTCTCTCTTTTTAAGAGTTGTAACTCGAAGATTCTCTATTGACAAATCCTAACAAACAGTGACCTTTATTGATGCAAGAGAGGCCTGTAGTTCCTTTGATGTTGTCCTTGGTTCTTTTGTGACTTCCTGGATGAGTAGTTGCTGTGCTCTTGGAGGAATTTTGGAAGGTCGGCCACTTCTGGGAAAGTTCACTACTGTGCCGAGGTTTTCCATTTGGAAATAACAGCTCTCACTGTGGTCCTTTGGTGTCCCAGAAACTTTGAAATAGCTTTGTAACCCTTCCCAGACTGATGTATTTCAATCACCTTCTTCTTCATCATTTCTGAAATTTCTTTTAATTTTGTGTGTTACTGGGTAAGACCTTTTAACCAACTTCATGCTGTTGAAAAAGTTCTGTTTAAGTGTTGATTTGATTGAACAGGGTTTGCAGTAATCAGGCCTAGTTGCGTCTAGTCCAGCTGAACCCCATTACGAATGCAGTTTCATAGATGTGCAGAATTAGTAATTACGGGGGCAAATACATTTTCACACAGGCCCAGTTGGTATTAGATAACTTTTTTGCTTCAATAAATAACATTATCATTTAAAAAGTACTCAGGTTGCCTTTGCTCTATCTTAAATTTAGTTTTTTTGTTTCTGAAATAATTCAGTAAGAGATATACACAAAAACAGAAGACATCAGGAAAATACTTTTTCACAGCACTGTATACACAAAAAACACTGATGATGAGGCAAGATCTAGAACATTTCTGTACGGCTTAGACTACACAGGGTTGTGGGCCTGGAGCCTATCCCAAGGAACTCAGGGCACAAGGCGGGGGACACCCTGGATACCAACACACTGCAGGGTACAAGTGCACACACATTCACACACTACGGACAATTTAGAGATGATGGTGAACCTACAATGTCTTTGGACTGGGGGAGGAAACTCCCGAAGCATTGGGACAACATGCACATTTCACGCACACAGGGTGGAGGCGGGATTCGAAGGTGCGAGGCAAGGGTATTAAACACTAAGCCACCACGTTTCATTGATATTTAACTCAACTTAATATTTCTGGAGTGGCCCGATATAATCTAATTAAACATGTGCCACCTTCAACATAGGAAACATTTTTTAAACTAGTCTTCAACACACAGTTAAGCCAAATCCCAAATAGGTTCCTATTCACTAAATGTGCTCACTAAATAGGTTGTAGAATCTACGTAGTGCACTATGGGCTGTATTCAGAGTTGAGTTACACATGCTTAATGAGGATTTAATACCGATATTGCACACATGCTGCATGGAGTGAGTAAAACACAAGCATATCTCAGATACATGTAGTTCTGACCTTAGACGAAAGAGCATTGTTCTTGCGTGGTACCAGCTAAAGAGAGGAGCAGTATTAAGTCCAGCACCACTGTCTGACAGTTTGCTCTAACCACAATTTGTCATGCTTAAATGTATGTTTTGGGCTTTAAATACACTTAAAAAACAAAGAATGTTTTTATTAAATAAATAATTTATAGCATCATTTTAAAGACATACATAGGTATATACAGTGGGGTAAATAAGTATTGAACATGTCAACATTTTTTTAAAGTAAATATATTTCCAGTGAGGTTATTCACATGATATTTTCAGCAGACTTTGGTATTAACTCAAGAAATCCACACATATAAAGAATTCACAAAATTAAAGTCCATAAATAAAGTTATGTGTAATGAAGAGGAATGACAGGAAAAAAGTATTGAACACACTAACTGAAATTTAATTAATACTTAGTGGAGAAGCCTTTGTTTGTAATGACAGCTTCAAGATGCTTCCTGTATGAAGAAATTAATTGGCCGCAGTATTCAGGTGTGATTTTGGCCCATTCTCCTAAACATGGTCTTTAAATCCTGTTCAATTGGATTCAAATCAGGTGATTGACTGGGCCATTCTAACCCCTTGATTTTTTTCTCTGAAACCAATTGAGAGTTTCCTTTGCTGTATGTTTTGGATCGTTGTCCTGCTGGAAGGTCCACCCACGTCTCATCTTCATCATCCTGGTGGATGGCAGCAGATTCTTCTCAAGAATATCCCGGTAAAGGGCTCCATTCATCGTTTCTTCAATTATATGAAGTCTGCCAGTTCCATGTAATGAAAAACAGCCCCACACAATGATGCTTCCACCTCCAAACTTCACTGTTGGTATAGTGTTTATAGGGTGATGTGCAGTGCCATTTCTTCTCCAGACATGGTGTGTAGTATGACAGCCAAAAAGTTCGATTTTGCTCTCGTCTGACCAGATTACACTCTCCCAGTATTTCACAGGCTTGTCCAAATGAGTTGTAGCAAACTTTAAACGAGCTTTGACATGCCTTTTCTTTAGTAATGGAGTCTTGCAGGGTGAGCGTGAGCAGTGGAGTGCATTGCCTATTGTTTTCTCTGTGACGATGGTATCTGCTGCCTCCAAGTGTTTCTAGAGCGCTTTCCGGTGGTCCTTGGCTCTTGGGCTACTCTTCTGACTATTCTGGCCGGTTGATGATGGAATGATGTTGCTTCCACTTGCGGATAATGGCCCCAATGATGCTTACTGGATTCAAAAGTTTTTAAATACGTCTGTATCCGTTTCCATCAATTAGGTTGCAAAGGTCTTGGGAGAGCTCTATGCTTTTACCCATCATGAGATGTTTCATGTGTGACACCTTGGTAACAAAAAGTCTTTTTATAGACCATCAATTTACTATCCCAGTATAATTACTTACAGATTTCAGCTGGTTCCTTGCCTTACCATGTCTTTTAGAACTGCTTTTTTCCCTGTGTCATACCACTTTATTACAGATAACTTTATTTATGTACTTTAATGATGTGAATTTTTTATATTTGCCGATTTGTTGAGTTAACACTGATGTCTGGTGAAAATTTCATGTGAATAACCACATTGGAAATATATTTATTGAAAAAAATGTTGATGCGTTCAATATTTACTTATTTCCCCCACTGTGTGTGTGTATATATATAAAGTATATACTATTTTTTGCACAGAGGACATTCAAGGAGACAGCATCTTAATCTTGACACATTACTTATCTATTGAAAAAATGCAGGATAAGTTGGATGAGATGCTATTTTATAAGCTGATGAATAATAAAGGAGGGACTCATATTGTTAAATTAAACCAAATTTACAGTGATTAAAGTGATAATTGCTGCAATTCCTGCAGGAGTATTGGCAATATACTAGAGTCCTATAGTAGATGTTTATTTGAATGCTTGCAATTTTCTCCTTCATGATATATATCATCAAATTAGACTTTTCTCGTTTTTCATTTTTAAATTGTCTCTTGCATTTATATTGCAGCATATTATATTTGACAGCAAAAAACTTTCTATCTCCGATTTGTTTTTTTCAGGCTTTTATTTAAAAGCACTATTGAAAAGTCAGTAGTAGAAATATCTGCATCAGATATTTCTACTCAAGAAAAATCTGGAAACCTCAAAGGCATGTACAACATGCAGGTGATTTGGATAATTTGTCAAGTACAGGTGCTTAACCCAACTCTGAATATGAGTAACTTTCCCCGCATAAATATTATAAATATTAATGTAACTTTCCGACTTAAATTGTATGTAATACTGATTGTATTACATACAATAGCACTTGAAGAGACACAAAATTGTTGTTGTTGCATCATTTAGGGCAAAAAAAAAAAGAGAAAGAAGATAAAGTATGCAATAAATGATCTGTTAAAATAATCTGCGTAGTTCTTTAATGTGTTTTTATTAATATGATCATTTTAATCATAATTGAATAATGATTAAAATTGATGAATAAATTTACACTTTTATTTTTACCATCATTACAAATGCCATATAAATAATTTTCAGGCACTGTCTCTGTGATTATAAGCATTTTTTTAACCACTAGACAGTCGAACCAGCCAAAAAAAGAGAAAAAAAATAAAGAATGACACGTCGTACTTGAAACAGTTACAATTTCATGTAATATTGTGGAACATCTGTGAGACAAGTTCCTGTTATTACTTATGTAACAGTCGTTCCCTCAGCAGCCTCTCTTTCTTTTCCTCTCTTGAAGCAAAAATAAATAAATAAATCACAGGACAAAAAAAAGTGAAAAAGAAACCACACCCAGAAACCATTTTGACCGTTACAAAGCTCTGGCATTCGAGATGCTTTTCATAAATCTTAAATCCTTCCAGAAAACTTCATTATTGATGATTAGACAGTTTTCTTAGTTAAATAACAACTTTTTTTTTTAAATCCGTTTATTGCTAGAGATGTGGTGGAGTCTCCACCCAGCAAGTCCTTGTGAAGGAGTTGCTACTAGATACAATAACGCATTAGAAAATGCAGTTATGCATTAGTGATATCTAATGGGCCTTGGCAATAGATATCATTCAATACTAGCACACTGGACAGGACAGTGTTACTCATGAAACAGATTTGATGCAAACTCTAAGATCTGAGAGCTAATGATTAACATTGCCAGTGGGACTGATGAATGTGAGGTGGCGTGTAGAGTCCTGCAGTTGGTGACAGTAGTGATCACGGTCATATTGGGGACGAGGCCCGTGATCCTGCCTGGCTCTCAGGAAGTGACGCTTTTCTCTGGCCATCTGTCTACACACTAATCCCTGCAGCGCTTTCACATATTACTGCCTGGCTTATCGCCCTGGCAACAAGCCTTCAATCCTAACTCTGTGCTACAATCATGTGACTTGGGGGGTGGAGATGGAAATTGGGAGAGGCACGTGTGTGTTTCACAAACACACACACACACACACACCATTCATCATTCTGATAACTCTAGATGATTATAGACAGGACAAATAGATGAAAAAACAGTATATTTCATTTCTCAACTCAGTGTTGCCAGGTATACCCATTGTTTAGTGGTTAGTCTTTGAGTATTTTGCATACGTTTGATTCATTCTACGTACATATCTATAAATTAACCCCTCCATCCACTGCAAAGAACATCACATCATTTGGGGTTATTTTTCCTTAGTGCACATAAATTAAGAGATTATCCACTGATTGGTTGTTAGACTATTGGATGACCAATAAGAGTGAAGGTCTTTCCTATTGGGTATCACATAAAACATTTCTGAACAGCAGCATGAGCTAGTCAAATCACAAAATAATAAGGACTTTGGATTTATTTATACATAATGTTTTCTTACACAGGTACTAATGAACAATGCATATATTTTAGTCTGGAAGAAAACAGGGGTTTCTAAAGGAGTTAAAAGGTTTTACAGTCCCTCCAGGATTTCGGGATTGCAGGAATGAATGCAAAATCAAGCAAACTCTGCAATATTTGGAGGCGCTTGCAATTTTTCAAAATGACCACAGATTTGGGCCAAGACGCGTCATCGTTCAACCAAAGCTCTTCGATTCACGTGCGACAAACATGAGTACAGCTAAAACAAACATCACAGCGAAAGACCGTGCAAAACAATTTTGTGAGTTGCATTGCAACCTTTTAAAAATCCAGAAGCAAAATCAAGCATTTTTGGCCGCAACAATCACAATAAAAAAAACTCTGCAAAGTCCTGTACAGACTGATATTATGCCAAAGTGCTGTGGAATTTTCAGATCTGATTGGTCAGAAGGTACAGCATGGCTCTGACAGTAGTGCTGGCTGCAAGACAAATCACAGGTTAATATTAATGTGTTCATTCTAATACTGTATATCATTGTTGCTACAGCAACAGCTCATTCACAGGAAGTCATATGGTGGATGCTCGAAGTAATCAAAGTAACTATAATAAACAGATTTAAAACATGCTGTTATTTAACAAACATAAATGTGCAGTATAATTGTTGATATGGCGATGTTTTCTGGAAGGAGACGTTTATTTAACATTTATGGAAGGAGTCACCAGTGTCAGTGCTTTGTAACATTCAGTACGTTTTTCCACCTGGGGAAAGTCTTCAGGAGTTTGCACGTTAAATCCGGGTGTCCTGTGCGACTGTTGCTTGTCAGACTGTACGAACACAATCCCTGCTGTAAGCCATGTCATGCTGTAGGATCTCATTGTCATTAATGTCGGACTGTACGACAGTCAAGACGTGAAAAACGGACGCACGCAAGAAGACTCATACTGAGTAGGAGACAACATGACAAGCCTGTGCCTCAAATCTTCTGACACTGGCAGAATTTAATTTGATTTGAAAAATTTGATCGCAACGGCCATTAATCGGCTGCTGGGGAACTCATCAAACTAGCGATCAAAGACTATAGATTTCGGCCTAGGGTTATAGGAATCTTTTAGAATTCTCAAAATTTGTCTCAGACGACCAAATCATGGCCAAAATCATACAGTGTGAACCTGGTTTAACATGACAAGCTGTGGGGTTGTTGTTGTTTTTTTTGTCTTATTAACTTCAACTTAATGTAAGCCATAATAGGAGCTAATCCAAAATCCTTATTATTTTGTGATTTGACTAGCTCATGCTGCTCTTCAGAAATGTTTTACGTGACACCCAATAGGAAAGAGCTTCACTCCTATTGGTTATCCAATAGTCTACCATGGGCGGCTATGGCTCAGGTGGTAGAACGGGTTGTTCACTAATCGTAGGGTTGGAGGTTCAATTCCCGGCCCACATAGCTCCACATACCGAAGTGTCCTTGGGCAAGACACTGAACCCCAAGTTGGCAAGTTAGCGCCTTGCATGTCAGCTCTGCTACCATTGGTGTGTGAGTGTGTGTGTGAATGGGTGAATGAGACACAGTGTAAAGCGATTTGGATAAAAACGCTATATAAGTGCAGAACATTTACCATTTAAATGTAAATATAGCTATAAACTGATAGAAATGATGACTCAAAGAAATTGCAATTATTGGCAAAATGCGGTGGTGTAAGCAGAATAAAATACTTTGGGATATGCTGGTATAGGAAAAATAATCAACGTTGGAATGGTGTGATGCTGTTGCTCTCAATCCCATTCATTTTGTACATATGAATGTATGATCTGTGTTGGTGAATTAGTTTACTCATTTTTTAATATAGGTATTCTTTACTTCTTTACTTCTTTATGCGATTTTTTTAGGAAGACCTGCCAACCCTAGGCTCTTGTAATCTCTCTTGTGATTAATACCATTATCAGGTAGAAGGTTCAGCTAAAATAAAGTCTGACATAAAGGAAATATGACTATTTTGGCTTTCCCATATCCACTGTAGGTTTGCTATTTGATCTTCCATAAACTGATCCTTTGAACACACACACACACACACACACACACACACACACACACACACACACACAGAGAGAGAGAGAGAGAGAGAGAGATAACATCTCCTTCAACATTCAAGGTGTTTATTTCACTCATTATGTACAGTACACAAGTCAGAAACATACATAACTTCATTCAGATATAAAACATCTGTGATCCAAACAACAGATTTTTCTTTTCGTCTAAAAATTAGAAACGAGTACATTGAAGAAATTCTGACGAACCCTAGCTAAGGCTATGCATGAGAAGTTGTGGATGCTACTATATATACTTAGAAGGAAGAGAGACTTTGATCGACTCAATATGTGTCAGATGGCTCAGCAAACCTGAATGTTTGAAACGTGTGAAGAGCGTGAAGAGTAGAGCGCAGCTGTGTCTGTATTAACGAATACAGCAGGCTGCCACTTTCACAGCTGTTTGGGACAATTTCACTTCTTGGCTAAAGATAGAATTCCGAGTGTTGATTTTTGCGGCAGCTTTAGACGACAGACGTGTTCGACTTTGTTATTTTTGGCGAAGCGAGTGAAGTCTGTGCACATATCTGTATGACATGATGTTATTCCTGCCCAATTCTCAAATATTAAAAAAGTGATATTTTTAAAACTTGATGTTTAAAAATCCAGTGCACATTGTACACAAACCCAAACCTCTATTCATGAATAAATCACGGTCTTAAAGGTTGCAGACTAACCTGAAAAAGCTACATGTGTATAATCACTAATAAATCCTGGTTCCAGCATGGCGCCATAGTGTCTGTTAGTACGGATTGTATTTCTTCCTGAAACTTTATGGTGTTAATGATGCTGTAATGCCAGTGCAATAAGTTGCATACACAAACACCAGCTTTTTCTTGGCTTTATATGGCTTTAGGAAAAAGTCAAACTCATGGATTCTTAAATTCTAGGTGTCTCCATATACTTTAAATGCTCTTAAAGGAGCAGTTTGAACCCTGTATAGCAAATTGCAACACCAAAGAAAACTTGGACAGGTGTTCTCTCTACCCCATCTAACCCTGCCCCCTATTTCTGTAAAAAATATGTATGACTTGTGAAAGGAAAACAGCCTGAGCAGGGCCTGAGAGCTTCCCAAAAGCATTGCAGTAAAGGTAGGCATCAGGTGTTTTTTTTTTTACTCTCATTCATGGTTAGGGTCATGGCAGATCCAGAGCCTATAGCAGAAACGTGCGACATAAGGCAGGAATACACCTTGAATGGGATGCCACTCCTTCTCATGACACCATGGAGACACACAGTAACCTAAAATCAGGATCGAACCATGGACCCTGGAGCTGTAAAGTAGCAATGCTACCTATTACACCACCATGCTGCCCACTGTGGTTTAAATTACTTTATATTAAGGGAACCAAATTAGTTTATTCAAATGAAATGGAAAGGAAATATTGTGAATAAAAGTTCTTCTAAAGTGTTTTTGAAATGATATACTATCGACTCTGGGGTTAGGGGTTCGAATCCCTTTGTACGCAGAGTTTGCATGTTCTCCCCATGCTTTCAAAGACATGCGTTTAGGTTGATTGGCATTTCCAAAATCGTGTGAATGTGTGTGCGATTGTGCCTTGCGATGGGCTGGAACACTGTCCAGGGTGTCCCCCACCTTGTGTCCTGAGTTGGATAAAATGGATAACTTTAACATGTGTAAACCACTTTTAAAAATTACAAACTGATCTCCTGAGTGGTGCAACACATACACAAAAAAAAAACATTTGCCCAATCACTGAGAGATTGCATGTTTGAATCCTGACGATGCCACAGCCATCTGTGGCTGAAAGCCAAGGGAGCAAAATTGGCTGCGCTCTCTGGGTGGGAGGTGTAGCATATTCTCTGTCCCTGAAAAGCTCAGTGAAACTAGGCAATCATAGGTGTCTGTGAGCTCACGTATGCGGAAGAGGGGAAATCACTTTCCTGCGAGTGTGCTTCATTGTGCTATGATGCAGCATGAGCAGCAGCTCGAAAGGATGCAGTTGGCTGGCTTCACATGTCTATGAAGACGCATGTGTTAGCCTTTGTACACCCCAGTTGGTAACTGTCATATGTTAAGCGAAAGCTGGCTAGTGGGTGGGAATTAGCAGGTGACCAAATTGGGAAGAAAATGGAGGAAAAAAAACCCCCAGCATTTTAAAGTTCTGCTATGGCTTTATATCTTTTTAATCGTGACATGAAGGATGTTAGAAGTTCCTTTTTTGAGATTAGATGAGCAACTCCATGACTCATGCAATGCAGAAATTCTTTTTACAGAGTAATGTGAATTTACACCAGCATTACAAGAAAGGTGTTGTTGCAATGAACTGACCTATTAAAGGATCAAGACCAGATAGAGTCTAAGAATCCAGGTTTGAAAGAGTGTTAGCACTTACTACAGTGTGATTGGTTTTATTTATTAATTAATGTAGCGATTTCAATTGTTTGCTGACCTTGTTGTTATTTAGCCCTCATGTCAAAAAGTATAAATTGGCCTTACTGATATGTCCTTATAAAGTCTCCTATCATTGAATATGTTCCTTGACTAATGTTCAACAATGTTTGAAGTGTAGCATTCTGAGATACACACAGAATGCTGTTCAAGTGTTCTATAATTTCACAAACGGCTTGTTGGGAGGCAGTGATCTGAAAATTATGTTGCTACCCTGGTTACTAGAAAGTACCCTGACTTTGTTTGTTGCTCTCTCCGTGCCCAGCACTTTCTTCCAATTTAGTAGATGCGTTATGAAGCCAGTTTTCACCAGGTTTTTGGAGATGAAAAAAAAACTAGTTTCGGATCTACTTAAGAGGGAACATTTTACCAAGAACTGATCAACAAACCCAATGCTAAACCAGCAAACGTAAACAGCGAGGAAATCTCTGTGATTGAATCATCTTTACTGGAATAAGAGGTTATATGCTGGATAGAGTGGGTTGTGTTTAGATACATGAGCACTGAGAGAGCACATTAGTGGATCATGATGGCTCTTTTAAAGGGATTAATACGTGGCAATATAAGATTGTAAGATCCGCAGTGTATGTGCTGTGTGTGTCTATAAAATACTGTTGTTTGAACAGTCATATTAAACATCACTGTCCCTTGGCATGGCTGAAAATCTTTTTTTTGTTCATCTTTGAACACATTAATACATGCTTCACAACATAGAGATTTTACAATTGGCCAGTAACAATAATAATAATAATAATAAATAAATAAAATAAAATAAACGTGGGTACAATCCCAAATGGCTTCTTACTAAGATACATTTGAGTATTAAATGTAGAAAGAGTAAAAACGATGTACCTCCAAATGTCAGATTAAAAAAAAAAAAACATACCTGAGACATTTTTTGCATGTGCAGTAGACATTAATGCTGGTCCACTACTTTCTCTTAGCACTTCATCGACATTATGACCTTCTGTAATAGTAGAAAACGTCCTCACTTCAAAAGTGAAGGACCGATCAGTGGCAGTGATTAAGGTTATAGTGTCGACTGAACGCTCAGATCACGGCTACAAACACATCAATTATGTCTCCAAAAGATCAGGAAAGCAACATAAAAATGAACCCTATAAAACACTGTGGCAGTGTGGGGCTGTAGACATGATGTGACGAGACAAAATGTCCAATAATCTTCTCATAAACACCACATTCTCCAAAATAAATTAATAATAATAATATATATAAAAAAAACAGTTTAATATACAGCACATGCGTACATTTTTTTGTTCAAATGATAATATTGCACTTTGTGCATAATTAGTTGTCAAGATTGAGCTACCATCATTTTCAATTGGTCTACTTTGCCTAACTAATAGACCAGGGCTGAAAGTTTACTGTCAAGTAGCACTAGTCTTGGAATTAGTCTTTTTTTCTTTTCTTGAAATGAAATTACAAAACAAGTTTATTCCAGCCATATTCCATAACACATGCATGTATCCAAGCCTATTAATGTCTTTAAAACCTCAATTCAAGAATGAAGTTGCATATTACAGTACTTTGGTGAGGGATATTTCCACTCCCCAGGCATATTACCCTCTTTTCTTAATGCAAATGTCCCAAAGCTCTTAACATCACGTCACTTTACAGTATTGAAGTGTTTCCCAAATCAGTCCTTAGGCAAACTTCCAGGCAGTGCTATTTCTGCTCTCTCTCTATCAGCTTCCAAACAAGCTGCCTGCATATATTCTGGTGCTTGTACCAGCTTTTGCTACAGCATCAAATTAACTAAAATTGCGACAAGTTACATTATAATGCTTAACCTTGCTTAAAGTTTTGTTTATGGCTATAAATAAGGCTATCGAATTTGAAGTTTCGCAGTCGCACTTTACACGACCTCTTTTGACTTGTAGCACAGACTCTGAAACTGATGAGACACATCCGTTTTGAAATTGAAGTGGAGAATAAACTCATACTTCTCTGTCCAAAATTTATTTAAACATTCTTTTTTTTACTGTTTTATTTATTTTAAAATACAAGTCATGCCGTTTGCTAATCAGACACTTCTGACCTAATGTCGTTAGCTTCTTATGTAATACCATTTACATAGTTGCATGTGATTGGATAAACTTCAACAGAAGGTTAGCTGGGTCAAATTTAGAAACGAAAGTCACTGAACAATGGCAAGATTTTTCATATGTTTATCATCTCTCCTACCATATTTTTCAAGTACCTAGTTTGGTCTGCTTACTGGGTTTGCATCCAGACCATGGTCAACAATTTCACAAGCGCCATGCGTATAGGGATACATGAAGAGGAAATCAGATTGCAACCTCTAAGATTCTGAATCTTGTGGCCAGATAAGTGTACAAAATATGTCATAGTTCACAAAGAGTGTGAGGCTGTAACTAACCCCCTACTTAATGGCAAAGGTCAAATCCCACAGCATACCACGAACCCTTCGAGACACTGTATAAGTATGGCTTTGCTTTAACAAACAAGAAAGACGAGCATCCAGACTCATCTGTACTGGCACCTGGTTGTGAGTGACGTCTTCCTGAAATGTCCATTCTTTTGCTTAAATGCAGATTGCACACTTATGAGCACTTAATTCAGCACTTAACGTGAAAAAAGTACTGTATGTAACTTAGTTCCTGACCCATGATTGGCAGTACTGTAATGTGTTGGCATCTTTACACTTAAGCCAATCTGCACTAGCATAAGGACATGTATGATTTCCAGCTAATCAACAAAGCACTGGATAAGAGCGGATGCCAATACTTTAAAAAATAACAGTAAATGTTTGATTGTTTGGCTTAGGCCATAGTGTCAGAAAATCAGAGAGAGCAGCGATCCGGACCATCTGGTGGTTCCAGAAGACCAGGTTGGGAAACACTACAACAATGAAAGTACACAGAACATCAATACACAAGCCAAAAGAACGAAGAAAAAAATAGCGAAGGTATTTGCATAAATTCTGCTTTTCTCTTTGTATTTAAACACTGATAAAGGTAGTAGAAGAAGAGACAGAGGAGAGGAATTGGCTTTAATCACAGTCAACTGAAGAAAAACTCACTTAGGGAAGCAGCTGGCTGGACTTTGATGTTTCTCTCATAAGAGCCTGATTACAATGAGTTGCTGATGGCTTGTCTGGCCGGAATTGTAATATACTTCAATTAGGCACAGAAAGGAATGAGAGAGAACAATAAAGTTAATAAGGTGCTGGGAATAGTTACTAATGTTAACTGCCCAGCTTTTTCTCACCTGTTCCCCTAATGAAGAAGGAACACTAAGACTGGGATTTAAATAATTCTGCTTTCTGTCAATGTCATTTAAGAACCAGCTCCCTAGAAAAGAAGGCAATGCGCTTGGTTTTCCAGCTAATATTAATGTGGGTCAAATTTGTCTTTGTTAAGTTAATGGATTTCCAATCTGTCATTATGCAAAAATCTATCCTGTTGTCTTTTCATTGTATTAATTCTAAACAAATTGTGCCTTATTGGCTGCCGGAGAAACAGGAACATCCGAGGGAGCAATGTTAAAGACGTCAATAGCGGCAATTCTGCCTTTTTAATTGCATTTATTTTGTTATTTTAATTCAAGTAGGACATGCCGATCGACCTTCTCCTGGCTGCAGATCGTGAGCTGAAACATGAGCTGAGTTATGCCTAGACCGCAGCTTTTGTTGCTCCAAACCTAAACAGCTCCTCTTTCTCAAACAGGCTTGTGTATGTGACACACCAGGAAAAAGAACGTGACTGTCTCTATTTTTTTCCACCTCCGACTTTCTCCTGGCAGTTTTCCGTCAGCCTGTGGTTTGTCTCCATGCCTGCGCTAGCTCTCTGTATTGTTTCATCACTATCTGTGGAGTGCATGATCAAGCACTTATGCTCAAGTGTTGATAATATAGACTCAATTGTGTCTCATTGAAATATTAGCTCTGAGCGTGTGTGTGTGTGTGTGTGGGTGTGTGTGTGTGTGTGCGTGTGTGTGTATGGATATGGGACACCATATACCTTGTTTTAAACAAAGGATTACCAATGGATCAGACCACACACATACACACACACACACACACACACACACACACACACACACACAAAGACACAAGACACTAAATGTACTCAGTACTAAGTAAGGGCACTAAAAAGTGGAGTGGTCTTAAGTATTGTCATTCCTTTGAATCTTTATCTCCACTAAGGGCTAAGAAGTCTCTTTAGAGCAGTCGAGCTTGTGCGTGTCACTTCTTATAGACGTAACCCTCAAGGCTGCCTCCATGTCCTCTACGCTCTTGTCTCTTTGGCTAGTGAACTAAACAAAATCTTGCTGTAAGAGCATTATCAGCAAACCGCCTTCCAAGAGTGAGTTCTCCCTCTCAGCCGTTCTCTCTCTGTCTCTCTGATAAACAAGGTGCAATGTGTACATGCATGATTCCTCTCTACATGCAATTCAAAACACGCCACGGACAGTCGAAAGCTAATAATCAAATAATAAAAGCTCCCTCACAACAAAACAACACATTTCATCTGCACAACAGTGTGTGCTTTGTAAACATGCCTGTTTCAATGTCATACCTTTACAATGTTTCCCTTTTTTTCCCTCATAAATGCAGTGTCAGAAAGAAAAGCTTTGAAATAAGTCATGAATAAGAGTTATTTGTATATATGAAATATCTTAATAAATTATAAGCTTCATCCCATCTCCCAATAAAGCTAAATCATTTTCTTTTATAATGATTTGGTAACTAAATAGCCAATTATATCTATATATATCTATCTCTCTCTCTCTCTCTCTCTCTCTCTCTCTCTCTCTCTCTCTATATATATATATATATATATATATATATATATATATATATATGTATGTATCTAGTTGAAATGAAGTCATTTCAAATCATGGCAATGAATATATCACAAAGTATAATGATATAACCATTTTTTTTACTCATTTCCTTGTGCACTTTTTTCATCTCCTTCTCTTCTTTATTATATGATAGACCAAAACAGAGACAGAGGACATCTTGGGGCAGGGCACTGTGAAATAAAGGTGCCATCAGGAAGTAGACTGGGAGAGAAGAAAAGGAACGAAGAAACAAATATCTGTTAAATATTTTTTAGATCCCCGAACATTGTTTTCTTCAGCATGACTTCAGCATGACTCACTGACAAAACCCGAGCATAAACAGTCATTTTCTTCCATGACTATGATCCATAGCAGGAATGACACTCTCCTGCTATCTTGTGCAATTTTTTTTTTCTTTTCGCCAGAAAGTAAGAGGAGTAGTCATAAGGTGATCCAAGACATTGTTGTTCCTGTAGCATGTTGCAAGTCCGTCACCTTTTCCTGACGGCTCTTCCGCTCTTTTGTCCTCTCCCAGCCCTCGTATTATCCTTGAGACTCTCCAGAAACAAGAATCTCAGAATATATGTTTACTCTCCCTCTTGCACTCTCCCCATCATCCCTCTCATGCAACATCACAACACTATCTAACACATGGGAATGGAGTGGTTGGTGGAAATGGGGGGGGGGGGGGGTGGTTTGGTAAGGCTACTCCCTATCCCTTACTATCAACATTCAACCCCTTGACTCCATTTAAAAGATGGTAATAGAAGATCAAACGTAAGCCGACTCGCTGGACTGGGTCCTGCCCAGGTTTGGAGGCTGTGACAGGTGCGCCATGTCCTTCTTGCGGATCTCACAGATAGACTTGCGGCGTGCCTGGACACCCCGAATGGCCGTCTTGATCTTCCTCCAGCCCAGGTGGTTGAGCTCGGCCAGGTTGAGCACCACACAGATGCCGCTCACGGCAAACATAAACACCAGGAAGACTGTCTTCTCGGTGGGGCGTGACACGTAGCACTCCACTTCTTTTAGGCATGGATAGCGATCACACTCAAAGATGGCTGGTACGCTGAAGCCATACAAGAAGTACTGGCCTGCCAGGAAGCCGATCTCCAAGGCATTACGGAACACGACCTGGATGACGTAGAAACGAGAAATACCTTCTTGCCGACGCACTTTGGAGCTCTTGCTGTGGGTGAGGCCACGTGCTACATTAGGGATCTCTTTAACCTCTAGGCAGTCAGGCTCATCTTTGCCACCACTGCTATCTGGGTGCTGCACCAGGATACCATTGACGCTGCGAACCTTGCGGGTGCCTTCTCGGCTGTAGTCCTTTTCCAGCATTGGATAGAGGAAGGAATAGCGGCGATCACGCTGTTTAGCCGACTGGTGCACGGAATAGGTAATGAAGCACAGACTCGGCGTGCACACCAGGATGATCTGAAAGACCCAGTAGCGGATGTGTGAGATGGGGAAGGCCTTGTCGTAGCAGGCCTGGTTGCAGCCGGGTTGGAGTGTGTTACATAGGAACATTGTCTGCTCATCCTCATACACCGTCTCGCCCACAATGGCTACAATGAGGATCCGGAAGATCACAACCACCGTCAGTAGAATCCTAAAGAGAAAAAAAAAGGGAAGAGTGGGTAAAACAAATTAGAAAACCTTATGAAAGCAAAAAGAGGCTTCCGCTGACGTAAATCTTTTCACTCACATGCTAATTAGCCATATTTGTGCTATTCAAATGAGCCTTTTTCCTGCTCATGCTTTTCATGGCCGTCTCTGCTCGTTTATTGAAGCAGCCTATTTTGAAAGTGAGGGCTGACGTAGCCACGCACACAGCCACTAATTATAGCAGCGTCTTCCATGCCATTAAACCCTGTTTATACGGTTAACCTTCATCAGCAAATTTCAGAGCAGATGTTTCATTTCATTCGAGCAGTTCTGTTCTTTCACTCTAGAGCAATGGGCATGTAGCACACCTTGATTCATAAGCATATACAACTATTTCTGGACATGTGTTCAATTGAAAGAAAGAGACAGAGGCTGTGTAATGTGTACAAGGATTGTTAGTGTGTAAATTTTTATATATGATAATAATGCAATTGTGCATATACCAGTATCCCCATCCTATTTACATTACAAAAGTTACCACATAAATGACAAATTAGGCGTGTTGATACAAAGACAAAAGCAAAACTGATATATTTTCCAGTGTAGGTTTAATTGCAATATTCAGGTGCAGCTGGTATAAGTGGGCTAGCAGGCATCCACATTTTTAAAAAAAATATATATATATTAATGTCTTATTTCTGACCTTTCTGGAACCAAGCACAACAGCGCCACCAGTGGTCATAAGAAAAACACACAGAATGGTATGAAGTAGCAACGCAGGAGCTGATTAGCTTCTTTCACGTCCAGACTGTCAATTCATGCAGCCTAAATAGCAGGCTTTTTCCCCATAAAACTCCTCTGAGGTGAGGGCGGCGGGGTGGGGGTACAGTGGCTTAGTGGTTAACACACTTGCCTTGTACCGCCAGGGTTGGTGGTTTGAATCCCACCTCCGCCCCATGTGTGCAGCGCTTGCATGTTCTCCCCATTCTTCAAGGGTTTCCTCCGGATTCTCCAGTTTCCTCCCCCAGTCTAAAGACTTGTGATGTAGGCTGATTGGCAACTCCAAATTGTCTGTAATATGTGTGCGATTGTGCCCTGCGATGGGTTGGAACCCTGTCCAGGGTGTCCCCCACCTTGTGCCCAGAGCTCCCTGGGACCCTGTGTAGGAGAAGCGGTACAGAAAATGGATGGATGGATGGATGGATATTCAGAGGAACCAAGACATAAAGCAAGTAAGGCATTACAGACTTATTATTACATATATGTCTGTAACGGTATGTGCAATAGTTTATTCCACATCATTCTTATTATGCCGTCAAAGAAACCTTGTGATATAACATGGTGTTCAATCCAAATAGTTTCATGGTCGAGATATTGATTAATATTATATTTTAGCCCTTCCATCTAATATCACGAGAAGCCGTCACTGTACAATGCACAATTCCATCATTTTCCATTATATCTTTTTTTTTAAAAATGGGAGCCACCTGTCCTTTTGGCACATTTGCAAAGGTGTTTAATGAATATTATATTTCATTTGGACAGCGCTCTTGCTTTCTAATCCAAGTCATAATGCCGTTGCATTCCAGCTTTGTAGTCAAAGAGGACCAGGAATAATCTGCACCAAGTTACACACAGTTGCCCAGCATTGCCCAGCCTGTTGTTGGGGTGGTGTTTGTGGGGGTGCACTAGCACCTCCTGAAATCTGGATTTAGTCCAAGCTGAAAATGAAAATGTTTCTTGCTGAAAGACACTTCAGGAATGTCAGATACATAACTGGAATTCTGCAGTTGTGTACAGTTACAAATACAAAATGGAGGAAAGCATGTACGCAAGAAAGAAAGGTAAATCATATTGCAGGGATGGAAGTCATGCACGCACAAACACACACACACACAGAGGAGATTAATAAAATGAAATGAAATGGAAAGCAAAATCTCATCAGGAAATGAATTATATAATGCTTCCACATGCAACCATTTAATCTGCACTGGAGCCAGTAGAGGCATTCTTGCGTTAGTAGTTGTTTTAATGCCATCCAGTAGCTTTAGATTATCCATTGCCCCAACCCCCACCTACTCCTTCTTTTCATGAGCGTTTTTAACTACTGATATCATCCGATATCAATTCTAGCTTTTTCACACCCAATGAAAAAAGCAGCAATGTGAAACATTATATTTGTACTGTTCATTCTAAATAATTATTTAAACGACACTTTGTTATACATGCTACTGAAATGATTGGCTAATTTTTTTAACTAAAAAAAAGTCATTACTAGCCCACAAGTAAAAAAAAAAAAAAAAAAGTGATTTACTGCATGACACAGAAATCAAATTCTAGCAGGCTGGTGCATTATATTGAAGAAAATCTGCCAACTGACATCATGATGTATTTTATTCCCTGATGGTGATTGTAGTGCGTGTGGAAGAAAGAGATTAACGAAGCCAGTCACCCTGTAGCTACTTAGTCAAGAGAAGAGAGGCAATAAGAGTGGAGTAGAGAGGGAGATTGGGGGAAGGGGGGAGGTGGGTGTTACCCACAACTCCATCCTCTTTTGCACCCATCTCTCTGCGCCTGTTGCCATGGGAACAGCACAGGGCAGAAAGAGAGCAGGAGAACAAGAGAGCGAGGTCGGCATGAGCCGAAGCAGTTACTGTATGCGATAACGACCGGCTGTTGAAGGACCTGCTGCTTTTTCACCCACCAGCTGCCTGAAATGGTGGTAGATGAGAATTTTCGCACCTGATATCGACTCATTTATATCCCTTCTATGAACGCACACAGGCTTTAAGACATCCACTGGTACCACATTTGTACAGCCACCCATGAAATTAAATTCTATTCAGCATAATTACTTGCCATCTCTCAAAGGCAATGGGGTACTAAATAGAGAACTAAAGATAATGTACAAAACTCATATATGTTAAAACGGGAGCTTAAAACACTAATGGTGTTGGATTTACAGACTGGTGACGTTGTGGTGCATGTGATGTTCATGGCCAAGCTGTAGGTGCTTTGGACCACGTCAGCATGGTGATTTTCTTTGCTTATTCCATAGAATTACCTTTGTATACTGGTCTGTAAGTACAAAAACGGTCTCTCAGACTGATGCTGACTGTAGCCATTCAGCAGTGAGCATGTGATGTTGAATAAGGACCTGCTCTTTCCGTACTCTTTACTCTTTTGATTTAAAGTCTCCATGAAATCAAAAACGAAGTTTTATGGCTTTTAGTGTGAAGCTAGTGCACTCCAAAATGATGACAAAATTCAAACATGTCATTTATGTGTCTTACAGCTGGTTTATACTATAGGGCCAAAAGTATGTGGACACCTGTCCATCACACCCATATGTGCTTTTTGAACATCCCATTCCAGATTTAGTCCCCCTTTGCTGTTATAATAACCTCCATTCTTCTTGTATGTCTTTCCACTAGATTTTGGAGCATGGCTGTGGGGATTTGCTCATTCAGCCACAAAAGAATTATTGAGGTCAGGCACAGATGTTGGCCTGGGGCACACTCCAGCATTCCAGTTCATCCCAAAGGTGTTCAGTGGGGTTGATGTAAGGTCTCTGTGCAGGCCACTCTGAAGCAAGCGTGTCAGTTAAAGTCTGGAGAAGAACTGTGTTCTTTAACTGAAAGTTCTCAGAGACACTCAGCAAAACCTATTATAATTTCTTATTCTTATTTTTAGGGGACCTGGTGGCTTAGTGGTTAGCAAGTGTGCCTCACACCTCCAGGGCTGGGGGTTCGATTCCCGCCTCTACCCTGTGTGCGTGGAGTCTGCATGTTGTCCCTGTTCTCTCTTCGGGGGCCTACTCCAGGTACTCCGGTCTCCTCCCCCAGTCCAAAGACATGCACTGTATGTTGACTCGCCTTTCCAAATTGTCCATAGTGTTTGAAAGGGTGTGCGAATGTGCCCTGCACTGGGTTGGCACCATGGCCTTGTGCCCCAATTCCCTTGGTTCCAAGGGCTGCAGGCTCCTCACGAACCTGCGTAGGATAAGCAGTATAGAAAATGGATGGATGGATGGATTCTTATTATTATCATTTCTAATTTCTTAATACAACTGCACATATTGTACCTGAGACTATATATATATATATATATATATATATATATATATATATATATATTTAAAGCAAAGTGCTGTCACATCAAATATTGATAACTTCAAATGCTGATAACTTTAACAATACAGACTTCAAGTTAAAACTAAAATGAATTCAGAAATGACTCTGATGCTCATATTCACAAGTTGCTCATACGAATACAAGTTCCTGGTCACACAATTGCACTTTTTGACTATATAGTATACACTAACAGAAGGGAATTATTTATAATTGCACTATCCGGTCTGGTCAACCAAATGAGGATGGGTTTCTGTTTTTCTGTAAAGTTGCTTTGTGACGATTGTTCATTATATAAAGTGCTACATGAATAAAAATTGAGTTAAATTGAATTGAAATTTTACTTTGGTCCGTTTGTTACTGTTTACTGCTGTTTATAGTATGTCCTTAATTGTCGAAAAAGTTTAATTGAATCATTTTTGAAGGCATCTTTACAGCATTTCTTGGCATGTTCCTAAGACTTTTGCACAGTACTGTATGTGATACAAAGATAGAGCCTGTTCCTAACCCTAACCCATAATTGCAATCTCAATTCAATTCAATTCAATTCAATTCAATTTTATTTGTATGGCACGTTTAACAATGGACAGAAAGACAGTACATACATTCAGGATAGAAATTGTAGATGTTAAATTTATCCCTAATCACAGGGTTAGCACCTTGGATCCAATATATACTGTATGCCCTCAAAGGATGTTGCAATTGTGCCACTGAAAGAACATTCGACAGTATTTATTTGGTACTGTGTTGGTTCTGCATATTGTGAATGTTTGTTTAGTGGGAGGAAGCTGATCTTTGCACAATGGCACAGTGGGTAGCATTGCATCCTCACAGCTGTAGGGTCCCCGGTTCAATCCTGAGCTCAGGTTACTCTCTGTGTGAAGTTTTACACGTCCTTCCCAAGTCACTATGAGTTTCCTTTGGGTTTGCCAGTTTTCTCCCAGCTCCCAATAAACACGCCAGTAGGTGGATTGGACAGATGGACTGGTATATATATTCAGGATGTGTCCCTCCTGGGGATAGGCTCTGGATCCATGCTGAAGAGGATAAAGTGTTTACTGATGATGAATGATCAGAATCATTCATTATAGCATTTTATCCCTCCTCTTTATTTTCTTTTGTGTTTGCTATTTTGTTTGCTCTGTTGTTGTTTCTATTTAGGATATAAATGTAAAATATGGTAATTAAATGCAGAGCTAGTGTAATAGACTATTTTGACAAGTCTGGGAGTCAGTTGTCCAACCATCCATCCATCCATCTTCTACCGCTTACTCCTTCTTCAGGGTCGCGGGGGAACCTGGAGCCAATCCCAGGGAGCATCGGGCACAAGGCGGGGTATACCCTGGACAGGGTGCCAATCCATCGCAGGGCACAATCACACACACACTCACACACCCATTCATACACTACGGACACACTCCAATCAGCCTATCATGCATGTCTTTGGACTGGGGGAGGAAACCGGAGTACCCGGAGGAAACCCCCGCAGCACGGGGAGAACATGCCAGTCAGTATGTACCTATGTATATTTCTTCCTAGGATGTGTTACTTTTCACCCTGCCAATAACTAACCTCAGAAAAGCTCATAAATAACTTAAATAATAAAGCAAAATCAGTTCTTAAATCAGCTCATAAATGCTCAAAAAGCAGCAAGGTAGTTCGTCTGGTTGCATGGTTGACTTTCTAAAGCATGGTCACTTTTTTCCCAGTGTCTTTTCTTCTTCATCATTTGTCAGTGAAGGATATTAAGCAAATCCGGTGTCCCTGTTGTTCATCTGCTTGAATAATTGACTTTTATGCCTTCATAGAGTGCTACACAGAGTCCCATCCCCTGTGAACAAGCCCCTTTGCCTTTGTTTTGAAGATGTCACTTGGGAAAAAGCTCCAGGACAGTGGAAGGTTAACTGTAATCCAGATTAATCCACCCCAAATCTGACATGCCAGTCTGATAAGAGCCCTGCAATAACAGTTACAACCTACAAGCTTTAATGTACTTAACCACCTTTATTAAGAATAAATAAATAAAAATGTTATTGCAAGAAATGTGCCCTGTTATGTCACGTGTCATGATTATTTTACAGATCTCCAAATAACTCCATACAGTGTTGCATATAGAACTGGAAATGTTATTAATCTGAAAAGAACAAAGTGAGAAATTCTGTCAATATTTAAATGGAGGGGAATTTGTGTTTTCATATTCGGGTTATGCACAAGTTTAAGTCAATTTCTAGTGCACCAAATAACCTGTGAGTAGTTCAATCTTCCAAGATTTTTCTTTAGCTTCTAGATCAAGTACTTAAATACAAGCACTTGCCTTTAATTCAGAAAAAAGAAAAAAAAGACAGATAGAAAATTATATGGGAACTGAAAATATAAAAAGATATTGTTTTATTAATTTGCTGTTAAATGTCATACAATGTAACATAAAAGTAAGAGACAATTTTAAAATACAAAATAAGAAAAGATGATAATAATATTAATAATAATGATATGATAATGAGAATGAGAAGATGGCAAACACTGGAATAATCCTCTAATATGAAGCCATTCATATTCAGCAATATTAGGCAGCTTTAAAATAGCACTTGATCCAGCACATCCTATTATTTAGTATTTCATTTTTTTGTATTGTGCACAACTTAATAAAGCATTGAGATACTAAATCAAGGTTATGATATTGTAATGTGTGCATGGGACATAACCATAACATTTTTTGTAGTTAATTAATTAGCCAGCAGGTTAAAGAATAAACTGGCCAAGCATTTATGTGCTACACTTACAGCTTAGTTTAAGTTCATTCATGACTTCATATGCATAAAAATTGACGCCTTCGCAATGTCTCAGATTAAGATGGGTCTCCTCTGAGGTCTTCATACTGTTAATTAATGAACAGACATTTAATGAACATATTTCTGTATTTAATATTGGCCTCTAATGGATTTCCATAGTTAGGTGTATTTATAGCACAAAACATAAATTCCAGTGTGACACATTGTGGTTACTTCAAACTGACTGACAGTGGCGCTGGACTTAATACTACTACTCCTCGCTCAAGCTGATATCTTGTATAACTTCTGAATAGCACTTCAGTCCAAAAGACAGTTTATGTCTCAGATTCACCTTCCTACTACTGTGGATAATCTCACCTCAAGACTGTACACTTGCCCCATGATGATGATGATGATGATGATGATGATGATGATGATGATGAATATTATTATTATCATCATCATCGTCATCATCATCATCAAAAAATCTTTCATTCCAGGACTTCTGTTAACAATATGATGAACATCCTTTTAACACATTTAATACTGTTTTCCTTTCCTCTATACTGAAAATAAATGATTCAGTGGTTCAGTAAGTATGACTGACAATATGAAAAAGAAAATCTTCAATTATTACACACACACACACACACACACACACACACACACACACAAACAACAAATGATTAGAATTACTTAAAGTTCTGTACTAAATTAATTCATGTAAATCCCCAAAGTTTACTGAAGTAATGTTGAATGTGGGGGTGTGGTTTTCAAACTCGATTTGCATATGCATTCACAGATTTAGTTTTGAGCATTATGGTTGGGTTGTTTTCAATATTTCTTGTTTTGTGTGAGTTTTAAGGCCTAAGGCCTTAAAAATGTATTATAAAATGTTTTGAAAGATAAAGTGTTTCACATAAAAGATGTTTACATATAGTTCACAAGACACAATAATAAGTGAATTTACCATGAATGAACCAGTTCTGAAGTTTACATACCCTTGATTCTTAATACTGTGTGTTGTTTCCTGGATGATTAACAACTGTTTTTATGTTTTGTGATATGAGTCTGGAAAAGATTCTGGAAAAGTAAAGAATGTGCAGGACCTGGAGTATTTTTCTGAAGAACAGTGGGCAGTTTAACTGTTCAGGACAAACAAGGGACTCATGAACAACTATCACAAAATATAAAAGCAGTCGTCAATCATCCAGGTAATATCACATAGTATTAAGAATCAAGGGTATGTAAACTTTTGAACTGGTTCATTCATGTTAAAGTCACTTATTATTGTGTCTTGTGAACTGTATGTAAATATCAGTTATGTGAAATAGCTTATTGAGGGCAGGATTAAATAAATTGTTTTAAAAAAATGCTATTTTTATGATCCTTCTGATTTTTAAAAAAAAATTATTATCAACCTTTTGCAGATTCTACAAGGGTTATGTAAATTTTTGACCTCAACTGTACATCCTGATTTGTGTAAAACAGCTTTGTGTCCATGTCTATTGTTAAAAGCGCTATACAAATAAAACTGAACTGAATTTGTTCTGGCATCTACAGTGAGTTTGGAAATAAGTGAACACTGCATGTTTCTGTGTATATTGGAGTGTAATTCATTTCATGGCAGATTCCTTGAGCGTATTCAAATGTGTGTGTGTGTGTGTGTGTGTGTGTGTGTGTGTGTGAATGAATGTGTGAATCTGCGAGTCTGATTATTACATTTTACAGAACACTACCAGATGCCTCTTGGCCACAGAATAGTTGCTTGGTTTTGATACGCAGATATCAGCTTGCTAGTAAATAGCAAATTGTGTTGGCACAGTGTGTGTGTGTCAGCAAACAGGAGGATAATTGTTTAAAACCATGCAAAATTGTGTGTATGTGCTAGTCTGTGAAAACTGTGAGGAGTCTCCTGATATAGGACTTTCTAGTTCTACTACTGAGAGTTGGCATGGTTTTACTTGCTTTAAATATAGCTACTCTCTCTCTCTCTCTTTCCCTGTGTGTATATGGCTGACCATCTGGCCATGAAAGTGTTGTGTGTCTCTATGAATATGAATCACTCGTTAGAGGTCATGTTTATGGAGTTTAACGGCTGTGTGTGAGCTTGTGTTTGTTTTCTGCTTGTGCCTTTCAGTGGGTGCGATCGTCTGTGTATGACAGTGCATCACACACACACACACACACACACACGCATAAACCAAAGTTTACCGCTACAGCATTTGTATAAAATATGAATCACAATTGTGTTTATAGACAGAACATTCTAATGTGTGTCTTTAAGAATTAGCAGTCTGTTTGGCTTTCACATATTTCCTCATTTAAACACACACACACACACACACACCACACACACACCACACACACACACACACACACAAATATTAACACACATGTAGTAGGCACCAGTTCTGGTATCATGTATTAGATATTTTTTATAGAACTGGGGTGAAATAGAGCCTTATTATTTAAGGAATAAAATACTTCGGGATATGCAAAGCAAAATGATGGTTTTGTGATGTGGTGTAAATTTGAGTTATTGTTACCACCCCCATATTGATTCTATTCCCATAACAGCATGTTCCAAAGTGTTTTATTCCTCAATAACAGTGACAGCAATTTGCCAATTTTTTTTATTCATTACTAAATGACACGTCAATTTTTTTTTATCACTTTATAGTTACATTTATTGTTGTGAAACGTCTCTTGAGGCTAGTGAGTTCCTGTTGTCTCTTACGTTGGAGCAGGTATAAACAATTGTTCCCTCATCAGCTTATCTTTCTTTCCCTCTATCTCTGATAGATAAGAAAAAGAAAGAAAGAAATTATTTTTTCTCTTAATAAGATAAAAAAGAAAACGCAGCTTATCGTGTTATCGGGAAACGTAAAAGAAGCAGAGTCTGTTCTGAGGAATTTTCAATGGTGGAAAACTTACAACACTGATTGGATTGAACTTTTTGGGGTTTCTCAGTGACTTAAGTAACTGTTCCAGATTAGTTGGCTTGTGTGTATTATTATGAATTTGCAAACGTGAGAACATGTTGCTCATCCGGTCATTTCCAAGAGAACAGGGATACATCAATGAAACCAGTGTTCCCATTCAGTTACTCCCAAAAAAGTATCTGTGACGTTTGACATCATTTTTAAGCGTCAAAAGAATGGCGAGACAAGTAACTTGCGTTTGTACTGCTCAGCACGCCTGAGCTGTAGCACTTGCTCCAGATCTTCTTGCAGCTCACTGTATGAATGTGTATTTACAGTCCCCTCTGAATGTATTACAACAGCAAAGTCCATTCTATTTTTTTTCACTATACACTGAAGGCATTGCATTGTGAGATTAAAAGATGAATATGAGATGATAACTCAGAATTTCATTCCTGATATTTGCATCTAGATGTGTTAAACAACTGTGAACATGGCACCATTCACCCCTGTTCTGTGAAGGCTGTTGGTGATGTCACTAACTGACATTTTTGGGTTGTTCCTCACAGATCATCAACTTCTGTTGTTTTCCTTGGCTGACCTGTTCCATGTCTGGTTGTTAGTACACCAGTAGTTTCTTTTTTTTTTTCAGGACATTCCAAATTGTTGTAGTGGCTATGCTCAATGCTTGTGCAATGCCTCTGATAGATTTCACCTCTTTGCTCAGCTTCACGATGACATGCTTTCTCCCATAGACAGCTCTCCGGTCTTCATGTCGGTTTATCCTTTTTAACAACAAATGCAGTATTCACAGGCGAAACCTAGGGCTTGAACCAAGAGTAGACATTCAGAGCTATTAATTCTTTAAATAATAAATCTAACAGGGCACACCTGGGCAGCACGAAACAGCTATCAGTCACATGTTCCAATATTTTTGATCACTTAAAATGATGGGTAGGTTCAAACAAAAGGTGCCATGTTCTAAGTTGTTTAACACATCTAGATGTAAATATAAAGAAACAAAAGCTGAAATTCTGCTCTATCGTCTCATGTTCATCTTTTGATCTCACACTCAAATGTCTTCAATGTATAGCGAAAAAAATAGAATTGGTCTTGCTGTTCCAATACTTTCAGAGAGGACTGTATCTTCTATCCAGTAAAAGTTATAAGTGACACTAAAAGTGACACTGAAAGTAAGGAACGGCTGAGAGGTACTTTTAGTAAGGAATTCCTACAATAAGAGACAGGGGCGAAGTGTAATGAATATATATTGGCAGTTATCGGCTGAAGTAAACTCATAAATGAAATTCCATTTCACTATATCATATTAAACGCCAACTAACCCAACCAATCACATGAGGTCAAGACTGAAATGTTGGACAATTGTGGTCTGGAGAAGGCACTGATGTGTAACACAACAGATGAAATTTACAGTTCATATTAATTGCATGGGTTTATTGATCTGCAGTGGCGCTGCATTATTTGTCTAAGTAGAAGCAATACCCACGCAACTGAGGTGATATCTTGTCAAAACTGACAAGACTGACAAAAATCTTTGCATGTAAAATTAGTCACCCTTTGGACTAGCCAGCTTGTGAACTAGCCAAAAGCTAACATGCACTGTATTTGCAGAACTAAAAAATTAACTAGATAATTCAATTCATGGTATGCTAATGGCAATAACAGATGATCAACTGAAGTAGAGGTGGCTATCAAATATTCATGTACCACTGCACAAATAACCTAAATTACATGATTCAACTGGTGTGGTAAATGAATTCATACTGAAATTAGGGCTTAATTAGGGACAAACAAGGTTAAGCCTAGATTTATACATATTTTCATCACAGACTCATTATATAATAAGGAAGGCAAGCTTGAGGCAGCAGTGAAGAAATGGTATGACCCTTTGTAGGGGTGCTTAAAAATGTCCAAACCTGGCTAGAACACGGTGTAATATTTAATAAATATTTCCAACCTTTAGTTTCTTTTGCATTGCTGGGTTAAAATCTTAATAAATAGGTGTAGTTATTAAGATTTTAACCAAGCACTGCAAAAGAAACCCCTCTGTGATTTAAGATCCACTTAAGTCAACCTAGATTTCCCTAAAAATTAGCTCACACTGACACACCAAAACCATGTGCATGCTGACTTTGTAACTGCAGGATTACATTTATCTTGGCTTTATTAGTTTTAGAGATTCACAGCAGTGTCTGAGTTCGCCAGAGCTGATAGTTGTCTGAAGCAAATGCTAGATGATGTGGAGAGCGCCGGGCTGGTGTGCATTTATAGCTCCGGTAAGCCTGACACACTCTCAGTTCCTATTAAGAGTTTAGCCTCAATGTGCACTCTCACCAAAGACACTAACAAGATCTGGTCAAAGTAGGCAAAAGCCATGTCTTCCCATCTCCAATTTTTTACCTACTTACAATGAAAGGGCACTTATAAGAAATACATATTTCCAGTGATTATTCTCTAGAAGTCTGCAGTCAAAGGTATTTATAAATTAAGCTCTAAACCTGTAAAATTGAAACTTTCAGAAATGGTAGTACTTTTTCATAGGAAAGAATGTTGTGTTACCAACATAGTTGGGTAGGATGGAGCATGGACATTACAAAACCTCAGACAAAGCACAAGTACGTTTTGTACTTTTGGGTGATTCCATGATTGGGGAGCCATTTGTGTTGTTCAGATTTGCACATTTTTACAGTCCTCTCTGAATGTATTGTAACAGCAAGGTAAATTCTGTTGTTTTTGCTATACACTGAAGACATTTAGGTTTGATATCAAAAGATGAATATGAGACGATAGATCAGAATTTCAGCTTTCATTACTGATATTTACATCTAGATGTGTTTAAACATCAGACAACTGAGCATGGCACCTTTTGTTTGATCCCACCCATTTTTCAAGTGATCAGAAATATTGGAACATGTGACTGACAGGTGGTTCTTGTTGCCTAGGTGTGCCCTGTTAGATTGATTGCATAAACATTTAATAACTCTGAATGTCTACTATTGGTTTGTGCCCTGAGTTTCACCTGTGAAGTATTTGTTGTTAAAAAAGGATAAACAAACATGAAGACAAGAGAGCTGTCTATGGGAGAAAAGCTAGCCATATTGAAGCTGAGAAAAGGTCGATCAGAGCCATTGCACAAGCATTGGGCACAGCCAGTACAACAATTTGGAATGTCCTGAAAAAGAAAGAAACCACTGGTGGAAAAAAAGTGGAAGGCTTTAGACTGGCCAAGTCAATCACCACACCTTAACCCAACTGACCCTTTGCATTCCAATACTTTCAGAAGGGACTTTATGTATGTAAAGGTAAAAGGACATTTTCAACACAGGTAAAGTGTCTTTCACATCCACCTAGGTGCATGTTTCAAATGAAAAACTTAAAGCATTAATAAACCTCTAGTGCACTTACAAAATGACACTTTTTCCCTGTCCCAGCCCACTATAACTACATTTTATCTTGAACTGTAATCCTGAAAATACTTCAAAAATCATATTATTTTTGCATCATCATGTGATTCCATTCAACATATCTCGTCATTTAACATGCCTGAAACACCTTCTTTCATGAGTCATCAATTATAGCTTATTAAAAATGCACATGTAAGTGTACCTAAACATGTTCACCCCCATGAAATATTTGGAATATTCCACAAGTCACATCTTCAACAGAAAACTGAATCACCTGGATTTCGTGAAGATCATGGGAAGACAATACAGTTATAAGTCCTTTCAATTATTTTTTAAAATGTATTTTCAGTTATGTTGTGATATTAACTGAAAAGGTCACTTTGAATGTAGAACTCTGTTACAAAAAAAATGGATTGTAAAAAAAAAAAAAAAGATTAATTGAAGATATTTGTTTGTAATTAAATCATTACAATGCCCTCATGACATTAGCAAAGATGCTAGTTAATCAAATTTTGTGTATTTCTATTCTTAAAAATAAAAAAAATAAAAAAAAAACTCAACCATGGTGCTAATTTAACCACGGTCAGATGAAAGAAATGGGAAAATGTTGCCTGAGATTGGTTAACGCATTTTTGAATGGTTAAATGGTTTTCTTACATTCAATTTACTATATTTTTCCAGTGTTGGAAAGTTGGATGATGCCATATACTAACTGCATATTGTGTGGCATATAATTCATATATTACAATGATTATTGATGGAGTAAACAGGTTCAGTTATATCTTCAGTATAGGGCAGTTTTAACATTCATGCCCTCGAGCTCCACGTGGAGATCTTAAATTGGATGACCCTGCAGGCAGTGAAGGATGAAAGTGAAAGATTTAGACAGATGTACAGTGAAAGAAATGATAGTAAAGAAGTATCTGTGATCTGTGCATGAGCAGATAAAGACATGTACCCATGAGACTTTAACTCAAATAATGAATTAATGAATGGCTAATCATCTGACTGGATGGATGGATGGATGGATGAATTGATGGATGAATTGATAGATAGATGGATGGATGAATTGATGGATGAATTGATGGATGGATGGATGGATGAATTGATGGATGACTTGATGGATGGATGGATGGACGGATGAATTGATTGATGGACGGATGGATGGATGGATGGATGAATGGATGGTTGGATGGATGGATGGACAGTTGGACGTATGGATGGATGGGTAGTTGGATGGATTGATGGATGGATGAATACATTTGTTTACTATGATTCTGGAAACGCTTGCTCCTGTGTGTGTATTTGCCTTTTATATTCTTCAGAGTGTCAGCCAAGGATCCAAATACACCACTGCTATGTGCCAGATATTTTCATGCCAGCTTAACATGCTAGAACATTCTTATAACAGCTTGTCAATTTAGGAGCACATTGCTGTCAACACTGATGTACACCACAAAAATTGTATATCAGTTTACACAGATGTCTTAGCTAATTGCCAAATTAACCAGTCCACGGTTTCCACAAGAATGCAGCAGCCATATACTTTTTGAAACAATGAATTTGAAGCAAGGAGAATAAACAGATACTTCTTTGTCCATGGCTCTGTTTTCATAGTCTTTTTATTTGAAACAAGCCATGTCAGCTGTTCGCTAATCAGACCAGAGAGGGGAAATAAAATGAAAAATCTGGAAAACTCTACACTTTCTGACCTTATGTATCTATCCTTGTAGTTAGCCTTTATATATTTATATAATTTTGTCATATTATTGACATAAATGCAAGTGATTGGATAAACTGCAACAGAAACTGAGCTGGTATTTTTAAAGCACCCGGTTAATCCTTAGCTGTAGGAATGTAACCGAATACTAATACAATATTCGGATTGAATAGATAATGTGTTCGAAATGGATACAAATACAGATACGAATAGGAGGAGAACTATTCTTTTATGTTGTTGTTGAAAGCTTGGAAGAAAGGTTCACAGGGCATCTGGATGAGACCAGAGATATGCATCTGTTTAAGCCATGACCACTTCAGGGTTTAAATCCGAATACAGATATGAATATTTGGAGCACTAAACAGATACAGTGGTAACACTTTACAATAACAGTACACGAATAATCATGCACTAATACCTGAATTAACACTTACTTAAATATGAATTAATGAGGAGTTAAGGCAAGTACTAATCACAAACTAATGAAGAGCTCATTTTAACTATGACGTGAGTCTTGTGAATTCATGCGTGAATAACGACCACCTTAAGTACATGTTAGTACATGTTTGTTAGTTAATGTATTAATTAACACGTAGGGGTAAACCACATCAAACATGCTCTATAAGAAAGAATGTTTGATTTACCCAAACATGTTAAGTAATACATTAAATAACAAACATGTATTGACATATAGAGCTGGGCGATATAGCGATATAATATCGATATCGTGATAAATGATTATGCAAAATACTTTTCTGAGTTATCATTGGCATGATGTTTTTTTTAAAACATTTTTAATAATTTCATATCAAATGCTACTGAATGGATTCTGTTGATTTGATGTAATTTTAAAAAAAACCCAACTTAATCTTCTTTGTCTGTGTAGGCATTAAAGAAAAGTATCATGTAACTCAGTTTAACGTTTTGTTTTTGTTTTTTTTTCCTACTGTTTTGCAAACAGTTTGTTCGCTAAATTATATATTTTGTATCGCATCATGTATTGTAGAAATGTCCTCAAGTATCGTGATATTATATTTTTGTCATATCGCCCAGCCCTACTGACATGTACTTAAGGTGGTCATTATTCACATGAATTCACAAGACTCACGTCATAGTTAAGGTTAGCTCTTCATTAGTTTGTGATTAGTACATGCCTTAACTCATTACATCATATTTAATTAAGTATTAATTAAAGTATAAGTGGATGATTATTCATGCACTGTTATTGTAAAGCATTACCGATACAGTTACACCCCTTCTTTGCTACTTCCATGATCCGCTAGTTGACACCCCTTTGTATGGATCTTCATTTACTTTGGGTTAAACAGTAATGTATTCACACAGACATAGCAGATTGGAAAAGATTTATCAGCTTACAAGCTGACTTCTCACAGAATCCAATTCCCAACAAACCCACTGAACTGCTATGAAATGTGTGTGTATGGGGGATAAATGGTTCTATTGATCTACTACTGCCTAATGCACTGACCCCAATCAGGTAAAGAAGAAAAGAAAATCTGACTTGAGTGTTTCATACTGTCACCTGAAAAATAGCACAAAAGCTTTTTAGAAAATGACCTCCTTAGGCCCCTATCAGTGCATTAAGATGAGCGATTCATTATGGACAGGTTAGTATGAAAGCAGCATTGTTTGAAAGGCTTGGATCTCATCTGCGATGACTAATGGATATATTAAGCTCCCTTTAAATAAACATGAACTCACAAAGGCCAATCTCCATTTTAGGTTTCATAAAAGACCCACTGCTAGACTCAGACTCCATTACAGAAGCACAAACTCCATTTACATACAAAAAGGTAAATAAACCATTGTTTTAAGTTCTAAGCTGACAAGAACGCTCTGTAGCCCTTCCACCTTGGCAGTCTGCTTTTTCAACAAATATAAACATATAAAAAACATTATCCTCTTTGTGAAATCCCTTGTATGTATTATTATACTTGATTAAAAAAAACAGTATTGTCTGGATCCTTGTACAATGTCACAATGGAAAATAATGCTTTTCTGACAACTGTAAAATTCCTCACACATTTGTATTTATATCATTTGACAAATCATATTTGAAGCCTGCTATTTCAGCCTTTCCCTTAAATGGCAAAAACACGCTTGAGTTCACTCTTTGCAGAGAAATTCCTTCTTGGAAGCTGAGTAGATTTAGCACTGAATTCCCTATTATAGACATAAATGTTTTTCAGTTTTCTTCCTCAAACAAACAGACTGGTCTAAATCTCACCAGCACTGTCAGAGTCTTAGTCCTATGCCATGACATCATAGTATTTGTGAATAATAAAGAAGACTCTTTAAAATATATATCTCATCCACTTAACTTGTGAATGAAAATGTCACCTGTAAGAGCAGTTCTCAAATATACCCACTCTTAAAAAAAAAAAAATATAAAGTCTCTGCTAGGTATCAAATGAAGCGAGGTGCTATAAAAAGACACATTGCTAATTATAGTCGCAGCACTGTAATCACGACTGTTGCATGACTCGCATGCTTGTGATCGCAGAAACCTGATTGCGTACACTGAGGTGCAACTGAACAGTTCTGGGTGTAGAATAATGAATGAGGAACTGTGTGCAGTGGAATCGTTCTTAACCAAGAAGTGTGTTCGCTCTGAGCATGGCTGAGGTTTGAGCTCGCTGTGCAAATCAGTGTCATGATCACAGCAAGAGCCTGACTACTTAAAGGATGAAGTATAAAGGATGAATATAAAGGATGAATGCACAGAGGATGGCGTGGAGAGCACTGTTTCAGTAAGCAACGAGAATAGCAACGCATGCACGATTTGTTTCATTCTTGTGTACCTTGTCTAATGGAGAATCATTGGGTGTGACAGGGTTTGCTTGCAGGTGTATTTATCAACAGTATCATTTTGGTGTACTAAATTTTGGTGCAATATTCGATATTTTTATTTCTTATTAGTACCATAGTAACATAGAAAAATGTGTAGAACATGATAAAAAAAAATGATTAACCATAGCCTCAGCACAAGTGTATTATGTAGCTGAGGACACCAGTTTAGAAATCTGCCTTCTGCTCTGGAAAGTTTGTTTGTGTTTGGACAGGCCTTGTGTCGGTCATTTTACAGATACTCCCCAAGGCCTCTTCACTGCACCCCATTACCCTGTGTGAAATTCTCAATAATTCTCCCATGAGCAAAAAAAATCCCTCTGTGCTTCGATAAAACTTAATGTCAAAAACACAGTAAGACCATAATAAACACTGGCAGCGCTTTGCCACGATGAAGTAATTTATTAATGGTGAAGGGGATGAAGCTGGACAATTTACGACGTTGCTCCTGGACAGGTATATAAAATCAATCTGCATGAAGCTTTGAATTATGTGTTTCTTTATGGTTCTTTTAATGCCATGCCAGCATCAGTTGCTATTTTCATGGCAAGATCAAGGTAGGTAAAGCAAGACATTCCAGTGATTCTTACAGCATTACAACAACAAAATCTTACAATATGTCAGCAGTGTCAACAACAACAACAGCTATATGAGGTCCTTCATGTTAATATTCAATAAGAACTCCAGGATTTCTCCTGGTGAGACATTTTGGAAGACTTCTAAATACATATTTTCTGAGTAAAAGCGTTGTTTAGTATTGTTAAGAGCAGGACAGTCCATTAGTATATGTTTAACAGTTTATTCTTGTTTTACAGGAATCACAGGTTGGAGGATCTTCACCGTTCAGTAGGAAAGCATGTGTAAGGTTTGAGTGTCCAATACGGACTCTTGTGTATTTGGTCTGATTGTGTCTGGATTCAAAGGGGAAATTAAGGACTTGTCTTTCGTTTATAACTGGCTGATTTCATGTAGTTTGTTATGAATGCACTGGTCCCATTCCATTTGGCATTTTTTTGAGATGTATGAGTTTATTATTGGTTTAAGATCTGATGGTGGGATTTGACAATCTGTAATTCTCAATTTGAGGGCTTCCTTAGCAGCAGTGTTTGCTGGTTCGTTGCCAGACAGATCCATATGTCCCGGTTTCCAGCAAAAAAACGCTGTTGACATTTTGTCTCTGTAAAGAATCCACTTTAGCTAGGATGTTGGCAATTATGGGATGTTCGGTCTTTAAGGATTCGAGTGCTTGTAGGGAAGATTTTGAGCTGATTAAAAAGTGGCGTGTGCTCTCTATCTGCTCTAGGGCTAGAAGCAAAGCACGGGACTCGGCTGTGAAAATCGAGCTTTGTCCAGGAATGCGAATACAGTGTCGCTGTTGTTCAAATGCTACTGCTACAGACACACAAGTACCCCCCCCCCCCCCCCCAGATCAGTCTGTATATACAGGTTTATGAAGTGCGAAACCGCATTTTATGCCTAAAAACTGTTGTTTATATTCATTTAAGTGGGTCACCGTCTTCTTATGCTGGGTCAGATCCATTATGATGTTTGGTTTCTTTATATTCCAATGTCTTGTAGGGCATGTACTATACGTGTCTGTGCTAGGATGTCCAAGTTAATATCCTTGTTCTCTCGATGAGGTTTTATGCAGATCCCAAAAGGGCTAATATACGTAGGTCTGGCTTCATACAGTTGTAGATATTGATGGTGGAAAACTGGAGAATGAGCTGGATTATTTTGGTCTGCCTTCAGCTTGACTCCATAGTGCAGGGCCAGTTTCAAGCACCTATTTTGAAGCGATTGCTTCAATATACAAGCTTTGAACTGGTGACATCCTGAAAGCTCCAAGGGAGAGTCTTAACCCTAGGTGATGTACTGTATCCAACGTTTTGATGTAGGATTTCTTGGCAGCGCCGTAGACTACACTTCCTTAGTCCATCTGGGATCGGACCAGCATTCCGTAGAGACGCAAAAGAGTAGTATGGTCCCCACTCCATCTTATTTTAGACAATACTTTTATAATGCCCATTGTTTTAAGGCATCTCTTTCTTGATTTCATATATGGGATGAAAGATAGATTGCTGTCATACATGAGCCCTAAAAACCTGGTTTCTTTTATGACCTTAATGGGTTCTCCTTCCATAAAGAGTTCTGGGTCCAAGTGCAGAGATCGCAGGAGCCAGAAGTGCACACATACAGTCTTTGTTTTAGAGAATTTAAATCCATTTTTCATTGACCAGTTACTAAACTTATTTATGCATATCTGTAGCTGCCTCTTGATTACGTTCATGTTTTTCCCCTTTAACTGATACATAAATCCACACCACAGAGGCTGCAGAATATGTTGTGTCCAATGATGTTTGTAACACTGTTGATTTTTATGCTAAAAAGGATGACTGACAGGATGCTTCCTTGTCGCACCCTTAGTTCTTGTGTGTGTAAGGTTGACAGGGTGTTTCCTATTCAAACACGAAAGTGTCAGTCAGATAAGAAGTTTCATGCAAGTCTTTTAAGATGCTGTATTTCCAGGTTGTATGATAGGCTTTTTCAAGGTCGAAGAAAACAGCTACAGTGTGCTCTTTTTTGATAAAAAAAAAAACAACAAAACATTCCGTATAAATGTTTCCAGTCTTATAAGGTGGTGCAAGGTGCTTTTTCCTCGTCTGAAACCACACTGGTAGTTGCTGATGTTATGGTCTGTCTCCAGTATCCACACAAGACGATTATTTACCATTCTTGTCATGGTTTTACAGAGGCAGCTAGTCAGAGCTATAGGGCGATAACTGTTTGGGTCAGTATGTTCTTTGCCTGGTTTGGGTATGGGTATGATTATTGCCTCTTTCCAGTAGGATGGTACATTTCCTGACTTCTAGATGGTGTTAAAGTTGTCCAAGAGGATCGATAACGTGCTTTGGGGTAAATGTTTTAAAAACTGGTAATGAATTTTGTCCGGTCCAACAGCAGTATCGTTAGGGCAGTTTACGGCTTTTAAGAGCTCCTCCATTGTAAAAGGCTGGTTATATGGTTCCATGTTATCTGAAAGGACTGTGGAAAGGAAGTGTCTGTATCACTTGGAACTCAGGGCGGCAGTTCACTGAAGAATTTCTCTCAAATGTCTCTGCTATCTTGTCAGCAATTTCTTGTTGTGGGGTTAATAGAGAGCTTTAATTCTTGATGTGTTGTATTTGGGCTCCGCCTTCCTTGCACTTCATCTATCAGATCATGTCCCATATATTCTTTGTTGGTGTATGTGAGTTTAGACTTGAAAACATATCTTTCCAGCTCTGTCTCTTTGCTTTGTTAATAATTTTTCGTGATTTTGCTCTGCTGATTTTCACTCTGGTTAGATTTTCCGTTGTAGGATGTTTGTTAAAAGTCCTTTCTGTCTTTTTCCTATCGTCAATAGCTTTTCTGCAATTTTTGTCAAACCATGGGTTAGTTCTACAATGTGGCTTTGTTGATGTTTTTGGAACTGATTCTTCTGCATCTGGGTTTGCATATTGAACAGAGTGACTGAAAGCAGTACCAATTAGATTTCTTTAATAGCCATTTTGGTGTTCTTTGTTGGAATTCCACTTCAGTAGACTTTACTATCAGAGGGAAGTGGTCACCCCCACATAGGTCATCCCATACTTTCCATGAGAAATCGAGAAGTATTTCAGGCTCACACATAGTAAGATTTATAGCAGAATAAGTTCCATGTCCTGGGTGTAGATAAGTGTAGGAGTCATCATTTCGTAATCACAAATCATTATTATAAATGAACTCCTTCCGATTTGTATAGCTGTCTTTCCATAAAGGACAGTGACTGTTAAAATTGCCCATGAGCAGGTATGGGGGTGGCAAAAGGTCAGCCAGTTTGTCCAGATCGTATTGTGCTATAGAGGTATCAGGGGGTATGTAAATCGAGCAAAAGGTAATAGCTTTATGGAGGGTTAGACGTAGAGTGACAGCTTGTAGATTTGTATCTACTGGGATATAACTTTGAATTATGTCACTCCTTACCAATATGGCTGACCCACCTGATGGACTTTGTATATTTTGGACAGGCACATTAAACGTTATGTGGTTTTTTTAAAGGAGAAGCAGCTATTCTGAGCCAGATGAATCTCTTGATGACAAAAGGCAGTAGGATTAAAGACAGCTGTTAAGTGCTGTACTGTAATTCTACAAAATAAACTTTTATCCTATGACAGTTCCAGTGGATGATATTATAGCTCATTATCAGGTAGCTAGAACAACTAGATAACTTTTGCTTCTGCATTTAGGAGCTATGACTACGAGAAACTATGACTACGAGAAGTTGTGTTTTCTGTCATTTGTTCATGTCCTTTGGTTATTCTGCCTTTTGAGGTCCCTTTTCTTATCATATCCTGTGAGAATAAACAAATTGTGTAAAAATCGCATGCGAAAATAAACTAATCATGCAAAAATCGCATGCGGAAATAAATGAAATGTAAAAATCACATTTGAAACAAATCACATGCAAAAAAAATAAATTAAAGGTAAAAATCGCACGTGGGAATAAATGAATAATGTAAAAAATCAAAGGTGAGAATAAATGAAATGTAAAAATCACATGGAAAAATAAATTAAACGTAAAAATCGCATACGTAAATAAATGAATCGTGTAAAAAATGCATATGAAAATAAATGAATCATTTGTAAATAAATTAATTAAATAAATAAATAATGTAAAATAAACCCATACATTACATGTGAAAAATTGTGACTCCTTTGCATACAAATGGGGTAGCATGCACGGTTTTTACTAGAAGATTCCACTTGTATACTATTAAGCACTTCAAAAGATGAAATTTCTAAAAGCTGAATATTGTTTCTTTGCGTGGTGGCTTGGAATTAGTGTTTCCGCTCAATGCTAAGGATAGTTTTGGTGTAATATTTGTCAGACAGAGTCTTTTCTTAGCAATTTTCCAGCATGTTTGAGGTAAAGATTGATATCCATCTCTCATTTCCAGTATCATTCTGCCTTTACATTGCTTGTATGAATGACTAGCTAGTCAAATCGCTATCCTCCGCTGTTAGCAAGTGTGTGCTTGACATCCATATTTTCCCAGTTGCATAGCAACAGTGTTCTCATTACTTTAATCATTTGAAAGACAAATGATCAACTTTCAGTGTCGAAAGCACAAATTCACAAGTTTGGTTCAAGCCTCTGACACAAAGATACAGGTACTGGCGCAAATTTCATGCAAATAAATTTAGAATGTAAAATGTCATTTTTCGGTTCAAAACAGTGTGCAGTAACATACAGCTAAACCCGATCTGTGACTTTATTCATATTTTTTTTTTATTAGGAGTGTGTTGTTGCTTAGTAACCGTATTCATATGCCGTGTGAGTGACTGGCTTCTTTATCACATGAATATTATAGATAGTATTATTATTTGAATCCAATGGAAATTCACTGAGAGAAAATGTCCAGCTATAAAGTAACACATCCAAATAACTGGCTTGAAAGATTCCTCAGATCAATCCTAAATCCTAACTCCTACATCAAAAGTGTGGTCCGAGGTGTCTTCAGGTTTAGTTCCTACCTGGAATTACTTCCCATTTATTGTTTTGAAGAAAAACTTAAATAACCATGGTTTCACCTTATTACATCATATACGACCTCACTGTAACTAGAGGCCGAAAATAAAAGGAATCTCTGCCTCTTTTGGGGGTTCCCATGTTCAATTGAATTTTTTTGTGATGTCACACAGTCCGCAGTAGTGGTTAATGGCTTTTATACAGTAACACAGCGCTGTTGAATTCTCGATTCAGATTGGCTGACAGACGGTCTGAGGTGCGCAATTATTTTTCAGTAAATGCATGGCTAAAGTAGTTCCAGTCAGGTCTTGAACACATTACAGTTCCATATCACTTCGCCAAGTTAACTGAACTAGTGGAAAAGTTAGGCTACTGTCCACCACAGCACACAGATCTAACAACAAATAAAATGACAGACAATTTAGATTTTCTAGAAATAAATAAGGAATAATTGCCGTTGAATTATTGGAAAAATAGCGCGCACCCGAGGTGGTAATGCAGCCACGACACGACGCGGAGGCTCGAGCCATTGATATGCAGTTATTGGAGCGAGAGAGAGCGTGAGAGTGCACGTATGAGAGCACTGACACAGAAAAGCCAGGGAACAAGTATCAATATTTATTTATTTATTTATTCATTGTATTTTCTGCAGTAATAAAAAACGAAAAACTCTGTGAACAAGTAGCCTTGTTGATAGTTATTTCTTTATTTGCTCTATTTTTAGATTATCAGCATGAAATAGAAAAATTGTGAATGCTCTCTCTCTCTCTCTCTCTCTCTCTCTCTCAACCTCTCTCTCTAATAACACATCAATAGCTCAAGCCTCCGTATAGCTCTAAAGTGACTTTTTGGAATTAGCAACGGAGGCTTGAGATGGGATGCGTAATAAATTAGTTCCACACACAAACACCTGACAAATGGCTTGAAATAAAACATCTGAACAATGTCTTGAGATGTGGTAAAAGTGGTATAAGTGGAATAATTGACTCCGGTCCATTGAATTATTAGAAAATAATGCACACGCGAGGTGTAATGCATTTCCATGGTCCGTCATCAATTACTCTTTACATATGAAAGTAGACATTCAGGGCTTAAAGAATATATTTTTTTTTTTACTTAGCCTACTAGGTTTAAATGTTATAATTTTATTGTGGTAGTTGAATACAGTGTTTCACTGTCAAAAAAAAAGCTTTAGTTTTGCTGTCCATTTTATCTCTGTATTAGTGTTATTGTGGAGAGGTGTGAATTGTTTGCCCAGCAAGGGGCTCACACCCCTCCCCTTTCCCATCGCCCTGCCCACTATCAGCTAAACACAGAGTCACAATACTCTACATACAGAAACCTAGCAGTCTCCTGACTATTCCTAAATAATTCATTTGCTTATACTGATTGAAAAAGTTCAATAAGACGATTTCCATTCCACCGAAGGAAAAGAACGCCAGTGTATGGTGAGAAAGGGATAAATGTGTTTACAAACATGAAGATGAAACATGAAAAATGAAGCAAAGTAAGTGGCAGAGAACACTGGTGCCCCTGGTCAGCGTGTACATACAGTGAGGTTGCTTTGCTAAGCCCTCAATGAGCCTAGCATGTATCATGTAAATCAAACCTAAATATATTTTAAACAAAAGTGTTGTGTATGAATCTTATAGTGGACTGTTTAGCTACGATCATTTTCATTGAAACTAAAAAAAAACACCACTGGACAGTTCAGGGCCACAAGCGACAACCGGAACAGTCGCTACACATTAACAAGATACAAGAGACACAAGCAACAGAAGCGAAATGTCACTTTCTGGTATGAACGTATGATGATGTATGTTCGGTTCAACTAGAGACATCATTGATATTTAGCTTGGGATTAGACAGCTGCCCAATATGAGGCACTCACATACTGTAGTGTTCTGTTTCCATGAAAGAATTTCAGTGACAAGAAATGGAAAGAAAGAACTGCCTTTATGATAGTTTAGATAATCAATTTCTTGCCTAAGTACGTGTCATTCCTCTTTATTACATGTAACTTCATTTATGGACTTTAATGTTTGAATTTCTTTAAATGTGTGGATTTCATGAGTTAATACCAAATTCTGGTGAAAAGTTCATGTGAATAGCCTCATTGGAAATAGCTTTACTGAAAAAAAATTCAATACTTATTTCCCCCATGTATATACCAGAAGATACGTGATGTTATTCCTGTTAATAATGAATAAAAATAGTAATAACAGTTTTTATAATTTAATATTGCTTTACAGTGTATTACTATTACATATCATGTGTGCTTTATTCATATAGTTTTCATTTCATTAAAATTGTAGGGTTGTTGGGATATAAGAAATCAACTTGCCACATTACCTGTGGTTGTTCATTTTAACGTTCATTTTAATTTGAATGTTATTTTTTACCAGATTTGCTTTGTTACAGGCAGCATACATTCTGCAAATAATAATAATAATAATAAGAAGAAGAAGAAGAAGAAGAAGAAGAAGAGGAATACATAGATAAAAATAAAATAAACCAAAGTTGCATACAAATATTGATTTTATTGTTTCAATGAAATATTCCTCCATACGTGTATATGTAATTACAATTGTACTATGGCTTTTTGTGCATATACAGCTCTATTATAAGTATTTAAATCATTTGAGATGTTTGAATGAAAGAATTAAGATGAATCCAGTGTAGAACGCGGTGTGTGTGCTTTGTAATAGATGTCACAGAAGGTTTTGCTATATTTGATGCCATTTCAACATTGAGCCAGCAGCAGTAGTGTGTGTGTGTGTGTGTGTGTGTGTGTGTGTGTGTGTGTTTGCTTCCCTCATCCTATAGGATTAACTCAAAGCCCCACCAGCATATGATCACCCAGCACGTCACTCTCTCTGCCATGAGCCACTGTAATGGACCAACGTCTACAACAGAAATGCATAGTGTGTTTGATTTCATCGCCATTTTAGATTTTGATTTACTAGGCATAGGTCATTGGTGAGGCTGCAGTGGGGATCTTACCTAAGCTGAGTAAAGGAAATGCATGCAATCAACAATTTAACAAGCCTCCACAAAGTAAAACTGATTCATTTTAGAGATGCAAATGGTGCGGCTTGGAAACGCATACCACGCATATTGGTATGACTATTAATATGGAATCAGAATACAGTATATAGTCTAAATTGTTATATATTTACTGAATATGTGAATATGTATGTGTGTGTCAATATTTTTCCTCACTGCCTTTCAGAAATTAATTTTCCTTCCTGGGTTGAATGGAACAAAAGATCTGGGATCAAACAGTCTCTTTCTTTATGCTGACACATTCCTCACACTGGGAAACAGATAGTTTTAGTGCAAACACAAAGAGGTGTTCTTACCTCCCAATCATAGTAGAGTGCTGTTGAACAGCAGCCTCTAGGAGGCGTTCGAGGATGGTCCATTCCCCCATGGCTGGATACTGGAGGCATTCACCAAACGCTACGTACTGCCTCGACGCTCCTCAGACCTCCTCAGGATCAACGAGGCTCGTTCTCTCTCTCTCTCTCTCTCTCTTCAGAGTTGAGCAGCAACAGGATGAAGTTAAAGAAAGAAAGAGTAGACGAGACTGCGTGGTCCTACTATGATGGAGAGCTTCTGAAATCCCATGATGAGAGAGAATGTGATGAAAGCATGAACCGCACCGAACCTCACTTCACGCTGACCCTGGATGCCCCTACACTTTACGTTCACCCTCACTCAAGCCTTACGCTACAACACACTCGTCCTTACTTTCAACTCTCTCATAATCCACCAGTAGGGCATCACACAATCTCTGTCAGTGACGATGCCTCACACACACACATCAAGTATTAGTTAATCCACACTTATCTTCTTTCCTGTCTTTAGATGTGTCTATCCAGCTTGGGAAATTTCACTGCCACATGTACGTCTTTCTCCCTTTCTCCCATCCTTCCGTTTCTTTTTCTATTCTAGCCCTTCATTCTTTTTTTCATTCCTCCCTGTGCCGCTCCCTCTGACCCTTCTGTCACTACAAGTCTCTCCTCCAGCACTCTCAAGGCTTCTGCTTTTCTCTCTCTACCGTTCTCCGCTTGCTTTGGCACTGTCACAGTGTGTGAGCATGGCTTTCCTCTCCCTCCCTCCCTCCCTCCCTCCCTCCTTCCCTTGCCTGCTCCCCCTTCCCTTGCTCTCTCTCTCTCTCTCTCTCTCTCTCTCTCTCTCTCTCTCTCGCTCAGTTCCAATTAAACATGCACAAATTGTTCACGTGAGAAGCCCCGGTTTCCTGGAAACATCTCTACTGCTGTCATCTTCATACCACCTCGTTCACCTGCTTCACCCTTCATCACCCTTTTGTTCTTTATTGCAAGGTTTGTTTCATGCATCCAGGAGATTAACGAGAGGAATCACTGCTCTACACCTTCCTCAGTCTCTTTCCATTTATCCGCCCCTCCCGCTTTCCCTGTCTACCTCTCGCTTCTCTCATCCGAATGCCATCCAAAGCGTTCTGTCCATCCCTCCTTTCATCTTCGAATGCTGCTCTTGCTTCTACATGCCTTTCTGTTGACTGAGACGTACGGAATAGGAAGAAAGGATGCGAGTACAGCCTAGATGGCAGATTATTTCCTCTAAAATATGCTGGGATTTAGGCAGTGGCAAGTGGATTTGGCTTCAAATTGATACAGAATGCAGCTGCTAGAGTCCTAACTAGAACTAGAAGGTACGACCATATCACACCGATATTATCAATACTGCATTGGCTCCCAGTAAAATCTCGCATTAACTATAAAATACTTTTATTAACCTATAAAGCACTAAATGGTCTCGCGCCACAATATCTAAGCGACCTTTTGGTTTTATATAATCCGCCACGCCTACTTAGATCAAAAGATGCAGGCTATTTGACGGTACCTCGAATAGTGAAGGCTACAGCAGGGGGAAGAGCTTTCTCTTATAGAGCCCCACAGTTATGGAACAGTCTTCCTATTAGTGTTCGGGACTCAGACACAGTCTCAGTGTTTAAGTCTAGGCTTAAAACGTATTTGTTTACTCAAGCCTACCCTGACTAGATTCTGTTCTACTACTTCGCAGTCATAATAATCTTTTTTCTCCCTCTCTCCTTTCGCCGAGCCCCACATGAATTTATGGAGATACTAGAGATCCAGATCCTTTCTGCCTCTGGATGGAGCTCAAATCTTCTTTAATTCCAGACTGCTGGGACTACGGCTGCTCCTAAGGCCATACAGACTTCATATAAATCCATAATGAACTTTTTCACACTATCTGTTGTTACCCAGATGAGGATGGGTTCCCTTCTGAGTCGGGTTCCTCTCAAGGTTTCTTCCTCTTAAAACATCTTAGGGAGTTTTTCCTTGCCACCGTCGCCACTCAGTGGCTTGCTCAGTTGGGATAAATTCGCACCTTTAATATCTGTATACCATGTTGATATTTCTGTAAAGCTGCTTTGAGACAATGTCTATTGTAAAAAGCGCTATACAAATAAAATTGAATTGAATTGAATTGGATACCTTTCCCTAAAAGTTAGAACAAAACGGAAAATATGTTTACTTAAAACGTTATAATGTAGGTCTGGAAGGGCTATTTATTCTGCAAATAAATCGTTTTTAAAAAAGAACCTGTGCTTTCATGAATTATTCAGGCAAAGGTATTTCAAAATTAAGCTCTACATTTGCATAACATACTTTCAAAGGGGGAAAAAAAATTGTGGTTATGCATTACCATGGATACCACACCATATTTTGTAAAGTGTAAATAACTGCAATTATTTTTGCCTTGCTCTGTTTCAGTGTTGGAAAGCTGGATTTCTGTCATTTTTTCTGTTTATTGATATATATGATGAAGTACAGCAACTCAAAAAGATGAATTACGAAATGGCCGTCAAGGAAACTGAGCGTTTTCATTCTGCTTTGCTGACTGTATAGGCAGCCTAGCTCTATAATATAATGCAGAAGTGTGTTTTTGTGAAAATAAGTCAAAAACGCATTACATTCACTTTATCTGTTTGTTTAATGCAATACTTGCAGTCTAAAATAATTACTCCATTAGCTGTCTATCACATACAGTATATATTTAAGCAAAACGTACATTTGAAATGAATTGAAATGAACCACAGAACATGATACTGCCTCCACCATGCTCCACTGTTGCTGTGGTGATCTCAGGGTGATGAGCAGTGTTGGGTTTGGAAAGCATATGTTCATTCAGAAGGAAGTAGAACAAAAGCACAAAATTTTGAAGTCGCCCATTTTATTATGATTGGCTTGTGGGGTTTTTTTTTTTTTTTTAAATTTTCTTTTAAGTTGGGAAAGTAAGCCAATCTAACCTTGCTATAATTGCCTTTATGCTTCCATTATACTGAAACAGGTTTTCTGTCTTTTCCATGGTATACCAAAATTGTTGTCTGTTGAAGCATATTGTCTACATTTAAAAAAAAAAAAAAAAAATTGCTGGAGGATATTTTTTTCATGTCATTTGGAATCTGGGATGAAAATGGCCCAAATGCAGCTAACCATATTTAATGCTTGGGTGGCATTTTCTTCAAGTTATGGTTCATATCAAGCCTGAGATAAGGGCTGGCCCAACTGTCATTTCAAAGAATGCAAATGCAGCTCTGATTTTAATAACTGTGTTCAAGACAGTGTGTTTGTATGCACTCAACACACTCTCTCTCTCTCTCTCTCTCTCTCTCTCTCTCTCTCTCTCTCTCACATGCACAGAGTGAAGAAAGAACAAATGAGCTTTAGGCTATGAGAAGAATATGAGGAAGAAAATAAACGGAACTGCCTGATTGTCAGAGATTTAGAGGCATTGTTTCACAGCTCTGACGTGCTTTAAGCTGGCTTTAGCGCTAGCCAAAAGGAGACTGAGGCTCACGGAATGCAGTTTGTGTACATTACACGACTCTGTTTATTATCTAATACGACACTAGTGCAGTTGTAGTGTGTCTGAGTGGAGAGGAAACCGTCTCACAGATGCTCTTGTTTCAGTAGTGAACGCTGTGAGATAGTTGGTGAGATCATTAAGAGGACAACGTGATGAGACTGGACACACTGGCATTATAACTTGGATCAAGATAAAATAGATTAAACCAAACAAAGGATATGTGTTGCATTTTAGAAGATAAACTGCTTCTCCAAATGATCAGCTCACTTCATACTGTAGTATACGAATGTCCCAGAGCGGTGAATGATTTCAGTGATGCCTGGCTGTTATATTAGATGAGGGGCTAAAATCGAATATCTACCGATAGCTCGGTTGAGCAATGTAATATATCACGAGGGTTCATCAATGGCATAATAAGAATGAAGATTACCTGCATTATGACCAATAGTGGTGCTGATGCACTTGAGTCCACAAAATTTTTTAAAAAATAAGATATTTGTTAACAATCTGCTGGGGATGCCAAAATGAAGCATCCAGCTATCTTCCATAACACTTATCCTACACAGCAACACTGGGAAGCCTGGAGTCTATCCCAGGGAACAAGGTGGGGGACACCCTGGACAGTGTGCCAACCCATTGCAGGGCACTTTCACACACTATTGGCAATTTGGAAATGCTAACCAGCCTACAATGCATGTCTTTGGACTTGGGGAGGAAACCAGAGTTCCCAGATGAAACCAGCAAAGCACGGGGAGATCATGTAAACTCTGCGCACAGAAGGCGGAGCCAGGATTCAAACCCCCAATTCCTGGAGGTGCAAGGCAAACTTTCTAACCACTATGTACTTGCCCATACAGTATATACCAGCTATCCCTGGCAGTGAGTAGGGCTGAAACTAACGATTATTTTTTATTTAATTTTCCGATTAATCAATTAATCGGATTGGGGAGCATTTTTTTTTCTCGTTTATTTAAAATAAAATCCACAAACTGAGTGTTACAAATATAAACTTCAGACTAAAACTTTACACAACTGTTTGTCCAATTATATAAGACTGAAAAGAACCCAATGCACACAGACACACACCAGAATATATATTATTTATGCAGGACTGTAGTTTAATTCACTGCTTTTTGTGCATCCATAAAAAATAATGCATAGATACTTATATATATTATAAACTAATATATAAGTTTATATAATATAATAGTATTTATGCATTACTTTTTATAAAAGGTAACATTGACATAAACAGTAAACTGAAGAAAGTCATTGTCGGTGACTCTGGGTATTAGGCTAAAGCTAGCGGCATCACTTTACGTGTGTATGACGTCATGCGCTGTCGACTAGGAAGCGGCTGACACTTCCGGTTAGTGAAAAACCGCTAGAGTTCCTTTTGAGACGATATTACCTTTCTAAAATTCATACACTAGACGGTAGAGTATACAGTGCATAGTGTAAGTGTATAGTACGTCATTTGAGACACAATTTTAATATTTACTCTCTGAAGCGTATTTTCAGAACAGAAGTAATGTAGTGAGTAAACGCACCCTGTGCCGCCCGCAGACCAACTAATCTATAATGAGATTCGTTGACAACGATTTTCAGAATTGATTATTATCGATTTTATCGATTAGTTTGTGCCACTCTAGCAATGAGTGTGAAAGCATTCACAAACCAAGTTAGTTCCTGTTATCACTTGTAATAGCTATAATCAGTCATTCATTCTGAAGACTTTCCCATGGTGGAAAACTTACCTACTGTTATAAAGTGCTGGAGACTCCTTCCATAAATGTTAGATAAACATCTCACTACAGCACAGTTTTCAATCCATTTCTTATTGGCCGTAGACCATATGGAGTGTTCACTATACAAGTCCCTGTGAACGAGTTACTACTATAAAAACCATATAATATATTAACAAATGAGAGAATTAATATAACCAGCCAGTACTACTGTCAGAAAATTAATCAACATCTTCTGACCAATCAGATTCACACATTCAAGAGTACTGTGTTATACTGAAAAATAATCGCTGTATTCATCTCTAGCCATCAAATCCAAAACACAATAGACGAGCAATTTGTAGTTCCTGTCAGAATATAAAAGGGACACAGATTAACACTCTTGATTGGGATGTCCTGCATGCAACAAGACACAAGGGGACACTCTTTAGGTGAAAGATTATGTCCCCGCCTCCCCTGATCTGCCCTCGATTACATGATAATCAGCTTTTCCTATACTCACTGTCAGCAGAGAGAAAGGGCAGGAGCACTCACACAACAGCAAGGGTAATTAAAGCTTAGGCTAATAGCTTGGAATCAATTACCAGCCGCCCTTCACTTCATAAAACTCCCATCCTACTGGGTGGCATTAGCTGCTTAAGCCTGAGTGAAAGTCATACACGCACTCACCAAGCTAAATAAATCTTGACAGCTTATTAAAAAGGTATCAAACAAAAAGAGCAGTTTTTATTTTGGATTACGCCACTTTGGTTAGTAATGTTGCCTCTGGTTAATGTATATTTCTGTCTGAGTGCAGTGAGGCTTTCGTCCTCTAAAGTGATCAATCAAGACATATTAGCATGTGGCTCAGATTTCCAGATATTGTAGCAAATTCTAAAATGAAATGCACTCATCACATGATTTATGTGATGATGATGATGATGATGATGATGATTATTATTATTATTATTATTATTATTATTATTATTATTAAAGAATCAGTCAGCAGTCTAAAATGATTACTCCATTAGCTGTGACACTATCACATTCAATATATTTTAAGCAAAATTTGCATTAAATGAAATTCACCCCACAACACGGTGCTGCCACCACCATGCTTCACTGTGGCTATGATGAGCAGTGTTAGGTTTGGAAAGCATACTCACAAGTGTAGCTTCTCATGCATAAGAATGACAAATATATATATATATATTAGAGGTTTGTGCTTCCATTTCTTACCTAGCACTATGGTGAAAACAGTCACAACTTTCCAAGATTCCTACACACACTGTCCACTTTATTAGGAACACATGTACACCTGCATGTTCATACATTTATCCAATCAGCTTATCATGTTGCAGCAGCCAAATACAGAAAATCGTGCAGATACAGGTCAAGAGCGTAATGATAATAATATAAGTTAATGGTCACGTAAGGAAAATGTGATCTCAGTGACTTTGACCTTGGGTGGCACGGCTGTTGGTGCCAGATGGGCTGAGTTTAGTAGTTCAGAAACTGTTGATCTCTTAGGATTTTCATACACAGCAGTCTCTAGAGTTTACACAGAATAGCGAGGAAAGAAAAAAAACACTTCAGTAAGTGGCAGAAGTCAGAGGAGAATGGCCAGGCTGGTTCAAGCTGATGGCTGCGGTAATTCGAATAACCACTCTTTACATCTGTGGTGAGCAGAAAAGCATTTCAGAACACATAACACACCTAACCTAGCCAAGCTTGACTATGGGCCACAACAGCAGAAGACCACATCAGGTTCCACTCCTGTCAGCCAAGATTAATAATCTGAGGCTACAGTGAGCACAGGGTCAATGAAACCTGACAGTTGAAGATTGCAAAAAAAAAAAAAAAAGAGCGGCTGGTGAATGTCATTACTGTCATATCACAGCAAACCAGCAACTCCATTTCCCACAAACATGGCCGAAGAGGATTACACTTCCCAAACATGCACACATTCACCTTCTCTGGAGTTCTAGTCTCACACACACTCACTCCACAGCACATAGAGACTGGTTCTACACAATGACTTTGCGAAGTATTACGCTCAGTTGCTTAGTCTCTGTCGTATTTCCAAGCCTTATATCGTGTTTGCTTTTCTGGTTATAGACTTTGTTTACTCTGTTGACCTCGATTCTCTGCCCTGCCTAGTTTAGCCTGTTTGCCTGATCGTTTGACCCTTGCCTGCCTTGTACTTTGATTTCTGCCTGATCCTTTGTACTTCTTATTGTTTGATTAAACTGCCATACCTGCACTTGCTTCTGTCCTGCGCCTACATTAGGTGACAATTGCATTACATTACCATTAGTACGTTTTGTATTTCAGTGCTATAATGTGACAAAAGGTTAAAAAAGTTTAAATTTTTGTTAGTGGAATATCAGTAATCTTTTTTTTCTTGTAAAGGATGTTATTTTAAAGTGCACACTGTTATGTCTTTTCATTACTGCTCGGGATAATGAGCCATGTCATGGTGAAGTGAGGGGAAGTCATTAAGGAGAACTGATGTAGGAAGGAAGATTTGTTTATTATACCACCACTACTTCATTCAAGTGCGGCTTCACATGGAGTGTGTTTAACTCCATTGTCTTTAGAAGACATATAATTAAATATTGATCTGTTGGTCCAAAGTGGCAGGTTGATTGAGGTGTGTACTGTACATGCTGCTCAGAAAGAGCCACAACTTTGGACTTCATACTGTGGGAATTATTTTCAGAACTGTGACAGATGATCTAGATACTAATGCAGGGACGGGCAAACTACATCCTGCCAGCCAGTTTTCAGCACAGTTATAAAAAGAAACTGGTCAGGATTTGCAATTTTCCACCTTGTTTTGGTGCTCTTCATTATTCCTTATACACCAAAGGAAAAAAACTCTATTTATCTATCTATCTATCTATCTATCTATCTATCTATCTATATCTATATATATATACATCAATTTATTTCACTGTATCATCACACGTAAGAGCCAGTGAAAGCGAATTGTTTTCATTGATTCTCTTTCTATTTTTCCTGGTGTGGTCATGGTGGGAACAGGCTTAGAAGGCTTAGAAGGTCACACCAGACTTCTCTATTTCCCAGCCACAAATTGCAGCACCTCCTGGGGGATCCCCAGATGTTCCCAAGCCAACTATGAGATTTAATCCCTGTCAAGCGGGTACTGGGTCTGCTCTGGGGATTCTGTCAAGTAGGGTGTGCCTAATACTGCTCCAGCGGGAGCCGACCCCGTGTCATCCATCGTACAAGTCTCCTCTCTATTCAAAGGCTATTCTATTCTGAGGCTCTCCTGTATACCTGAGCTCTTCTCGCTATCATGTAGAGTACACCCCGCAGAGAAGCCTCATTTCCACAGCCTTATTCTTTCAGTCACTACCAGCTAACCGCTCGTTGTGAGGATAGGGATGTAGCTTGACCAGTAAACGGAGAGCTCCACTTTCAACACCAAAGACTTGAAACAGCAATTGAATCCCTGCTACGACTGACATGATATCCATTTGTCAATCTTACATCCTCTTATTTTTATACTTGTGGATAAGATTTGGTCTCTGCCAATGTCTCAGGAATAAGGACTAAACGGTACTTTTCCTTGCCACTCGTGGTGGTACCCTCAAGGATATATCTTTGTACTTTGTGTGTGTATTTTTTGCATCGTAATATGAATGTAGTGTACCTTTAAAAAGTTATCACTGAACCAGCAGCAGCTTGTGACCATAGATTTTAGGTCGGGAAGGATGTCATTAATATTCACATAGCCTCAGACAAAACAAAGTCAGGAGGCTATCACACTTGCTTACGCTACTATATAGTGAATTCTTAGAGCAACCCCATAATAAAAAGTTGAGAAATGGCAACATACAGAGATCCAGCATACAGTCTACCAGCTCGTTTTGAGTGGGTTTAGACGTACATTTGTTCAGCTGTGATCAATATGTGTGTGTTTTCTGTTGCAGCTTGTCAGACGCACACTGAAGAGCCCAAATATAGCTCACAAACCACAAAAACCTGTAACTACTGGAAAACGGAGACTCATTTTTCTTCTTACTCAGACCTCGCATGTAGTTCACTGTGGTGTACATGCATTTCTGCTGTATGGACATTATCCACTCCACAATGCGCCTTTCCCTCTCCCAATGTTTGTGGTATTTCTTACAATAGAAATGGTTCCATCCATCCATTTTCCATACCTCTTATGCTACACAGGGTCATGGGGGAGCCTGGACCCTATCCAAGGGAACTCTGGGCACAAGGCGGGGAACACCCTGGATGGGGTGCCAACCCATTGCAGGGCAAAGGGCGGCAAAGGGCGGCTGTGGCTCAGGTGGTAGAGCGGGTTGTCCACTAATCGTAGGGTTGGCGGTTCGATTCTCGGCCCACGTGACTCCATATGCCGAAACGTCCTTGGGCAAGACACTGAACCCCAAGTTGCTCCCGATGACAAGTTAGCACCTTGCATGGCAGCTCTGCTACCATTGGTGTGTGAGTGTGTGTGTGTGAATGGGTGAATAAGACACAGTGTAAAGCGCTTTGGATAAAAGCGCTATAGAAGTGCGCCATTTACCATTTACAATCACGCACACATTCACACACAACGGATAATTTGGAAATACCAATCGGCCTACAGTGCATGTATTTCAACTGGGAGAGGAAATCGGAGTATGTAGAGGAAACCCCGAAGCATAGGGAGATCACGCAAACTCCACACACACAGAGCGGAGGCGAGGTCTGAACCCCCAACCCCGGAGGTGCGAGGCCACAGTGCCCCTCTCATAGAAATGCATTAGATTGAATTTCAACTATTTGCTGCAAGACAAGATCCTGGTGGCTGCAGAGTATTTAAAAAAAAAACAACAACTTTTTTTCAAACCCTGGTGACCCTAGCATTAACTGCCGTGTTTGCTGCTCCTCCTCCACAGAAAACTTTCATGGAGCAAGTATGGGGCAGCATGATTCTTTCCCCAGTGGGTTTTTATTAGCACAAACCCCTTGACCATGAATTGGTCTCCATCCATGAAAGGGCCAATCAGATTACAACACGCAAATGCAGGTCATGCAACAGAGATTTTCTAAAGAGGTCAGTTTTGTACGGTTGGCAGTTTGCCCGATTTGCATATTCATTGAATCTGAAATTGTAAAGAGGTAAAGCCTCAGCACTTTCATGCCTTTTTCTGTCTATTAACTTTTTAATGCAGCTGCCACATCAAGCAATTTTTTTTCTTTAATCTAGAAAAAAAAAAGTTCTCACAAACAAGTCGTGTGTGACTAAAAGAAGAATCCTATGAATAATAGCTTTTCCACAAAGGTTGGAACAAAGATGTTTAATCTGTAAAGACAATGTGCTATATTCAAGGGACAGCCCCAGCCTTGCATTATTTTCCCAATCTTCATGATTTTAGCAGTTTGCCTTGCGAATATCAGACTAATAAAGCTTCCAATATGACTAACAATTTACAATCTCGGTCAAATTTGGACCATTTTTGAACTTCTACCATCAGAGGCACAAAACTGGTGCTGCGTAAGTGTGTACAGATTAGTAATCAAAGTAAAGGGAGTTTCTCAATATGATAGAAACTGAAAATTATCAAAACTGCTCTTACACTAGCTCATTACTCACATTGTTCAAGAATCCGTTAGGATGAGTGTTTCTCTTTGGTTAGCACCATCTTTGAATTAGTAAGCCTGTTTTGCTCTTGGCTAATCCCAGTAAAGGCATAAATGCAGCATTATTAAAGGAAAAATCCACCCTGAACTACTTACATATTCATCTTTATAATTAACATGATGTTCAATGGTGTCTCAGATTTATTTTGTAATGAAATTCAGAGTTGCAGGTTGTTTTTTTTGTTTGTTTGTTTAAATATCTTTTATAAACATTTTACTTTCCTCCATTACCCATGATGCTATTCGACTACTTGTACCAGTGGAAATTAACCCTCACTTCCACTCCACGTAAAGAGTGTGATGCAGCTGCACTTTAATCTGTCCAGATCTCTCACCTCCTCATCTGTATACTCTGCTCAATCAGGTCAGCTTCCAAAACTTCAGCGTTCATGCTAATGATGCCCTGAACGCCATTGTGCTCATCGTCTCATCGATAGTTATTGGCACAAGACCATCACATAGCTGAGTTACATTCTACAACTTTGAGTCCAACGCTTGCTGTGTCCGTTACTTCCACATTGGATTTCTCATAAATATGACATTGAACATACGTTTGCCTTGCACCTCCAGGGTTGGGGGTTCGATTCTCGCTTCTGTTCATTTGCATGTTCTCCCTGTGCTTTGGAGGTTTCCTCCAGGTACTCCGGTTTCCTCCCCAGTCCAAAAATGTGTGTTATAGGCTGATTGGCATTTCTAAGTTGTCCGTAGCGTGTAAATGTGTGCATGAGTGAGCTGTGATGGGTTGGCACCCCAACCAGGGGATCCCCTGCCTTGGGCCCCGAGTCCCCTGGGGTAGGCTCCAGGCTTCCACAACCCTGTGTAGGATACATGGTACAGAAAATGGATGGATGGATGACATTGGACATCAAGGCGAGTGAGAAAAGGTTTTAGGAGCTAACAGAAAAACCTGATTGTTACTGCTTATGTACGAAACTGGTAAAAAATTTTTTCTCTCTGATTAAACACTATTGTAAATGCACTAGCAAGCCCACGCTGTGATGACAGAGCAGCAGACAATGCTAAGCTTTCACTGTATTAACATTAAAACAGCACCAACCAACAAATAAGCACAAGAATGACTAAAATCAGGTGGCTTTTTCATTTAATCACTGGTTGATCTTGGATTCAGTTGTGTGTGAAAACATTCAAACATTGATGTACAGTATTAAATATTACTTTATTATCCATATTCATCATGTTTTGATTTAGAAGCTTGGAGGAGAAAATCTACAGCTTTCACTGAAAATGATCAAAGCTGCAAAAGTCAGTTTTCACAGCTGTGAAACAGATGTAGACTCTGAATTTGTGAAAAAGCAGAACTTGGAAATTTAAACCTTTCCCTTTACGTTTCCACAACATTTCTCTTCAGAAACCTGATGGTTGATTTTTAAATTCCGTGAACCTGGGAGGAATGAGAGACCCGTCACTCATCAGTTCATGCTGAAGGTTCTCTCATCACACTGGGAAAAGGGGTATTTAGGTGATCAGACAAGCCTGCGTTACAGGTTAACCGGACAGCATCGAGCAACGTAACTGGACGACTCCAACAGCACTAATAACAGAATAGAACCGGGTCTGCAGTCACTGGATTTCTCTGAAAGCCCGCTTTTCTACATATTTCACCTTGTGTTTCCTCTTGAACCTGCAAAAAATAAAGAGGAAATATAGAAACATTTTTAATACTGAATCATGTGATGGTGAATTGCATGATAAAACGTTACAGCACCACTTCTAGCTACAAAATAGTTTACTGCTTAGGGCTGGGTATCATAATATGATAAGAAAATACAGATATTGTGATAAGTTCTGTCAATAATTAGCTCTTTTTTTGCTGAAAATCACAAATCAGGATTTTTGTTCCAGTCAGTTTTTTTTAATTTATTCAAAACTGTTACTCAGTCTGTTAGCTATCGTACATATAATGGTATCAGACTGCGTATTTAAGAAATGTCATCGAGAATCATTTTGATATTTCTTGACGTCTCACCTGCCCACATCACTAATGGCCAGCTTTGAAAAACAATGAAAAACAATTAAAAAAAAAAAAAAAGACTCTTACTTGGCCCTCTCTCTGGGTTCGATCAGGTTCCTCTTCTGTAAGCTCTTAAAGCGATCCTTTACTATGCTGCCCTCTGGCTGCAAAATAAAGAAGCACAGGATTATTAGTGGAACAATAATGGGAGCTGAGTGTATGGTGCACACGTCTCTCCGCAGCTACACAGACAGACCTTTAGTGTGCGGAGAGAGCCTGCGAGTTCATCGCTTAACTGTACTTCCAGATCAGGAGCCTGGAACCTGAAGTGAAAAATAAAATAAAAACAGATTTCAAATTCAGGTCACAGGAAGTCACAGCTACAACCAGAATACAGATACTAAATAACTAACTAAGCCATGTTTCCATCCACGTTGCGAATTTAACTTATCCGAGAAAATGGAATATCGCATAAAACATCTGCAAACCCCCCCCCCTCCCCCCTTTCCATCCAACCTGTTCAAGAGAACAAAACAGTCACTTCCGGGGGAACTGGTGCAAAGTATCGATACAAATGGTAACTGTTACAACTGGGGAAGCCACTGCGGCTCTTTTTTCCAATACGATAAGTGACCTGCGCTTCAGACAAAACGCCATCAAAAACCTCATGTTGTCTTGCGATTGGAGACGGATGCCTGATATTGGGGAATCGTAGGAGACAGTTCTGGGAGGTTATTACACCTCAAATCATTTGGCTTTGGCTCAGACATTTCAGAATGACAAAAACAACATTTGAGATGCTGCACAAAGAGATTGGTCCACTTTTCTGAGCCAATTGGGCTATTGTTTATATTATAACTACTATTATTATACAAGTACAAGTCAGTCTGAGTTATAAAATCTGTACAAATAAAGAAACTTTCTAAAATTATTATATTGTATGTGTTACTATACTAATCTAGTCATGTGAATTAAAACAGCATGGGCCCCATTTTTTCCATATTATTTTATCATTCCATACTTATTTCACTGACGTCACTCTGGTTTCTGAACAGCAGGTAGGTGGGGTGGGGGTGGGGGGTTGCAACGGTATTATTCATGTCCTGAATTACCACCTTACCTTTGTGTTTTTACAATGAATCATTACTGTAGTTATCTCTCGGGTGAATACGGTTGTCAGGGCAACCACCGAACCAGGGCTATGAGACGCTATTTCAATACCCATCAGGGTGCCATTATTTTATCTTTCGGCAGCTGGAACAAACATTATGATTGATTTCACTGTTTGGGGCAAAACAGTTTCACTGTACGCTATGGTGTGTTGCTGACACAGAGCGACTACAATCACGCACACCAAACAGTGTAATAAGTCACGCGTCCCTGAAGGAGTACAAAAGGACATGAAACAGATGAATGCCCCTTAAGAGATGTAAGAGGAAGGGGAAGAAAAAACGTTTATACGTTAAGAAAATACGTTTCTACGTTCTTGCTACGGTTACCAGGGAGGTGTCAAGGACTGCTGAAATGTCCAGTCATCGTGTGAATAAGAACAAGTAGCCAATCAGAGTGTAGGACGCTGGATTTGCCGCAGTTCGAGCAGGAAAATACAAGAGTTTCAGATATTTCTCTCATCCCTAATGGCTTGTTTTCACTTGATTTCACAAAAACAAAGCGCAGAGACACTGCAGAGTATATAGATGTTCTAAATGACCAAACAAGTGGACCTCTTCAAGGTTCTGACAGTTACTGAAGGACAACTGAGGAAAAGTGGGATTGAAAGAGCGCCTTTTCAAAACATTTAGCTCTTTCAATATGTCTTAAGCTCATGACAAAAGTAAAACGTCGTAATTATGAATTTACGTGGTGATTTCCGAACTACCTTGATTACATTATCCCACACAGCTTTAAGGTTCATTACAATTAAACGAAACAATATACACTGTTTAACTTGTTCATCTTCACAACTCCAGAGATATGGTGGATTAATCAAACTTTAATATTACATGAACAACGTGGAATTTTTTTTTTTTTTTTTTTTTTTTTTTTAAAATCAACAATTTTTACAAAGATCTTCCAGAACAGATCCCACCATCTTTGCTGTTAAAGTACAAGAGTTGAACGACGGACATTTCTGAGTATTTCATTGTATGTTTTAACAAACTGGAAAGGTGTTTAAAAAGAAACATGAAATATTTTGGATTTTAAGTAAGAAAGCCTGATCTGCATGACCGCGCCAATCCATTAGACCAATCAAAATGGCTGCATTGTCGCAAACATTTTTATTGAAAGTCAGATCAATATTTCCACCAGTCGTCCTGCTGCAACAGTGTGAGCTTTGGTGTTGATTAAAATTCAAAACACTGTGACAGTTATAACTGCTCAAGAGTTGTGTAGTGAAAACAGAATTGGGAAAATGTGGCGGTCGGCACATATCTGTACGCGATATTTACTAAACCAGTGAACGAAACAAATAAATGCTCCACATAGGAGCTGCAATCAGAGCTGGCAAAGATTCAAAACACACATACCCTTGAACAGCAAGCTTGACCCGAACGTCACCTACGGGTGCTGACCCTTTAAGTCGTGTTTGTTTTTGTGGGACGGTTTGAATGCGCAGTGAGAAGTGCTCTGATTAATAGAAAAGTGAGTAACCTTAGCTTGCCCAGGCGGCGAGGCAGTGTTTTCTGTGCCTCCTGTTTTGCTTTACGCTTCATCTGTCTGGCCTTGGTCCTCAGCGCCCTCTGCTTCAGATCTACACCGATGGAGCGCAGCTGGAAAAGCTGCTGTCGGCTGTTGAGCATCTTCCTCTCTGCCTTTCTCCGCAGTTCCTGTTGCATGGACGGAGACAGGAAGCATGGTTCAGGACAGGATGGAAAGCAGGAAGCTCTTTAATCAACCGTCTTTCCCCACCCTCATTACCTTTATCCTCTCTGCTTTCTCCCTCTTCCTCTGTCTCTCTGTTTTTTTCTCCGGCTGTGCTGTAGGCCCGATGGCCGCGTCTTTGGAATCCTCCGCTTCCTTCATTTCCTCGCCCTCATCTTCCTCAATCAGACCTTCGATCTGCTCATTAAAGATGCTCTCCTGTACAAACACACAACATTGTCATCTTGGTCAGAAATGGGGGGGGGGGGGTGTAGTATGGAGAAAATAACTACTGCTAGACCGGAAACAAATGGTTATCTAAATACATCATGTAAAAAAAACAATTGGATGAACTTGAAGCATTCTCTGGAATAAAACGTAATAAAACTACGAGGCATGCTGGTGTATGAAAATCATGAACTTGCCTTCGGAGGTGTTTTAATCTGCTTCTACCACAGCACTTTACTAGAAATTAAATCTTTTTAATTAATGAATGACCGCATAATTTTTAACATTTACGCGGAACCCTAATCATCTACACATTCTTTGTTGTTAAACTGATCAAAACGTTTTTAAATTCAACTTTTATTATTATTACGTTTAGATTATGTGGAGTGTCCAGGTACAGAAGTTCAGGTTTGGAAGTTTACATAGCAACAACATATTGGAGTACACACACAACTCTCTGAGCTGTGCAGAAGATCAACCACACCTTCTGACGAATCAGATTTGAGCATTCTACAGCACTGTGTTATTTAAAAAAAAAAAAAAACCCAAACATACACAGGATGCAGAAAATGCATAGAAATACTGAATCACTTCAGCATTGTATTTATACTAAAGTTTACAACTTGTAACAAAAAAAAGCAGTTCTACAACTGCACCTTTAGTTTTGTAGATTTAGATTCAAATCATGGCGGGAAGAAAAAAAAAAAAAAAAAAAAATACTCGACATGAGTAGCAAAACTAGCTAAGACATTCCCATATTCGCAGCCTCATACGAGTGAGCTATGCACAGCACAGTTTCAACATTATCATCAGTCCACCCCATATACTGCCAGTAACCAAATGCCATCCACGACCCCCGAAACCCGAGCGGATCCTCAACTGACTCCTGTGTACATGCCTTTCAACAACAGGTATTCAGTAGAAGGATATCTGCGCTCAAATGACATAAAATGTGTCCTCAGATGCATGAAGCAAGAAAAAAATAAATCTAAATACAAGGCAGAGTCTGTCCACACACACTGAATGAGACTACACCACTGAGGGTCTTACCAAAATATATACACTACCGGTCAAAAGTTTTGAAACACTCGACCGAAATGTTTCTCATGATCTTAAAAACCTTTTGATCTGAAGGTGTATGATTAAATGTGTGAAATCGGAGGTGTAGACAAAAATATATTTGTGCCAACATATTCATTTCTTTCATTAGAAAACTAACATTTTATTCACAAAAAAAAATACATATTTTTTTTAAAAAAACAGATGAGCAAGTGCCAGTAAGTGTCCAGCGTCGGTGGGAACTCCTTTAACACTGTTTAAAAAGCATCTCAGGTAAATTCCTCAAGAAATCAGTTGAGAAAATGCCAAGAATACATTTCTGGAAATTCTAGACAAAAAGGGGTTTACTTTGAAGATGCTAAAATACTAAATTTTTATTTATTTATTTTGGATTTGTATCACAACATAATTCCCATAGTTCCATTTGTGTTACTCCAGAGTTTTGATAACTATTATTACTCTAAAATAAAAAATTTAAATAATGAATGAGTGTGTCTAAACTTTTGACCGATAGCGTATTTATTGCTTTAAACCTCCATAGCGGGTGTTTTTGAAGAAAAAAAAAAGACCAGTGAGCAGACGTTTCAGCCCATAGCTTTCTTCATACTATAATTAACAATATTATATAGAGATGTATTATATTATATTGCATATATAGAGATATATTATATTGCATATATATATATATATATATATATATATATATATATATATATTATATATATATATATATATATATATATATATATATATATATATATATATATATATATATATATATATATATATATATATATACACACACACACACACACACACACACACACACACACACACAGAGATAAGACCTCAGTGGTCTGGTTCAGTGTGCAGACAGACTCTGGCTTGTATAGCAGGTAATCAAAAAGTGTTTTCCTGGCAAAGATGGATGTTGAACAGTTGTACCTCAGTGGCGATGTCCATCCTATTTATTGCCAGCTTTCTTTCTAGCTTCTCTTCAGCCTTCACCTTTTTCACCTCAACCTCATGGGCCTCCAGCAGCAATGTCTTAAAGAGTAGAATACACACACACACACACACACACACACACACACACACACAATTTAGCACATCATTGTTTATTGCTGAAACTGAAAAATCATTGCATTGCTGAAACATTTTATTCGGACAAACCATGCGTAGGCCATTAAAATGGTAACATCTTAACATGTTCTACTATGTAAAGTACTGAAAACTACAGCCTTTCCAGAACTAATAAATATTTCTGTTTTGCAAATCTTACCCAGATGTTTTAGCATTTTAAAAAGTCTCACCGCTCCAAAAGTGAAAAGTGAGTAAACGGTTTTTATAAAATGCCATCGCCATGGTGACTGCAGCGCAGGAGCATCCTGGACATTTTGACTTTATCCGATTACAGACTAAATTTTAGTACGCATGTGTCTTTCACCATGACATAACCATCAAACAACCTGATCCAATCGGGGGTGAAGAAATCACAATTAGTCAGCAAGGTATTGGACATATCTAGGCAGACTGACTTATTAACGCTCCTTGGACCGAGTTATACTTGCTTATATTTACATGTACGTAAGATGGCTGCTTCACGTATTCTGTGACCATTTGGGGAGTTGCTTGTGTATGTCCACAGATATTAACGTTATGTTTCAGGTGGTGCAATGCTGACAAACAGTGGAGGCAGTGTAGCAGCATGGGATACTACAAACTAATGCAGTCACAAACTGAATCCTTGTGCACAGTTATTTAATACTAGTTTTTATTGTTATTATTACGGATAGTGTTTGAATTGAAAAAACTTCTCATCTAGCCTTCAAACCCATTGAAAGGTCTGTTCTGTGTACTGCATGCTTCTAGATTAGTAAATATTTGCGAGTGTTAAGTCAGAGTTTTCAGTATGATATGCAGATCATGACAACAATCACAATGACAGTGGAATGTGTTAAGAAACAGAGCTTGGGAGACTGTTTAACAACCCCGTGCGTGAAATCGCTACAGATTTTACAGTTTGACAGACAGGAACGTTTAGTCTCAGGTGTGCCTTCTAGTGGACGTCACTTTTAATCCTCCAGATATACACCGATCAGCCATAACGTTAAAACCACCTGACTAATGCTGTGTAGATCCTCCTTGTGCCATTACATCCTGCAGATGCTTGATCAGATTGAGATCTGTGGAATTTGGAGTCCGAGACAACGCTGTTCCTTGAAGCACTCCTGAACAATTTTTGCAGTCTGCCAGGGCGCACTGTCCTGCTGAAACCGCCATTCTCACCACTACATACCGAAAACACCTCACAAGACCCGAGAAGCTCTGACCCAGTCGACCCATCACAGTTTGGCCCTTATCAAAGTTGCTCAGATCCTCACACTTGCCCAGTTTTTCCTGCTTCCAACATATCAACTTCAAGAACTGAAAGTTCACTTACTGCCTAATATATCCCACCCCATGACAGGTGCCGTTGTTAATAACATTGATATCATTACTTCACCTGTCGGTGGTTTTAATATTATGGCTGATCAGTGAACATAAGATGCACAAGCGAAGTATATGAATGAATGATGCTGCTTTGTGAAAAACTTTCCACTTTTAATCCAAGTACTAATCGGCCTTTACTCAGCATTATTTTTGAAAGAAGGCAACAACAAAAAAATTGGTGTAATAAATTTATGGTTTCTTAAAGTTGAGGTGTCAAAGAATGTTGTTGGCAGAAAAACTATATTGATCAAAACCTGATTTTTATCTTGTGCGTGTGTTATTTTTTAATGTATGGCAGGTCTCCAATGTGAGATCTGACGGCTTTCGCAAATCGCCACGCAAATATAGGACGATGGAGAATGCACACCTTCTACAAAAGTACCAACAAGTATCAGCAAGAGCATTGGTGTACCTGGTGAGAAAGGAAATCAGGATTGTATGAGCCTCCAGGGCCGATGACTTCAACAGCAGGAAGGATGGACGGCTTCTCGTTCAGCTTCTCTGGTCTCTGAAGAGAGAGAGATTATATACAGGATCAATGAAGAATTCATGAATTGCTAATACATACAATACAATAGCCACTAGTGAGTAATACACTGGTATATAGGAGATACTGGTGGAAACGTATCGTCTGGTAAAGACGTTCAAATACTGCTCTACTCTAGATGCGCACTATACGCTCGCACACTGTATCGCCAGGATTCAGGTCACGTTTGTCTCGATTCTTTCTGTTCCCGACAACCATTTGGGCCCGAGACTACGATTGGCCGGGAGAGCACTGGGTTCAGATTTGTTGCTGGGTCGTAGAGATTGGTAGAGAAGGGCCAGTAGTGATTTCTAATCATTGGTGTAATGATTCTTCTCACCTTAACCAGCTTCTTCTTGGTCTGCTCGAGGTAGTAGGGATCTGCTGAGTCAGGGCCTGTAAGACAGGTACATGAGAACTGGAAAGCTGAATGACACAGTAATTGTTTGATATCACACTGCTTAGAAAAAGGTTCACGTCAAGCTCTTGTGGTATTAAAGGAAAATAAAATTGACGACTGGGTGGTGTGACGTGGTGTGATGTAGCCTGACTCAAACTGGAACCACCCTGGAGCTGATTCTTTTCCAATTACAGCAAGTGTTCTCTTCCTCTTATACCACAGCGATGTGCCAATACTTTTTCGGTTTATAGTTAACGTTGTGGAACATCTGCAAAACTTGTGTCATAGTAGCTATAAACAGTCTCCCACCGGTTCCCCTGCTGGTTCTTAATATTACATTATGTTATCAGTATTAGATTTCCTTGTTAAATGACACCCACCCGCCCCCTACCCCCGGACTACTCACTGCCTGCACTCCACAGATCGTAGAAGCTTCTCGCTGGATCCTTGCTGCTTAGTGGTTTCTCTTTAACTTGCGGTTGCACTGTCTTGCGTAGCTGCAGGAGCTTCTGACGGCGTGTCAGCATACCCATGGCAGCCATTTTCTCGGCCCTCTCGGCCACGCGACGCAGCTTCTTGGCATTGGGACGCTGGTACGCCAAGATACTGCACAGGAAAGAAGGAGGAATGTAAAAGATGTAACACGTACGATAGTTCCAGTCATCCATGTGTCTCAGGTAGTTGAATTCAAGTCTGATGGCTCAAAACACTGACAATTTACTTCCTCTGCTGTTCTGTGCAAAAGCTTTTTTGGTAATTCAGCAAGAGGCCCCAATTTTTGGCAGTCGCAGAGCAGATGTGTTATGATTTAAAGCGCCCCTATTTGCTATATTAAAAGTGCCCAATTTTGTTTTTAGAGGTCTCATACAACAGGTTTACATGCATCCAAAGTCAAAAAAAACACTAACGTTCTCATAATTTACATTGCAGCATCACCTCTTTTTGCCAGTGTTGCAAACAGCTCGCTCAAGGATTCATACAACTAACCATACAAATGTAGTTATATTACATTAGCTACAATTTTTTTTCACCTAGTCAACTAGGTTCCTAGGAAACCATAACATGGGACTGGGCAGCAAACTAGAGCTTTTACTTATCAAGTGAGCTAGCTAAAGAATATCATTTAACCACCCGTGAACATGCATAAAATGACCAGGAGGAAAGATGGTGTCAGGATGTGTACATGTGAAAATTAACCAAAGCGGTGACTAGTGCGACTTGCACCCACCTTCACTTTCTCTCACTCGGACTGCTCGACAGAGTTTCGATCTGATTTGCATATCAGGTTTCAATTCCGCCAACTGGACACATTATTCCTTATTACTGTAAATCCTTGTGGATGAGATCCGATCTCAATACAAGACACACGAAATGACCCGGTGGATATAAAGTCTTACATAGTTATAATTACGTGATTCGTTCTATCCGGTGTGAAAATGATCTGAATCAAACTGTTTTCAAATCACGACACATGAAGAAACAAAACACATCAGGTGGTCGAGTGAACGCAACAAAAACCAAGCAGCCCTCAGATCCTAGAGGAGCGTTCACACAACAGCTCTCCAGGTCCCAATGAGTATCTTCACATTCCCAAAGAAATACTGGGAGCGCAAGGATGGGATCATCACAGGGCTTGATGCATTTTTACAAATGAGGAATAAAAGTGTGTAGGAATTAATTTCTCATTATATATATATATATATATATATATATATAAAAAATAATAAATAAGTAAAACACACACACACACCACATTAACAGATCCAGGATGACCGGCTCACAAGTGGAAGACGTGATCTACAGGGTGTCCCAAAAGTCTCCATGCATACATGAGGAAATTAATGCTTTTTAGTAAAATATGTTCCAATATTGTTCACACTTTTTTATACATTTCCAACAAAAACATCCTTTAATGCCTTTGATAAGAGAAGAATGTATAGAAATAATTCTCATGGCTGGATCAGGAAGCTGTGGCAAGGTTGTGATGGACTAACAGGAAACATGGCGAACACAGCACACACGCACAGTTGCCAAACTTAAATTCAAAACTGGAATTTGTTCCAGTGACCGGAATGACTGGAAGTGTTACGGACCAACCGAGAAGTGGACGTCCACCAACATCCATTGATGAAGACACAAAATAGGTGCTGGCAAACACAGTCCCTTATGTATGGAGACTTTTGGGACACCCTGTATCTATCTATATGAATGAGAGATGAGTCTTGCAATGATTATACATTTTCCAGCTAGGACAACGACGCAATCTATTACGTGCCCCTTTGTTGTTATCTGTGATGCGGCCATTTACGCCCCAGACCGCAGCTGAATGAGTCACCACAAAGCTCCTTTGAGACTCGTTTGACCCTGTTCGCACCTGTACTTAGAGCTGACCACTCGTGAGCCGATCAACACGGACACATTCCGGGTGACTTAAAACAACGACGAGTTATTCAGCGTCCACTTACTCTTTAGGTGCAGGAACATGGGAATCTGGCTGCAGGATCAGATCTATCCGGAGTGGCTTCGAGCGTTTATCCTTCTTCGAGGCTTCTAGAAAGAGAAATTAAACCACTAAAATGTCGGACATGCCAAAATCACTAGTTATTACAATTTAATGCGAGAACTCAGCACAGGGAAACCAAAACATGGCTAACTTTACAAGTCATTTCATTACACATGCTCCATCAGAAACCAATACTACACCTCATAAAAATGTGTGAAAAATTATTCCATATGTTTTAGGACTTGATATTAGGATCTAAAAGAGCAAATGTTCAGACAAGGACACTAGACGCGTATGGGTGTTCAGGACAGAGCATTAGAAAGATGTCCCAAAGACGAGTCTGAATACCGCACTAACTGAGTGGGATTTCCTCACACTACAAATGTCACGCTTTGATCAAGACGTCAGATAGCTCTGTGCCATAGTGAAAATGTACTGGTTAAGAAATGTGCATTCAACATAACGTTACTATTAAATCAGGAAAGCGCTTACACATTCTTAAACACTGACAGGACATGTTTTGTTTTTTTAAACGACTGTGTGAGTGACTTTTACCTCAGGTGACGAGACAAAGTGATCACTCATGTCTCACTGCACTTTCAGTCGAAGGAAATCTTTAAATACAATTTTCTCCCTTTTCACTTTCGGGGTAACAAACATATATTGGAAAATAGGCCAACAAGTGGGAGTGTGAATGAACAGTGTTGGACGTTTACCTGGCTTTGGGACACTTTTCTTCGCTCCTGTGTCCACAAAGAAGAGACTTTCATCTGGTTTGTCTGCTATCAGACCTCTACAGATGGATAGGAAGAGGAAAAAGAGTCAGAACGATTGTGTGGACTGAAGAGCAGAAGAGGAAAAGTAAACACGAGGGAAGCTTGTATGGAGCTGAAGTAACATTCAGTACAATTTCATACCACATGAAAACAAATTCAATTCAGCTAAGGAAGCTAATTTAATACTTATAAGCCTAAAGGTTACACGCACGAACTGATAAAAAAAAATCACCACAGCCATGGATATCAGACAAGGCTTGCTCTATCTATCTATCTATCTATCTACCTATCTATTTATTTATTTATTTATTACTACATGACACGGGTTAGCTTGATGCTATCAGGACTTACAGTATATTATTAGCTACAAGGTGAGCATGTGCAATTCTTACACCATATACTCAATTAATAATTGTTTATTTATGAAATACAATGTTTACAGTGAAACTGTAAACGTTATACAGAATTAACAGTGATTAAAAACCCTTCGAGAAACTTCCTAAACAAAAGTAACGCCATCGCGTTTCAACCACGTGACCAGAAATCTTTCTCGCACGTGGGCGAAGCATGGATAACTTAAATCAGCGTCGGACTTTACACAAATCCTTCATCTAATTCAATTCAAGACTGTGCGATCTAAAACGCTTCGGATTTCAGATTAAACTACTGAAGAAGTGACACGTTCAAGTTCGTGGGCTGTGCGTGAAACACTCGCAGCTCACCCTGTCGCTCTTTGTTGGAGTCTCACGTCCTCCAAAAACTCCTCGACATCCTGAATGTCGCTGTGCTTGTTCCAGTTCTTTTTCTTATTTTTGTTGACACGCTTTCGACGCCCGAGGTTTGCAATTCCATCATCATCAAGACCTGATTTTATAGGTAAAAAGCCCGGCTGCGATGCCGCCACGCGTTTGTGTTTCCTCGCAGCGGCCATGTTACCGAATTGGAAGGGGGGTGGAGTTTGTCGAGGGGGTTGGGCGATACTTCCTGCTTTATTACCAACAGTGTAGAAAAAAATAACAATAAGACGTTTTGGTTGACTTATTTGTAAACAATTGAATCTGTCTACAGAAAAAAACAACATGTAAGTTTATATCATGCTGCATACTTTGTGAGTTAGCTACAAGGAAACGCTGGGAAAATGAAATAAGCTTATAAGAGCTCCTGTACAGTAGGTGGCGCTGATTCACTCACTATTCACATTCAGCATCAAAGGCTGAATACCAAATGCACCAACGAGTCCCTATGTAGGTGCCATAAATAGGCTCTATAATAACGAATTGTGCGCCCTGTCCAGTTTTTCCTTCTTGATTTAGGATTCAATCCCAGATGAAGACGAGAAGAAGGCGGGTTTGTCTTCACACGTGTGCGTGAAAGTTGTGTTGGAGTTTGCAGAAAGAAACCAGAAAGTAAACAAAGTGTGTAAGCAACAAATGATAATCGATTCTGCATCTGTTACTGGTGTGATTAGTCTGAAGACATATTTTGTTAATTAAACTGTGGGTTTGTTTTCAACCTTGCTGACGCTTTAGCTTGGAGCATCTCAGTGAAGATCAGTAGCTAATCACGTCTGCATCAAATCATTGCTAGCTAGCAGGCTTAACTTCCTGTGCAGTTTCTAGATTGATCAGCTCGCACCTGTTTATCAGTATGCTTGGTGTGTATAGCTGTGTGGGAATAAATTATTCACAGCACTGTTAGTTCTCTTTCTTCTTCATTCGTTCGTTCATTCTCCCTGGCAGGTTTAAAGCCAATGGCAGGAAAATGAGTCTGGTACTGAATGAGCTGCTGCTGTGCTGCCGTGGACTGGACCATGACAAGGCCACCGAGAGGAAGGTACCGAGATTTCTCTTCTCTCTTCACCTCTCAAACGACTGTTACATCAACTAGCTGATTCACTCACTTGTTATTGAGAAAAAAAATAAGTAAATAAAATCAGTTCCTGTTGGAATTCGAGAGCCAGGATAAAGAGACATTTATATACATTTTCATTTTTGCACCCACAAGACTTTTGCTGTTAACAAAAGTAATTAAACTTTTTTTTATATAGACTTTTCATGCTGTAGACACAATACAAGAGTTGAATATTTAAACAAATTACAAAAAAATGTTTTGTAGATTGTCTTATTTTAATTGTACATTTAATAAATTCTGGTAATCCTGTACCCTTACAGTCTGCGTCCAATCAAAAGCTCTGTATAGCACGTTTGTCCTGCCCCTGTAAACAAACTGTCCCCGCCCCTGTAAACAAACTGTCCCCGCTCCTGTAAACAAACTGTCCCCGCTCCTGTAAACAAACTGTCCCCGCTCCTGTAAACAAACTGTCCCCGCCCCTGTAAACAAACTGTCCCGGCCCCTGTAAACAAACTGTCCCGGCCCCTGTAAACAAACTCCCCGCCCCTGTAAACAAACTGTCCCCACCCCTGTAAACAAACTGTCCCACTCCTGTAAACAAACTGTCCCTGCCCATGTAAACAAACAGGGTGGGGACAAATCGCTCTGCAGAAGCAGCTAGTTAGCATTAAACATGGGTTGGTTGTGAAGCTTTCTACATGTTATTCTCCTTTCAAACTATCTACATGTTATTCTCCTTTCAATCTATCGACACCGTATTCTCCTTCCAAACTATCTACATTATTCTCCTTTCAAACTATCTACATTATTCTCCTTCCAAACTATCTACACGTTATTCTCCTTCTAAACTATCTAGCCTTGTCTCGCTGGGTTAGATTTGCTTGCTAGTTTGCCTTCATTTGCTGAATTAGTTCTCAAGCTCATGGTAGCTCTCACTTGCTAGTTTGAGAGAACACTACTAACTCAGTGAGGGAAAGCTAATGTAGAACAGGAAGAGGTTTAAAGAAAAACAGTGTGGGCAGATTGGCAGTGAGAAATCTTACACAGCTGAAAACAAGCTCTGTTTAAACATTTGGCTTCTTATTTAGCCGGTTTGCTAAGCAATCATTGAGCGTGCTTATATTTGAGGTGCGGCACAGGTATCAGTCAAGCTCTTTGATATGCTCCCTGACATCCTGTTTCACATGGCAGCTAACATACAGAATCAAATCACGGGTTTCACGGGCACTTAGTAGAAAACTTTAGATTTTTGTAGAACCAAGCACACCAACACCTGGCAATTGTCGTAAGAAAAATACACAACATTGTTTGAAGGACTGAGGCTGGGGCTGCTTTCTTTCTAGCCCAGACTGTAGATCAGGGTACTGTGCTTAAAAAATAACAACAAAACAGTAAAGTGCTAGTCCTGGTGTTAGCAGAAAGTTAAGTCTTACAAAAGGACAGTTTTGTAGAACACAGGCCCACATTTGGAAATGTTTTATTATTTAAACACAAACTACTTGTTAATATAATATATATTTTGGGTCGTGCATGCATCTGAGAGTTTACAAACTTGAGTATCATAAAAATAAAAAAAATTCTGGAAACTATTACTCTCAACAAATTTGCTGAGAAAAGAAACCATAACAATGATTAACATAAAGTGTGAGCCATAAGCAACTTTTTGTCCAACCATTTCAGCACAATGAACATAATTATCACATGCTGGATTGTTGTTTACTCCATTTCTCTGACGCAACAAGATAAGTGAGCCAAATTTTGTGAAGGGCTTTATTAGTATGCTATATTTAGTTTCATTTTTAGCTCCCCAAGAGCATCCTTGTACATCCTATTTACACTATATGGCAAAAGGATATGGACATCTGACCATATGTGCTTGATGAACATTCGATTCCAGATTTAGTTTGGAATCTAAATGCTGTTATAATAACCTCCACTCTTCTGGGAAGGCTTACCACTAGGTTTTGGAGCGTGGCTGTGGGGATTTGTGCTTATTTAGCCTCAAGAGCGTTCGTGAAGTCAGGCACTGATGTCAAACAAGGGGACCTGGTTCCAGTTTGTCCCAAAGGTGTTCAGTGGGGTTGAGGTCAGGGCTCTGTGCAGGCCACTCAAGTTCTTCCACTACAACCTTGGCAAGTGGTTAGTGGGGAAAGTAAAATAATAAAGTGCTTTTTAAGTTGTTTCAAGCCTGCCTCCAGCCAAATAGGTGACGTGACATTTTTCTTTACCACCAACTCCATCTTTGCTCGCAAAATGATGCACAACAATTTTCATCCCTTGATAATATAAGTAAGTAAACAATTCAATAAGTAGATAAAAGAGTAAGTAAACTAGTCAATAAATCGGTAGATAAATGAGTAAATAAATTAGCAAATGATAACAACTATTGCCCCGTCCCGCCCCCGTGCGCGATAATATCGTGTAATGGTGATCTCACAGGCTGACGATCTGACTAAGGAGAAGATCGCCCAACATTACTTTCCAGGGTGTCCCCCCCAGCCCCCCCCCTTTGCCCTGACTTCTCTGGGATAGGCTCCCCCGTGACCCTGTGTAGGATAAGCGATATGGAAAATGGATGGAAATACTGTTTCATTTTTTCATATTTTATCTAATTTTTTACATCACAGTTACCTAGAGAAACAACTGCACTACCTCCGATACTTAGCAGGACAATAGGACATTGGATATGCTTGCCATTTGTTCTTCATACTAATGAATTACTTTATTCTCCCACGCAGAAGGAGGTGGATCGTCTCCGGAGGCTTCTTCGGGATCCTGAAACGGTGCGGGAACTCGACATTGTGTCCACCAGGAAAGCCTCGGAAAGCAGCACTCAGCTCATCACATGGGATGCTTTGTTCGGGTGTGCGATGCTGATCATGTCCCTAAGCAGTCGTCATCTGGGTGTGCTCAGTGCTTAAATCATGTGTACTGATGTGATGTATTGTAAATAATCTCGCTCCAGGTTCTTGAAGAAGTACCTGAAGAAAGAGAACGAGCTCCTGAAGTCGAACAAATCGAAAGTCTCAGCTGCCACTCAAACCAACCGGCAAAAGAAGATGCAGGAGATCAGCAGCCTGATAAAATTCTTTGTCCAGTGTGCCAACAAACGTAAGCCTTCAGCCGTGCTTGCTCACATTTTGAAAATGTTAACGTATTGAGATGTTTGTACTTGATATATCGTGTTATCATGTCAATTTATATCATTCGAATGTCTACATTTGCTAGATTTTTAAAGTGGGTGGAGCACTATAAAAGTGGGCGGAGCTGTAGAATTGCTACACTTTCAACCATCCCAATCCTCTCTGCTTTCATCGTTGGATTTAGCTGTGGTTGAATGGATTAGCAGGTTAGGTGTCTCAGACAGAGAGCTGTCAATCAGACTTGCTCATTAGAATATTAGGCCACGCCCAGACAGTTCTCAGCTCAGTGTGATAAGAGCTCCTTTGGTGTTCGAGCTGGGATTCATCATATTGCTGTCTTGCATTTATAATTCAAAATTTGCTAGATGATTATTGTAAGGCTCATGTTTGCTGTCATGCAAATATTTAAAAAATATTTTAGCATGAATTATTTTCAGTAGTGTGTATGTGTTCAGCCCATTAGACCTGTCTTCATGCTTATACTTAAAGATGCAACAGTGTATTTTAAGTAAGTAAAAAAAAAAAAAATATATATATATATATATATATATGTATATTCCTTACAAATAACTTGGAAGATATATAGAACCTGATTTAAAATAAATAAATAAATAAATAAATAAAAATCAGTCGCAGGGAAAAAAACCTGCTTGGAAAACTTGCTTGTGTGTGTTTGGATGTGCTTCCTGTCAGTCATTTTCTAGACACTGTACTCTATGGGCCACTGTAGATCCCAGGGGCAGAGCCTCGTGAACATGGGTGGGACTCATTCTAAAGTTGAAGCCACCTAACTGTTAGAGAATTAATCTTGGAGGAAAAATACCTAAGACTAAACTTAATGCACATTTTAAGTAAATAAATGACTTTGTGTATGTATTGTGCCTATTTTGTGGACATCAGCGCTAACATCCACTTTGTCCTCCTCCAGGAGGGCCGAAGTTAAAGTGTGCGTATCTGCTGGCTCATGTGGTGGAGGTTCTGCAGAGCTCCTTTAGTTGTGCTGTATATGGAGAGGACTACAGCAGCATCCTACTCAAGAACATCCTCTCTGTCCGCAAGTACTGGTGTGAGATTACTCAGCAGCAGTGGCACTGTGAGTTTAAGTCTTTATACCTGGATTCATACACTGTATTGTACTTAAAAATGAAATAAAATAAATATAAATACATGTTAACTATTAATAAATATTGAAGTAAAAATAAATATAAACTTTTTTTTAAACAAATAAATAAAAAACATGCATCCAAAAATAACCAAAAAGTAACACTCCAAATAACATAAGAATAGAGACATAAATGAATCGAAAAATACTTTAATTAACACAACAAAATTGGTTAGTGATAGTTTTTATTTCGACTCTAGAGGCCGCTCTAGTACTGTATAATGACAGCAGACCCTTCTCAGATGCTCCCGCAACTGGGAAAAACAATCGTTGTGGATTTACGTTTACATTTATTTATTTATTTAGTGAACGCTTTTATCCAAACCAACTTAGAAATGAGGAAATACAAGCAAAGCGATCTGTCAAGCGGAGAACATACAAGTAGTGCTACCATCCGAGATTTATAATTGAGTTCTAGAGAAGCAAAGTGTGCAGAGTCAAGGTGTAAGAGCCAGAGTGAATTTGTACTTTTTTAAATAATGTAGGGTTGGCATTTTAGGGGTTAGTTATGTGCTCACGGAAGAGGTGGGTCTTTAGCTGTTTTTTGAAAATAGTGACAGATTCTGTGGTCCAGATTGAGGTTGGAAGTTCATTCCACCACTGTGGGACAGATAGTGTGAAGGTTCTGGAAAGGGACCTTGAGCCACGCTGAGTAGGAACTACTAAGCGTCGGTCGTTAATTGATCGCAGATTGCGTGAGGAAAATGTAAGCCTCAAGGAGAGTGTTGAGGTAGGGGGGGTGCTGTTCCAGACAAGGTCTTGTACGTGAGCATCAAGGCCTTGAATTTGATGCGGGCGGCTACAGGAAGCCAGTGGAGAGAGATGAAGATGGGTGTGACATTTTGGGCTGGTTGAAGACGAGATGTGCTGCTGCATTCTGAATCATTTGAAGGGGTTTGATTGAGCTAGCTGGGAGGCCCGAGAGTAGTGCATTGCAGTAGTCCAGTTTTGAGATGAAAAGAGCCTGGACTAGTAGTCGTGTAGCTGTGTAAGATTTATGCTGATAACGCTAGTTCCAGTCAACCTGTAGCGCTAACCTTAGCAAGTGAGAGCTAATCTTACTTTGAGAGTGGAATCTCAAAACAATTGAGAGATACTTGATGATAATTTTATGAAATGTGTGCAATAATAATCAACACTGAAAAGGTGAAAGAGAAACGAAAAATCTGGAAAAACCTTCAACATTTTACAATTTTAAAGATGCAAATAGTAGAACACTTGATCAAATCCAGAGATGTAAATGGAAAAAAAAACAATTCCTAAAAAAAATCACAATATCAACGATATCTCAAAAAATATATCGCGATATAATTTCACAATATTGATATCATATCATCATGTCACCCAGCCTTACTGTGAATATCCTGAACATACCAAGTTGTTGTTCCAGTACTTGCTTGAAAAAAAAAATGTGAAAGTTTTTTTTTTCTGTGTTGAAATTGAAATATTGGTAATGAAATGAAATATTTTCCTTATATTCACTGACTAACAAAACTCGTTTTGTCATTAGCACTTTGTGTTCTGTATTTGGTTTTTCTCACTTCACCCTTCACTTGCGACTTGATTGTCAGTAAAAACTGATTGCCATCAGTCTGCGTTTTTTTTTTAGAAAAGCTTTTTTTTTTTTAAAAGCAGCCACATTCCACTCTTGTCGTAGCAAATTCCCAGTACTGGCTGTAACGTAAAAGGTTTATATTAATGCGCTCATTCTAATTTGTTATGGTTCCTGTAGTAACAGTTCACACACAGGGACTCGTAGGATAGACACTCAAAAATAAATCTAAATGAAGGGAAATAATAATAAATAAATAAATAAACACCATGTTGTTGTGTAACAAAATGTGGTGGTATGTGGATATATAGATGTGGTGAGGCTTTCTGTTAGGAGGTGTTTATGTAACATTTATGGAAGGACTCTCCAGTGTCAGCACTTTATAAGTCAGTACATTTCCAGAAGCAGGAAAGTCTTTGGGACGCTTGCCTGGAAGCTGGAGTCTGACCACCAGATAAACCACTTTCAGTGTGCTTTTAGAAGAGGAAGGAGTACAACAGCCCACCTTATCAGATTGGAGTCGTATGTCCGTGATGGTTTTATAAAAAAAGAAAAGAACATGTGGTAGTAGTTTACTTTGACTTGGGAAAAGTAAATGACACAACCTGGAAATATGGGATTCTAAGAGACTTACATACTGTAAAATACGGTTCAGGGCTAATCAGCCTATTTTTATCTCCAGATTTCTGGCTAACAGAAGTTTTCGAGTTCATATAGGAGCTTCTGTGTCAAATTCCCACACACAAGAACAAGGAGTACCTCAAAGCAGTATCCTCTCTGTTACTCTGTTTATGATTAAAATAAATAGTATTGTAAATGTTATCGGGCAAAATGCATTGTGTAGTTTAAACATATAAAGTCACTAAGGAACCAGTGCTTAAGAGCACTGAACATTATTAAAGTACTCGCAAAAGCAAAATGGGGAGTAGACTACAACTGTCCTCCTCCGATTGTATGTGAGTATAGTTTATGGCTCTGCAAGAAAATCGTACCTGCAAATGCTACAACCCCAATTCCGAAAAAGTTGGGAAAGTATGGGAAATGGTAATATAAACAAAGAGGAGTGATTTGTAAATGTACTTTGACTTGTATTTAAACGCAAAAAAATGTATAAAGACAAGGTATATGATGTTTTACCTAATCAACTGCATAGTTTTTTGAAGATAAGCATTTATTTTGAATTTGATGCATGCAACACGTTCCAAAAAAGTTGGCACGGGGCAATTTAGGACTAATAGCGATGGGACAAGTTGAAATAAGAAGGTGATGTGAAACAGGTGAGGCAGTCGTCTAATCATAGTATATAAGGAGCCTCCAAAAAAGTCCTAGTCCTTCAAGAGCAAGGATTGGTTGAGGCTCGCCAATCTGGCAACAGATGCATCAGTGAATAATCCAACAGTTAGGGAACAACATTCCCCAAAGACAAATCGGTAGGATTCTGTGCATTTCACCTTCTACAGTGCATAATATAATTAAAAGATTCAAGGATTCCGGTCAAATCTCGGTGCGTAAAGGACATGGCCGAAAACCACTTCTGAATGCTTGTGATCTCCGATCCCTCAGACGTCGCTGTCTAAAAACCGTCATGAGTCTGTAATGGAGATCCTGACATGGGCTCTGGAATACTTTGGTAAACCTTTGTCAATCGACACCATTTGCCGCTGCATCCACAGATACAGGTTAAGGCTTTACTATGCAAAGCAGAAGCCATACATCAACACTGTCCAGAAGCGCCGCCGACTTCTCTGGGCTCGGTCTCATCTGAGATGGACAGTAGCACAGTGGAATCGTGTTTTGTGATCCGACGAGTCGACATTTCAAATAGTTTTTGGACAAAACGGCCGTCGTGTTCTCCAGGCCAAAGAGGAAAAGAACCAAGCTGTTATCAGCGTCAGGTCCAAAAGCCAGCATCTGTCATGGTATGTGGGTGTGTCAGTGCCCATGGCATGGGTAACTTGCACATCTGTGAGGGCAGCATTAATGCAGAAAGATATGTACACATTTTGGAGCAACATACACTTCCATCCAGAGCAGGACAACGCCTAACCACATTCTGACCGGATTACAAGCGCATGTTTGCATAAACAGAGAGTGCGGGTGCTAGCATGGCCTGCCTGCAGTCCTGACCTGTCTCTGATTGAGAATGTATGGAGCATTACAGTTGCGCAGCTGAAGAAATGCATTTTGGATGAATGGGGGAAAATTCCGCTTGCTAAACTTAACCAATTGGTGTCTTCAGCGCCTAAACGCTTAAAAAGTGTTATTAAAAGAAAAGGTGATGTTAAACAGTCAACTGTCCCAACTTTTTTGGAGTGTGTTGCAGTCGTCAGATTTGAAATGCGTGTAAATTTTCAAAACAAATTAAATAAAAAAAGTAAAACATCAGATAATGTGTTAATAATGTGTTTTCAATATTCTACAGGGTAAATTGAATTTTCAGATGACCACCTTTGATTTTTTGCATTTTCCATACTGTCCCAACTTTTTCGGAATTGGGGTCCTAGATACTCTACATCATCAAGGCTTGAGACGTTCCGACCTCAAACCCTTTATCAACCAGTATATGTTCGACAAATGGCAAGCGGAATGAGAAAAATGCTGAAATAATAACTGATTTGAAATAAACCTATTAAGAAAATATGCACCTACCCTTTTAAAACTCGACATGATCGAGTGGCGTACACAAGGTGCCGTGTTGCCACACCAGACTGACCCATGGGTATTTACTGAAAGGCGAAGAACCACCAAAATGCTAATACAGTAACACTCACTTGCCCTGGCCAAGCTGGTATGGCAATAAACCCCAATACAATCAAACAAACAAGTCTTTATGACTGAGGGGCTTGTGCTGTCCGGTCTCCCAGTAACATGATGGATGTGTTTTTATTTTGTCTTGTTAATTTAAAGAGGGAGAACACAGGATAGACTGGTGAGGGAATGACTGTTTATAGCTGTTACAACGTAAGCGCTAACAGGAACTATCTTGTATCGTGGACGTGCCATAATATTAAACGTATCTATACACAGTTAAAAAGCATGACGTCTCATTCATTACATTTAAAATGGTAACTGTTGGCGAATAAAACACTTAGGGTCTTGCTGTTGTACGAAAATGATCAACTTCAGGATGGATTACTCCGCTTTTTGTTCGACTGTATTACACCATCACTTCCTTACATATACACCCTCGTTGAATAAATTGGACTGGCTTTTTTTTGGCACCGTACTCAAGTATACTCGAGCATACTGGATGTGAAATGAAACAAGGGGATCCACAATATCAGGTTTATATTTATACATTTCTACTTTTAGGGCGCAGAGTTCAGTTTCAGAGTTCCTTTTGAAGGCATCTGGGTGGACCTAAAGGGGGACGTTTGACTCTTTTTAATAGTAGCGTTCCTGAGCCGTGCGTACCATTTACTATCAAAGTCATTTGGGGAAAACCAGCAGAAAAACCAGACCAACCACGCCATTATGTTGGTATCCATTGAGGGAGGACTGAGGTGATCTGCCAGGTTGCTTACTCCTGCTGTTCCTGGTTCTTAATAAATGCTTGAATCTACATGCAAAATGAAAATGTTTGCTTTGTGAAAGTCATTAGGAAGCAGGGTTTATTTTTGCGCTTGTTGTTGAGTAACTGCAAATTAAATTAATTCATTAATTAAAAAAACAAAAAACCCTTGACAAGAAATCTGTTCTTTCTGGGCACTCCGCCTTCTGATTTTTCTATCCCTGCATAGCTATAAAACCAAACCGGGACTCACATTTCACCCACTACTGGTGCAAATATCCTTAAAGTATTAAAGCGCTGTACTAAGTGAAGTGCTAAGTGTTTGCCTTGCGTAAATGAATGAAATAAGGAAACGTCTGTTGTGTTGGCCTTTGATGCCTAACGTTGTGTGTCTGTTTTTTGTTGTTGGTTGTCTAGGTCTGCTGGATGTGTTTACTTCGTCCAAATCTATAAACCGGGTTTTAGTGAGCAGGATCATTCACACCGTGGTTCAGGGATGCTGCCTTCAGACTAACGGCTTGTCACACATACTCTTCAGCTCTTTCTCAAAAGCACTCAGTAACATCAGGTACTAAAAAATAGCACGTGTGTCATATACGTAATGTAATCTGATTTATTTTTGGATTACTTCAAGGTCAATATAATATATGGTCAGCCAAGTCTAGCAATATTGGCGTCCTTCATAGCATTGACCACACACACAGTCGTTGTTTGAGTTTATGAGGACCGTGTACAGTGGGGTCCAAAAGTCTGACATCGTGTTGAAAATCTGGAACAAAAAACTTTTGAAACAAAAAAATGTGCAACATCTTGAATACTGAATAAAAGTTTTTTAGGTCAGTATTTAAATGTAAGCAAATCAGTGATATTGACCATTTTAACTTCTTTGTGCAAAAGGTCAGATTTTCTGAGAGTCTCATCCCTTCATGTTCAGATGACACATGATGGATTTGATCTAACATGGATCATCAGATTTTACATACCAAAAGAAGTCAGTCAGTTCAAGTGCACACTGCCATTAAGGCAAAAACGGGACATACAAACTACTAAGAAATCCTGAAATTCATGCAAACAATGTCAAACACAAGCAGTTTCACTGGTGGCCTCAGACTTTTGGACCGCACAGTATGTTTGATGCAGCGTAAAGCCCCCAAATCAGTGGATTCAAAATTATTGGCACCCCACAGTTAAAATACAGTAAAGCCCTCTCTGGAGAGAATAACAACCCTGAACCTAATTCCTGTAACAAGGTTGGAGACACTTGAGCCCTCCTGCATGCAGGCCGTTTCACAAATTTGTAAAAAAAAAAAAAAAAATTTTAAATATCCCAGTACCTGACCATCTGCCTCAGTAGCATTTTCTCTATGGTGATGCATGGCAAAAGGACTTTATATGTGAGCAATACAGAAACAGGAAATGTTTAAAGGAGGGGAAAAATACATTAAAAGTACTTTAGGGAAGCCATAATTTATATGTAGGCATATGTTTGTGAGATAAAATACTATTAAAAAAGTTATTATAAGAATCATTTTTGTTAGTGTAAAAATTAGAGGAAAATGGTAGTCGCACCCTCGCCCCCAGCTGGTTGATTACTGTGACAAAAAAAAGACATTGTGGACTTTTCTTTCAGAACAGAGAGACACCTGCAGGTGCTGGAGTACCTGATCTCTGCTCTGAACGTGTTTCTGCGCTCTGTGGCGATGAACCGCAGGAGACGAGTGTGCAGACTGGGAGAGGAACTGCTTCCTTCCATCATGCATGTGTGGAGCGAGATGAGGCCCAGCTCCAGTCTGAAAGAGGAAATGGTGGATTTCTTTAACATACAGCTCAGCGTGCATCATCCCAAAGGAGCCAAGACAGTGGAGACAGGTGAGGATTCTGCTCAGTGCAATATTTGCAGAAAAAAGGCGCTTCTTTAATCTCTTAACAATGCTTACAAGGGTTTGAAAAAGTATTAGTTTTCTTCTGACATCTTTCATAGATACAAAATCACATGGCCTAATGACATGCAAGCTGACAAAATAGGCTGAGCATATGTGTGTGTGTGTGTGTGTGTGTACAGTGCCATCTACTAATATTGGCACCCTTAGAAAAGAAAAAGAAAGCTGTGAAAATTTGTCTTTATTGTTGAACCTTTTGATCTTTTGTTCAAAATAATTCACAAAAATACTCTGCTCTCATGGATATCAAAACACAGGTTTATCAAAAAAAATATATATCTTTGTTAAATATAGGTGTGCAACAATTATTGGCACCCTTTTTTACTTTGTGCTGCCTCCCTTTGCCAAGATAACAGCTCTGAGTGTTCTCCTATAATGCCTGATGAGGTTGGAGAATACATGGCAAGGGATCTGAGACCATTCCTCCATACAGAATCTCTCCAGATCCTTCACATTTCGAGGTCCACGCTGGTGGACTCTCCTCTTCAGTTCACTCCACAGGTTTTCTATGGGTGGAAGTCAGGGGACTGGGATGGTCATGGCAGGACCATGATTTTGTAGTCAGTAAACTATTTTTGTGTAGATTTTGATGTATGTTTTGGATCATTGTCCTGCTGGAAGATCTAACCACGGACCATTAAAAAGCTTTCTGGCAGAGGCAGTCAGGTTTTCATTTAATAGCTGTAGATACTTGATGGAGTCCATGATGCCATGTATCCTAATAAAATGTCCAGGTCACCTTTCATCACGACAATGACACAAAGCGTAAATCCAAATCAACAAAGGAATGGCTTAACCAAAAAGAAGATGAATGGCCTAGCCAGACCCCAGACCTGAATCCAACAAAAGATCTGTGGGGTGAGCTGAAGTCGGCTGTGCACAGGTGATGCCCTTACAGTTTGATGGCTCTAGAATGTTTTTGCAAAAAAAAGTGGGAAAATATTGCCAAGACAAGATGTGACATGTTAACAAACTCTTACGCAAGAAGACTGAGTGGTGTAATAAAATCAAAAGACACTTCAATAAAGTCTTAGTTTAGGGGTGTTTTTATTTGTTACTATTTTTCCATAGAATGTTTCTGATTGTTTTTCCACTTAATTGTTTTACTTTGTAATTTCCCATTGAAGGTGGAAAAAGTTATGACATGATTTAAACTTTTTTAAAGATTTTTTTACTTCACTAAAACCTGGCATTTTAAAAGGGGTATATAGACTTTTTATATCTGTTGTATAAACAAAGGTGTGTGTTTTTGGGTTTTTTTTTGTGGTAAAATTCTGTTTTCTGTCTGCCTGCTAGGATTTTCTCGTTGACGTGTTGTCACCTGTATGTCTTTGTCGGTCCAGGTGCCCACGCAGAGGACTGGGAAAAATGGCGGAGTCTCCTCTACGGCATGTATAGTGCTCTCGAAGGGGAGATCAGCCACATCGGCAGTCGCGGAAAGTACGCTACGGGTTCTCGTAATATCGCTGTCAAAGAAAATCTTATTGAACTGACTGCGGACATTTGCCACCAGGTGACAAATTATTTGCCTTTACTTGACCAGTTTCAGTCAATTACACATCAGCAAATGTATGTAAATATCGTGCCTCACTAGTTTAAAGTAATAACGTCTTTGGCTTTTTCATGGAAGATCTCATTCAAGTTGTCGGCTTTGCAGCAGCTATAATTGTTGAATTGTGTCGGCTGCGTGAAATGGGATGTTTTAAGTTTAATATTGAATGGCTGTGTCTGTGTTGGTCGCTTCAGCTGTTTAGTCAGGATTCACGTGTTGTGTTGAGGGACAGCATGCAGAGCAGCAAGCGGCGGCGTATGGAGCATGGCTGGGAAACGCTGAGGGATCACCTACAACCCCATCACAGCGACTTCGACATGATACCTTGGTAATCCTTTACTTGCTTATGTGTCTAGTAGGGTCTGGGGATTTATAAATCCACAGTTTGGTTAAAGGTAAGGATGGGAAGTGTCATTTTTAACGAGATTGTTGGTGGCGCTGTGGAGTGATATGAATCGTTTAATAGCGTTCTCAAATAGTGTCACCCGAATGCTTGATATTGCTTTGGTGTAGACTCCAAGCTCCAAAATTTCTTCTTCTTCTCCTTCTTCTTCTTCTTCTTCTTCCTTATCCTCTGCATCTCTAGGCTACAGGTGACTGCTGCTCTGACTTCTAAGTACCCCTCCATGCTTCCTGCCCACGAGCTGGGCCCTCTGCTGTCTCTGCTGTGCCAGCTGCTGGGCGAGCAGCAACATCGAGGAGAGAGGGGCCTGTATGTACTGCCCTGCCTGAAGCAGGTGGCTCTGTGCCAGTCCAAAATCTCAGGAAAGAGCCAGGCTCTGCCAGGAGAAGTAGGCCGGATTTGGGCCAGAGTGTGGGCGCTGGCAGTGCGAGGCGTCAGTTCTGCTCACACTGAGGCTCTGTGCCTAGAGCTATTACAAACCCTGGTGCAATGCCTCCTTGTGCCCGTCGACAGAGAGTTCTGGAAGCTGTTCTCTGGCGCCGTGTGTAAACCATCTGCGTGAGTGCTTTTGGAAATCGTCCCTGCTGAAAACCTGTCGCTACGTTTCAAAATGTTTTTTTTTTATAAATACCAAGGGTAAATATCAGACGTTTGGTGATTCACTAAAATGAACAACTGTGAACGCATGTCTCTCTATTAGTACAAAATCTTAAACCCAAGACAAGACTATTGACCCGTCTGTATAAAATTCAAAGATAATATGTGTTGTTTTGATATACACTTGCAGGGCACTTCATTAGGAACGCCTGCAATTACCCAGTTAGCCAATCACACAGCAGCAGTGTATATTGTGATATGCCTCTAACACACCGCGTTAACAAATTGACACCTGTTTTGCGGAAATTCAGTAAACGATAGTGGACTGAAACATTAGGATCCCACTTTAATAAATACATGTTTTCTTTGCTTATTGTTGCGTAGTGTTTCGGCCCTCAGCCTTGCCCAGGCCTTGTTGACGTGTTCGGTTCCGAAGAGTGTGTACAGCAGTGAGTGTTCGTCATCTGTGCTGCTGGATGCTGGCTCTCCACTCTCTCTGAAAGAAGCAATCATTGACTGGCTGCTTATGAATGAGCAGAGTGATGAAATGGAGGAGAGCGTCAGACTTCACCCAATCATCTGCAGGTCCTTACGTCTTAAATATCATTTTCCTTTGCTTTATTCGCCTGTCTAGACGGGTGGCAATATTTTATTGGTACTACAATATAAATGTAATAATTAGTTTAGAATAATTTTGATTGCCGGTATCTTGATCGTTGCTATAATTTTTGCATATTTTGTATAACTAGTAAATAAACATAAGTAGTGTATAATTATTATAACAAGAACACATATTCTCTGGACCTTAAATGTGACTACTAATATCCAGAGCGACTTACATTTCTCTCATTTATACAGCTGAGCAAATGAGGGTTAAGGGCCTTGCCCAAGGGCCCAACAGTGGTAGCTTGGCAGTGCTGGGGCTTGAACTCCTGACCTTCTGATCAGTAACCCAGAGCCTTTAACCACTGAGCCACCACTGCCCCTTAATATAAACCTAGAACTACTGTCTGAGCTGAATTGGAATAGAAAACTTATCTATGCCTTCTGACCAATCAGAATGGAGAATTCTGCAACACTGTCGTATGACGGAGATTGTAGCTCTGTGGAGTGATTACGTTGTCCTGGCATTGTTGTATTGTTTTTACAAAATGTACACGTTTGTGTACAAAATGTACACAAAGCTTTATTATTTTAGAGTGTTCTGGGAATTAGTTTTTTTTTTTTTAAGCTTGTGTTTTTTTTACTTTTATTAAAAAAAAATTTCATAATTTTTTTTTTGGGTCTTGTTTGCAGGAATATTCCTCTAAATCTTATCCCGAGAATTCTGGTGGCTTTGACGGTGAAAGACACCATGGCAGGAATGGCATTTCTCATGAGTTCACTTCAGCTAGAGAGGTGAGTGTATCAATTTCAGCATATAATAATGACAATATTACAGAAAGCAGCCGATAAGTGTCCAGCGTCAGTGGGAACTCCTTTAATACTGTTTAAAAAGCTTCTCAGGGAAATTCCTCAAGAAATCGGTTGAGATAATGCCAAGAATACATTTCTGGAAATTTTAGGCAAAAAGTGTGTCTACTACTTTTAACTATTCTTCAAAAATGTGAAGAAGTAAATTATATTTTATCTCATCACCAAACAAAATACAAACATTTTTGCTTTCTTTAAATACAAAATGGAAATCTGAAAGGATTATTTTGTTAGGAAATTGTAGTTCACTTTTCTTTGGCTGAGCAGTTTTATTTTCCGACAAATTAACCAGGAGAAAATATAGTTTAAATATCTAAGTACATCACCTTCAGCAAACACCTTTTCCCCTAGTTTTAGTCACAGTAATTATTGTGGTTTGCATTTGTAGGGCATGTCATTCCTTCAGGCCACAGATGTTTACATCTGCGTACATTTTTAACACTGTTGAGTTTTCTCCATATTCGCCCTATCCAGTGTATCTGGTCCGGATCGGCCTGCGGAAGCTAGAACCCTGCTGAATGAAATTGAGACACTGTACCTGCAGGTCAGTTTTGATGACGCGGCGTCGCGGTCTGCAGCCAAAGAGGACAGAAGCGGAACATTGAGAGAAAAGCCTCAGCTCACCGTCATCGACTCTCTCAGGACTCGAGTGGAACAGAGTCTTCAGGCTGTAGCGGACCATCTCCTCAACTCCTTCTCTCCTGACGTGAGTCACCTGACCATTTCTATTCGTTTAATTCAGATGTGGTGCAATGAACGTTCATGAAGGTAGTGTTCATTTAGCAAGCACTCCTGTACAGAGTGAAATCGAATTCTCTTAAGGTTAACACCAGCCTCCACTAATTCTACCATGTCAGTCACATTCATTTTCTGTCGTGGTTGCCAAATTTGGGATCGAATTTCTGGCTTCACAGCACAGCGTAAATTCAGAACAGAGTAAATGGTACAATGAAATAGCCTGTCATGCTTCTGCTTTCCCCCCGAACTGCTGATTCCACTTAAAGTGGCAGAAAACTATAAATAAGTAAGGAATAATCCAAAGATAGGTGTGCATTACATTATTTTTTGTTTTTGCAAGATGTGGAGGAAAGAAGGTTGCGTCCATGGAATGCATTAAAATCATGTACTGCACCCCTACCCGTGGATTATCTCGCTTATACAATGGTCACTTGGTCATTGGTGTTTGCAGCGCAAAATTTGACTGAAAGGATAAAAATAACGGTTCATTTTCGTTAGTTATTATATATACGGGTTGTTAGATTTAGAATTCTGCCTTCTCTAAATCATACTTCATTACTTTTATTTGAGTGAATTATAATAGAGAGAGAGCGAGATTAAACTGACTGGAATTACTTGTGCATTACACGGATTAAAAGTACACCTTCCAGCCAGTCAGAATCGAGTATTCCATGGTATAACGATAAATATAAAAATTGCATTTGGACCAACATTGTGTTTTGTAACATACTTTGACACCTCAGTTGTAAGAAAACACAAATATATTTCACCCAAAACGACCTTGACATGTTTTTTATTCCATTATAAGTCTTGTGTAAAGATCACATTTGGTGAGGAGCCAACTTAACAAACCTAGTGGTAAACACAGTGGTCAGTCTCCTGCTCATTCACTCTGTAGAGTTTACACAGAATGGTGTGAAAAGCAAAAATCATCCAGTGAGCAGCAGCGACAGCAAGCCTACAGTAACACAAGTAATCACTCTGTGGTGAGCGATGAAGCATCTCGCAATGCACAACACATCCAATCTTGAGGCGGATGGACTGCAAGAGCAGATCATGTCGGGTTCCGCTAATGTCAACCGAGAACAGGAATCTGAGGCGAACAGTGGGAGCAGGCTTACCGAAATAGTTGGATAGTTAAAGATTGGGAAAAACATCACCCTGATTTGAGGAGTCTTGATTTCTGCAGTGATGTACAGATGGTAGGATGAGAGTTTGGTATCAGCACCATGAGTCCATGGACCCAGCCTGCCTAGTGTCAACAGTTCAGGCTGGTGGTGGCGGTATAATGGTGTGGGGAATGTTTTCTTGGTTCACATTGGGCTTCTTAATACCAATCCAGTGAGTAGAGAAGAAAATAGGTAGGGAAAAGGGGTTTGCCAGGTTATTTCACAATTTTACTCATTATATTTCTGATTGAGATTTAATGAACTCTGCATTAATTATGTCGGCACACTAATATTTCGGTACATCTTTTCCTTTCACGAGAAATGCAACTTTCCGTCAGTTATGTATAAGGCTGTTTTTTCTTTCTTTCTTTCTTTCTTTTTTTTTTTTTAAGACTCCTAATACCTCCCCTGCGTGTATGGTGAGCTGCTTGAGACTTCTTATTGGTACCCTGGGTTCCTTTGTATGCATCGGATTCCTTACTGAGGAAAACGCATGCCACACTCCTCTCTTTCAGAAAGCAAAGGTAACACCATGTGTTTAAAAAAAAAAAAAAAAAGGCAATAAATGTTTTTGTTCTGTGCACACAAGCCATGAGATTGTATTCCCAAAATTTCTCACTCAAAGACTACTCCATTGCTTGCAGGCTATAGCGCAGGACTTCAGTGAATACATTTCCTCTGCAAAGACCAGGTTAAGTGAAGATGAAACTCTGTCCACGCTTCAATCTGTGATGCTGCTGTACTCAGAAAGCATCAGCACGAAGAATAAAGTGAGTTCATTATCCCAGTCATTATAAGGACTGTCAAATAAAACAGTTCAGCTGTTCCCCCCTCTTTCATTTTATAAAAAGATCTTTAAATATAAAGGAGTTTAATATTGCAAGGAGTATAACATAGCATTTACATCCGGCAGGACAGTGTTTCTACACTCTCTCGCAGTTTAGTAATGAAGGCTCTCCCCGCTCGACTGCTGAGTGAGCTGGCGGAAATCTGCAAGATAATGGTAAGTCTCATGCACACAGTTCATTGCTCTCGATAGCTCTGCCACTTTTACAAGTGATTCCTTACAGTTACAGAGTGGGTTTCAAGCTGAATATGCTAAGCTGAATAAGTTGGGAAAAGGAAAAACTGAAATGCTGTCATTATTATTTCAAGATATTATCTCGTTATTAACTCATTATGTAAACATATTAGGTTCATTTTATTTTATTTAGATTGTGGAGTGTTATATATGACCATTGAATATTAGCTTATAATTCTTATTCTTTGTGATGTTTCCAAGATCTTAAGTAAATCAGGCTTTGCACCAGTAGAATTCAGTTATACATTAAACAATGGTTACGTGTGTAACCGCGGTTCTATGAATTTCGGATGACCGCCAGAGGCGGTGCTTTTAACACTTGGATGTCCATCACGTGTATGTGCAGGTCGAGTGTTTGTATCAACAAAATCACCTGTGACCTGGGTGACGTGTGCCTTTTGCCCCGTAACTGAAGGCACGTTCACCCCAGAAGTGACCTCTTGGCAATCTTCTTGTGAATAAGATTAACCCTAACCCCAAAACTGGTAAGCCCTTCCCTCGAAGGCGAAACGGAGGATTTGCCTGTGCTTGGGCGTGATTGGAACGTGAAAATATGTGTCTTTCATGTCGATGGTTGTAAACCAATCGTTCTGCCTGATGCCTTGCAGCATGTCCACTGTACGTAGCATGTGGAACTTGAAAACCTTGAGGTGTGTGTTCAGAGGTCTTAAATCCAGTATGGGGTGAAATCTGCCGTCTTTCTTTGCGATAATAAAGTAAGTGGAATAGAATCCACTTCTGTAAAGTGCTGTCTAATTGCTCGATGGCACCCTTCTTCAGGAGAGCCTAGACCTCCTGGCCTAGGGCCAGAGCCTTGTTTGGGTCCTTGGCTAAGGTCATTTTGACTCCCTGGAACCTCGGCGGTCGACATCTGAATTGAATGTTGTAGCCCTGTGACAGGGTTGATACAACCCAGGGGTCTGACTTAAGTGCTTCCCAGCATCTGAGCTGCTGGCTGGTGAAGCACCTGACCGCGGGAGTGATATAGTAATTGTCTACCCCTTCACCCCTTATAATTTCTGGAGGGGTGACGGCCTGAAGTCTGGCCTAGCTGTGCCAAGCAAGGGGGCTGGGTGGGGGTTGGCTGACGAGACCCCTCTGGGTGTTGTGCTCTCGGCTGGGTAATTGGCTGTGGTATGTACTGAGCTGTATTTGTTGCGCTAGTGGGTCTTTGTCTAGTGGGGTGTTCACGACGCAGACTAGCAAACTGTTGTCTGGCCTGTGTAACCTGTAGGCTGCACTCCAGGGCTTGCTGTGCAGCTGGGCTGAACAGTTCCCCAGGAATAACAGGAAGAGAGCGGAGGGCTGTCCTGCAGGGTTCCAAAAGTAGAGACTGGGCCAGCCATATTTGGTGTTGGTCGAGGATTAATGAAGATATTAGCCTCCCCAACTCCCTGGTCATACAGGCAGATGCATGCAAAAAGGTGTCACTCAGGCTCTGGGCAGAAGGGTCAACCTCCAAAGCCTGCAATGTCTGGGGCAGGGCCAGCATAAGGTGTGACATTGAATTCCCAATACGCCCCATACGTGCTGCTGTGTCATAGCTTCTCACAATGAAGTCATCTATCAACCGGCACTGTGGCCAGGGGCAGCGTGCATCGGGCCAAAGTGCTTCATCAGGCGATAGCACAAGGGTGGCAACAGCCAGCTCTATATTGGGCATGCGGTCAAGCCATGGTTGGATGCATCCTGCATATTATCTAGTGCTCTCCAGTCTGTCGGTAGATGAGAGAGATGTCTGGGGTCATCTGGCAGCACCTCTGCAGCTCCTTGATATATCGAGCTGAGGGTGGGACACAGAGAGCTGCGGACTGAGAGGACTTCCTGAAAAAAGCGCCCTGAGGAGTCACCTGGACAGGTGCTGCATCTAACCCCAGACGTGCCAAGGCCATTTTTACCACAGGCCTGACTGATTGAGGCCTGACTGTCTGACTGGTCTCCGATCCTTTCAGTGTACTGTGGCTTGTCCCCTGCGAATTAGGATGAGAACTGTAAACTGCTGCTTGCCGAATTAGAGCATGCCAACTCCTACACGGCGTTGATAGCAGAGTCACTTACCTCTTGCTGGATAGCGCACTATCTGAAGTTACATAGTCACAAAAAAGGCTAACCGCAGTCTTTGGAGGATGAAAGTTTGTAGCTCCAACCCTACTTCGGGTTACAAGACTACCAGCAGTGCCTGCACTCCTGAAACCTGCTTACCAATGCGAGAAGATAACAAGAGGTCACTTCCGGGGTGAATGTGCCTTTAGTACCGAGGCAAAAGGCACATGTCACCCAGGTCACAGGTGACTTTGTTGATACAAACACTCGACCTGCACGTACACGTGATGGACATCCAGGTGCTGAAAGCACCGCCTCTGGCGGTAAGTAAAAATGAAGTTGAACATCTAATGATTATCGGTAATTACCTTAAATGCAGTGAGATATGATCATGCTTTTGACTACCTACCACTTAAATCTTACTTATTTATACACTAAGACAGTAGTGTACGGTCCTTTATGTTATGTGTTGTCATCATTTTTCACTATGAGCACCATCAGACCATTAATTCAACTTAAAGAGTTAGTTACGCTGAAAAAGGTTCACTTATCTGGGAAACAACATACGGAAATGGAATTTAAGCTAATATTCAATAAGTTGGTCTTCCTGATAGACTGTGGGATGTTGAGTATTAAGTTGGAATAATGAGATAATATGCCAAACTAACAAGTTATACAGTCATATGACATGTACAAATATGCAGAAAATACTGCTCCCTCTTTTTAAATAGCCGATAGCGTTTAGCTTACCTCACACCCTGAGCTAAGCCATACTTGACAGTTAGTACAGTTAGTGGATGTTTATAATTTTGGGGGCGGGACACTTCAGATTCTAGAGAGCATTTGATTGGACAGAAAATCTGATAAGAAGCTGAAGTTGCAGAATGACATCAGAATTGATCATCCATATTGGTGGTAGAGACAGACTACATTTTTAATGCACGTACAGTACTGTGCAAAAGTTTTAGGCACCTGATTTTGTTTAAGTACGAACTATGTTATAGGTTTTCTACATTTTCAAATCAGTACAAAAACATTTTAGATTTCCTAACACTAGTTTTCCAGCACAAAATTAAATGTTAAAGAAAAATGTTTGTATGTCAGTAAAGAAAGCAGCATATTAAGTGGTAAGAGACACTTTTCAGACAAAAAAAAAATATATAATGAAGGCTGCTGGATTTTGCTGCAAAAATATGAAGCAGGTGTGACAGTCAAAGTCTCCAGAAGAACCATGGCTGTTTCTGCGAGATGCTCAGTAAAACTTGCAGCTCATTTCCTTTTAAAACTGCACTAATTCTACATGAGACTACAAATTTATTTAAGCGAAGGGTCATCATACCAAATACTGACTTTTCTTCATTTATTACTGTTTACTGCTCTTTATGGTATTTTTTTTTTAAATATAGAAACATTTACTTTCATTATTTTTAAGACATCTTTGCTCTACATCATTTCTTTATATGTGCCCAAGACTTTTGCACAGTACCGTATCTTCTAAATGGGAATTTTTTTCATTGTTTTGGAACGCACTAATTTCTAGATAAACTTAAGGCTAACATTTTCATACTAAAAGCCACAAAACTTCCATTTTGATTCCAGGGGGACTTTAAAACATGCTCAATTAGTTGCTCTGAGAAATAAACTGTCTCTGTTTTTTGTGTCTGCAGTGGACATGATATTTTTTGTGCATGCATGAGCAGCTTAGGAAATACTGTAGTGTTGTGAGTGGAGGGTGGGGAATTGCGTTTTCACTGGCTAACTATAACTAAAGTTCATCCAACATTTAAGTACAATGGATGGAATGAAATGTTTTTGGGATTAATATATATCAGGCAGTTATTTCTGAATATCTTCTTTTTTTGTCTTTGTGTGGAACATCTCCCACTCCACAGTTAGGTAACTCTGCTAAAAGAGACAGCACAGGGGTTGATAATGATCCGGATGACATGGAGGTGAGCAGAGATCAAATGGAGGAGAACCCACAGGAGGAAGTTGATCTGTTTGATGATGGTGACAGCGCACAGCACAGCAACACCGGAACGCAGATGCTTAATACTGACCTGACGGATTTCCAGCATGGTTCAGGTAAAAACAAAATAAATAAAAAAATAATAAAACCTTTTGTGAACCATGAAGTTATCTTGGTGGTATACCAATTATCAGTCCGCACAGTTTTTGTTGTGATTTAAAAAAAAGTGTTTTTTTGTGTGGAAAACTACTTGATTTGGTAAAATTGCAAATCGCACGAAATTGCTCCGCATGGTCTTTCGCAGTGATGTTTGCTGGTAAATGAGACCCTTTAGCTGTACTCATGTTCGACACGTCAATCGAAGAGGGCTTTGGCCGAATGCGCGTTTTGATAACGTCACATGACGTGTCTTGGCCCAAATCTGCGGAAAACCTGCGTTCATTTTGAAAAATAGTAAGCTCCGCCGAATATTGCGGAGTTTGCTTGATTTCGCATTAATTTCTGCGATCGCTAAATCCTGGAGGGATTGAATTATACCAAAGTGTTGTTGAGTTCTTGATTCGGTTGGTCAGAAGGCGTTGATACATTTTCTATGACAGCAGCTCTGACACTAGTTCTGATTGTAATTCAAATCGCAGGTTTGTATTAATGCACTCGTTCTAATCTAATCCTAATAATAAACAGGTAAAAAAAAAAAGTACGCATGTCACATCACTGATATGATGAAGTTTTCTGTAAGGAGACATTTATTTAACATTTATGGAAGGAGTCTCCAGTGTCAGCACTTTGTACCAAAGCTATAACTTTACGCTTTTTTTCCCCACCATGGGAAGGTCTTCAGGACGGGGGACACCGACTTCTCCGGTTTCTCTGTAATAAGCTGTGTTTTATTAACTTCAGGAGAAAGTGAGGGAATGACCGTTATAAAAAATAAATTAATTAATAAATTAAAGCAAGCTCATTTTGTGAAAGTTCCACAATATTAAACGATAAATGTATAAAGTAATTCATCAAGTAAACAGATTAAAAAGTGTGATGTGTTGCTGTTTATTGAATAAAAATTTGTAGTTGTTGGTAGGGGTGTAACGATCCTTCAGTACTGATTGATAGCCATCAATCCGACATATGAATGCAATGCGTGAGGATTGACGCGTGTATCATTTTTAAGTTTATTTAGGACACTCTAATTCCAACCACGTCCCGAACGCGTTTTTGTCTAGCGTCATTTTCAAGTTTTAAAAACATCAGCCGATGCCACAACATAGCTCCATGAGTGATCAAGAAAAGAAAAACATTTTCTCTTTATTTAGAAATAAATCATGGGTGTGAAGAAGTATGTTCTTACTGAATCACTAAACATTTATGTGAAATTCTACACAGAAATCATACCATGGTGTAGGGTTTATTTTATTCAGCTTTGTTCAGCTTTGTTTTATTTAGTGTGAAAATGGCAAAGCTTTATATTTCAAAAGTCAGAGTTTAAGTTCATCACGGGTCCTTATTTGCATCGAACGATGTAGCATTTCATAGTGAACAAAGCTCAATGCATTCTTCTAACTATATTTTGGTTGCATCTGTGAATTAATAGAAATGTTACTGATTGTGTGAAGTAGACCTGTTATTTCATATCGATTGCAGACCCCTGAATCCATTGAATCGAAATCGCATCAAGGAAGTCATTGACGTGTCAGAAAATAATCGACTCGCTGGTTAAAAGAATTATACGATATTAGATGGTATAGTCATGAAACTTGTCATGAAATGTACACCCCTAGTTGTGGGCAAATGGCTGTGTCGTGAGGAATAAAACACTTTTTAACATGCTGTTATAGAATATTATCAACTTTGCAGCAGTAAAAATAACTCCATCAAATCATCTCCCATGATTCCCATCACGGCACGTTCAATTCCCACGATTCCTATCACGGCACGTTCAAATCCCACGATTCCTATCACGGCACGTTCAATTCCCACGATTCCTATCACGGCACGTTCAATTCCCACGATTCCTATCACGGCACGTTCAAATCCCACGATTCCTATCACAGCACGTTCAAATCCCACGATTCCTATAACTGCTTGTTCAATTCCTTACTTAGTGTGTGATTGAGCAAATTTATGAATACGCAGAAACCCCATAAGAGAAGAAACCCACTAAATAAATATGTATGAATTCCTAACTGTGTGTTTTTATTGTTTATTTGTTTATTGTTTATTTAGGAGCGAGGAGCCCTCTATCACAAGAGCACCTGACCAAACAGGACCTGGCCTTCCTGGACACTCTGGAGTTTCTTGCTTTGTGCGCGTCGTTTGAACAGAGTACCGGCCTCAGCTTTAAACCGCTGGACCTTCAACGCAAGCTGCTAAAACTTTTGGATCCAATGGACTGTGCCAAACCGCTGCACCTCCACATGGTGAATGGCGCATCATTAAATTAAAGAGGTCGATGACTGAGAGCCACAGGAATACGTCTAGGTTTTGATATTAATATTTCAGTTTGTTACAGTCGAAGTGATTGAAGGTGAGAGATGAAGCACTTTTTCTGCCTTTGAGCTTGAGACTGTAGATTAACAGGAGGCCGAGGAATAGGTTTGCTCGTGTGCGTCAATTCTTTTGGTAAACGCTTTTATCGGAGTCAGTCGGAATACAGTCTGTAGAACAGAGGGTGATCTGTTTGTGTGCATCCCTGTGATTTTTTAAAAAATAGGAGCAAGGAAAATGCCACCTGTCTTTTAGAGTTGGTTTTGAAATATTATAAAAAAAATCGCAAGGTATAAAAGCCAAGATAACAATTCAGAACATTCATATGATACACCACAACCCTGACCAGGATAAAGCACTTCCATAAGACTAAGATCTGTCAAAAGGTTAGAAAAGTGTGATTTATAGCAGTAGGAAAAAGAAAACCACAACCAAAAGGGTAAGAAAGACCTTGCCTCCAGAATTAAGCACAAATCAGTCAGTGAATGATTCGGTCTTACAACGAACAACAAGCACTGTCAAGCATGGTTAATCAGTCATATCTATTGCGCATCTAAAGCTTACAGCCATAGCGCTCTGACAAAGCCCGATCTCATCTGATCTTGGAAACAAAGCAGAGTTGGGCCTGGTTAGTACTTGGAATGGGAGAGTGCCTGGGAATACCAGGAGCTGTATTTAACAGCTAAAGACCCCCTCTTCTGTGAACACGTAACTAATCCCAAGAAAAAAAACACCTTACTCTGGCTCTTACACCTCTACTCTGCGCATTTTGCTTCTTCTAGAACTCAATTAACGATCTTACATGGTAGCACTACTTGTATTGTTCTCTGCTTGATATATCGCTTTGCTTGTATTCTCTCATTTGTAAGTCGCTTTGGATAAAAGCGTTTGCTAAATGAGTAAATGTAAATGTAAAGCACTTTCTCCTCTTGTTCTCGTGCAGTATCTGGTTCTGCTGAAGGTGCTTCCGGCAGAGAGGATGTCTCTGAAAGCTGAAGAGTTTGATTTGCTGCTCAGACCGCTTGCGTAAGAGAAATTTTCTGACATTAGACATGACCTCTTCTATCTAGCTGCATGATTTTAAATATCAGTCGCTGCTAATGACCTATGGCCCAGGTTTTGTTTGTGTAGTCCACAGATATTTACACCAAAGCCAGTTTTTTCCCTGAAACATAATTCTGCTTTTGGAAGTCAAAAAATCAGACCAGCACATTTTCATTTAAAACGTTTCCAAAGGTGTTAGGGTGAAGAAATGTTATTTCTAGATTAATACGTAGCGTTAATAATGTCGTTTTGATTTATGTGGGGTTTTTTGGGGGGTTTTTTTTAACAGGGACATATGTTCGCAGTACCGCCAAGATCAAGAGATGTGCTGTGCCATCCTGTTAGCGCTGCTGCCATGTGTGCACTGCCTACGGTGTCCACCTGAGCAGGACGAGGAGATGCATCATGTCCGGGGTGTCCTGCTCAAAGTGCTCTCAGGATTCTGGTGGGTGACGACACAAAGTAGAATAATAATAATAATAATAATGCCATTAAATAATGTTCATTTCATCATTATTATTACTACTACTACTATTATCATATAAATAATTTCGTTAGTTACATTTATATAGCACTTTTCTAGATACGCAAAGCTTTTCGTAGTATTTAAAGTATCTCACAAAAGTGAGTACACCCCTCACATTTTTGTAAATAGTGTATAGACAATTTACATTATCTGTAGGACAATTTGTCTATTGTCTATAGGACAATTTACATTGTACATAGTATAGGAAATCTCCTCAGCCACCACTAGTGTTTAGCATCCACCTCAGTGATGTGATGGCAGCCGTAGTGTGCAAGAACGCCCACCACACACCAGCTATTTGTGGAGAGGAGAGAGTGATGTAGCCAATTCATGATTTGGGATTTTTAGGGGTAATGATAGATAAGGGCCAATGGGGGAATTTCGCCAGGACACAGGAGTAGGTTATACCCCTACTTTTTTTACAATTATCCCAGTGTCCTGGGATTTTTAATGACCACAGGGAGTCAGAACCTCAGTTTAACATTTCATCTGCATGATGATGCTGTTTTTGACAGTATAGTGTCCCCATCACTATACTGGGGCATTAGAACCCCCATAGGGTGAGCACCCCCTGCAGGCCTCAGTAATACCACTTCCAGCAGTCTTAGTTTTCCCCAGGAGGTCTCCCATCCAGGTACTCGTTAGCTTCAGTATGAAACCAGGTGAGAGCTGCAGGGAGACATGGTTCTGGCAGTACTACTGATGTCATTAGTATTCATTTTACTGAATACTGAATAAAAATTTGGGTTTTATATCAGAAGATGAATTAAGAGATGATGGATCAGAATTTCTGCTTTCGTTTCCTCATATTTACATCACGATGTGTTAAACAACTTAGAACATGGCACCTTTTGTATCACACCACTCAATTTTTAGGTGAACAAAAGTATAGGAACAGGTAGTCTTAAAGTAAACAGCACTTAATATTTGGTTGCTTATCCCTTGCTCGCAATAACTGCATCAAGCCGGTGACCCACTGACATCACCAAACTGTTGCAATTTTTCTTTTGTGTTGCTTTTCCAGGCTTGTACCTCAGCTTCTTTCAGTTGTTGTTTGTTTGTTTGTTTGTTTGTTAGATTTTTTTGGGGGGGGTGGAGTTCTCCCTTCCTTCTCTTCTTCAGGAGGTGAAATGCATGCTCAATTAGGTTAAGGTCTGGTGATTGATTTAAGAGGGGACTGTAGTATTGTATTCACAAAAATAATAGAAGTATATAATAATCATTGAGATCAGAAAATAGTATAGTTTTAAGTAAAGAGGAGCGAGACAAATGTGAATAAAGATTCATAATTTTACAAACCGAAAGCTCAGATTTTTCTCCATTTTATCCTCTCCAACAGCTTCTTGGTTAAAAGTGGCAAGTGCACGTCAGCTGTAAGGGCAGCACAGGGACGCTGTTTACTCGCCTTGATGGAAGTAAGAATATAACTCACTTTCGCAAGAAGTTGCCTCATCCGAATGTGTTTAACTGGCTAAGTGTGAGATGTCACTAGCATGAAACTAGACTTGGCTTCTGCTCACAATGACACAGATGTAATAAGAGTAGCAGAATGTGCCAAATGTTAACATACTGTAGACCACATACTAAATATGAGAATATCTACTTTTTATTTATTTTTTTCCCAGAATGCACAGAAGTAGTAGTACAATGCATTGAAAACCAGAAATAATTGTAAACTTTTCAAACTACCTTAAATGTAACGTAACCATACAGCCACGTTCCATTCTGTTTTCATTCAATGAATGACGTATCCATTTATACCACAGCATTGTTGGATTCTGATTTCTGATTGGTCAGATGAAAGTGTTGATTAGTTTTCGGTCACAGCAGCGCTAACAGTAGTGTGCTCATTCTAATACGTTATGGTTTCTCTTGGAACAGTTACATCAGAGGGACTTGTGTAAAAACAAACAAACAAACAAAAAAAAAAACACTTGTGTAAACGTTAACAATCGGAGGTAAAGCTGTAACTTTAAGTTTTCCGACATGGGAAAAGTCTTCAGGACTGAGGACTTGGTAACATTGACAGTCTGGTTGTATTATGTATTTGTTTTGTTTTGTTTTATTAACTTCAAGTGAGAGAGAGAAAAAAACAGAGAGGCTGGTGAGGGAACAAATTTTTATAGTTTCTAGCTGCTATAACATGAGTGATAACAGGAATTAACTTGTTTGATGGACATTCTATGAAGCACCTTCTGACCAATCATATTAGAGAATTCAACAGCACTGCGGTATAAACATGTATAAAACATCAGGAATTAAGGCATATTTAATATTTCATTTGTTTTGTCTTTGTGTAGGTTGACCCTTACTGTAAGTGGGTGGTCTTATCTCTGAAGGAGGAGGAGCTACCGGCATGTGCGCTTTTGCCCTTGCACCTGGCAGACCCCCATCACCATGTTCGCATGCAAGCAGCCATGAATGTAGAGAGGTGTCTTTTTAAAATAACTTGTAATGTTGATATAAAACCTGATATTAATATGACGGTCACGTATAACATACAGTCACTAGTCGTGATCCGGTCAGTAATGTGACCTACAAACATTCTTCAAAAAGTAATCAAAAGCTCTGTAAACTCATCAACGCACCTCTGATGTCTACAGACTGTTCTTGGAGAAAGTAGGTAGGACTGGAGAGCAAAAGAAGATGCTCCCACTAAAACACCAGCAAGCAGCCTTTGAGAACATCTACCTGAAAGCACAGGAGGGGATGAAGATCCAGGTAAATCCCATGGAATAATATCTGTGTCAGGTCACCAGTACGTTCACACTAGCAGGTGACGTGTCACTCGTGTAGATTGTCTGTTGTGGGTGTACGCTGTCCAGGGTTTCTTTTAGTTCTGCTGGGAAATTATAGTAGCCAAAATGTATGGCCTACATCCTACTATACTATTTATACACAACGCTTTTTTAAAAATCCTTTTGCATGAATTACTGCATCAATGCGGTAAGGCATGGAGGCAATCAGCCTGTGGCACTGCTGAGGTGTTCTGGAAGCCCAGGTTGCTTTGATGGCGGCCTTCAGCTCGTCTGTATTGTTGGGTCTGGTGTCTCTCATAGATTCTCTATGGGGTTCAGGTCAGGTGAGTCGGCTGGCCAATCAAGCACAGTAATACCATGGTCAGCAAACCAGTTACTAGTAGTTTTGGCACTGTGGGCAGGTGCAGAATCCTGCTGGAAAAGGAAATCAGCATCTCCATAAAGCTTGTCAGCATGAAGTGAACATGAAGTGCTCTAAAATCTCCTGGTAGACGCTGCATTGACTCTGGACTTGAGAAAACACAATGGACCAACACCAGTAGATGACATGGCACCCCAAATCATCACTGACTGTGGAAACTTCACACTGGACTTCAAGCAACTTGGATTCTGTGCCTCTCCACTCTTCCTCCAGACTCTGGGACCTTGAATTCCAAATGAAATGCAAAATTGACTTTCATCTTCCCCGTGATTGTGGTTGTGTTTACTGAACCAGACTGAGAGATTAAAAGCTCAGGAAACCTTTGCAGGTGTTTTGAGTTAATCAGCTGATTTAGAGCTCTTCTCAGGTCGACATTTCTGTATTATTTTCTAATATTTTCTACTTCTAATATTTTGGGATACTGGATACAAAGTCTGGGATATCTGGGATACTTTGATTTCCATGAGCTGTAAGCTGTAATCAAGATTAAAACAAAAAAAGGCTTGAAATACTTCACTTTATGTGTAATGAATCTAGAATATATGAAAGTTCCACTTTTTGAATTAAATTACGGAAAAAAACGAATTTCCGTACAAACGATATTCAAATTTTTTTAGATGCACCTGTATGATCGGATATGATGTTTTTCTTCCATTTTTGCAAGTTGGACTTAATTTCAGTTGGATTTAAAGTTGTGTGCGGGATACTCTTAAAAAAAAAAAATAAATAAAAAAAATAGTTTTAAAAAATTGCCATATGATTGGACTGAAGAATTGTTTGTAACTGTTGCTTGAATTGAGAAAGTTACTGATGAAACTCAGAAATAGAGGGCTGAGCATGTAAACATCATTCATTAGTGAGTTTCAGACTGCAACATCAGGAGCTAACTAACAATCAGCAGTGCCAAGCATTAGCTAGAGCGATGCACAACTCTCTGCTGGAGAAGCAGTAAAAAAAACAACAACACTGTGCAGAGTTGTGTGTCACGCTTCTCTGTCTGGAGGATGAGTCAGATTGGTGGATGCTTTGAGAACTTGCCTCTATGAAGAGTGCCAGACATGGAGAAAGACTTGCGACTCGAGTCACATTCAAGTGCCTAATTTACTCGCTACCTGAATCGGACTTCTTATTCCCTTAGCTGTCACTCGGCTCAATTGCATGCGGAAAAATATCAGTTCTTGAACACACCCTTATGTGCACAAACACTCGCATCTTCTTGCAGCAGATGATGCTGCTTTCCTGCCTCAAATCGTTTGAAATGTCTGACAGTATCTAGAAACACAAATCCATTGCTCACCCAGGTGAAAAGTTGGGCTCATCATACTTCTGTGGGAAAAAAAACAAAAAAACACCAGACGTTGACGTATCGGCACTGCTTCAGCCACACAGCTAGTTCTTGTGCACATTTTGCCTCAGTTTACTTCTTTCTGTTCGTCCCTACAGAGAAACGGGTCCCCTGAAGACCTGCCTGATGAGACCTTTAACCGTCAGGCGACTCTACTGAAAAGCCTGTCCATGGTGATGCGCTGCAGCCCCGTGTGTGAGAAGCAGGCTCTCTTCGCCCTCTTTCAGTCCTACAAGGAGAACAGCATCGAGGAGAATCTGATTAAAAAGGTGCAGAATAAGTGGGTGGGGGATGGAACGAGTGTGGTGGTGTACCATGAATAGGAGATTTAAAAAATCTAAAATAAAATAAGCTGTAGGATGAAGCAGCAGGACTCTTTATATTAGGTAGAAGTGTGCATGTGTGTGTCCTTTAAGCAGTTTTTCTTTTGCCGTGCAGGTGTTGGCGAGCGTTTCTCTTTCTCTGGGCTACAGAAGCTCTGAGGCATTTGTCTGCTCTCATCTGAATTATCTAGTGGCTGAATGGCTGAGCCAGAGACAGACGGACACCAGCTACATGCTACAGTCCTTCCCTTATACCCTTTTATCCTGCAGCACTCTGGAGGAGTTTTACAGGTGCTACATTTACGCATGTTCCTGAAGATGGAGCGCGTGCACTAATTCAAATATTCGAAAAGGGGCAAATAATCCGAAAAAAGCGTTTCATTACGCGTTTTACCTCATGATTGCTTTAGACCAATTTTATTCAAACTTTTTTTTTTTTTTTTTTTTTACCTCCATGAGGTCCACTTCCCATTTCTTTTTAAATTTTCAAAGGAGAAAAAAAATCATACTGACTTGCGATACTTAAAGGCGCATGATGTACAGCTCTAATTCATCACGTGTGACCCCCCCCCCTTCATTCTCCATTTCAGGTCATCATATCATGTTCTTATCCCACGCTTGATCTTCCTGAACGACTTTGAGCAGGTGAAATCTATCGGGAGTCACCTGAAGCAAGACTGGAGGCAGCTGGTGGCCATCTGCTTCCCTAAAATCATGATGAACATCCTGCCGCACTTCGCCCTCCCCAGCCATGATGCAGAGGCGGCAAAGCAGAGAGAGAAAGCGCACCACGTTTATGACCTGCTGAAGGACGACCAGTGCCTGGGGAAACAGGTGCGAACTCTAATCCAGTTCAGCCAGTCCAGGACGTCACCCGTTTTTTTTGACCTGTTTAAGTCAGAGTAACAAAAAGGTGGGGAATTACTAGGAAAATGACGTCCCAGCCAGTACACACTGCTTTTATAACAATGACCCAAAAGATTGGATTCAATTCAAATGAAGGTTATATTTTATGTTATACTGCAGTATTGTTGAATTCTTAAATCTAATTGGTCAGGATTTGATCTATTTTCTAGAACAGCGGTGCCGCTGCAAACCACAGGGTTGCGTTAATTCGCTCATTCTAATGCGTCGCCGTTTTCATGGTTCGTTCACAGATCCTGCGTTCGAATTCGCCTGCTATCTGTCCTAAATAGGATCCAAGGTTAGAATTAGCATGTCACAAATGGTAGTATGTTGAACCGAGTATCCCAGAGGTACCTGGATGCGCTACTATTTCCGGTAGATTTTCAAAGTATGGATCCATGGACATTTATTTATTTATTTATTTATTTATTTATTTACTGCTAATGTTTCCCACAACTCCTTGTGCGAGGGAGGAGGAGTTTTGTAACGATTTGCTTTTTGACACATTTTAGAGAGGTGTAAATGAAATGTGGGAAAATAAATCAAGGGAATGGTAAATTATAAGTAAATCACATAAGGAATGAAGAAAAGCTGAAATGCAACGAAGAGTTTGTTTATGGTGATGGTGTGCATAACAGGGCTCCTCCATTACGTTTTAGTATGTCCTGTTACGTGTTAGTATGTCCTGTTACATGTTAGTATGTCCCGTTACGTGTTAGTATGTCCCAGTACTTGCATACTCTTTTGTTACACACTCAAAAGTATGTACTTTTCTTTCACAAAAAAGAATATACTTTTAATGCATAGGATAAGCAGGCGAATTGGGAGGCAGTAAGGGATTTGACCTCCACAAATTCTTTTTAAAAAAAAAAAGGTGTGTGTCTCAGATGAAGCTGTCACATTAAATTTTTCAGAGATGAGAGAGTCTTGAGGATGGAGGACATTTTGCGCTCTGCGGTTTCTTTGTAACATGACCAATGACATTTTCGTGCCTTATTAACTTCGATTGAGAGAGAGAGAGAGAGAGAGAAAGCGAGGCTAGTGAGAGATCAGTTCTTTATAGTTGCTATAACATAAGTAGTAAAGGGAACTAACTTGTTTCTGGACGTTGCACGACATTAAATTAAGAAGAAAAAAAGCACCATGTTTCGTTCTTCAGTAAAATAAAAAGCGTTAGTGTTGGCAGATTGCTGCGGTATAAGTGGAATAAAACACTTTAGTGTGGTTTTAAGGTAACGATAATGAACTTTGAGGTAATAACGCATCGCACCACCCTGTCATCGATTTTCCTTTAACTAGACAACCTGTAGTTTGTTTATTTCTTACTTAAATAACAACCCGAGTGTTTCGTGCTTCAAATAGAACTTACCAGAATGTCATGGATAAACAGTCTGTACAGGATTTCAGAGCTGTTTTTTGTGATTTGCTTGATTTTGCTGCGGCTATTTTCAAAAAAGTTTGAAATGCAACTTTTTTGTGCTTTTTTGTGGAAAACTACCTGAATTGTCAAAATTGCAGTCTTTCGCAGCGATGTTTGTTGGTTAATGAGACCTTTTAGCTGGACACGCGTTCAATGCACGTGAATCGAAGAGGGCTCTGGCTGAATGCACGTTGCGATGTCACACGACTCAGTTGCAAGCTCCTCTGAATATCGTGGCGTTTGCTTGATTTTATGGTAATTCCTGCGATCGCGAAATCCTGGAGGGACTGGTTAAAGCACCTTTTTTCCCCACTATAATATTAAAAGGTGACACTTTCTTGAGGGCTCGGAGACACAGCGCTGGACTGATTCAGCTTTTGCTAAACCTGTGTCGGCGTTTCTTCTTTGCAGCAAATCGACAGTCTGATATGCGGCAACCTGGCAGACATTGTTGTCGAGCTGTTGATGACGCTGTACGAGGGCGCAGGATCAGGCACTGCTGAAAGAGGAGACCTGCAGAAGTTTATTGGGTGACTATGCTGTATATAGAGTATAACAGTAATGAAAATATGGTCATATTTCATACTAATTAACTTCCTGTTCTGATTTCTAGGCATTTGTTATTCATAGATTGTCATGCTGTGTCTTGGTGTTGTGTCTTGGTGTTGTTTCTAGGGAGCTGGATCCTGCTCCGAATCCACCTTTCTTCAGCTCACACGTGATTAAAGCAACACTGGATTACCTCAGCAAGTGTCATAGCAACAGTCAGAAGTCTCTGGTAGCCATACTCTCCAAGACACCGGTAAGACCCTGATGTTATTCAGAAATTGCATACAGAGGGGTGATCTCACATTCCTTACTCTGTATCCTCCAGTCTCATCAAGCATTATAGAAGACTCTATAGAAGACTCTTATTTTAACCATCTTCACCCAGGGTGCCAATAATTTCAGAGCTGACTGTATAGAACGAACATTTAGGATGTGATGATAAAATGTCTATGCTAGATAGTACTGTCCCCATCCAAGCCACTGATTGTGTTGAAGACACATCTTACTCTTTGTGCTAGATGTCCATACAGAAGATCCTGACTTCGGTTTGCCAGCGCGCAGCCGAGACCACCAACGCCTACGAGAGGCACCGCATCCTCATGATGTATCACCTGTTTGTGAACCTGCTGCTGTGTGAGGTTAAGGATGGCCTGGGTGGAGCATGGGCCTTTGTGCTCCGAGACATCATCTACACTCTTATACACCACATCAACAGCAGGTCCACACACATACACACAGACACACACACACACACACACACATGTTGGTCTGACTGACTTTATGAGATTCCTACATTAATGTCTACACCGTTGCTATGTAACTTATACCTAACTTCAGTAACCAGGAATAAATCTTTATTGAGCTTTGTTCGTGTTTAAAATAAAAGGGTTCCTCCCCAAATTATTCTTAGCACTATAAAACCTTTGGGTCCTTCATTGCATTAAATAAGTTAAAAAAAAAAAAAGTACAATAAATAATATAGTTCCCACAGAGCAGCACATAATTATCCTAAATGAAATGGTATAGTAATTTAGTGCTCTTTTCTGTCAAACACGTTTATAACGGTGATTATATAATTCTGCAGTAAAATTAAGGGGGGGGGGGCGTAGTTTTTTTTTTTTTTTCCCCTCTCATCTTGTTAACTTGCAAGTCTAGTCTACCTGTCAGAGTTCTTGGAGCCAGTAATTCGAGATGGTCTAAAAGATATTATACCACAGCGCTGTTGAATTCTCGATTCTGATTGACTGACAGACGTTTTGAGGTGTGCAGTTATTTTGCAGTACATGCACGGCTAAAGTAGTTCCAGTCAGGTCTTGTCCGCATTACAGATCCATATCACTTCGCCAAGTTAACTGAACTAACGCCTACAATCCCCCAGAACACACCCATTTAACAGCAAACAAAATGACAGACAATTTCAACGTTCCAGAAATATGTAAGCAATAATTGACGACGGGCCGTTGAATTAGGTGGTAATGTGGCCACGACACGACACAGAAGCTTGAGCCATTGATCTGTAGTTATTGGAGAGAGAGAGAGAGAGAGAGAAAGAGAGAAAAAGCACAAGAGAGCATGTGTGAAAAGCCAGTGAACGAGTATCAATGTTTATTTATTTATTCGTTGTATTTTCTGCAGTAATAAAAAATGAAAAACCCTGTGAACAAGTAGGCTTATGGATATTTTATTTATTTGTTTGTTCTATTTTTATATTATCAGCATGAAATGGAAAAAAAAACTGATCTCTCTCTATCTCTCTATCTCCAATAACTGCAGATCAATGGCTCAAGCCTCCTTATAGCTCTGAGATGCCGGTTTGGAATTAGCATCGGACGCTTAAAGAGATGTGTAATGAACTAGTTTCACACACAAGAGCATTTTAAGGACAAAAACCTGAAAATGGCTTGAAATAAAACATCTGAAGAGTATCTTGAGGTGTGGTAACTGTGGTATAAGTGGAATAATTGACGACAATCCGTCGAATTATTAGAAAATAATACCCTGCTTTGCGTCATGGCCTCATTACCACCTCGGCATGTTCGTTATTCTCTAATAATTCAACGGCCTGTCGTCAATTGTTCCTTATTTAAAAGATGCTTTTTGGATTAACGTTGATGCTTTCTTTCATCTTTGCGCATGAAATAGTGCTTGGCTGGAAGAACAATGATGAGTGGTGTTGGGTAAATCGATATAGTTTAGATCCAGGCTGTATTCCCCACCTTACCAGGATTGCCTCCAGATTCACCATGACCCTGTCCAGGATAAAGCTGTTGACTGAAGATGAAGGAATGAATGAAACGCAGTTATTTTTCCTCAGGTCGGGTCATCAGGACGAGGTCTCTGCGCGCAGTCTCGCTCTGTGCTGCGACCTGCTCACTACCGTATGCCAGACCGCCATCCGCGTCTGCGACGATGCTCTAGAGAGCCACCTACAGGTCGTCGTAGGAACTCTCACGGCACAAGTCACCGAGCAGACGACCATATCTCAACAGGTTGCTTTTAACTCTTACTGTTTGAGCCTGCCTAGCTAGTGCTGTGCAAAACATGGGTTACAAGGGTATATCTTGATAATCCCGATTTGTAAAAGAACACATCGAGTTGATGACCTTGGATTGTTGGTGAAATAATAAATGACTAACTGTTAAAAGATATCGTGAAGATCTTTATACGAGGCACATGTATGGTACATCTTTGTGCCTTTTATCAGATGCTATATTTCAGATAGGTTCTATAATATAACAGCAGAGTATGTTGTTTTTGTGACAGGTGCTGAGTCTGCTCAAGTTTCTGGTGATAGAAAACCCGGATAAAACGTATCTGAGGAGAGCAATCCCTTTGCTTGAGCCTTTTCCTGATCAGCCGGCCTTCGCAGAGCTCCGATCGGCTCAGCATGCGCTCAAATACAGCTCTGGAGCCTTCACCCTCAGACAGGTGCTGCTGATGCTCAGATTTCTATGTTTATTTATCGATATATTGTAGTGCGAAATTAACATGGAACGTTTCATAAGAAAAAAAAGAAAGGATCGATTGAATTCACACGATTAGATTTTTTATTTAGAGCTGTTGACAATGTCTTATATAAAATGATTAAATATTAAATGATCAAAAAAATGCATGATTATTCTTGGGGGGGAAAAAAGTGTCATTTGTGGTTTTAAATTATACAGATCATTGTTTTGTTGTTGTTTTTTTTCCTTTCGCAGGAGATTGAGCATTTCCTGTCTGTGACATCATGTGACTCGCTACCTCTAACTCGAATGGAGGGCCTTAAAGATTTAAAGAGACAGTTACACACTCACAAACAGCAGATTGAGCAGCTGCTAAAAGAATGTCACGGTGAGCAAGAGACCAACGAATTGTCGCATTCCTCTCGCCAAGTCGATTTCAGTTTCTCAACGCTTGGTCAGATTTTACAGTGAAGATCCTCTTACGATAGACCTGCGATTGAAAGAAAGTCTCACTACGTTCCGCTTATGTAATCGATCCGATTCAAGGTTGTGCACCAAATTGAAGTCGCATTAACAGAACTGTTGTAAGTGAATCGAACAGTGTAATTAATCACTGCTGTAGTTGAGCTGCAACTAAATATTGTTTCATGTTATGGCAACATGGTTGGTTACATTTCTTAACACATGTTGTTAAGAAAAAAAGGCACTTCGCAATCCTTTGTGTTATACTAAAGTTTAGTATAAGTTTCAAATGATTTCATTTCAGTAGACGTTTCACTTAAGGACTTTAAGACTTATCCGAGTGTATTTCCTTCGCAAAGCTGATCCTGCCCACAGTGTGCTGGTCAAGCTGGTGCTGAACCTCTTGCAGCTGTGCAAACTGGCAGCCAACCATCCTGGAGGCAGAGATATTTTAGGTGAGCGCTTTCTGTTGCACTCATGTTTGTTTTGCTCATGCTTTCACACGTCCAAAGGGATGTACGGACGAGGCAGAATACAGTCTGAGCATAATCTCTGGATCCACCGTGCCAACCTGACCTGAAGATGTGAAGAAAAATAAAAAAATAAAATAAAAATGGAGAAATGGGTTGCTGAATATTTCTGTTCACGTGTTTAAGCTCCGCTTTTCTTCTCTCAGAGGCTGTTGGGGGTTGCTTGGGAGAACTCGGGCCTGTGGACTTGTCTACCATTGCGCTGCATCATGGGAAAGATCAGATGTACACCCAGGCAACGTCTCTTTATCCTAATGTTCTTCATCAGTGGGTCTCCATCATCCTCAGCTGCATGAACAACGCGCTGACGAACCAGAGGTGACCTGGATTCTGCCAGACATCCTCCTCCTCTTTTTAAATACAGACTTTTGTGTAATGGCGAAATACGTTTACACCTACAATGCGGTGGGTTTATAGACTATGGGGCTTTTCACTGGGTCATGCTAGACCCCGGATAAACGGAATCCTGGGTTGTCTTGTTTCACGTTTCACACTGCTCATACGTTACCTGGGGTTAACAATGAATCCTGGATATTCATAATCTGACGTTTCACACTGTACGATCTTAAACCCTGGGGTAATGTACTTATTTGCATATCTGCTGCGTCAACAACCATGGTTGGATAAATACAGTGTGTGACCGGTTTAAATAAAGGCTCATCTCTCGTGCGTTCACGACGGTGAGAGAAAAAAAATGTCGCCACGTAAATCCTCCTCGGTTGTTTTAAGCCTCCCAAGACACACAAAGGCAAGAAAACAAAGACAGAAAGTCAAAAGAAAGAACTCGGTGAAGCAAATTATATGGATATTTTTTGAAATGCTTTTAAGCCTGGAGAGACTTGTTTACTCGTACAGTAGCGTCATTTTTTTAATTTTTCCCCTCAAACGCTGCAGCTACTGTATACACAACATGCGGGGTTTAAAACGATGATAACCCGGGGTTAAGCGCAGTGTGAAAAGCCCTTTATATGTGTTAAGACGGTTTTAGGAAAGCATGTCATTAACCTACTCTCAAATACAAATTATGCTGAATTATTGTTACAATTGTTACTGTTATCCATAATGACTGTTGTCTTTACTATTAAAATATTTCATTTCAGTGAATAATCTGTGTACCTTGCGTTTAACCATTTGTGTGTGTGTGTGTTAGTATTTCTGTCCGCCAGGCCGCTGCTGTGTGTTTGAAGGACATTTTGGCCACCTCATCCGGTTTGGATTTCTGGGAGCTGCACAAGAGCCAGAGAGACCCAATGCTGCTTTACCTGAGTCCTTTTCGCTCAGCAAAGAGAAAAGCAAGTATCTCCCAGAGAGAGCTGGTGTTATTGTAAAAGTAGGGTCCGAAATTCAGACCCACACGGCTAAAAACAGCTTTTGGGAACCTTTCCTTAAGTGACATTATATAACACGTTAGTTAACATGAACACGCAATGAACTTCAACATTAATACACCATAACTTGAGCTTTTTTAAAAATAATAAACCGTATAAGCTAAACGATATGATCCAATGTCTTGATGAACATGTTCGCGGATGCTAACTCTGAAAATTCAGAACTGAAGCTGAAGAGCACATTTGAATATTTACTGTTCGATACGTTATCATCGTTTAAAAGCACGCTGTAGATCAATTTTTGGTAATTTGCTGTACGTGGACATAATTTTTAATGATGTCTTGAATAAACATTGCTCAATACCTGTATTTCGTTAACAGTTAAACAAACATCAATTAATAACTGTGTAAACTTAGCTTGTTGGCATTACTTGTGGTTTATTAATGCTAACGTTCATGGTTTGTTAATGTTAACTAAAGGAACAATAATGTGAAGCAGAATGCGTTTATTTAATCCCTTTTTGTGATTCCATAAGCATTGTTGTGTCAGTTACTGCAATTTCTTTCAAATTGTTTCTTAAATAAGGTTTTATTCATGTAAATATTGAGAACAATTATGTTCTTTTTTGCTAAATACAGTAGCAGAGATAACACCTAAAGACAAAAGAGAATCCCCATTTAAATGAAATAAATGTCTAAAATAAATGCGTGGGAGTTGGAGGATAGAAGCAGCGAAGTTCTTGTTATTGGCATTCCAAATAAAAATTGCAGTCGTTAACCAAAGCTGAGCTTACAGGCAGGTAGAATTACATTAGAAATATCCAGGATACAACCAGACCACCACCCTGGGGGGGGGAAAAAAAAGCCACAAACTTGGAAGAACAATCCAAAGCATAGTATTACAACCACAAACTGGTGTGTATATCTATATATAAAACTAAGGAATTAAATCTAGATACAGGTGAAGACGTTGAAGGAAATGAACCAGTGACTAGACAGTGGTGATTAGACCAAAACCAAAGCAAAGGAAAACATGGAGTTGTTGCCATTGAAGTTGCTTGCTTGTTTGCTTTTGCCTTTTTTTAGTTTCATGACAAAAATGAGTCGCATCCACTAGTAATAGTTTCTTTATTGTACAAAGTTGTACAACCGTGTCTATCTGTTGCGTGTCCCAGGAGAAGACGGTGAGACCGGAGGTCACATCAGCTTCCAGAGATCGAGTGGACAGTTCAGAGTTGTGGTCAGTGCAGCCTGGAAAACACAAGGAATGGCTAAGGAACTTGTGCATGGCTCTGCTGGACAGTGGAGGGGTCTGCAACGAAGCCCTACTCATGACCAGAGCCCTTTGTGAGGTATTTACACATCACCTTTATTTTTATTTTTACCCCACCCCAAAAAAACCCTAAAACAAAACAATACATGTTGCTACCACCACCATGCTTTACTGCGGGGATGGTGTAGTGTTTTCAGGGTAAATGAGCAGTGGTAGGTTTCCACTGATTGTAGCGCTTTGTGCCAAGCCCAAAATGATAGTCCAGAGAACCTTTCTCCACATGTGTGCTGAGTTTCCAACATGCCTTTTGGGAAACTTGTATGGGGTTTTTCCCTCTCTGTCTTTCTGGCACACTTCCATAAAGCGTTGTGGAGTAATCATAATAATCATCGGGAAAATTTCCTGTTTATCGGTATGTGAAAAAGACATCAATCCCAAGCTACTAGAGAAGCTACAAGCTCCCGTGACTCTCTAGCAATCCGATTGAAGTCTAGCTTTGAGAGATTAATGTACGATTAGATCTTGATTGTAAATATAAAATAGGTCTCTGAGCCCAGGACGTGTTTGTAAAACAGTGGATCAGTTCGCTCTCCTTGGTTGTGTGAAAGACTTGCCCTTAAGACGTATCGGGAAAGATTACTCAACCCGTTGGTCCTTAGCAACCTTTCTTCTCTGCAGGTGAAAACAGATTTCTGCCAAAAGATGCTTCCCCTCTTCATCCATGACATGCTGCTGGGAGACACAAATGGCTCATGGAGGGAACTTCTCTCCGTACATGTCCAGCGCTTCTTCAGCAGCTGCTGCAGACCGGGCGTTTCCGGCAGCCGACCCACCACCCCCATGCCCTCTGATTCAGGTACACATTTCTACTTCACATTTACTACCGCCGTATCATGAGCATTGTCGGTATGTGCCGAATATATTTCCATTTTCCATAGGCATGTATGACATTTAGGTGAGCAAGTGCCGTTTCTTAAAACAAAACAATCCTAAGCGCATGCTCTTTAATAATAAAAAGAAAAAAATCTCTGCAGCGATCAGTATTTTTTACTATTGTTCGTGGGAGGTGGTAGCTCAGTGGTTAAGATGTTAGGCTTCTGATCGGATGATTGTGAGCGGTCACTGCTGGGCCCTTGAGTAAGGCCCTTAACCCTCAACTGTTCAGTTGTATCAGTGAAATAAATGCAAGTCGCTCTGCGTCTCATGGGTGTCTGCCAAATGCCATAAATGTAAATGTTCTTAGCACAAGCCCTTTTTCTATAAGTTTAATGCATAGCTGCATCTACAAGCTTTATGGGTATCAAACTGGATACCGGGTATGGATATTCAGACCATACATTTGAAAACGTTTCTCAACAGGAGACACGGATGTTGGAGTTCAGAGCCAACCAGATAAATGTTCTCTGCGCACCATGCTAGCTGTCATCGACTACCTCAGACAGCAGAGACGACCACTGGGACCGAACAGGTTTATTCACTTTCTCTTTCTCCTCCCTTTGCATTTCTTTAAGGGAAAACCTCCACCCTGAAACACATTAACGCTTGTCTGTCATGCTGATATCATGGTCACATGGTTACAGTGTGTTTCATAGGAGAAAAAGGATTGCGTCATATTAATCAGACATCCATTGTAGAAGTAGTGGAGACGACAAAAGTTGGACTCAGAGTTGTGGCAGAGGCTCAGCTCAGTGATTTAGATGATGGACTACTGATTCGGAAGGTTGTGTGGTTAAATCCCAGCGCTGCCACTGCTGGGCCCTTGAGCAAGGGCCTTAACCCTTGAGTTGTTTAAATGAGATCAATTGTAAATGCTCTGGATAAGGGTATCTGCCAAATGCCATGAATGTGAGCGTAAATAAATATATAAGGTATCGATGGTGCTAGCATAGCATAGTTGAAGCTTTAGAACCTTATCTGTTTGAGCCGAGTGTCAAGATGAGGAGGCAAAAGGGCTGGACAGACTAAAGGAGACTAGTAGACTAAAGCGCTGCTGCATCACTCTCTTTAACCAGTCTTGTTTCATATATTTTTTCATCCTAATCATGTGGGAAAAACATCATTTAACAGTAATCCACTCCGCTGCATGTATGCGTTTACTTGGGCGGGGGGGACACTTCCTGAAGCCCTAGCGCCTTGAAACTCAATATTGAAAACTATGTAAGATTATATTTGATGAACAGGAGATTTCTGCCCACCCGGCCTTTTTTTTCTTAAGCATGTTATTATCAAATTATTCATTTTAATATAAACAATCATGTTTCACACGAAATAAGTCAACTCAGAATCGTGGATGCCACTGAAGATTAATATTCAGGCCAGGGTGGATGTTTCCTTTAACTGGTTATATTTCCATAATAATAATAATAATAATAATACTGTTGCAGTGCTGAGTGTGGAACCGTGTGCGAATCCAACTTCTGGCTGGACCTGAACTATCTAGAAGTGGCTCGAGCAGCACAGCTCTGCTCCGCCCATTTCACCGCCCTGCTGTACTCTGAGATCTATGTGGACAACATCCGCAACAACATGGAGGAGAAGCGCAGGTACCACTTGTAAACTTGCAGGGCTGTGTATTAGAGTGCCGACGTAGTACTGAGAAAAACTCATTTTTATGAGTTGACATCCAGCTGTGTGAAGAACATACAGCGCTGTCACATGCTTATCGAGTCCATTATCCTTGAAGCATGTTTTATTAGACTGTACTGGTCTTAACCCCGTGAGAAACCTTTTTTTATTCAGTCAACATTCTGGAAGAAATTTTTAACCAAGTCAAACCTAATACAATTAGAAAAGGAAAAATAGATTTTAAAAACTTTATATTGAGTCTCTTAGACATTTCTCGCCATGAAAATAACCATAAAAGATGACATGGTGTTCAAACAAACAAACAAACAAACAAACTGTCACATACTTTTAAAAATTGCATTTGAACTGCAGTTAGTATTCAAATTCATTTGATTATTAATTAGGAATCAGTTCAGAATTAAGGTTTTTTTGTCAGATATATGATCTACGCTTCATATTATTGCATTGGTGAATATTCCTCATAGCAGTATGTATATGAAAGTAAATATTATTTACTTTCTCCTTTAAAACTTCCTCCTTTCATATGACTTGGTTGTTGTTGTTGTTGTTGTTTTTAATAATGACTGGTTTAAATAATCCTCTCAGATTACTCTTGAGGGAAAGGGTTGTTTTTTTTGTTTTTTTTTAAATAAATCTTTTTTAAATTTTGTGTGTATATAATGTTGCCATTCTTCAGAGCTCAATCCAGAACATCACGCAGGCTCACGTTTGATGATAACAGCCAAAACCTGTCCATCGGCAGTATGTCTGAGAAGAGTATAGAGGACTCGGGCATGAGCCTGCAGGTAACTCATGTGATAATAGAATCTATTTCTAGTCGAAGGTGTTGGTGTGAGCTGATTTTAGTCGTGCACATTGTGCAGGATATCCTGATTGAGGTGTACAGGAGCATCGGGGAACCTGATAGCCTGTACGGATGTGGAGGTGGCAAGTTGATTAATCCTCTCACTAGGTTAGACTGCATTTGTCACCCTTTTTGCTTGAAAGTGTGTGTGGAAAGAACAGGCATTTAAAAGAACATTATCATACCTAGTACTTACTTTTAATGAAAGCACCTGTTTTTATTTAAATGTGTTTCCCTTTTTTTTTTCTTTCCTTTCAACACCAGAATCAGGACGTACGAGCACGAGGCCATGTGGGGTAAGGCTCTGGCCTCCTATGACCTTCACGCCAATCTCCCAGAGGTGACGAGGCAGGTTGGCATAATGGAGGTAAAGCTGAGCTTGTGAGGTGTCTGAATTTTATGAAATATTGAAATATGGTTCCATCAGTCTTGCAGTGCCTCTCTCATTGATCTTAGCAGTTATGCTCTCTTTTAGGGTTTGCAGAATTTAGGGCTCTGTGGGATCCTGAACACGTACCTGCACGGTCTGAGAAAACACGGGGCTGAGTGGGCACCCGAGTTTCGAGAATTTCACTTCCAAGCAGCCTGGAGGAACACGCAATGGGAAACGGACTTGGACGAGCGGTAGGAGTTTATTTATTTATTTATATATTTATTTATTTTTATTATTTCGAAAGGAACAAAAGCATTGAGGTATAAACGTTGGCCCTCAGTTAAGATTTTGGCTAGTGCTCCTTCCATCATTCCACTCTTTAGAGTTGATAGTCATACAACATTTTTTTTTTTAGATGAGAACATGCTGTGAATACAACTGCGTCATGCAGTAATCACATCGCATCACATACGATACAGTATAGCAGCTATAAACTGTCATTCCTTCACAAGGCTCTCTTTTATTTTCTCTCTTGATGCTAATAAGATTTAAAAGAAAAAAACAAAACACTGACAGTGGAGACTCATTTTGTAAATGTTAATTAAATGCCTTCTAACAGAAAGCTACGAAAGCCCGCTTCCACCACAGAGAAAAAGTAAAAAAGGTGACTTTATATCTCAGAATTGTGACGTAATATCTTGCAATTCTGATATTCAGAATTGAGAGTCTATATCTCACGGTTCTTTATTTTTTTCCTCGCAATTATGAGTTTATATCTCACAATTCTGACATTTCGTCTCACACTTGCGAGTTGATATCGCACAATTTTGACTTTATTTCTCGCAGGTGAGACATGAAATGTGTGTGAGTGAAATGAAATGGAGTCCTGAAATGTGACTAACTTCAGGTAACAGGCGCGCACGAGCGTCTGCTTGTCCTTGTCTTGACTAGCTGATGAGTGTTGTTCTTACTGTGTGTCGAGTAGATGCTTTGTCAATGCATCCTTTGTAATTCATTAAATGTCAAGTACACGTCTTAATTGCGAGAAATTAAGTCCGAATTGCGAGATGTGAACTTGTAATTGTGAGGGGAAAAAAGTCAGAATTGTGAGATATAAAATCGCAATTACTTTTTACATTTTCTTTCTCCATATCAAAGATGATGCATTTTTCTCTATAACTAAATAACAGCACTTTTTTATTTATTTATTTATTTTATATATAAATAAATCCTGGCTTATATTAGGCATTGGTTACGTCAAGCATTTGCCACACAATTCCAATTGTTACTATAGAAATGGGAACATAACAGAATGAGCACATCGATATAAACCTTTCAGAACCATGTCAGCGCTGTGCTGTTATACAAACTTGATCAACACCTTCTGACCAATCAGATTCGAGCGCTTGACGAGGCTGTGGCGTGAAGCTGATTAGATAGGTTCACCACGGTATCGCGTGTGACATGATGGGTTTGTTTTGAATGATTTCATATCTAGATTCATGAATGAAATGGCTCTTTGTTATTTTGCAGGAGTGAGAAACTGGATCCCGGCTTCAACGAGTCTATGTTCACTGCTCTACAAGCGCTGAAGGACAAAGACTTCTTCATGTTCGAGCAAACGCTGAAATACACCAGGTATGCAGGATCAGCGTGAGCATGGGACAATAAAGATGCAAAAAATATTAAACTTCCACAATATATCACATCGAATTCATTTTAGGTAATGTGCCACTTTAGATTTAGTTCAATGTCAAGTGGGCTGGACCAGAAAAATAGACTAGTAACACATCAACAGCTCCTCTTCAGCACGTTTACTACTTCACACTGAATGCATACCAGCATTAGCGTTCACATTTTGTACGTCAAGGAAGCTAGGCAAATTAGCCCATGATATAAGTATAGTTTGCTACATTATTTACACATAAAAAACATAAAAGTTATGATTGCATAAGTATTTACCATTAGATAGAAATATACAAATAGAATTAAAAATATATATATTTTAATGGTGTGTGTTTGTGTGTATGCGTGCGTGTGTGTGTGTGTGTGTGTGTATCTGTGTGTATGTGTATCTGTGTGTGTGTGTGTGTGTGTGTGTGTGTCTCAGAGGCAGCGTGGTTGAGGAGCTCTGTCGTGGCAGTCTGGAGGCCGCGTCCTCTCTCTATCCGGCTCTACGCAGCTTGCAGATGATCGAGGAAATACAAAGCGTCAAACAGCTTTTCAGGTACTTACCTGTTTTGTTGTTTTATGGTCAGTTACTAAATTGTCATACGTGTTTCAGACTTTTCTACATTCTGAGACAAAGGCTTTACAAAATGTGTGTTTTCACCGCAAACAAAAGTCCAAAGTAGGATCTTAACCCCCCCTGCCAAATATGAAAAATAATAATAATAATTCGAATAGTACTGAAACAGGATTATCACATGCTGTTGTGTTGTATGTGCTCATGGGACAGGTTGGTGTAAAAGAGTTTCATTATTATGAAAATCATGCAGTCAAATTCTAATAGAATATATATTAGAGTCAGAACCATTTTTCTTCACTGACGAAATACAGTAGAGATAATAATGTGTAATACATGCAGGGTTAATCTATTCGAGTGTAATAGTTGGTTAGAGATAACAGGGTTTACTACTGTGTGTTAGAAGCACACATTTAATGGAATAGGGAGAAATGGCTGAAATAAGAGAATGGCAAATTTCATTTCATTTGGCAATTTAATCATTAATAACTGATTAACCCTCCTATTATGTTATTGGTCAATTCGCCCCTTTACCACATTTGAGATGTCGTCTGAAATATTGGTTAATCTTTTCCTCATTTATATGCAAATATTTCTTCTTATGTCTCGTCTGACACAAAGGTTTACTGTTTTAAGCTGTTCTTTGCTGGTTTTTTTTGTATATTTAAACTGAGGAAATCATTTTGACCCATAACACAATGGATGTAATTTCCCCCCTCCCAATATGATAGGAGGGTTAAGTAAGGAAATGAAACGAAATGGGGTGTGCTGTTCTAGGAAATGAATCAGTGACAGGGAAGTGTGATGTGTCCTAATGCGAAGCAGAGTTCCAAAGTAGAGTTTTTCTTCTTGTATCACAACAATTGCAATTTTTATTAAGTAAAGAACAATGCTTCATACTTTTTTTTCTTTCTTTCAGGTTTTTAAGTTACATTTAACGTAATGGAATGTTAGTTCCTGTTATCATTTACATTATAACAGCTGTTTGTACACATTTGTTCCGGCTGGTCATGTTACTGAGAAAAAGTTCAGTTCTGGAGAGAGAAAACAAAGTGCTGACGCTGGAGACTCCTTCCATAAATATGACACAAAAGTCTCCTTATAACGTATTAATAAGAATAATGTGTTACACTACGCTCTTCTGTTTGTGTGTGTGCGCATGTGTGTATTTGTGTGTGTGTGTGTGTGTGTGTGTGTGTGTGTGTGTGTGTGTGTGTGTGCGCGCATGTGTGTATGTTAGTGAATCCAGCCAACTGGACATCTGCAGGAAGTGGCATCAGCACTTGGACCTGCTGACAGACAGTGATTTCAGCCTGGTGGAGCCGATCCTGGCGCTGCGCTCATCCATTCAGGAGACGCTTCTCAAATGCGAGAGCGACCCAGACAGGAAGAGCTTCCTGAGCTCCACCTACTCCTCACACCTGATGGAACTGTGCAGACTGGCGCGCACTGCAGGAAACACACAGGTTGGCATGTCCAAGAGCTTGTCCATTGTGCAATATATACAACGGTATTAATTATTATTTTCAAGTAAGTGTGTCTTTGCCATGGGTCAATAGTGTCTCAGTCCTTCTCGGCGTTCGTACATTTTACGTTTGCATTTATTCATTGGCAAACGTTTTCAGTTAAAGTGACGTCCAATTGAGATGAGACGCGAGGAATTTATTTATTTATTTATTTATTTATTTATTTATTTGATTTAAAATTTTAAGATCAGGGGTCCATGAAAAATGTGACTCATTCCGTGGGTCTGCGTTCTAGCTGGCAGAGCGGGCGGTGTTTCAGATGAAACAGCAGAACATGGCCAGTGTGAGCGCTGCTACTTCCTGGGCGTGGCAGCTGGAAGAGGCGCAAGTGTTCTGGGTGAAGAAGGAGCAAGGACTTGCTCTGGGATTACTCAAACAGATGATCGATAAACTGGAGGATCTGGTGAGTGACAGGTCTGCTTTAGGAGTCTGCGTAACATGTTTGTATAGATCAACATTTCCCATGCATAGTTTATATTCCCAGTGGGAATCCTGACACTTCTGATTAAAACTTATCACACTATTACTCAATTAAAACACATGAGCAGGTTGTGAAAATTCTTGGATATACAGTCTCTTCTGAAAATATTGGAACGGCAAGGCCAATTCTTTTGTTTTTGCTATACACACTGAAGACATTTGGGTTTGACGTCAAGAGATGAACATGAGACCACAGATTGGAATTTCAGCTTTTATTTCCTCATATCTGCATCTAGATGTGTTAAACACATTTGAGCATGGCACCTTTTGTTTGAATCCACCCATTTTTAAGTGATCAAAATATTGGAGTGTGTGATTGACAGGTGTTTCTTGTTGCTGAGGTGTGTCCTTTTTAGATTTATCGATTGTTTACACAATGAATAACTCTGAATGTCTACTCTTGGTTTGAGGCCTGGGTTTCACGTGGGAAGGCAGTATTTGTTGTTAAAAAGGATAAACCAACGTAAAGAATAGAGAGCTGCCTACGGGAGAAGAGTAAACCATTTTAAAGCTGATAAAAGAGGGGAAATCAGTCAGAGGCACTGTACAAGCTTCAGGCACAAGCAATACAACAATTTGGAACGTCCTAAAAAAGAAAGAAGCTACTGGTGTAGCTCTAGCTCTCATTTTCATCCCTCTATTCACTCATTTTCCTCCCTCTATTCACTCGCTCATTTTCCTCCCTCTATTCTTGCTCATTTTCCTCCCTCTATTCACTCTCTCATTTTCCTCCCTCTATTCACTCGCTCATTTTCCTCCCTCTATTCACTCGCTCATTTTCCTCCCTCTATTCACTCTCATTTTCCTCCCTCTATTCACTCGCTCATTTTCCTCCCTCTATTCACTCTCATTTTCTTCCCGCTATTCACTCACTCATTTTGACAGAGACAGACACTTTTAGCGACTTTTTTTCTTTTCTTTTCTTTTTTTCTCTCCAAAAAAGCACCTAGTGGCAAATCTAGTGACTTTTTTGGGCAAACCTTAGCTACTTTCCATAGAAGAGAGTGGCCATTTTGTCTTCCAATTTACAGAGAAATTTAATCTAATTAAGAAATAATTAAGCTTTGAGCTTCATCATGCAGCGAGAAAATGACCCAAAACACAACAAAGAACTTCATCAAGGGGAAAAGTGGAAGGTTTTAGACTGACCGAGTCAATCACCAGACCTTACCCCAGCTGAGCAGCATTTCACCTCCTGAAGAGAAGACAGAAGGAAGAAACCCACCAAAACAAAACAAAAAACCTGAAAGAAGCTGCAGTACAAGCCTGGAAAATTTTCACAAAAGAAGAATATCCTGTATTTATATATTTCTGTGAAGCTACATCGGGACAGTATCTGTTGTTAAAAGCTCTACACAAATAAAACTGAATCGAATCGAATGCAACAGTTTGGTGAGGTCAGTGGGTCACTGGCTTGATGCAGTTATTGACCTTAAAAAGACCAATGAAGTGTGTGTTTGTGTGTGTGTGTGTGTGTGTGTGTTTACAGGTGGGCGTGAACTCTGCTGTGTTGCCAGTGTACGCTGAGTGTTTGAGACTATGTGGCAGCTGGCTGGCTGAGACATGTTTAGAGAGTCCTGCTGTAATACTGGAAACCTACCTGGAGAGAGTGAGAGTCATGCTGTTTAAAAGTCTTTTTTTTTCTTTTTTTTTAAACCCCCAAAAAGTTTTTTAAATATGACATTTAAAATGTCACAAAAGATTTCTATTCGCCATTTTCAGGGTTAAAGACCGAAGCCCAAAAGACGTCATTATTTACATGGAGAAAGTTATTCGTATTCAGAGACGTGTGCTGCACCCGCTTAAGCTGATTTTCTCTGAAGGTGTTACTAAATTAAGGTCATGAAATCATAGGCTGTTGTAGGATATTTTATCATGTTTTTTAAGCTTCAAACCCTGCTGGTTTGAAGGATAATCTGACCAAGCAAACACCTGCTGCACTTACAGCTCAACTAAATTATAAGTGTCCATAATTGTAGTCATAAAAAAAAGTTGCTCATCAAAATAAGCAATATCTCTTACGAACATGTCTCCTCCCATCTCCAGAACCACCTTTAAAATCAACTTTAAAAGGGACAGTTCTATTAATTAATTAAGAGGGCCATGTTTAAGCTTAATATTGTCCTTAAATGGTATTTTAGTTTATTGGAGTTTATTTGCGATATTGAAATATGATCAGAATTGGGCTGAACTGAGACACGTCTCCATTTTAGGCAAGCTTTGGAATAGTACTTACGCATGAAGTTATGTCTGATGTATGTGTTTTGGTATTAAACCCTCACTGTGACACGCTTAATTTAACTCGGAATTAGAGGTGGATCGATAGTGGATTTTACCGATGCCGATAACTAAGCCGATAATCGATTAATGAAGCGATAGTTTTTAACATTTATACTGAACGAAAACATAACACTCCCATTCAAATATTGCTGAATTTTATTACAAAAATAAACAGTACTAGCTATACCATAAAAATTTACTTTTTTAGATTAATAAATATAAATTAATAAATATAATAAATATTAAAGTAAATAAAAGATGTACATCCAAACTGAACCAACACACTCACACTTCATACACTTCATACATGTGTGTGAGTGTGTGTGAGTGTGTGTGAGTGTGTGTGAGTGTGTGAGTGTGTGCGTACGAGCGTGTGTTCCAAAATGAATCAAACACTTTGCCAGTGATAGTTTTTATTTCGCCTCTAGAGGCCGCTCTCGTGCTGTATAATGAACGCAGACTCTTCTCAGTCGCTCCCGCAGCTGACGCACGGAGGGAAACTATCGGTGCATATTTTTGCAGATAACCATTCCAGCAATCGATTATCTGTGCTGATTTAATCAGCAAAACCGATCAATCGGTCTCCCTCTACTATGAATACAGCTCTATGATTTAAGGTGACATGTTAATAAATTCATTTTGTATTGTTAAGGTGTGTTGTTATTATTTTTTTTGTCCAGGCTGTCACTGTGGGCCAGGACAGCTCTTCAGAACCTAAACTGCAGCGGCAGAAAACTCAGGCGTTCCTCTCGCTCGCCCGCTTCTCTGATGCCCAGTATCAAAGTATCAAGAACTACATGAGGTCATCGGAGTTTGAGAACAAACAGGCGCTGCTGGAGAAGGCCAGAGAGGAAGTGGAGCTCATGAAGGAGAGAAAAGTGGTCGATAACAGGTCCGCTTTATTTACCGTAAATGATTTTGTAACGGCTGAACATTACACATTTAGGTGTACTTCAGGCTTAAATGAAGTCACACTATAAATTAAACAAAAGCTCCATGAGGGTTTGGTGTGCTTTATTGTCTGTTTCTGTGCAGGTACACAGTGAAGGTGCAGAGGGAGCTGAAGCTGGACGTCCGTGCTTTAGACAACCTGAAGGCCGACCGCAGACGCTTCCTGCTAAAGGCGGTGGAGAATTACACACACTGCCTCGCACTGGGCGAAGAACATGACACCTGGGTGTTCCGGCTGGCGTCACTCTGGCTGGAGAACGTCGACGCGAAGAACGTCAACGACCTGATGAAAGTGAGTGACCGGTGTGTTCAGCAGACATGCGAAAGTTTCTCCTGTTCTGTATAATCGAGATAATCCATTTTTGATAGAGCTTTGATCTAACGCAATGCTGCGACGTCGTATTTATTAACTGCGTTAGTTTTACTGTTATCACAGTTACCACGTGTCTGTTTGCACATATTAGGTAGGTGTCCAAAAGATCCCATCCTACAAGTTCCTGCCTCTCATGTACCAGCTTGCTGCCCGCATGGGCACCAAAATGTCCAGTCCTGGCACTGCAGAGGATGCGGAATTCCACACTGTTCTCAACGAGGTACCTTGTATGAAAAATTTAATTCCTTCCTTCATTCATTCATTTATTCATTTTTCCTTCCACTTTGGCAGCAGGCTGAGAAGGTCAGAGTAGACTTTCTAGGGTGGCAGGCATGTGGTGGGGACAGTCTTTCACTACCTAGATCCATCGTGGTTATGTTAACAAAAATTTGTGATTCTGAAAATGAATCACGTAAATCATGTACATAGCATTTACTAAGGGTAGATTCTGGCTTGAAGATGGGCAAGGAGTGCAAGCGCCCAGTGGGCCACTTTTGGTAAACAGAAGTGGTGCTGCGGGATGAACCGAACACCGGGTTAAGGCACCTGATGCCAACACTCATCAGACCCCATGAAAGGTGTTGGTTGATATAGACAGCAGGACGGTGGCCAGTGAAGTCAGAATCCGTTAAGGAGTGTGTCACAGCTCACCTGCCGAATCAACTTGCCCTGAAAATGGATGGCGCTGGAGCGTCAGGCCCGTACTCATGTCTGGTATTCGTTTTCTCTTTTATATTTTTGGGCCTAAGCCATGACTAATAGTAGAAGTGCATCTGGGGTGGTGTGGAAACCTCAGGAGCTGCCTCATGTGCAGATCTTGGTGGTAGTAGCAAATAGTCAAACGTGGAGCAGGGCTGAACAACAAAGATTCCGTACAAAGTATCAGTTTCTTTGTTTATTCACAAAATGTTCTCAATTTATTGTTTGTGGCATCATTGCTTATACTAATATACAAACAATGTTAACAGTATCTCACAGATGATGAATGCCATTATAACTGTCTTTGCTGCCCAGCTGATCCGTAGGTCATCCATGGACCACCCTCATCACACACTCTTCATCATCCTCGCTCTGGTCAATGCCAACAAGGACGAGTGCTATTCCCGCAGCCGTCTGTCCAAGAGCAGCACGCGGCAGGCTTCGCCCCTGGACCTGGTACATCTAACATCTAATAATAAATCAGCTAGAGTTCATTCAGCTCTTTTTCAGTCTTTGACGGTTCGGTTCAGTGTAAAAACACACCTATGATGATGATGATGATGATGATGACGATGATGACGATGATGATACTGTGTTCTGATTAGAGTTGGCAAAGCGCTAATTGAAAGTCTTACTGATTTGCGCTAAATGCTGCTGTTCTGCAGGACAGAGCCGACGTGGCACAGAAAATCCTCAATGACATCCGGAAGAAGAAGGCACGGCTGATCCGGGGTATTGAGACCCTCTGCCACGCCTACATCACCCTCGCATACATGGATGCACGCGGCCATAAAACTGAGAAGAGTGAGTCATTTCTGTTTAATGCAAAGAATTATGCTGGACACCTTTTCACCACATATTTGTTGTAAAAAAAATTTTTTTAAATAATTACTTTCCAAATATGTGCATCTGGTCAGTTATAAACTATATGTATATATTTATTATTATTATTAATTAACAACAGAAAAACAGTTCTGAGTGTTTGGTGTGTTGGTACAGAGGCAATCCCCATCCCAGCAGATCAACCCATAATGCAGATTAAGGATCTAGAGGACGTCATAATCCCCACCATGGAGATCAAGGTACAAACTAGATTGTGTGGTTTATTTATTTATTTATTTGTTTGTTATTTTTTTATAAAATCCTGAATCAGAACCAGAAAGGTACACTAAATGGCTAAAAGTATTTGGACACCAGACTAATGCACTTCCCACTCCAAACCCATGAGCATTCATATGGAATTGCTCCCCCTTTGTCCTTATAATAACCTCCACGCTTCTGGGAAGGCTTTCCACTAGATTTTGGATGATGATAGAAGGGATTTGCATTAACAACATTAGTCAGGTCAGGCACCGATGTTGGTCGAGGAGGCCTGGCGCGAACTCTGCATTCCACTTCATCGGCACAGGTCGCTCGAGTTCTTAGACTAGATCACTGGCAAAACATGTCTTCGTGGAGCTCTCTTTGTGCCCAGGGGCATTATCATGTTCGAACAGGTTAAAAGGGAATCTTAATGCTATGGCATACAAAGACGTTCTAAACAACTGTGTGCCTCCAACTTTGCTGCAGCATTTTGAGGAAGAACCACATATGGGTGTGATGGTCTGGTGTCCACATACGTAAGGCCCTATAGTGTACCTCTGCTGTTCTGAAGAGGACACTTCACCCCATTGCGAATAAACTATGGCTTACAGACGGCTTTAAAATTCCATTCAAAGTGTGTTTAGTGAAAAGGTTTCGTAATCAGGTGCACTTGAATTTTAATCAGATTATAATGTTGCACTAGCAGTAGTTAATAACACTAAAAATGGTTACATGTACTGAAACTTTTTGTTTTTTAAAAAAAATGTAATTAATAGTTGACATGACATCATCTATTCAGAGGCTGTTTATGACGGGGTTTATTTAGAGAACAGTTGTAGTAAAAGTACATCAGGGGACTAACCCTGTGTTCACACGTGACAGAGCTGTAATCTCAGCAACAGCGACAAGTGACCTCTGCAAATTAGGTAAGACATGGTAAAGGAACAGTTTCAAGCAGCTGATACAAAGGATTCCTTGAATTCTATGGCGTGTGCGGTCCGACGTAGGGCTGGGCGATATGACAAATATATAGTATCACGATACTTGAGGATATTTATACAATACACAGTGTGTATCATGATGTGTAATGAATTATCTCTAAAACAGTAGTAAAATGAACCAAAAAAAATAGTTTGACAAGTTTTTTTTAATCCCTACAAAGGCAAAGAAGATTAACTTAAAAAATAAATACGCCAAGGTTAGCACGTTCGCCTCACACTTCAGGGTCCGGGGTTCGAGTCCCGCCGGGGCCATGTGTATGCGGAGTTTGCATGTTCTCCCCGTGCTGCGGGGGTTTCCTCCGGGTACTCTGGTTTCCTCCCCCAGTCCAAAGACATGCATGGTAGGCTGATTGGCGTGTCCGTAGTGTATGAATGGGTGTGTGATTGTGTATGTGATTGTGCCCTGCGATGGACAGGCACCCTGTCCAGGGTGTACCCCGCCTTGTGCCCAATGCTCCCTGGGATAGGCTCCAGGTTCCCCATGACCCTGAAAAGGAGTAAGCGGTAGAAGAGGGATGGATGGATGGATAAATACGCCAAATCAACAGCATCCAATCAGTATCATTTAATTTATAATTATTCAAAACGTCAAAAAATACATCACAACAATATCTCATAAAAGTGTATTGTGTAATCATTTATCACGATATCGATGTTATATCGCTATATCGTCCAGCCCTAATCCAACGTTTCTTCAGTTCCCTACTCACAACTTTAGTTCTATGCTCAATTAGTTCCTTTATCCTATTCAACAACGGTAGAAAACTGTATAACCGATAACAATAGTTTCATCATCACGGTGTGAAAGCAGGGTTAGTATAGAACATCTCAATATAGAACATCTTAAACATTTCACTGTGGATTTATTTTGTAAATATTATGAACATCGGGCAGAACAGAGTATCCGTTATTACTGATGCTTAGTGTGTGGTGTTGCTGTTTGTGTGCTTTTATACAGGTGGATCCATCAGGGAAATATGAGGATCTGGTGACCGTCAGTTCTTTTAAACCTCACTTCCACCTGGCTGGAGGCGTCAACCTGCCGAAGATCATCGACTGTGTGGGCTCAGACGGTCAGAGCAGGAGACAGCTAGTCAAGGTGAGACAGCTGGGGGAAAAAATAAACTTGCTCTCAGACTTGATTCTAGCACTTTAATGTGTAATGCAGAAGATTCAGTTTTCAGTTTAACAAACTAAATGAATTGTCGATGCCTGAAATAAACCGACCCGATCAGTGTACACTTTCATTGGAAAATACCTCCCCCCCCCCCATTTCACCTTGATCTTTAAACCGTTGAACCATGTACCAAGTGGACAGGAAACTTTTGGAAGGATGTGTAAATATCTGTAAATATCACCAGTTTTTCTACCATTCATCATAGTAATTTGAAAGAGGGAAAAAATTATGGGAGTACTTAAAATGTTGGGAATAACTGCAGTGGTGCTTGAAAGTTTGAAAATAGAAAAAAGAAAATATTTCTGCATAAATATGAACTAAAACATCATCAGATTTTCATAAAAGTCCTAAAAGTAGATAAAGAGAACCCAATTTAAAAATGAGACAAAAATATTGTATTGGTCGTTTATTTATTGAGGAAAATGGTCCAATATTACATATCTGTGAGTGGCAAAAGTATGTGAACCTTTGCATTCGGTATCTGGTGTGACCTCCTTGTCCTTGACCTCAACATCCCAGAGTTGACGCTGTTCTGTACTGAGGAATGTGATAAAATTCCTCCAAGCCGATGTGCAAGACTGATCAACAGTTACCCCAAAGGTTTAGCTGCAGTTATTGCTGCACAAGGGGGTCACATCAGATACTGAAAGCAAAGGTTCACATACTTTTGTCACTCACAGATATGTAATATTGGATCATTTTCCTCAATAAATAAATGACCAAGTATAATATTTTTGTCTCATTTGTTTAATTGGGTTCTCTTTATCTACTTTTAGGACGTGTGAGAAAATCTGATAATGTTTTAGGTCATATTTATGCAGAAATCTAGAAAATTCTAAAGGGGTTACAAACTTTCGAGCACCACTGTATTCATATTATTACATGCCTTAGCTTCAGACGTTTAATATACACGTTTTCTTCCTTTAAGGTCTTTCTTCTTTTCTTCACCGTTTCATCGAATTCTTCACCTTTTTTTCTTTCTTCAATTTTCCTCTTCTTTGTTTTTCTGCTTTTTCCTTTTCATTTTCTTTTTCTTCTTTCCTCTTCTATCATTGTTTTGACTTTTTTCTACTTTATTTTCTTTATTTTATTTATTCTTATTTCTTCCGTTCTTCCTTTCTTTCTTCTTCATTACTATCTTTTATTTATTTCTTTATTTCCTCTTTTTTTCCTTTTTATTTCTTTTGTCATTTATTTTTTTCTTATTTTTTTATACTTTCTTTTTAATTCTTCCTCTCCTCCTCATTATCACTGGTGTATAGGGGCAGGATGATCTGAGGCAGGATGCAGTGATGCAGCAGGTATTTCAGATGTGCTCCACACTGCTGCAGCGCAACGCTGACACACGCAGGAGGAAATTGAACATTCGCCGCTACAAGGTCTACCTTAAAAAAAAAAAAAAAGCTTCTTCACTGCTGCTTTTCTTTTTCTTTTTTTTCCCCTCACCTTTATTTGATTTACTTTTATAGTATATAATGTTTAATATAGTAGGTACAAATGATAAATAGTTGACTGGAGAAAAAAAATTTTAAACTTGAAGATAATCATGAAATGTTAGCTACGAAATGTCTTTGTTTTTTTATAACGGATTAAAATTCTAGGAACTGGTGTTAGTGTAAGTGAATATGCTAAATTCTATTACATGTTATTAAATTGCATGCTAAAAATACGCGTTCTGGTCTGTTGTGTGTCAGGTGGTGCCTTTCTCTCAGAGGAGTGGTGTTCTGGAGTGGTGCTCTGGTACTGTCCCGATAGGAGAGTTTCTAGTGGACTCTCAGAAGGGAGCACACAAACGTTTTCGGCCTCGAGACTGGAGCAACATGGATTGTCGCAGGAAAATGATGGTATGTGTGAATGCTTTTTTTGTTTGTTTTGTTTTGGCCAACTTTTTACCACAAGGGATCTTTTGCAACAAGCAAGCGCAAAGATTGGACTAGTTATTTTAATGTCTCATTAAAAATGCAGCTTGGTTAGGCCCGTCACAATAGTTACATTATCAACTTATCATACAATATACTGTATGGACATGACCTCGATATTGTCCGGTGTGTTTACATAAGAACGAATGTCACCAACATTTTAGCTGTTCACGCTGCTTCGGTCTTCTCGTCGACTCTAGCGCCGTCAAATTAAAATACAAACTTCAAATATTTGTCGAATGTAAGATAAGAAGGCACATTCGAATACAAAAACTGCATACGGTGTTTTTAAGACCTTTGAAATGTGAATTTAAGACATTTTAATGCTAATAAAGGCCTTATTTTTACATTAAGGAATTTAAGACTTTTTAAGGACCGACGGAAACCCTGATCATCCAACAACAGTAGTTATCATGACAGGCTTAAGCTTGGTTTTATTTCTAAAAATTTGTCAAGGAGCTTCTCTCAGACCGACGTCTTTCACTCTCACATCCGTTATGAGTTTTGATTATTGGAAATTTGCAGTTCCTGGCAATGAATGAATGAAATGAATCGATTACCGTCTCATTATTGGTAGGAAAAAATCAACTGGACGTTAAACGTTTGGAAGGATTTATTGTAGGTGTGTATTTTAGACATTCTGAAGTTCCAGTTGCTCCCATCGTGTTTTATTCCTTACTCGAGCAATAAGTTGCCGCTTTTATTTAACACTGAGGATCATTGTTATTTCAGGGAGCTCAGGCTAAGCAGATCACTAATGAAAAAAACGACATTTTTGTGATCTTATGGCTAAATATCATGAGTATTGATTTGGAACTGTTGTTAGGAACTGTGCTGTTTTGCGCCCATTATATGACTTGCCATTGAAATGATCTTTTAACTGTGATATCTATATGATTGTCATGTAGGAAGCTCAGAAGATGGAATTTGACAAGAAGCTCCAAGCGTACATGGAGGTGTGCCAGAACTTTCGTCCCGTTTTCCGTTACTTCTGCATGGAGAAATTCCTGGACCCGGCCATATGGATGGAGAAAAGACTGGCATACACACGCAGCGTGGCTACTTCCTCTATAGGTATTGACACTAGAGGTTGCACAACTACTCTTTTTTTTTTTTTTTTTTTATCATTTCTAGTTGACCAGCAATTTAAAAAAAAATTTAAAAATTAGTTGACGAGTCATCTTATCCACAGTTAAAGCAAAGAACTCTCCAAGCTGCAGTTCAGTGAATTCCCACACACAGACTACAAGTGACATTTCCATCTTCAGTGCTTTTTTTTAGGCTAGACTGTTAACAATAATGTTAATTTAACACTCTTGCGACTCGTGCGGATGAGCTGGCGGCTCAGCTGAGATCACTTAACGATGATAAAATCCTAGATTAATAATCTATGAAGGATGCAGCGCTTACAGCAACATCTGGGAGGTGTTTCCGCCATGTTCGAGTCTGATTTCAGTAGCATCCGTGTCTGGATGGGCATGTCACGCTCCGCTGATCTGATTCTAAGCTAGAATCTGAGTGGGATCTCCCAGCTCTCTGTTATATTCAAAGTGATATCAAAAGGTTTACGGTACATTAAAGCAAAAGGAAATGTAAAAACAAATAAAATAAAAAAGACTTGAATGTGGAATTGAGTTCATCTAGTGTGAAACATTTAGCTGCTTTCTTTATCATTTCTTCATTTTCCCCCACTAGAACGAAAAAGAACATATCTTAATTATTTTAAAAAAATAATTAATAATGATCACGTTTTCTGTTGCATTTTTTGTTATCGGCAAAATTGCATTGGTTTCCGTTTACCATTTTCATTTTCATTGCTTGAACCACTTTGAAGCCCTGAAGCCTGTTGCACAAAGCCAGATTCGGGGATTACCAAGGTAAGTTTGTGTTTAGTTTGAGCAAACTCATGTTTTTTTTTGTTTGTTTTTTTTTTGGTCTCAACAAGTTGGATTGGTTTTAACAGTTTTCATTGTCATGGTAACTCGCAGTACACGGCTAACCTCTTCTCCCGAGCAGGTTTTATTCTAGGTAGAAGAACTCAAACCCAAATTGGACCAATCAGTTGTGAGCGATGTGATTATAAATCTGACGCATCAAAGTGCTTAAAAGGGAAAGAACTTTTAGGGATGGACAAAATTCCCTGGCTTTCCCTGCTGACCATCTGTAGGAAAGATATCAATTTTCAGCAGATGGTGTAGTTTATCTACACTGGCTTCTTGAGCCGCACATTAATGAAGCGCCAAAGCCGCACTCTTACTGTACCACAAACCCTATGCATTGCTTTGCGGTGCTTTGCGAGTGGTACATGTTTTCATGCGGTGGTATTATTCCTATTATATTCTAATAAAACCCTAATATACTTTCACTAATTGATGTTTATTTTATTAATATTTAATGAGAACAATTTTCATTGTTGGGATTATAAGTTTTCAATCTGTTTATTCTCATTGTTAGCCTCTAAAAGTAAACTTATGCATTAACACAATCAGCAGGGTTCCGCCAGCAGTTCTCCTGAGTTTTGGCAGCTGCAACAGTGTTGTTTTTTGCGGTTTAGTGTAGGTTTAAATTCCTCATATTTTCACAAAATAATTTCTTGCTCTTCAACTGAAAGCACCTGCTTTTTTGGCTGTTTGGTGCAAACGTCTAGCTTTCATGTGCACATACAGGCTAAGTAAGCATTGATTCAGGGTTAAAACCTGGGTTGACTGAGAAAGTCGATAACCAGGGTCATGAAACCTGTTAACCTTTAATTAACCCGAGATGGATTTGTTTGGTTTTGTCAAGTCAAAACTTACTCTGAAACTCTGAGTTTGTTCAACTCGCTTTGTGCAACAGGTCTCAGGTTGTGTTTGTTTGTTCGTTCTTAATGGCTGTGTCTCTCACAGTGGGCTACATCGTTGGTCTGGGTGATCGACACATCCAGAACATTCTGATAGATGAGCAGACAGCAGAACTGGTGCACATAGACCTGGGTGAGTGGGGGAGGGGTGTGTATTTGGGGGGGGGACTAACTTCCTGTTTTTGTCAAGTCATTAATTTTCAGTTTTAACAGGCGTTGCCTTTGAGCAAGGGAAGATCTTGCCCACTCCAGAGACTGTGCCCTTCAGGCTGTCTAGAGACATTGTGGATGGCATGGGCATCACCGGTGTAGAAGGAGTCTTCCGAAGGTCAGTTCTTCATTTGTGTCGTCATCGTGTTTTAGTTTTTAATTTCGATTCCACCTCCATAACATGCAGTTTGAAGAGTTGCCCGAAAAAAAAAAACACCCTTCATGAGAGCGACTCACAACACGCAGTCGGAATTCTGTCATGGTCAGATGAGAAGTGACGAGGTTATGAATTGTTTGTCCATGGATTTTCCAGCAAGACCATAACCGAAAATCTTAATGGTTGTAGGGCAAAAAAAAGTCCAGATTTGAATCTCATATATAAGGAACATACAGTAGATATAAAAAGTCCACACACCTATGTTAAAATGGCAGGTTTTTGTGATGTAAAAAAAAATGTCAGAACTTTTCTACCTTTCTTGTGAAATTTAAACCTATTAACCTATTAATATTAATATTAATATTTTGCCAGTCTTCCTTGCAAAAGCATTTCAACTCTTATCAAATCGGCCTGGGCATCTCCTGTGCACAGCCCTCTTCGGGTCACCCCACATATTTTTGATTGAATTTAGGTCTGGAGTCTGGCTGGACCATTCCAAAACCTTGATTTTGTTTTGGTGAAGCCATTCCTTTGTTGATCTGGAGGTTTGCTTTGGGATGTTGTCATGCTGAAAGGTGAAATTCCTCAAACTGTGTCCATGTTTTAGCAGAAGCCTTAAAGTTTTGTACCAAAATTGACTGGTATTTGTAGCTATTCATTATTCCCTCCATCCTGATTAAAGCCCCAGTTCCAGATGAAGAAAAACAGCCCCAAAATATGATGCTGCCATCATCATGCTTCACCATGGGGATGGTGTTCTTTTGGGACACAGTAGGACAAGTTTTTGTGTTTCTGCAAATATAAATAATCTGCTGCCAGTATGCTATTGAGCATGTCTGAGGCAGACACGAGGCAGACACGTTATTCTGCATTTGGATTTGTCCGGCATGTCTTACGCTGCATTTGAAACAGGACAGACCTCTCAAATGCACAGATCCTGCCCAAACCTGCTGTCTGTCCAAAAGGGAACGCAGGGATAGTGACTGGGATGGTGGCGGGGAAGGAGACGGTGACGAGGAAGGTGACTGGGAAGGTAACGGAGACGGTGACAGGGTGGATGGAGACGGGGGATGGAGACGGAGGATTGTGGCAGGGAAGGTGACGGGATGGTGACGGGATGGTGACGGGAAAGGTGGAGGGGAAGGTGACAGGGACGGTGACCAGGATAGTGACCGGGATAGTGACCGGGATAATATGGGCAGGTTACGGGGACGGTGACTGGGAAGGGGACGGTGATGGGGACGGGGACAGTGACAGGGATAGTGACCGGGATAATACGGCCAGGTGACAGTGACTGGGAAGGGGACGGGGATGTGGACGAGGATAGTGACCGGGATAATACGGTGACGGGGAAGGTGACTGGGAAGGTGACGGGGATGGTAATGAGGACGGTGACGTGGATAATACGGCCACCGTAGCAATATCACACACAATAAATAACACGGTATGTCGTGGCATGTGTTATCAGGCAGTTATTAATGAATGTAACTAAGGTTTCTCTCCTTTCTTTTAACTAAGGTGCTGTGAGAAGACCATGGAGGTCATGAGGAGTTCTCAGGAGGTTCTCTTGACCATAGTGGAGGTGAGGGGGGTGGGGCTGTCAGGTCATCCACAGAATCTGGAAACCTGGAATAGTTCAGCCCTAACGTGTGTGCGTGTGTTTGATTTGTAGGTGTTGTTGTACGATCCTTTGTTCGATTGGACGATGAACCCACTTAAGGCCTTCTATCTGCAGCAGCAGGACGAGCAGGCCGAGCTAAACGCCACCTTCAACCCCACACCTGGAGGAGAGGAACCCGAAACCCACCGCAAACCCAGGTTTAACACTCAGACTCTACTAAATGTTTATTAATTATGATTTTATACAGCTTAACTATAGAAAGTGCTTTACAGGGCAGTTTTAACAGATCAGATATGCTGGGATAAACAAACTACGTTTCAAATAAAGCTAGAAAGTTAGGAATTGTGTAGAGGTCTGGGGAAAACTCATTATATGTGTCTGTGGAAGAAATCTGGTAAACAGCCAACAAGGATTTTTCAAAAAAGTCTGGTTTCAGACACAATCTGGGTTCTCTGCCTATATCACTCTGACACCACTACATTTCACTGAGATATTTTATTTAGTTAACTTTCCAACCTCATGGAGGTGTTTGAGTTAGAACAGCAGAAGACCACATCGGGTTCCAGTTCCTGTCAGCCAAGTACAGGAATCTGAGGCTACAGTGGGCACAGACTCAGACTCTGCCTCAATGTTCGGCATGTTCTGCGATCTGAGATGCTTTTCTGCTTACCACCATTGTTTATTTGTGTTCACGAGTGTTTATTTGAGCTACCGTAGCTTTCCTGTCCCTTTGAACCAGTTTGGCCATTCTCACGTCAATAAGGCATTTTTGACAACAGAACTGCTGGAACTCACTTGGATGTTTTTTTTGTTTTTCGCACCATTCTGTGTAAACTCTAGAGACTTTGCATGAGAGAGAGAAAGAGAGAAAGTCCCAGGAGATCAGCAATAATGCACTGAGTATTGTAATGAGTATGAGCAATGAGTATTCTGAAATACTCAAACCAGCCCATCTGGCACCAACAACCAAGTCTTTGAGATCACATTTTTCCCTCTGTTCTGATGTTAGACGTGAACATTACCTTGAGCCGAGAACTTCTTTTCTAAAAAAATGAATTGACTTCAGTTAAGGTTTGATTTCAGTGAGATTTAGGTGGTTTTCACACTGGGCGTGTGTGTTTGCTGCGGTACGAATCCGAGGTTGATTGTTCGAACCCCGCCATCCCGCCGTTGTGGAGAACACAGCATAGCTCGCCATATTTTTGGGGTTTTTTAAAAATTATTTTGGTGCTTTTATGCGCAGTAGTCGAGCTCTTCTGTGTCCCACGAAATCCTCTGCCACTCATGGTTACTTTACTTCCTACACAAGTGCGGACCCGAATACGAGTTGGGTTCATTATGGCTCAGTTCTAGTGCAACCGAACTGCGACCACTTCCTATAGTTAGTATCGGGTTCGGTCCACATGACAGTTTTCACATTAGCAATTTTTCATGCGAAGCGTGCTCAGTTTCAGACTACACTGCCAGTGTGAAAGCCCCCTAAGTTAATCAACCCCAAAGGGCTTGTCTATATGGACCCTACATTTACAGAGCCTACGTCGACAATGTTTTGCGTTGTGGTTAATTAGTTTAATCTCACGCGTGTTGCTGTTTTCCGTGTCAGCAGCGACAGTCAGAGCTTCAACAAGGTGGCGGAGCGCGTGCTGCTGCGGCTGCAGGAGAAACTCAAAGGTGTGGAGGAGGGAACGGTGCTCAGCGTCGGCGGCCAAGTCAACCTCCTCATCCAGCAGGCCATGGATCCTAAAAACCTGAGCCGCCTCTTCCCCGGCTGGCAGGCATGGGTTTGAAACACACACCTGCTCTTGAGTTGTTTCATTATCTTGTATATGCAATTAATCACGTTCATGCTTTGCAAAATGAGCAAAAGTTACTCCTGTACTGTATCTAATTCCATCAGGGATTTCTTGGAAAAGATTCTTTGCACTATCGGATACAGTGATACAGTTGTTTACTACAGCTGAGTGCAAAAGTTTGTGTACCCTTGAATGGACAGGACCCTTGTGGTCCTGTCCCCCCCCCACAAATGAATTATAATCGTATATTTCTGACAACCCTTGATTTGCTTTTATACATAGGCCTATATATTTATGTATTGATCATTTGATGTTGTGAGATGTTCAGAGCTGCTTAATCGGATTGAGCAGGGCCTCATTAGTACTTTATCGACCCACGTTTTAACAGTGTTATAGTAGTTAAATCACATCAGGAGTTAGATGCTTCTTTTAAGAGTACACATTGTGAAATATCAGATGCAATCACGTTTATCAAAAAAAAGTTCAAAATGTTCTTTTCCCATCAGACCGTAATTTCACAATCCCAAAATGTGAAATGCCACAAGATGCGACAAATGATTGTTTTATAGTTCTGTTGTATTACAGGCTGGAAAATGAAGTAATAAATGCAATTAAATATCAGGTTCTTTTGATTCCACAAGCATTGTTGACACGCTGCGTGTCCAGGGGTACGAGATTAGCCATGTTTCATTGAGAAATAACATGACACTGGCTGTGTTTCCATCCAAGTCGCGAATTTAACTTTTTTGTTTGTACCTTTGAGATTAAAGCACCGTTTCCATCCACGTGTTCAAGAGAACAAAACCATCACGTTCGGGGAAACGATCTATCCAAACATACTTCTCGCTCTCCGCCATTTTTACTCTTCTGAGCCCAGTTATCCAGTCACACGATTTGTTCACACAAAGTCACATGAGGAATTTATCCAATAAATGTGTTTCCATCATAGTTTTGTGCGCATGTCTTCTTATCGAGTAAAAAAAATTATCCGCCTCAATTGAGCGCACAAGTTTTTTTTTGTTGTTGGTTTTTTTGGAGATCTGTGTGGTCAGTCATGCTTGGATAAGAGTACTACTCTGACAAGAGTAGCTTAATTAATCCAGTAACACTTTGCAGTATTGTTCTGTAGTTAATATCTAATAATGTGTGTAAAGCAGGAATGAATGAATGAATATTAGGATACTCTGTTGTGCTATTTATAGACATTTGGATAAGATAAGATATAACTTTATTAATCCCCCGTAGGGGAAATTTAGGTCAACATAGCAGCACGAAGGAATATAAAAGAACAGAACAGATTCCGTATTGTAGAAGTATTCACATACTATTTACACTATATAATCAATAATAATTATTTGCAACCAGATAATGTCTCAGATATAATCAGGCTTAAATCTGTCAGTCTGGTGCTGTGGTGTTGTGGAGCCTGAGGGCTGATGGCACAAATGACACAAATGAGTCCGGATGTCCGGAGGATACGGTGAGGATAAGGATGTAAAGCTGCTCAGTCTGGCGGTGTTGCTGTTGCCTTTTTTATCAGCATTGTTGGGGTGAAGAGACCGAGTCCTCACACAGAGTTAAATGTAAAACCCAGATCGGGTCATTTATGTAATTGGGTCGAAAATAGAACGGAACACACTTTGGGTTCATTGTCGTGCAATACAAAACTTGGTTCATATTGACCCTTGTTTCTGGGGTTTTCTATTCACGATTATTCATGATCCAGACAGTGTTATTTGAAAAGATAGTGTATTTATTTTACTTTTCTGAGAGATGTATTTAGTCCTTACATTTAGGACTTGCATTTATTACAATATCCAGCTAAAGACCAATGTAGATGACATGTGGAAACTACTAAGCAAAGAACAAGTCAATAGATTTCGTTCAGTAGAGCACCGTTTTTGACCTCATGAAGATGTTTCACCGTTGAGGTCCTCTATGATGATGGAAAATCCCCACCATTTTATCAGTGTGTAACTTATACAAGTGGGATGCCACTTGATCATGATGATGAGACTGATCTGACACCAGGGTCCAGAATGTAACCATCTATACTGTAGGTATTTTTGTTGTTGTTACAGACCTTCCCCTTTGTTTAGAGATGTTTATGGTGCACTTTTACTTACTGTATATGGAGTCCTTTCCAAATGTACATGGTTGTCCTTTGGTTGGTTGTAAGTACACTCTAAGGCAAAAGGTTTGTGGACATCTGACCTGCTTTTTGAACATCCCATTCCAGATGTAGTCCCCCTTTGCTGATATAATAAACTCTACACTTCTGGGAAGGCTTTCCACTAGATTTTGTAGCATGGCTGTGGGGATTTGTTTTCATTCAGCCACAAGAACAGTGGTGAGGTCAGGCGTTGATGTTTGACGAGGAGGTCTGGCGCAAAGTCGGCGTTCCAGTTCGTCCCGAAGGTGTTCGGTGGAGTTGAGGTCCGTGCTCTATGAAGGACACTCGAGTTCTACCATATCAACCTTGGCAAAACATGCATGGACTTCATGGTGTGCACAGGGGCGCTGTCATGCTGGACAGGTTCAGCCCAGTTAGTTCAGTGATGGGAATCTGTAATGGGACATCTTATACAATTGTGTGCCTCCAACTTTGTTTCAACAGTTTTGAGAAGGTCCACATACGGGTGTGATGGTCAGGTGTCCACAAATAGTATAGTCTATATAGCTGCATCGTTAACCTGAGGAAGCATGCTATAGTTAACCTTTGTCCTCTCAAGCCCCTCAGTAGTCTTAGCACTGAGCTTGTGGGTGCCTGTTTTATTTATATATAATTTTTTGGACAAACTTATGCCATGTGTTAAATCTGAAAACACATTGGCTCAAGTGTGAAGTAACGTATTTAAGGACCCAAATGCTTGCTCAAACTGTTAATTACCCAAAGAGTAACCAACTCTAAGTTTGTTTTAATTATCTGTGAATAAGGTATTACTAAAATGAAGCAGTTAATAATTCACTGTCTTTCACAAGATCTGTTTGTTTTTAAACATACTCTTTAGGAAATTTTAGATCGAAATTTTAGATCAACTTTTCATCATCGTCATCATTATTATTATTTTCCTGACACTTTTGAATGTGTGATTCCCTCCGGACACCAGCAGGTGGCTCCACAACAAGCACCATTTTGCACAAACATGTTTATCACAGACCTTTTTTTTTTTTTTTTTTTTAAACATTTTATTTTTAACATGGTATTCATGGTGTTTCATGCACTTACATTCAGTCTAGTAACCTCAAACTGTACAGCTGGTTGAATTTGAGTGAAGCCTATAGAATCATATTGTGGGGTTCACACAAGCGACGAAGAGCTTGAATTACATTTTTTGAAATGGAAGTAGTTACTATAAAATATGTTTACTTATTTAGTTGGGAAATGGTAGGTTAAGGGTTAAAAATGCTGCTTAAACGTTTCTACAAGTCTCTCACTATCATCATAATCATGTAATTTATAAAAAAGAAACAAACCGATGTCTCTCACTGAAGTTTATCATTTCAGACTTTTGGGGGGGCAGATTTCTCCATCTGCGGATTAATAAAGTATTATCTTATCTTAAATTAGCTCCGCCTCCAGCCAGAATAGGGCTGCTCGGCTCCACCTAATTTCCTTAAAAGGCAACTAAATCTCATACTCTCATCTTCTGGATGAATAAATATTCTTTCATGTTTGTTAATTGTGAAAAGAAAATATTCTAATTCTGCTCACTCTCTTTTACTGTTGGTTAGAATATTATTGTATTGTTTTTCATGTGTCCTACTATAGATATGAGTAGTGTACTATACTGTAGTTACTTGGCACAATTTTATTTGGGAAGATCTGCTTCTCTGCTTAGATATTATTTATTCATAAATAGGGATGTTAATTGACGGTTAATTTTTTGTTTGTTTTGGCCAAAATGCCCCTTTCAGAGTTTAGTACGGACCATTTCAAAAATTTGTCACGCCTACAGATATTGTTTACAGCTGAATGAAAGCTACTTTTCAATAATGCGGCTCTTAACAAAGGATTAATAAAAACCAGCTTTTGTAGAGTATATATCTGTTAGGACTAATTGAGGGCTGGTCTGGATTTTTAAGCTCATCCTTCTTCCTCTCTGCTCCTGGCTGTGTTACACCTACAGAAAAAAACGGTAGCCACTTTACCAGAATGATGATAGGTTTTCTGCTACACTTAAAAAGGATTCTTCAATTAGCATCCCTAAAGAACAAAGAAGTTTGGTTCGGCACTTAAAAGTCTTTGTAGAAACCTGCAACAGAGGGTTTCCCTTTCAGAAAAGGTTTCAGTTAAAATTGTTTTTGAAAGTAAGAATTAGGGACGCATCGAGACAGGTAGTGGTGTTGGATATCGGGCTACTAATGTGCTCGTTTACTCGTCCTTGTAAAAATGCACCAATACCTAATAATACTATGCGCTTTAAGCTTGGTGTAGCCCGACCAGCCATAACATTAGTTATCTTGTTACAGTGGCATTTGTCAAGGAGTGGGGTACTGTATATTAGACAGCAAGTGAACAGTCAGGTCTTGAAGTTGATGTGTTAGAAGCAGGAAAAATGGGTAAGTGTAAGGATCTAAGCGACTTTGTCAAGGACATAATCGTGATTGCTAGACAAGCATCTCCAAAAAGGCAGGTCTTGTGAGGTGTCCCTGGTATGCAGTGGTTTGTACCAACCAAAATGGTCCAAGGAAGCACAACCGGTGAACCGGTGACACGCCACCATCTAGACTTTGCTTGGCAGTCTCTGTGCGATTCACGGCACCTTGTGCATATTTTTTGGACCGTGCTCATTTATTGTGCTCTGCACACTCAGATGGGCTCAGATTCTCACAATTGCTCTTAAGGATACTGTTTAAACACTAACATCTTACACATAAAACTAAGCATGAGATCACACGGTAGCAACCAACACCAACAGAGTTTAATAAAATGTTCTATGAGGCCTCTCATTGCTTATATACTCAGTAGGTTACTCATCCCCACCGCAAACATCAACCATCCAAGGAACCCATTTTTTCCCCCAAAGACCCATGTTTACCACTTAAAACAAAAACGCCTAGAACTAGCTACAACACCGCGAAAAGAATCGATAATAAAAGAGTCATGCAATATCTGAAATAAATCACTGAGGGTGTTTTTGATTGTTCAGAAGCATCAGCACCATATATACAACCTTTTATTTAATTCGAATTTTGAGTAGAAAAAAAACCATTCATAAAGATTATATTTGAATTCCTCTCATTTTGCACTGTACAGTGTTTGCATATAATATTTGCACAGCTTCTAGTACAATCACAATCAAGTACTCATAGAATTTAAAAAAAAAAGGTGATTTTTCATAACCTTTCATTTTGAGCTCTTCTGCATGTGCTATTGTACACCAGCTAATAAAAAAAAAGTGTGCCATTCATATTTAATTTACTATCTCAGTAGCATCATCATTAACGTATTAACAATGAAGTGTCCTTCTAGTGCATTTAAATAGTAACGAAGCCTTCATGTCGGCTTCTTTGGCATCAGTTCATCTTGTATTTATTTCATTTTACCTCTGCGCTGATGCAACCGGCTGTCATTTCTGATAAAGTATGTACTGGATTTTGTGATTTATAATCACAAAAATATTTTTTGTTGAAATATTTTGAGTTTTACCTACAGTCAACTAAAAATCTATTAATTATTATTTAATAATCATTGATTAAAACTGAGATGAACTGATTTCCTGTTAAATCCCTGCATGAAATTTAAACATTTAAGAATACAACGTTCACACACCACTTCCTTCGTTGTGACGTCCTGTGTTTCATTCGTTAATCTTCAGTAAGCGCTTTCACATCCTGGGCGGGGTCGCGGTGGGTCCGGAGCTGATCCCGGGAACACACCCTGGATGTATAGGATGCCATGTCCATCGCAGGACTCCATACATGCACTTACTCACTTCTTGGTACAATTTAGAGTCTCTAATCCACTCACCGGCATGTTTTTTTTCTGGGAGATGGAACAAAACCAATACAGACTTGGGGAGAAATGTAAACTCCACACAGACAGTAAGTCGAGCTCATGATAGAACCGATGAGCCTGGAGGTGTGAGGTAGTAACGCTACAACCACCTCGGTTTCATTCAATTGATAACTCACATACACTCCTAATCAACAGTCAATGGGAACATATTAGTGGAAAATTATGTGATCTTTTACATTAATGTTTGATAAATAACAATAATAAGAAGAAAACACCTCTTTGGTGGAAAGAACCCCAAACCCATGCTACCTTCAGTAGTTGTATTCGCTTCAGACAAGGTTTGTGCTCTTATGAGTCTTCTAATAAACAATTTAATCTTCTAATGCTAAACAGTCGACCATGATTTCAGTCAGAAGAGTGTCCTCCACTCTCGTCCCCAGCCCGCAGCCTGACCGGTCCTATTTTTCGGGCTGAGTTTTTAGGCCCAGCATCATTTGATGCGATTGCGTACTAGCGAGGACTCATCTGTGATTTCTCCGTCCCGCCGACGACACCGGCACGGCACGACGATCAGAGCCAGGAGGATGAGTAGTACCAGGGCACACAGTGCCATCAGGGTGTAGGCCGCAACCCACATTAAAGGTTCCTGCAGTCGAAGGCCGTCTGCACAGCCCGACGCCACACTGTCAGCCAGGAATGGTCCACTTATCTCTGCCACGGTAATGCCGTTACTTTCTTTGGGAAGAGGGTTAAAAAGTAAGTAAAAAAATGCATGTGTTAGCTGGTTACACCCTAGAGTTTTTTTTTCTTGTAGCCAGTAATTAAATTTGTTAAACCTGGCAACACATTTCCATGATTAGCATAGTACTATTAGCTGTAACGTCTGTTTGTTCATCTGTTGGAGGATTTGTTACAGATTCTGCTGTATTTCTCAGTCCAGCATGCAGGGGTCAGGACAATATTGGAAGTAGGTAAATTAATGCAACAATGCAAACAAGAATTTGGAATGTTCTAATGAACATTAGTGCTTGTGACTATTCAGGAGTGGACAAAAAGCCCGGGTGCCTGAGACAAGAAGATTAGGTCCAGACTATTTGTCACCAGTAGGACCAGGAGGCTAGTAAGCTTTTTTTTTCCTTCTCTTGTTCAACAACCAGAGAAGGGAAAAAATCCCTACTTGTTCTGACTTACACAAAGCAATATTTTTTTTGGTGTGTACACTACTGGTCAAAAGTTTAGACACACTCATTCTTTAACCCCCACACACACATTTTAGAACAATAATAATAAAAAGTCATCAAAACTCTGGAATAACACAAATTGAACTATGAGAATTATGTTGCGATAAAAAAAATCCTAAATAAATAAAAATAATTTAATATTTTAGTCTCTTCTGATATACTATACATATACTATAGTAGGAATTTATATTCCCATTTGTGTCTGTATTAATGCACTTGGATAAGTAGCTTCTGCTAACTACCATTTTTTTTTTTAGCCAAGTCAATTAGGTTTCCGAGCAACCAAAACAGGCTTGAGCAGCACACTGAGCCTTTGACTTGTCCAGTGGTTCTAAGAGATGGATTTATGATTTCTCCACCGTGTGGAGTAGTATTAAAAACCCAATGCAACTTTATCTCCGCTACTAGTCACTATTTTTGAGAGTAATTTTTATAAACCTGGCTGTGCAATTGAAACAGAACACTTATTAGTGCCTAGAAAATAACATGCGAGCGACAGGAACGGAACGTCCTTACCGGCGCAAGCGCTCACGGCGAAACCGACCCGCTTGTAGGCGCGGTCGAAAGCCACATAGAAGCCTTCCATGACTGTTGCGCCGATCACCAGGCCGTTCGTGGAGGAGGAGATGCCAAATCGGAAGCAGTTCAGTGTGCCGTCCATGTCCGCGACCAGTTGGATGTAGAGCTGCAGACAGACAATGATCTCCGTGAGACTAGGACAACATTCAATCTTTTCAAACCTCAATAACCACAACGCACATTAAGTACCACATACCCGTGGACATTACAATAAGCTAGGACTACATGAACAAGGTTTAATCTGTACTTTGTGCTCTCGACATGTTCTGCAATGCTTTTTCAGTTTTGTGCCATATTTAAAAAAAAAAGATTGGTTATATTTAAAACAGGCCAAATTAGTCAGCACTTTTGTGACCCAATCACAGAAGTTACAAACAATCACACAGATAAGTTAATAAAGTATTATCTTATAAGGTTAAAGAACAAAGACTGCTCTTTATACAGCTTTATCCAGGACTGTTTTCTACCTCGTTAGTTAGGTTTGTATAAAAGTGTCTGACAGTGTAATATGTTTATTTATTTCTTTGTTTCATTTTTTATTATTATTTATTTTTAAAGCAGCAAGTCAAGATGAGGTTATACTCGAATGCTTTACTTCTTCAGCCTTCATAAAACTGATCATCCAAATATCAAAATCATAAACCAATGTACAAGTCGTATTTATTTAGTCTCTGGTGCAGTTTAATCATCATCATCTGTTCCGCAATGAAACATAACTGACTTTTTAGTCCTCCTGCACTACAGAGGTACTTAAGCTTTAGAGCATATGGCGCTTCACAGACTGGTGTTTAAAACATGAGAGGATTCTTTCAGTCCTCCACTTATCCACAATAGAGGTTTGCCAGTGCTTGGCACAGCAGTGCTGTCTTTTAAATCATCTACCACACAGCCCATTTAGCTCGGTTAATCTTTATGGTAGAGCTGTAAATGATTAATCTTGATCTTTCAGTCGCATGCCGTCTGGCGTCCAATAAAAAACAAACGAACAAACCAAAACCCATTAAACGGATCTTACGTGGCTTTTGAAAAAGCTACACGTCCAATACTGCTAGCACACCTTAGGACAAATGAAAGCAAATATGTTCTTGACTAAATAGTACTGATGAGGATATATTTCAGTCTGGTTTTCAGAAGAATCATAGTACAGAATTAGTGCTGATTAACTGATCTACCGCATGCCTCAGATTGTGGAGATGTTTCTGTCTTGTTGGATTAGTGCAGCATTTGACAGTACTGACCATGAGATTTTTTACAAGCATGAAAACACGTTTGCGTTAGACAAACAGGGTTAGATCTTATTTGATCATTAACAGATTTTCAGCATAACTGGAATTCTTCAGATCCTGAAAAATTACAATATGGTGTGCCTCTAGGTTCTGTTATAGGTCCCCTATATTCTCCTTATATATCCAGACCCTTTTGGAATGTTTGGAAACATAATATTGGCTTTTGTTATATATTTGTCAGAGCAACCTAATTCAAAGGGTACAGAAACATTTCTGCAGCATTGAAGGTCCCAATGAGCACAGTGGCCTCCATCATCCGTAAATGGAAGAAGTTTGGAACCAGCAGGACTCTTCCTAGAGCTGGCCGCCCGGCCAAACTGAGCGATCGGGGGAGAAGGGCCTTAGTCAGGGAGACGACCAAAAACCCGATGGTCACGCTGACAGAGCTCCAGCGTGTCTCTATGGAGAGAGGAGAACCTTCCAGAAGAACAACCATCTCTGCAGCACTCCACCAATCAGGCCTGTATGGTAGCGTGGCCAGATGGAAGCCACTCCTCAGTAAGACAGCCCGCCTGGAGTTTGCCAAAAGGCACCTGAAGGACTCTCAGACAAGACAAGACTCTCAAGACAAAGACTGAACTTTTTGGCCTGAATGGCAACCGTCATGTCTGGAGGAAACCAGGCACCACTCATCACCTGGCCAATACCATCCCTACAGTGAAGCATGGTGGTGGAAGCATCATGCTGTGGGGATGTTTTTCAGCAGCAGGAACTGGGAGACTAGTCAGGATCAAGGGAAAGATGAATGCAGTAATGTACAGAGACATCCTTAATGAAAACCTGCTCCAGAGAGCTCTGGACCTCAGACTGGGGCGAAGGTTCATCTTCCAACAGGACAATGACCCTAAGCACACAGCCAAGATAACAAAGGAGTGGCTACAGGACAACTCTGTGAATGTCCTTGAGTGTCCCAGCCAGAGCCCAGACTTGAACCCGATTGAACATCACTGGAGAGATCTGAAAATGGCTGTGCACCGATGCTCCCCATCCAACCTGATGAAGCTTGAGAGGTCCTGCAACGAAGAATGGGAGAAACTGCCCAAAAATAGGTGTGCCAAGCTTGTAGCATCATACTCAAAAAGACTTGAGGCTGTAATTGGTGCCAAAGGTGCTTCAACAAAGTATTGAGCAAAGGCTGTGAATACTTATGTACATGTGCTTTTTTTGTTTTTTATTTTTAATAAATTTGCAAAGATTTCAAACAAACTTCTTTCACATTGTCATTATGGGGTATTGTTTGTAGAATTTTGAGGAAAATAATTAATTTAATCAATTTTGTAATAAGGCTATAACATAACAAAATGTGGAAAAAGTGAAGCGCTGTGAATACTTTCTGGATGCGCTGTAAGTCAAGATTCACGTTACTGAGTCTTATAATTTTAACATTAATTTTAATACGGAGTTCAATTTTAAGCAATTTCTGTACGAACGTTTTTCTAGACTAACTGGATTTTCATACATATTACTTGTGTAAATGCTCCTGTGAACAATTTACAAATAAATTTGTTCATACTCTGCTTGAATGACGCTCAATGTTCAGGTAAGGTAATTACTAAGTACTAAAGATGCTTGCCATGAAGGGGTTGAATAATTTTGAGACTGGAGAAATCATTATAAGTTGCATTTTCAGTTGAATTTGGGGAAACCACTTGAAGCATCGTTGTAACTATTTCAATTGCTTTTGTTTGATTTGTTTATTGCAAACAGCTGAAAGTCTGTACATTTTGACAATAAACCTGATTTGCAATGGGGGTTGAATAATTTTGATTGCAACTGCAGCTAACTACAGTACAACACAATGGTTAACAACAAACAAACATTAAAAGTGACCATGTAATTACATCTCCCCCAGCAGATGCAAGCAGTCATAAAAGACCAACATTAAAGTACCTGGCTAACACCAGCAAGTTACACTATATGACTAAAAGCATGTGAACACCTGACCATCACACCCATATGTGCCCTTTCCAAAACTATGGGCATTAGTGAGGTCAGGCACTGATGTTGGACGAGGAGGCCTGGGGTGCAGTCGGCATTCCAGTTCATTCCAAAGGTGTTCAGTGGAGTTGCGGTCAGGATGTGGGCCACACCAGTTCTTCCACACCAATCTTCACAAACCATGTCTTTATTGAGCTCGGTTTGTGCACAGGGGCATTGTCATGCTGGAACAGGTTTGGGCTTCTTAGTTCCAGTCAAGGGAAATTGTAATGCTAGATCATACAAAGACATCCTATATAATTCCAACTTTGTAGCAAGAGTTTGGAGAAGATCCACAGATGGGTGTGATGGTCAATTGTCCACTAACATTTGGCCATTTGGTGTAGCTGCTTCACAACTGGGCAACAGCTACAAATTCCCCAAAAGCAAGCCATCAGCCTTGGTATCTCAGACTTAATTTTGTTGAAACAAAGACAAAAATGTTTGTTAACAATAACAAATTCATCTTTGTGCACTAACTTTGTAAATTATGCCATTACACAATGAAATAAATTAAGAAATTTCACGTTATGTGCTCTACTGCATGTTGCAAGAGGCAAGGCGAGAAGATGCCATCTGGCATATCAAATCTACAGTGACCATTTTGTGATAAAATGTTTCACCCTCGAGGAAAAACTGCTTGCTCAGTGTTGGTCTTGTTTGACTAATATAATACTAGCTAGCTAGCAGTAGTACACCTGATGACACCACACCAAAGTCACAAAAATAGCCATGTGATTTTGTTTAGCCAGCACACATGGAAGAAATATAAAGGCTACAGTAAGCCTGTAAGTGCAATATGGTAAAGCGATATGGTGTTCCATTTCAGAAAGTATTAAAATGTAGGAACTTTTTTTGCATTTGTGTTTTGGAAACTTAAAAATAATATATTGGGGAAGTTTGATGATAGAAACGGTTCTGTTTGACTTCAATAAAATTGCTGTAGTTTTCAACTAACTCTACAGTCCCAAAAGTTTCAGATTTAGTTTTATATATATATATATAATATAATAATGCCTTTGACAAAAGAAGAACGTATTGAAATCATTGAAAAATCAGCTGGATCTGGAAACTGTTGCAAGGATGCGATGGACTTTTAAAGGAAACATCGCGAGCGCATCACACACGACACTGTTGCCAAACTTATTAACAAATTCCCAAAGATCGGAAGTGCTATGGACCAACCGAGTCCACGAGCATCCACGGACGAAGGCACAACCAACGTGGTGCTGTCAAACATGGTCTCCTACGTATGGAGACTTTTAGGACACCCTGTAGACAAAAACTAGCGATAACCATAGCCCAAAAATATGACTCAACTTATATTTTTGTCAAAAGTCTAAGACTAAAACTAAATCCAAATCAGCTGTTCAAATTAACACTGTGACTGATAGCTAGCTAATTAGCAAACAACTAAAGTATCTTACCTGTAGAGCAAGAAGAAAGAAAAAAAAAAAACAATTCCACATCACTAGAACCCCTTTTCATTTAGGAAAGTTTGGACTCATTTAAAGCTCACGTTGCTACACAGTTACACTGTTTTAGTGTAAAAGCATGTAAATAATATAGGCTAAAATAAAAATATAATCAATAATCAAGGCTGGGGGTAATTATCTCAACAAATAATTTTTAAAAGGTCTGAGCAGTTTCCCCAAACCATACCCACAGTCCTGCCGTGGTGTTATCTGCCAGTTAATATTGTCTCTACGGAAAATGTAAAGCTGTAAGCTGATACTGCGGCAAAAATGGTAAGGGTTATCATACAGAGAATTTTTGTAGCATGCCAGCACGACTCTGACCTGTGGGAGAATTGTGAGACGAAATGACTGGCTAGTGTTGGTTGCTCTGAGGTAGATTGAGATTTTCGGGAAGAATCCCCACGGTGACTCTCCTTTCATCCAGCAAGCCAACTTGGTCCCAGAGAAGAAACCGGAAGAGAAGTCCTGGATCTGGAGCAGAAAAGCAGAGGGCTCGTGTTCTATACTTTGAAGACAGCAATGCTTTTGATGCATTTCAGAAACACAACCCTGGAAGTGGTGGCTTCAGACTGATTCAGAGTCCAGAAAAGTAAAACAGATGAATTGTTCACATATCAGTATTCAGTATGCTAGCACATAGCTATTTGACTAATTATCTGCTTATAAACTAGCTTATGTTTCTCAGGTTGGGTTCAGAACAGAAAAGTTTAGCGCTAACCTTATAGAACACTGACGTTAGCATACAGGTTCTGTAGCTAAATGTTTTAAGTACCATATTATAATCTTCTGATAATTAGGATAACAGATCATGACAGGTTGAAGGCATTGATTTTATTTTTTGATCACAGACTTGTGTCTCACGGTGTCTAAAATATTATTATATTGTTATATTTGCTATATAAAGTGTTTCCCATAGAGTAAGTACTGTATAGCATAGCAGTAACAGTGGCAGGCAGAATTCTGCCAACATTTACTAGTGAGTGCTCCGTAAAAGCACGCTGTTTCCCACCGTTACATAAACAACGGCGTATACAACAGTATAAATTACCTAGTAATCTGAAGCCACAAAATTCAGTATTCTAAGCAATTTCTGTATTGAATACACCACTAACAAGCTGGCCTTAGTAGTCATTAAACATTTTACATTTAGACTAACTGCTGTGCATTGTGGGATTTTATATCGTATCCCAAATAGTCCACTATATGGTAAACAAACAACAAATTCAGACCTGGAATTGATTCTCAACAGGAAATGCAGCTCAGTGGTAACTGTAAAATCAGAATTAGCCATTCAAAGGGTAGCTGGGCATTTTAAAGTAAGTTTTTGGGGTTTTTTTTAGAAGAATAAAAAACCATTAGCAACACATGGAATTGATGCTTGAATACAGCCTTATGCTCTTTCACATAGGCTTTTGAGACTGGAACACCAATTTTCAAGACCTGTATTTTGGGAGAAGAAAAAAAAAAAGCTTTTCAAACACCAATAATGACTAAACCGCTAAGAAAAATAACCATGGCCATACCATTGACATTTGTGTGATGGCCTCCACGACAGCATCAAACACTTTCACAGGAAGCCGTAGTAACGTTGTCCCGCTGTCCACAATGGCTTTATCTGAATTATACTGAAAACAAAACGCATATAGAAATTTGTCGAGGCCTGTAGCAGACAAAAGCCACTTTCTCTTGTCTCAGGCTTTCATAAACAGACAAAGTTCTCACATCTACACAACAGGAAATTCAATGCTGAGTTGTTGTTTTTCTATCTGTAGCCTTGGAGAGAACAATGTTAGCCAAACCTTTCATAAGTATTTCCAAGCAAAATGCATTTGTGTTTTTATAAAGGTCACAATCTGTTTCTCCCTCATTTTTTCATAATGGATAGCTGGATTTGTTCAGGCACAAAGCTAGTAAGGGAAAAAAAAAATAGAGAAAGGGAAAAAATATGCATATTTTATAGCAGTGGTCACAAAACCTCTTCCATGAGATCAGCATTCCTGCAGGTTTTAAATCGAACACACCTGGTTTATTTGATCAAGAACTTCAGCCAATGATTAGATGGTCAGGTGGGTACGATTATGGTTGGAGCTAAAGTCTTCAGTATGGTAGACCTCCAGGAACAGGGTCAGTGACCAGTGTTTTACTGTATGTACTGTAAAAGTAAATGAAGTCAGATACCTCCCTGCAGTCCAGGTTTAGATTCTTGCCTCCAACTTCCAGTTTCAAGACCTCCACTTGGTAGTACCACTCTTGTACGATGGGCGTATACCACATTGAGCCGCGGTACAGTGTTGGTTCAAGTCCTCCCATGATCTTAAACATGTGAGAAAATAAAACAAATATAACAATAAGAAAGATTTATTACAGAGGTTGTTATGATTTAATCTTGCTTTTTTAAAACAAATCCTATGAGTGTTGTATCAGCTGGGGTATGAAAATCAAAATCTGCCTGGGCCACATCAGCATTTTTGTGAGCCCTTCAAGGACCATAATGCAAGACTGTTCATTTCGTTCAACATATTTTCATGTATTCTATCAATTGAATAACCAATAACATATGCTCTGTAAATAGAATAGGACATTTCTAGGAAAAAGAACGGCTTACAGAAACTATTCGACTCTATAATGTCTACTACAGTATATTAGATTTGAAATGAAATAATGAATATGAGCTCAAAATAGAGCTTTAAAGTGTGGGAAGTAAAGGAAGGTCATGATCCAAAGCATACCACCTCATCTTGCTGTGTCTGCATGCAATGAAACTGGTTCCCTTTTATTTGTTGTTGATGTGAATGCTAAGAAAAGCAGCAGGATGAATTCTGAAGTGTATAGGGCTATACACAATACGCTATATACTCTTTGTATGGCGCATCACACTGCAGATGGACAAAAACCCAAAGCAAACTTCAAAAGCAACCCAAGCCTTTTTTAAGGCAAATAAGTGGAATATTTTGCAATGGCCAAGTCAATCACCTGACCTGAATCCAATTAAGCATGATTTCACTTTCTGAAAGCCAAGAACAAGCAGGAACTGAAGACAAGTGCAGTAAAGGCCTTGTAGAGCATCAGCAGGGAAGAACCTGAGACATCTGCTGATGTCTATGGGTTCCAGGCAGTCACTGACTGCAAAGGATTTGCAACAGAGTATTAAAAATGACAAATCAATTTACAATTAAGTTAGTCTAATTCCAAACTAACCACATATTTATAAAAAAAAACAAACAAACAAACAAAAAAAAAAACAGTGCTGTAATTCCTTCACCGTTCACCTCATATTAAAGCTGAAAGTCATGAGCTCATTTTCATTGCTTAATTTCAAGTCCAATATACTGCAGTAGACAACTAAAATAATATTTTTTTTTCAATGTCCAAGTATTTATGGGCCTGACTGTATATATCAAAAAAAATGTTCTCGTGCAAACTGTAAATTGGTGGAATGTTCATGGAACCACAATGAATCGGCCCCAGACGTGTGCGCCACATGCTCCCAGACTAATGATAAGGAAGGTACAGTAAGAGAAAAAGCCGGGTAGACAGCAGTGGGAGAGAGAGCAGTGGGAACAGCAGTTATATAGAGAACAATAAGCAATGAATGAACTGCACTACAGTCACCTCAATTTCGACACCCCACGCAAAACTCCTCTGCTAAAAAAATGTGCACACGACGCATGCCTAAAAGCATTCAGGCAAATCAGAACTCTTTAGGAACAATATTCTCAGGTCAGACGAAAACAAAAATAGAAAACTTTGGCAATAATTTGGCTCATGTTTGGAGAAAGATAGGCTGCGTGTATGATCTCAAGAACACTATACCACTGTGAAGCACGGCGGTGGGAGCATCATGATACAATATGGAGCCGTTTCATCCCTCCAGAGCGTTAATCGTCGATCCCGTTAAAACACAATGCAACTGAATCTGCCACAAGGACCCATTGAAAGCCGTAGAGATTTTCATGTAGCCCGAAAACTTTCCATTAAATGAACAAACAGCACAATATTGCAATGATAACTGATCATTTGATTTGCTCAAAAACTTCAAGAGTGATGAATTATACAGTCACATTGATAGCCACTTCACTGCTGCATTTTTATGAAGTTTTAGGGTAGGATAATAGTGAGAATCGCGGGCCTGTAAGAGTTAAATCCACATTGGATCAAAAGAGGCAAAACCTCAAGAGGTTGTGTTTTCGTTTTGTTCTATATTCCATGATTATCATAGCGAGAAAGAGAGAGATTTCAGTGAGGTGGGAGGGGAAACAAACTAGAGCACACATTCATATCATCCATCTGCTCATCTCAACAGGTGAAACAGCCGCCTCCACTTTAAACACTTCCATATTGCTAACAGACCGTGCGCTCAGCTGGAGGCCCTCTGTAGCTTAATTAGGCACTCACTAACGAGATGCTCTCTCCACTGTGTGTGTGTGTGTCTGTCGTGGAGCTGCAGTAAGGCACATGGGGACTCAGCGAGCTCTCATGTTTCTTTAAGATGCAGCTGGTGAATCTCATCTGCCCTTGAGGGCTTTTATTTTATATGATTTCGGGCAGCAGGATAATTTGATCCTTGTGATAAAATCCAACCCACTCATGGCTTATTAGTGTTCAAACCTGGCCTCAAGGAATCGTGTGTTGTGGTGCTGCTCTACTTACACTACTTCAGGTTGGGATTGTGCAGACTGCTGCCAGCTGTGCCATGCATATCTACTGTATACTATACACATCCCAAAAGTTGTTATTCTTTTTATTTGACAACAATTTGCCTATAGGGAATCTCTGGTGGCTCGGGGGCCCAAGCAGCTAATTCTAGCTAGAAACAGCCCAGTGGGTTGGCACAATGTACGCTCACCGTTCCGACTTTAATAGGAACACCTGTACATTCATGCAGTTATCTAATCAGCCAATCATGTGGCAGCAGTGCAATGCAAAATAAAATCTTCCAGATACAGGTCAACAGCTTCAGTTAATGTTTACATCAAACATCAGATGATGGTACCAGATGGGCTGAAACTGTGTATCTCCTTGGAATTTCACACGCACAAGTCTCTACAGCTTACACAGAATGGTGTGACAGTTCTGTGGGTGGAAACACTGTGTTGATATGAGAAGTCAGATGAAAATGGCCAGATTGGTTTGAGTTGCCAGGAAGGATAACTCAATCGCTCTTTGCAACCGTGGTGAGCAGAAAAGCATCTCAGGATGCACAATACATCAAACCTTGAGGTGGATAGGCTACAACAACAGAAGACCACATCAGGTTCCACTCCAGTCAGCCAAGAACAGGAAGCTGAGGCTATCATGGGCACAGATTCAACCAAACTGCACAGTTGAAGATTAGAAGAAAAGAAAAGAAAAATAAAATCGCCGAGTCATATTATATCAACGAGCAATCCAGTGTAGAAGTTGTGGAAACAGCAAACCGTGGACTCAGAGTTCCAGAATGCGTGACACAATCGTGCTGAGTTACAGCAGAGACTCGGCTTGTTCACTGCGACATTAGTCTGAACGCTGAAGCTTTGGAGCATGATCAGTTCCCTGAATAACAAGACATTCAGGGTGGATTTCTGCCCTTACATCAATAGACTGTCACTGAAGTACCAAAACATGTATAGCTTAGCAGCTGGTTTAATAGTTATCCTTTAGCACTATATAAAATTGTGTAGGAAAAGCACTTTTTTAAATAAAGTACTAAATAAGCTGCCATTCATCATTTCAGTAGCTAAACATTTACCTTCACAGATAGCCAGCTAGCGCAACACTTGTAACCTGGATGAAGTCTTCGAGGGCTCTTTTTATGGATGATGTCATAAGATACAATAAATGTACAGGTTCGGTTAGTTTACAGTGCAATCAGGGGTGGTGGACAAATCAAAAATTCATTAGCTAGCCCAGCAGGCACTTATAGCAGGACAGTTATGTATAGGATGGCTTTAAATATGTACATTTATTTTTACCCACATACCTGTTCGTTTCTGATTTGGAAAAGATCGTCTGTCATTTCAATAAACCCGTCTAGTAAAAACCGTTCTTCAGTCAGGTCACACCACAGTTCATGCATGTCGTGCAGTTGGTGCTGGGATTTGGAATGAGTGTGCATTAAATGCATTAGGTTTACGCATTTTTTTCTGGTTGTTGAACCTACTTGTACACTGAGCAACTATGGATTAAAGTCTGCTTGTCCCGAGCTAGTGATCTGTCCACTGCTGTTAATTCAGATGTGTATTAGAATTCTTAATGCCGGTTTAGCTTGAAATTGTGCCAGGTGTTGACAGCTGCACCAGCTGTTGCACATCAGTGTAAGTACGGCAGCATGTACTTAGCGTGGATGAGCAAAACAGCTAAAACTCACCAAACTCCCATCTGCTGGGTTGGTGGCAGTGCTGGCGGAGATTCCTGCGCCGCACATCTGGAGAGAGAAAACATCTGGGATGCCTGTCTGCTTCACTAGTGAGTCGAAAAAGGGCTCCACAGATGGGTCGGGCTATGAGAAAGAACAGCAGTGATTGGTTTGATTCAACTGTTTACATGTTTTTAGTTATAATTAATTATGTAGTACAACCTAAATGCTAACAAATCTTTGCTAAAATGCTCAAAAAAAAAGGTTTATTTATTATAATAGGCTTTTAACAGAACAACAGTAGTATCTTACAGCTTCACGTTTTATAAAGGTTTATGACACTGTAATGGTGCAGGTTATGAATTTAACATTAAAACATCAGCGACTCCTTATCACAGTTCGTTGACAACGTCATCTCACAGACCAGCCTGCGCTTAAACAAACACGCTCACACACCCATATCCATATCAACATTCCACAACATTCAGAACGACACTTCCGTCATTTGTCTTACCCGAGCTAGTAAAGGGTATGCCAGTCCCAAAATGCCCTGCCAGTTGATGCCAGGGAGGAAGAAGCCGTCTGAGGTTAAGATAGCAGCGATGTTGATCACAATGGTGCCGTTGGGGCCTTGAGGGATCGTGATGAAGTCTGAGCCCAGCTCTCCCTGCCAGTCACCTTGAGTGTATCTGACTGACACGGACTTGCCACTTGGTTTATATGTACGGGAGCTGCGGGGCAGATTATACAGGCTTCAGTTCAGAACTTCTGCTGATCTATTTTGGTATCCTTCACCTGTTGTAAATAGTGCAACCACTGGTTAGGGTTTTAAGGCTAAGGGTGCGTTCACATGCAATGATTAATTAGTCTGTTTAGGCAGGTGAGAACAATGTAATTGGGTGTGGACCTACAGTAGTGTCCGAGTAAGCGGTGTTCTCAAACTGTTTCACACAAACTCTAGCGCGGCTCAATTATAGTGAGAAAATAATTCAAAACAAATATTTGCGTTGGGTTTTAGGCAACATTTTGTTATGTAAATGTGAATTACTAACACACAAACACACAAACACAAACTCACAAACTGAGCCAAGTGCCTTGTGTTAGGGATATTTGGACTGACAAATAGAAAGAAAGAAAGAATAAAAGACAAATGCAATACATATGTGATTTACAGTGGCGTTTGAAAGTTTGTGAAACTTTTAGAATTTTCTGCATAAATATGACCTAAAGCATCATCACATTTTCACAAAAGTTCTAAACCCAATTAAATAAATAAGACAAAAATATTATACTTGGTAATTTATTTACTGAGGAAAATGATCCAACATATCTGTGAGTGGCAAAATGGGCAAAAAACTAAACATTTGGGGTAACTGTTGATCAGTCCTGCACATCGGCTTGGAGGAATTTTAGCACATTCCTCAGTACAGAACAGCGTCAACTCTGGGATGTTTTTGGGTTTCCTCACATGAACTGCTTGCTTCAGGTCCTTCCACAACATTTCTATTGGATTAAGGTCAGGACTTTGACTTGGCCATTCCAAAACATTAACTTTATTCTTCTTTAACCATTCTTTGATAGAATGACTCGTGTGTTTAGGGTCATTGTCTTCCTGCATGACCCACTTTCTCCTGAGATTCAGTTCAAGAACAGATGTCCTGACATTTTCCTTCAGAATTCGCTGGTATACTTCAAAATTCATTGTTCAGTCAATGATGGCGAGTCGTCCTGGCCCAGATACAGTTAAACAGTTAAACAGTTAAACCATGATAGTACCATCACCATGCTTCACAGATGGGATAAGGTTCTTATGCTGGAATACAGTGTTCTCCTTTCTCCAAACATAACGCTTCTCATTTAAACTAAAAATTCTACTGTCCACAAACATTTGTCCAATAGTCTTCTGGCTTGTCCATGTGATCTTTAGCAAACTGCAAAAGGGCTGTTCGTTTTGGAGAGCAGTTGCTTTCTCCTTGCAACCCAGCCACGCACAACATTGTTGTTCAGTGTTCTCCTGATGTTGGACTCATGAACATTAGCCAATGTGAGAGAGGCCTTTAGTTGCTTAGATTTTACCCTGGGTTCTTCGTAACCTTGTGGACTACTGCACATCTTGCAATGGCTATGAATTTCCTCCATTTCTACACAGTCTGTCTGAGTGAATTGGTGGTTGTAACCTTTTGCCATGATACACTTCAAGAATCATGTGTTGTGAAGATCAGACTTCAATAGATCCCTGTTCTTTAATTAAAACAGGGCACTCACTCACACCTGATTATCATCCCATTGATTGAAACAAAAAAAAAATGACTAATTTCACCTTCAAATTAACTGCTAATCCTTGAGGTTTCACATACCTTTGCCACTCACACATATGTAAAATTGGATCATTTTCCAATAAATAAATAATAAACATTTAATAAATAAATGACCAAGTATAATCTTTTTGTCTCATTTGTTTTACAGGTTTCTCTTTATCTACGTTTATGACTGTTTTAGCTCATATTTATGCAGCTACATAGAAAATTCTAAAGGTATCACAAACTTTCAAGCACCACTGTGTATATATAGGCTAATTATTTATTTGCCTCTCCATGCCATTTTTTGTGATTTCTATGCATACTTGACCAAGGTTTGTTTAAGTATGTTTTCAGCCCTACATACACCGGAGCCAATGGTTTTTTTGTTTTGTTTGTTTGTTTTTCATCCATTTACTCATGCGCAGTGTGAAATCAAACTAAACCAATTAGCAAACAAATTAGCTAATTTCATTTTGCTTCTGTTTTGGGTATGAAAGATATACAAGCACCCCAAGAGTGTATTAGAGTGTACATGGGTCAATGTCATGACTAGAAGCATGCTTTGTTTAGAAAAAAAAATCAAAATCCAACATTGACCACTGAAACCATCCGTTTTACTGCCATGATAAAAAGGGAAAGAGCAGTAAATATTCATAAACTCAGAGATGGAAATAGTTTTAGAGGATCCCATTGGTTACCAAGTCTATAACGGATGTTTACGGCTGTTTAGCAATGACTATGCCTATTTTTTAATGTATTACTATTTTTTTTTTTTTTTTTTTACGATATAGTTATATAAAACTCTTGTCCTCAGGACCTGAGTAATTCCTGCCTCTGTTCTGTTGTGGATGGACCCACATGCATACCCTAATGATTAAAAAGAAATTTTGCTCATCCCAACACAGTTTATAGCCAAGTCTCACCCTTGTTTTCTCACCTGGATACTGTAGACTTGTACACAAGAACTGCTGCTGTAAATCATTAAAACTTATTCACAATGAACATCCTTTCAGCACACAGTGCCATTTCCTTTCCTCTTCTACACCTACAGGTATACTGTAAAGAGTTATAATTTGAACAGGATGGGTTCGCATTCGAGTCCGATTCCTCTTCTTCTTGTCACCTTGGAACGTTTTTCCATGCCACTGTCTTCTCTGAATTCCTTGCTAGGAATCTAATTCTACATGCAGGTATCTGCAAAGCTGTTTTGCGACAATGTCTGGTGTCGAAAGCACTATACAAATAAAAATGAACCGAAAACAGAACATGCGGTTTTGTCTCAATATGCTCAAGTATACAGAAGACACACTGCAGAAAACAGTCTTCTACTGCAGTGCCGTCTGATCTTAAGTTGCTAAAGTCATTTTAAAAATAAGTAGATGCTTCTGTTTAGGAAACGTTTACTTGCAGGTAAACACTAAAGTGGGGCAAAACATCCAAAAACTCCGTCCGAGTCTAAAGCAACATTTATCATAATTGTGTTCGTAGATTGCCATGTTTAAATTTAGCTAACATAATCAGCTCATCTCACTAATTAGCGAGAGTGTAGGAGGGTGTGCAAAATAAGACTCGGTTCTTCCCTCCTGCTGATGTCCCACATTTAAACTGGTATTAAACAATTATCTTCCCAGATTATGCTGCGGTGTTGGCGTGTAAAATTCAGGCTGAGCGCCTCTATATACATTCCCTTCCAACATAGTCAATATTCATGATTCAACCCGATGTTAGTTTGGTCTTGAATGTTCAACTTCAGCTCAATATGGTCAATTTCTGAATGTTATGAACTTAATTCCAAGGAGTAAGTTGCACCAGCAGGTTTGATTGTAAGTCAGGGTGTAAAAGTCTGTCCTAAAGCATCCAGAGAGAGTAGTTAGGTTAAAAACGAGTGTGGTATGCACTACATACATTTACAACGTAACTAGTGTGTAGTGTGTAAAGTGATCATAAATCATGGAAACAAATAGAAGAGTGCGGTTATACTGAATATCGACACAGCTGTGACGTGGCCGGTGGTGAATTGTCGTAGCTAATCAAAGTCGTGCTGATATTAAGAATAACCGCATGATCGCGAGTGCGATATTGCTTTTATATGACAGTTCCATAAACAAGAAATGAATGAGTGACATTTCAGTTTTGCTCCGCTAACAGAAATAGATTCCAAAGAAGCCACACTCACTTTATAGTAAGTCAGCTAGCTTGCTAACGTTGATTTGTACATTCCCGGTACAACTGGCTATTGTATTGTATTGTGTGCCATGTCTGCTGATGATGTTGCTAACACTACTGTAGTAACAGTTTGGGACTAGGAAGTGATATACACAGTGAAATGTCCCAGCACGGTTACAGGAAATATAGACACTCTTGGAACGCCGCTTGACCAACCAAATTAGTGGACCAGAACTAGCTGTTGTATAACAGGAAATATTACATGCATAATTGAGGTTTGTCGAATAGGAAAGGTGTTAATGTCCATCTTTTTTTTCCCATTATAACGCATGTACTTCAAGCTAGTTTGATTTTTATAGTTTTTTTGTATAGATTTTTATAGTAGTTTACTGGTTACGATGTTTGCCAGGGTTGGGGGTTCGATTCTCGCATCTGCCCTGCATGCGTGGAGTTTGCATGTACTCCCCGTGCATCAGGGGTTTCCTCTGGGTACTCCGGGTTCCTCCCCCAGTCCAACGACATGCATTGTAGGCTGATTGGAATCTCTAAATTGTCCGTAGTGTGTGAATGGGTGTGCAAGTGTGCATGTGTGATTGTGCCCTGCAATGGATTGGCACCCCCTCCAGTGTGTCCCTTGCCTTGTGTCCTGAGTCCCCAGGGATATGCTCCAGGCTCCCCGTGACCCTGTGTAGGATAAGCGGTCAGGGCCGGTCAATCCATTAGGGGCAAAAACCCACCACTGCACTACCGAATCCCATTAACAGTACCAAGCCACATTTAACGTTCCTCATGTCTTTTGCTTGGTCAAATTGGTTTGTTGGCGCCCCTAGTGCCGATGTAAATAAGCGGCAGTGTGTGCAAGGTTGGGCATCACAGTGTTTTTATTTTTTTTTTATAAAATTAAAAAAGTACATCATACTTATCAGTCATCACTAGAGATGAACCGATGTATCGGCCAATAATCGGTATCGGCTGATAAAGGCAACATTTCATGCTATGGGCCATCGGCCGATAGTTTAAAAACATCCAATGATCAGGGCCGATTATATCCCGTAAATCAAAAGAGGGCAAGAAAACACAGATTCCGTGCTGTGTGTAAAGATGATGTCTCTTGTGTGGAATGACGACAAAACTGCAGTTTGTAAGCTCTATAAATTTTTACACCGGAAGTGAGCAGCAGTGAAGCGGGAGTTTCAGTGTAGAGTCTTTTTTTTTTTGTCGCGCTACTCGAGCTGAATTAAACCGCCAGTACACCACTGAAAGATTTAAATGAAGATGAGCTGACAAAATATTATATAGCACAGAAAAATATATTTATAGAGTAGTATATTTCATATCCAGTTAATGTTAATATATAAAAAGGTTTATATTATATATGACCAGTTTGATGTTCATTGATGAAATAGAAATGCTTTTGTTTGTGGTGAATGAATGTGAGCCTAACAGGTTTTTTTAGATTTCAGTCAATGTTACCATGAATTAATAGCATTCAATAAGTTAAAAAAATCTTACTTTAATCTTCAGAATTTAGTTCATGTGTTAATGTTAGAGTAATGTGTTTTCTGTTTGAGACCAGTTACTGTGAAACAACTTGTTGAAATGGAGAGAATAAAGTTTTTATTTGCATTTTTTTCAGAATTGTGGACTTAATTATTATTCATTTAAAAGAAGGTATAAAAAGGCAGAACTATCGGTATCAGCCGATATCACTGATTAATCGGTATCGGCTGAGAAATTTAGTATCGTGCATCTCTAGTCATCACTGCTGGTGTGTCTACAGTATGTGACTGAAGTGTGTGTGTGTCAGTGATGATGACTTAGTTGTTTTTTTTTTTTTTTACGGCATTTTGGACGATAACGATCAGGGAATAATTTTTATGCTAATGTTGTTGACGTATTCTCGGCTGTTGAATATGAATCTCGCCTAGGGCACCAAAGGGGATAGGACCGGCACTGTAAGCGGTACAGAAAATGGATGGAAGGATGGAAACTTAATCCACATTTAAATACGCTGAACAACAATTCCTACTTCGAAGTAGCACCTTGCAGTTTTTAGTTATAACTTACTGAAACAGTCATTTGGTGCAACCATTAATTTTCTTTGTCGTTCATAAACTCCAAAGTAGTGCCCATTTTACCTTCAAGCTAGGCTATGTAAATGTGCTGGTGCACTCACTGGTTTAAAGGAATGTAGTTCCAGGAACTACTTTAAGTTCTAACAGAGTAGCTCAGGTTCGTACACAGTTTACAGCCGGCAGAACAACAAGCTGAGGATAAGGGTCATGATCTCACAGTGCTCTGTTGAAGTATGTTGAGACGTAGGGATGTGTCGCAGCAGCTACAGCAAAGTTACTGCTTCCAGTGTCCACCAGGATATTCAACTGAAAGCACACAAAAATAAAAAAAAATGAGCACTGTAAACATGATGAATCATTTCATGAATCGACTCCCACCCTGTGATTCACACGTTGTCTGAGCTTTCAGGAAACTAGAACAGCAAACTTTACAAAAGATTAAGAATATTAACCATCACTCCAACAGCATGGGAATTAATCACATGTTTGCATGGGTAGCAAAGCTTGTAATGACAGCTGTGTGTAAAGAAGATATGAAGGATGAACACTTCTTGACATTTTTAATTTTTCATTTATGATGTAAGGCCGGTGACAAGATGTCTGAACCCAGAAAGAACTACTTTCTGAGAACAAAGAACTGCTACGAGAACAAACACTCAACCTCTCTCACACAAAATTAGCAACTCCATCTGAATTAGCACATGAGACTCAGTGGAGACTAGAAAATGTCTGAGCCAGGAGAGAACCACATTGTGAGGACAGAAACGAACACCAGACCTCTCTCACACGGATTTAGCATCTCCATTTGAATTAACACATGCTGAGTAGAGATCAGGAAATCGTCACTACACGGTTTCCTCCTTCCTCTCCTCACACCCTTCTCTCTCTCTGTGTCGAGATCATCCTAAACACACCCAAAGTCTATATACATTACATAACATGTTTTAATGTGAATAACTATTCATGTTTACTGTATTATACAAAAGGTCTCAGTGCAACTGGAAAATATGGTCTCATTCCCTCAACAGCAGTTTAAATAAAATGTTACATGCCGTTAAAGGCATACCCTCCCAAGGTCCCTCACTCAAATGACCTCCTGTATAAGGTACATCCTTCCACAGACATCAAATTATAATCACAAACACCACCATTTGGTGGACCACAGAGCATCTGGGTATTTAGGGGAGAGCTGGCCAAAGATTCGGGGAATTTGTAGACAGATCTCCCACACGATCACTGTGTGTTGTTTTTCTCTATCAGGTATGCAAGTATTGTCTTTCTTATGTTGTATTATTATGTTTTGAATTTGATTAGAATGTAATGTTGCATGTAATTCTTTCTTATTATTATCAAGAGTAGTGTTGGATTTGGATGTTTTCATACCTGGTTAAATAAATTGTTAGACTTGATTATATTCTGAATTATTCTGAATGTATTGTCTCTAGTAAATTATGGTAAGTCCTTGTTACAGCAAATCTGCGACCAGGTTAGTACAGGCTAACAATTTGTCATTAAGCTAAGTACTTAGAGTGTACAGGCTTGATAGGAAATATCCGTTTAGGACAACATAAAGTTGATCGACCAAGTCTAAATAGGATGAAGTCTAAACCTCTGATTACTGTAATATTCTTCTAGCTAGCGTGTACATAGGAAACTATGGCATGATTATATAAAGCTAATTCTACTCAGATATTATTGGTCTATCTTTGTAGATTTATTGGTCATGACCTCTGGCTAGAAATAACGTTACTGTAATTAAGTGTTACTAACTAAGGGAACTAAGAGACCAGGCTAATGACTTGGCTCTATTTAAGTGTACTTAGTGTGTACAGGCTCGATATGAAATACCCGTTTAGGACAACATAAAGTTGATCGACCAAGTCTAACTAGGGGGAAGTCTAAACCTCTGGTTATTGTAATCTTTCTCTAGTTAATGTGTACATAGGAAACTATGTCATGATTATATAAAGCTAATTTTACTTAGATATTATTGGTCTGTCTCTGTACATTTAGTGGTCATGACCTCTGACTAGAGATAACGTTACTATAACTAAGTGTTACTATCTAAGGGGACTAATAAAGTACTATTTAGGAAAGGGTAAGCATGGGGCGGTCATCTAAATAGTATTAGCCAATTACCCCTGGCTAATGACCAAGACTGGCGAGTTTGTGACCATGAGATCCGCGCACACGACCGGCGCAAGACTCGAAACAGAATCCGAATGAACGAGCACAGTATAAAGTATAGAATCAATTAGAATTAATCAAGTATAGAAGATTAAACGTATCAAAATATGAATAACTAAGTAATGAATACAACATCGAGGTTTTTACAATTGGAGTCAGATTTAATTTAAGAGAGTCAAGCAGAATTGAAATGACAAATTTAAATATATTCACATCGCTTCAAAAAGACAGGAACACGTGGAAATCCTTCTACCACGTCATTGGATACCGTCATTGTGCCAGTGGGTGGACCCCTACAATGAAATATCAATGAGTAAGACACTTCTCATTTACCACACTTGCACACATTTGTCTTACTAGTCTTGTGAGGACCCTCTATTGACAATCATTAATGCAGCTTAATGCTGTGTTACATTTAAATCTAACCTTAATATCAGTAACCAAAACAGAAACCTTGTGGCTCTTTTAGATTTGAAATAAAAGTTGCAGTTTTCTCTTTTTTTGGGGGTAGGGATTGGGGAAACAACAGTATTTCTTTGTGAGGACCAGCCAAATGTCCCCACAAATACAAAACTTCCTTCAAACATATCCTAAAAAAATGCTGCTGTGGAGACATTTGATCCCCATCAAGATATAAAAACATGCCCACACACACACACACACACACACACAGCTAATGATCTAAACCCTGCTCAAATTTTCCAACACACTAACCATCAAGCTACTGTGAAAATCCCATTCAGGGACTCTGCTGGCACAGCTCTCTCTCGCTCTCTCTCTCTCCCTGTCTCCACACACACATATGCTCCTGTTTTGGCAGACGCATGCGAGCAAGCCGCAGCAGTCAGAATAATGTTGTCTGAGCACCAGCTCAACGAGGGAGAACTAATGAGATAACGGAGCAGTGCCATCTTGCCGAGTGGGCAGAGGGGCCATTACAGACATTCCTCATCGTTAACTCCATCATAATAAACCTACTGACTCTGGGCTCCACTATGCCGCCAACATCTCCCATTGTCCCATTTCAAATCAGTTAAGCACTTCAACGCCGCCATTCATTTTAATGGCTTATTATCTCAATCAAACCATACGGAGAGGGGAAAATAAAAATGCTGATTTTATTCAAGCAACTGAGGTGACGTAATGAAGAACGTTTGTTTATCTACAGTGTCTTCTCTTCATAAATCATGTTTTTTTTTATAACCCTGCAGCTATTTGCTAATGTTTTTTTTGTGTAACTAGTTTCCTTATTCTTCACGTACAGTGAGGGAAAAAAGTATTTGATCCCCTGCTGATTTTGTATGTTTGCCCACTGACAAAGAAATGATCATTCTATAATTTTAATGGTAGATTTATTTGAACAGTGAGAGACAGAATAACAACAAAAAAATCCAGAAAAACGCATGTCAAAAATGTTATAAATTGATTTGCATTTTAATGAGGGAAATATGTATTTGACCCCTCTGCAAAACATGACTTAGTACTTGGTGGCAAAACCTTTGTTGGCAATCACAGAGGCCAGACGTTTCTTGTAGTTGGCCACCAGGTTTGCACACATCTCAGGAGGGATTTTGTCCCACTCCTCTTTGCAGATCTTCTCCAAGTCATTAAGGTTTCGAGGCTGACGTTTGGCAACTCGAACCTTCAGCTGCCTCCACAGATTTTCTATGGGATTAAGGTCTGGAGACTGGCTAGGCCACTCCAGGACCTTAATGTGCTTCTTCTTGAGCCACTCCTTTGTTGCCTTGGCCGTGTGTTTTGGGTCATTGTCATGCTGGAATACCCATCCACGACCCATTTTCAATGCCCTGGCTGAGGGAAGGAGGTTCTCACCCAAGATTTGACGGTACATGGCCCCGTCCATCGTCCCTCTGATGCGGTGAAGTTGTCCTGTCCCCTTAGCAGAAAAACACCCCCAAAGCATAATGTTTCCACCTCCATGTTTGATGGTGGGGATGGTGTTCTTGGGGTCATAGGCAGCATTCCTCCTCCTCCAAACACAGGGAGTTGAGTTGATGCCGAAGAGCTCCATTTTGGTCTCATCTGACCACAACACTTTCACCCAGTTGTCCTCTGAATCATTCAGATGTTCACTGGCAAACTTCAGACGGGTATGTATATGTGCTTTCTTGAGCAGGGGGACCTTGCGGGCGCTGCAGGATTTCAGTCCTTCACGGCGTAGTGTGTTACCAATTGTTTTCTTGGTGACTATGGTCCCAGCTGCCTTGAGATCATTGACAAGATCCTCCCGTGTAATTCTGGGCTGATTCCTCACTGTTCTCGTGATCATTGCAACTCCACGAGGTGAGATCTTGCATGGAACCCCAGGCCGAGGGAGATTGACAGTTCTTTTGTGTTTCATCCATTTGCGAATAATCGCAACAACTGTTGTCACCTTCTCACCAAGCTGCTTGGCAATGGTCTTGTAGCCCATTCCAGACTTGTGTAGGTCTACAATCTTGTCCCTGACATCCTTGGAGAGCTCTTTGGTCTTGGCCATTGTGGAGAGTTTGTAATCTGATTGATTGATTGCTTCTGTGGACAGGTGTCTTTTATACAGGTAACAAACTGAGATTAGGAGCACTCCCTTTAAGAGTGTGCTCCTAATCTCAGCTCCTTACCTGTATAAAAGACACCTGGGAGCCAGATATCGTTCTGATTGAGAGGGGGTCAAATACTTATTTCCCTCATTAAAATGCAAATCAATTTATAACATTTTTGACATGCGTTTTTCTGGATTTTTTTGTTGTTATTCTGTCTCTCACTGTTCAAATAAACCTACCATTAAAATTATAGACTGATAATTTCTTTGTCAGTGGGCAAACGTACAAAATCAGCAGGGGATCAAATACTTTTTTCCCTCACTGTATGAAGTGAAACCACTACGTAAAAGGAAACCAAACTTTTGAGATCTGGTGGTGAATCTAGAAAGTTCAAAGTTCATTATTTTGTCCTGTATGCATGTTTGCGCTAATTGAGGAATTTCATCCTCTACTCATTAATTTTCCAACTTTTTCTGGGTTAAACTTTACACAGAAAGGGCTCCGATTTCCATCCACATGCACTCATGTCTAACAAATGCTCTGCTATGCCCATACTCTAGCAGAAGCACCTTAAATTCTTGTTGGATGTATCCACACTAATCAAGTGGAGGTGATGTTGTGGATAGTCCCAAATGTATACCATAAATATTTATCACCTTTACTTCAGTGGATAATCTAAACTGGATACTGTACCAAAAACTGTTTCCGTAATCATAAAGATTGTCCTGTTATCATCGCAGGGCTCACAATATGCTCATACAGATTATCCTTTCAACGCATTGAACTATTCAACTTCACAGTATACAGTTGCAATCAAAATGATTCAACCCCAATTGCAAATCAGGTTTATTGTCAAAATGTACAGACATTCAGCTGTTTGCAATGAACAAATCAAACAAAAGCAATTGAAATAGTTACAATGAATGCTTCAAGTGGTTTCCCCAAATTCAACTGAAAATGCACCTTATAATGATTTCTCCAGTCTCAAAATTATTCAACCCCTTCATGGCAAGCATCTTTAGTACTTAGTAGAGCACCCTTTTGTTGTTATGACCTGCTGCAAACGAGATGCATCACTTCTGGCAGCGTTTCTGAGAAATCTTAGCTCATTCTTCATGAGTAATGTCCTCCAGTTTAGTAATATTCTTGGGTTTGCGTGCTCCAACCGCCTTCTTCAAATCCCACCAGAGATTTCCTATGGGGTTCAAGTCAGGTGACTGTGACGGCCCTGTAGGATCTTCCAGGTCTTCTTCTGCAAACAAGCCTTGGTGGAATTTGAAGTATGCTTGGGATCATTGTCCTGTTGGAAGGTCCAATGACGCCCAAGCTTCAGCTTCCTCACAGACGGCATGATGTTCTCTCCTAGGATTTCCAGATACTTCAATGAATCCATCTTGCCTTCCACATGCTGCAGGTTTCCAGTGCCAGAAGATGCAAAGCAGCCCCAGAGCATCACCGAGCCTCCACCATGCTTGACTGTGGACAGAGTGTTCTTTCTTCATTCTTCTTTCTCCAGACATACCGCTGGTCCATCGTGCCGAAAAGTTCCAATTTTGTTTCATCGCTCCACAGCACAGAATCCCATTTATTATTTATATGATTTGAGCCAACTTGACTTGTGCTTTTGGGTCAGTCGTGGTGTACGTCTTGGAGTTCTGGCATGGAAACCTTCTGCGTTTAGTACGCGCCTTACTGTGCTCACTGAAACCTCAGTGCCTGTTGCCACCAAGTCTTGCTGCAGGTCTTTTGCAGTCACTCGTTGGTTTTTCACAACCTGCCTTCTCTGTTGATAGTGTCCTTTTTCTGCCCCATCCAGGTATTTCATCAATTTTCTGCCCCAAGCCAGTTCAGGGATTTCATGTGTTCCAGCTCAAGCACACCTGGTGCAACTAATGAAGCCCCTGATTAGTTGCATCAAGTGTGCTTGAGACAACACCTGCTTTACATATCTGTGCTGTTGTCAAGTAAATCACGTAATGTAGTGGGGCTGCACGATTATGGCCAAAATGATAATCCCGATTATTTTAATCAATATTGAGTTCTCAATTATTCATTGATTTTAGTGACAACATATTTTTATTGCACTTTCACATTTATTAAGTTTTCTCATGCCACAATATAACGTACAAGTAGGCATGAGAAAACTTGAACTTGTCAATTATGACAGAATTTAGGAACATAGTGTGAGCCATGACAAATTAATTTACCTTCTGATAAACTAAATTTAATATTTTCAGTTAATTTTACAGACTGTATGCAAAAAACAACCGTTAACCTGTTCCACCTTGTAAACAAATACAATAAACCTCAATGTTCAGTGTTTGAAGTCTGCTGCCCTTAAATATATTTAAAGCTACACTATTAGACATTTTCCACTGTCATGGTTCTGGGCTGGAGTCAGTTCTCGACCCGCTCCGTGTATATTGTGTATATATCTGAATAATCTCATATAGGATGTGATTGGGTGAGTTCATTTACCCATCAGATGCAAAGCGCTTTAGTTTAATGGTGTTCATTAGGGACGCACCGATCAGGATTTTTACAGCCAATACTGATCCAGATACCAATCTTTTTTTGTTTAAACTTTAATCAGGAGGTCTGTCATAAACAGTTAAATGTAAGCTCTCTGCTCATGGTCACTGTTAATTGAGTTAAAATAAGAGCAATGAGAAATACTGTTGGTTAATTGATAAATAAACAAGCATAATATATTTATTTTTAAATATTTTAAAAACAATAGAGAGTCCTAATTAAAAGTAGACATGATCCATATTAGGAAAAAGGCTAATAGCTTTCTAAGGAAATAGTGAACTAAGCTTAATGTCAAATTGATATTAATGCAACCCATAGTAATTAAACATTATTCCATTTCTCATTTTATTTATATGTAATGAAGTTATTATAATATCTATTTTTTATATTAAATGATTTATTTATAACAAAGCACATTTGCTGTCTTTACATTTTAGTAGTTTTATTTTTGTTAGTTTATCAGTTTTAGATTGGTTCTCCCAGTACAGTGTCCATGTGTGCTGATAATATTTTGGGGGGAATAAATCAAAACATGGAAACTGGAGTTGACTTTTCTAGTGATTTCTGGCAACCGTGAGTTTAAATGAAGTGAATTAGCGTTAGTGAATGGAGAGCAGCAGCGTACTGTATGTTTACAGACTGAACAGTTGCTAGTCTTGATTATGATTGGTGAGGAATTTTTGAATAAAGAAGTTTGAATTAAACCCACCTTGTAGCATTAGCATTACTATTAATTTACTCCACGCGAAGTTGCTGTGTCTACACGAGCAGGTGCAAGTCCGGGTCATTTTGCGGGATCAATAAAAGATGGCGGTTGTGAGATCGGGAAGTTGAAGCAGATGATGTACAGAGTTACTTGTCATCATAATGGCTTCTCTGCAATATTTACACACTTGTTCGGTTGACTGAGGTGATGAAAAGCAGTGTGAAAGTAACTGTTGCTCGGTGTAGATGTATTTTGGACTTCCTGTAGTTTTTATTCCGATTGTATTATACAACTCTGAACAGGTCACTCACACCGGTGCGCCTAAATATTTATTCACAGTCACACAAAATACTTTTCAGTCACAAATGCGAGTGAAACGGTCACACTGTAGAGCTCTGAGTTTATCTGCAAAGTTTTTTCCCGTTCGGTGTGATGACGTTTAATGTCCCCGACAACCTCTATAGTGCCATTTAGCATCATCATGATTTCTCCTCGCGCAAAGCGCTGGAGCTCGAAGCGAAGCTGGCAGCTCCAGCACTAACATGCAAATCCGTTTCGGGGTTTTGGCACTACAAAATGACGTCATCCCTGCACCGCTCTATGGTGATAGGCTGTAAGTGTAGGAAGCACTTGATTTGATCTGCAGTGGAGTTTTAGCGGAGGACGAACTTTAAACGTTAATATTGCAGTCGATCATGTTCATTTAATCGTGGGCAGTCAAAATCGTAATCGCGATCGATATCCGATTAATTGTGCAGCCTAATAATGTTTTAGCTTTATTAGATGAGAGATAGGCAAACAAATCCAAATCGTGTAACACAGGTGTGGTCAAAACAGGCAAAGGGTCAGGCGATTGGCAAATGGTCATTAACGAGGCTAGACAAAAATCAAAGCAGGCTATGCTATAAACAAGATCAAAACCATGAAACAAAACATGCGGAACAGTGGCTTGGCATGGTGATAACTCTCAATACTTCGCACTGAACATAGACGCACGAGGGGTTTAAATATCAAACATAATCAAGGGTGAACACAAAAGAGCTGAGACTAATGATGACACATAAGGGAATGGTTAATGGTCTGCACTTTTATAGCACTTTACAATTTGTCTCATTCATGCATTCACACACACCCCAATGGTAGCAGAGCTGCCATGAAAGGCACTAATCTGCCATTGGGAGCAACTTGGGGTTCAGTGTCTTGCCCACAGACACTTCGGCATGTGGAGTCACATGGGCCGGGAATCGAACCGCCAACCCTACGATTACTGGACAACCCGCTCTACCAACTGAGCCACAGCCGTCCCAGAAGGTGTATAAGCCGTTTTTCCGTTTTCCACAGCTTCTTCTTTAATTGCTGTGCAGCATTTTATTAGAGCCAGCACTAGTGACCTATAAGTGACTGTCTGGTATGTCTCAAGCTGCAATGTGCCGTATACTCCCTAGTGTGCCATCATCTGCCTTCTCATGACACTCGCATGCCTTCCTCGCAAGGCCAACAGTCACCAAGACACTTTGAATAAAAACAAAAGATTTCTTGTGCGATATGCCTGGTGTCCTTGATCACCTTCATCACCTAATACAGTGCAGTAGATAATACAGTACAAATAAGGGAAACAATGAATGAAATACAGGAGCAGAGACAGGACATAAACCATAACAAAACACACAAGTCAAAAGTAAACAAAGTCAATCTCACTGACAAACCCGGGAGTGCGCACTCACGCTTTGAGCTTGCACTTCGGGTTTTCAAAACGGAGGAAGGGGGAAATACAAGCTACTGTATTATCTACTGCACTGTATTAAGTGATGTAGGTGATCAAGGACACCAGGCACATCGCACTAGAAAACCTTTGTTTTTATTCAAACTGTCTTGGTGACTATTGGCCTTTTGGAAAAGGAGGAAGGCATGCGAGTGTCATGAGAAGGCAGATGATGGAACACTAGGGAGTATACGGCACACGGCACATTGCAACTTGAGACCTAGCAGATCAGTCACTTATAGCTCGCTCGTGCTGTCTCTAATAAAGTGCTGCACAACAATTAAAGAAGAAGCCGTGGAAAACGGAAAAACGGCTTATACGCCTTCTTTTACATAAATTTACACATATTCAAGAGCATGAGTAGGATACAAACTTTTTCTTGGAATAATAATAATACTTACAGTATTTTTATAGATACAAACATCTTGTGTAAATGCTCCTATGAACGATTTATGAATAAATCCAAATCATATCCAGTGTAAGAAAGGAGGCCCAGGGTTTCTTCCTCGCCTTGTTTTTCCCTTTCCACTGGTGCCTCTGGCTTGCTCATCAAATCCGTTTTGTGACTACGTCTACTAAACGTTTAAAAGAGCCATACAAATAAAACGAAATTGAATTTTTGCCTGCCATGAGGTTTTCTAAAAAATGTTAGATGCTAGTTGACTAGTAATCATAATCTTCACTTGTAATACTAATCAATATGATCCAAGAATTCTCTCAGAAATCCAGTCAGGTTTGCTGAAGTTAGCTACATGGCTAGTGAGTGGCCTGTGTTAGGTTTTCACTGCACTTAGCAATTTAAAACTTGAACAAATATCTCGATCTTGGTCTCATCACACCAAAAAAATAAATAAATCTTCGCTAGCCCACTTTAATATGGCTGTTCTTGAGCAATGGTTTCTTTCTAGCCACCCTCCCATACAGTCCTCGTTTATGCAGAGTTCATTAAATTGTTGTCATCTTCACTCCACTCTCAGCCACCGTACTCTGTAAATCCTTCAGAGTAACTGTTGACCTCACTGTGGCTTCCCACATCAGTCTCCGTCTTGGTTTTGTGCTGGATTTTGAGAGACGGCCTTGTCTAGGTAGTGCTGGGGTGGCATGGTGCAGCTTCCACTTCCTCACTATTGATCCAACAGGGCTTACTGGGATGTCCAACCTCATTTTCACTGAGTTCCTTCAGACTGACAGTCTCTTCAATGGCAGTTCAACTGAGGTTGTTTTTCTCCAGAAAATGGGAGCTCTTTTAGCGTTTCACAGGTGAAGACCACTCGTAAGCCAATTATGTCTTTCATCTGGAGCTGCTGGATCTTAAATACTCATGCAAGCAGCATTTTGTCGGTTTTTGATTTTCTTTGAAACACCAATCAATAATAAATCTTGACTTTAAAAATTCACTGTTCAAGAAAACATGAGTTTCCAATCAAAATACTGGCAGGAAGAATATATGTATTTATCATTTGCGATGCAGACAAATCTGATAAATTCCAGGGGGGGTTGAATATTTTTGCAAATTACTGTATATGAATGCCAATGACTTCCTTCTGCCGGCCTGAAAAATTCCACATTTAGACATGCCCATTTTCACACCTATGGTCTTGAAAATAAAAAAAGTACATGTTCTCAAACCTGGGAGAGCGTAGTATTAGAGGACACAGGATTAGACCTTCAACTTGCAACTAGACTTGCAAATATGGTCCTAAATATCCAGCTTCTCTTAGCTGGTATCTTGTTTACTTGCCTGCCTAATGCTCCTCTGAGCCCCCTCCCTTCCTCTCCTCTTCATCCTCCCACTCCAGCGCTTTGCACGCTAGGCTAATCGGCCCACATCAAGATGCTTTGGCTAATTGGCAGGCACTCTCTGTCACCGTGTACACATCTGCTACCTGTTTGTAACAATTAGTAGATGTGAGCCACTCCAGCCGTCGCCTCGGCGGACCTCGACAGATTCAACAATTAGTGGCTTGTTTAAAAAGCCTGGTGTCAATTAACATAAGTACCGTTAATTACATATCCATTGAGGATCTTGGATTGGGTTTTAAATGCTCGCATCATTAGGGTCAGCCTGCTTAGTCATCTAAGGAGAAGATGAGAGGACCGATAAAAGCGCCTGGATAATGAAGATTTCACACAGAGCAACACAGATGGAGCAATCATCAAATCATGATGTACTTGAACTGCATTCACATGACCTGGAGCTCACAAGATCTGCACAAATCACGTGTAAGCCTGAGGGAATGAGCTCATGGTCTTTGGGTTATGATGGGGTGGGGAAATTAGGAAATGAAAGAGGGAATGACTGTGCCGTTTCCTCACCTTGGGACGAAGGGAACATTATTTTGATGTATTCTACATTTGTTTTATGTATAGTTTTTGTTAAGTATTGTACAGTGACCTTATGCCTGATGAAGAGACGATATAAATAAAATGTATTCTTCATCATCTTAATTTTTCTTCACTTCATCAGCTTCAAAGACATTTCAGAAAATTATTACATAGAATTGTAAGTGTCAAACCAAACCAACCACAGAAATATTCTTTGAAATGTTTAAAAGACTGTTTATGTAATATCTTTGAAAAGGGAATGTACTGCTGATCAAGAATTGTGCAGCTCTAATATCCATCCATCCATTTTCCATACCGCTTATCCTACACAGGGTCACAGGAGAGCGTGGAGCCTATCCCAAGGGACTCGGGGCACAAGGCAGGGGACACCCTAGACATTCAAACACTACGGACTATTTAGAGATGCCAATAAGCCTACACCGCATATCTTTGGACTGGGGTACCAGGAGGAAACCCCAGCAAATGTGCTAGCCACTAAGCCACAGTGACCCCCAGCCCTAATATCCAATATCCTTTATATCTTTTAAAAGGGAATGTATTACTGACCAAGAATTGTGAAGTCTTAATATCCCAATAATTAGGCTATACAAATTTATTTCAAATGATTCATTGAATCGGGTGGCTTAGTGGTTAGCACGTTTGCCTCACACCTCCAGGGTCGGGGGTTCGATTCCCACCGGGGCCGTGTGTGTGGAGTTGTCATGTTCTCCCTGTGCAGCGGGGGTTTCCTCTGGGTATTCCGATTTCCTCCCCCAGTCCAAAGACATGCATGGTAGGCTGATTGGCGTGTCCGTAGTATATGTGTGAGTGTGCCCTGTGATGGATTGGCACCCTGTCCAGGGTGTACCCCACCTTGTGCCAGATGCTCCCTGGGATAGGCTCCAGGTTTCACCGTGACCCTATAAGCAGTATAGAAGATGGATGGATGGATTCATTGAATCAGTTTCCCACCACTCTCAGTCTGCTTTCCACAAACTTCCTGCTTGCATATGTTTGCCTAATTATTGGATATTAGGGCTGCACGATTCTTGATGATGTTGGAATCATGATACTTTGGCTTAAGTTTGACATCACAATGCTTACTTGCAATTCTTTGACCAAATTTGTAAGGAACAATGTGTATATTTATTATTAAATAGGTACAATTTTCCCTTTTTTTGCCATTAATCTACACCCAATAATTCGAAACCATGTTTCAAAAAAATTAGGAACAATAGAGTGGATAACAAAAGTTTACAAATCTGTTAAAATCGCAGGTTTTTATGATGTAGAAAATGAAGCCAAGATAAATCATGTGAAGATCTTTTTCCACTTTTAATTTGATATAGCAACCAAAATTAAGTGAAAATCAAATAGAAAAGTTTTAGGAAAAGTGTTGCATTTGAGACTGTGAGGCAGGTGACTGTGCTCAGAATTAACCTCATGAATTCAAACAGAATTCAAACTCATGTTCAAAAGTAATCATCATACACCTGTCATCAATGCAGTGATTCTGATTAACCATAAATAAAGATCAGCTGTTTCTGTAGGATCTTCTTGACATCTGCTTGGTTTCATCTGACTGCTGAAGACATGGTCCAAAAAGTATGTATGGGATCTCATTATTGAGAGATATCAATCAGGATAGGGGTTTTTACCATTTTTTTTTTTAACAAAACATTACATATACTATGGAACCCATGGAAGTGGAGAAAATGGGGAACCACAGGGACATTACAAAGAACAGTACATCCCTTCAAAATAGACAAAAGGACAACACAAATACTTTTCAGGGAGGCTGCCAAGAGACCTACGGCAACGCTAAAGGAGTTGCAGGAATATCTGGAAAGTACTGATTACTCTGCATGTGACAACAATCTCTCTTATTGTCTTGTATTGTTGAAGCCCTTTCTAATAAAAAAAAAAATTAAACAAAAAAAAGCATCCAAGCCCACTTAAAATTTGCCAAAACATACGTGCAGTCACCCAAAACCATGTGGCAAAATGTGTTATGGTCTGATGAGACCAAGGTAAAACTTTTTTTTGCCATAATTCCAAAAGATGTTTGACACAAAAACAAGAAGGCATATCACCCAAAGAACACCACACCTACAGTGAAGCATGGTGGTGGCATCATCATCATCCTTTTAAAGCTGTTCTAAAAAGGCTGGTTATTCTGCAGGATATTACTACATTTAAATATTTGCATATCATATGACGAGAAAAAATCTAAAGGAAAATCTACGCTGCCGTCTGCTCAGTGAGTGCTTTGCTTTTGTCTACATATGTTCTACATTCATGTTGTGTTTTTGTGTCATCTTATGAGCAGCACAATGGATTCACGCTCTAGGTCTTTGTGTTTTTATCCTTGGTGTGCTGTAGCTACTTTAATCATCGAAAAACAACTTGCACCACAAGTAATCATCTCATACTCTCAAGAAAGTGCATAGAACACTAAGGCAATAAGAGGTGTTGGGTGAATAAACCATTCCTGGTGAACATGATCCCTTTGCTGCTCCCTTTGGTCGTAATCTCAGTCAGCTGCCTGCCTGGTAATCATGTGAACTCATGTGAGCTCGAGCTTTCAGGCCCACAGCAGACATATGAAGGAAAGTCTTGGTCTCCCTTGTGTTACCCAAGGGGGAAAAGCATAGTCTCTTTAATCACATGCTGCCCTCAATACCACAAAACCATGATCATAATTCTTATCCAGATCCTTTCTGTTCAAGGCTTCAGAGATCCAGACCATCTGAAATGTGTAGTAGTGGTTGGTTCGTGGACTGGACAATTTCTGTCACCCACCTGAGCACTTCATCAGAACTAATCAAATATCTTTGACATTATACCACATGCTTGGTCACCCAATTAAGCCTTACAATCCTACTGGGGGAAAAAAAACTAAACAATAGAAACCATCACAGAAATTCTAATGGTTTCTACTACAAATTCCATTACAAACCATCAGCTAAGCATTAAAACAATTATCATTACTGGTCCATAACTGTATCTACTAGACATAACATGCCACCAACAGAAGGCAACAAATTACCAGTAGAGACCAACAGGGACAGTTTCCATTATAACCATTAAAAATTTTATGAGGGTTTCTATTGTTTTGGGGGGGGTTTTCAGCAGGGAATAACCGATTACTCAATGTGTTTCCTAAAACCCATTACTAAAATAAACTAGTAATTTCACTGGGAGTCAAAAATAAATAGGTTTCTTTATAACCACCGAACAATACTTCAGATTAAACTTACAAACATTAAAATACTGCCAAAAAGACGGTGTACCAGGTGTATTTTAAACCTCAAGAAATAGAAATTGTTCATTTGGCTATTTGTACTTCACCAGCAAAGCTGTTAAAATGCCTAAAAATGATGATGTATACCAAGTTAAAACACTACAAAACAGTACTAAAATACTACACATTAAAAGTGTAAGAAGTAATAGCGGGGATGTAAAAATAAAATACAACTGAATATTCATGAAAAAGAGAATTTTTTAAATAGCTCTTAAGAAGCCAGTTGAGCTAATGTACTTATTTTATTTTAAAAGCCTATTACGGTAGTTTCAATAAAGAAAGTGGCACTTAATAATATTTTATATGAATATACTTGTATTTATAAATAAAAAAAACAAGTAACATAAAAGTACACCTTTTTAAAAGCAGTTGTGAGTAATGTGAGGTGATTTTCCTCAGGGACAGAAAAAGCTCTCGTGCTACTGTTTTGCTAGTAAACCTACAGTAGGCTAAATAACATCATCCATACAGTAAAGCTGTGAGGTCTGTGATATATATTTCTTTCTTTCTTTTTCTGATATCACAACCTACATATTATCAAAAGTTATATTTATTATTGTGCTCTTATTTGACTGGCCATTTGAACTGAATGGCGTTAATCCAAAACTCAAAAACAACAAGTAGAAATAAATGTCCCAATGGACCTCATGTGTTAAACTGGTGGAAAATTCTGGAACAATGAGAGTGAGGAATTTATTTCACTGTTACAAAGTTTCAGAAGGGATGAGAAGTGTATTGTGAAAAGTTTCTCATGAACTTTTCATCAATTTTGGACCAAACATTCTAGTGTTCATATATATATATATATATATATATATATATATATATATATATATATATATAAAATTAAAAAATAAAGGGTGGGGGGCTTACCGTCTGACCTGGCGTCCCGATCACCATCTGCAAGTAATAACCCCGACCAGCGTCCCCTTCTAAATTATCCACCATGCTTAAGAAGTTGACATTTCCCGCAGGATCCGATGCGAGAGACAGGCCGTCTCCAGATGCGCTCTGGTTTCTCTTTAAGGCACTGAGCTCCAGCAGCACCGACGAGTCCAACTTTCCGCTAAACATCTTCAGAGGGACTCGGTAAAGTGACTCCGAGCTCCAAAAACAGAGACACAGCAGCGGCAAGCTGCGGACAGACATCATAACAACTCACTGAACACAGCAGTAATGTGCTGAGAAAGGGGGGAAATCAGGCTCGGGTCAGAAGACAAAGTCGTGCCGTGTTCGTCTCGCCCATTTCTGACACTTCCGAGTAATTAGTGATGGCAGGTTAGACAAGTCCCAGAGAGAGAGAGAGAGAGAGATAAAAACTGGAGAACTTCCTGAACTTCCATCAGACGGATGTGACGCTTCAGAAAACATTCCAGCACTGCAACAAGTGCCGCATGCAACTTAACGAGTAAATATTATAAATACATAAGAGCGATTTGTTTACTGTGAGCCAAAATGTAATCTTTTTAAGAGACTCAAGAACCTTGATTAACCAGAAAAGCTCATTGTTTTCGATTTATGACGTTTTTATGCAGGGGTTCCCAAACTTTTTCAGGGCAAGGCCCCCCAGATGGCATTAACATTTGACCGAGGCCCCCCTTTTGCAAGATGTCTTTAAAACACATACAAAATACAGACTTCTGAATATATCCCCTTTATCTAAATTAATAATTACATCTTACATCTTTACATTACATTAGGTATTGATTGTGTGTGTGGTTGTCTGAGAGTGAGAAAGAGAAAATATACTAGCGGGAGGGATGGGCTTGGTAGCTCCGACCAAATTGTTGAGGCCCCCCGGGCTCCCCCTGGCGGCCAAGGGGGCCGCGGCCCCCACTTTGAAAACCACTGTTTTTATGGATATCACTTTTATTAATGCCATTTTTAAAATTAATTTTCCTAGATCCTTTCTTGCTACTTGGAACTTCAAAATAAAAAATAATAATAATAAAAACAAAACAAATAAAACTGCACACTATTTTACTAAAAAGCATGTAAAAATATAACTTTTTTGTGGCATTTGCTAAAGTGCATACTATTATTTAATAGAGTAACATATGCTGCCTTTGAACATACTACTGATCCAATTCCACTTTACCGAATGAATGTAATCCGTGGCCTTTAGGAATAAAATAATAGCTAATAAATAAATGTAAGGAAATATTACTAATATAACAGCTGACATGTCTGCTACAAGTCAAACATTGCTAGTGTTTAATAGAAAAGCATAAACGCTAAATCCCCACACAGGCACAGGCAGAGGGGCGTGGCTTACACTGCTGCTTTAATACTATTATAATTAATCAATATGGCAGGACCTAGAGTGCCTGAATATCAACACAGCTGTGATTCGAATTTGGATATAACCACACTCCTCCTTGTGTGATATTGATTTTATACAACAGTTCTATAAACAGAAATTAATAGACACAATTAATTCAGACACAATATGAATACATGTTCTGTTTATTTTTTGCTCCACTAGTGAAAATAGATCCAGAAGAAGCCATGCTCACTTTATAGCTCATCTGCTTGCTCGCTAGCTAGCTCACACTGACTACGTTTACATGGACAGAAGTAATCTAATTATTGACCTTATTCTGAGTAAGACAATATTCTGATTAAGGTGTTTACATGAGTTGCTTTTATAATATTCCTTTCATGTTCCCGTTTTACATGTTATAGAACATAGACCGATTAACGGCACACGTCATTACGTAACCACGCCACGCCGTCCGACGATCCCTCCAGAATTTCACATATCAACATACAATTCGTCTTCGTTATGGTACCGAATACAGTTTCGGGTGTTTAATTTTTAATTTTAGGAAAGCTTCAAGTGCAGTTAATTATTTGTCATGCTATACGTGCAAATAGATGACTGCTTGAAGCCATGGGCTGCGTCCCAAACCACTTACTTACATTCTATATAGTATGTATGCGGTTTTGGACGCAGCCGTGCTCTCTTGTTTGCCATCAAACGGTTGAGCACTGCCGTGTGTGTACATGTCCTGTCGCAAAATGCGGTGAAAACTCCCACATGATGTTAATAGTGTGATTAAGCTGTGTACATGTCTATAATGCACGTCGATAATGCGACTAAAATGGGAATACTCCACATGTCTTAATTCAATTTGTGCTTACTTCGAGTATGACTTTAGCCGGATTAAGGTAATCAGAAATCGCTGTTTACATGGTAGTTTCTTAATCAGACTATTGTCTTAATCTGGTTAATATTGGAATATTGTTGTCCATGTAAACGTACTGATTGATATGTACATTCCCGTTTAAGGTGTTTCTGGTCAAATTGGTGTTACCTTCTTACTTTTCATCTTCAACTGACAAGCTTTCGTATTTTAAGCCAAAAATTATATTCCTGAAAAGTATCGTTTGCCATGTCTGCTGTTGATATAGTAACTGTAATAACTGATGCAGTAACTGTCGAATTAGGAAGTGGAATTTTATATAGTGAACACAGATGAGTAGAGTGATACACACCGTGAAATGTTTTAGTGCACTTATAGGAAATACAAGCACTCCTGGAACACTGGATCCAGATCCTATCCTGGGAACAGTGGGTGCAAGCCATGGCAGGGTACCACTCACACACATATTCACACACTTATTCACATCTAAGGGTAATTTAGCATAGCCTGCTTGCTTACTGTACATACATGCGTTGGGGATGTGGGAGGAAACCTGGAGAACCCTGGAGGAAACACATACAAACACAGGGAGAACATTTGAGCACTAGACAGTAACCCTGTGTTTTAAAATATTAAATATAATATTCATATTTATTGAATATATACTTAAAGGGGTATCCCAAAAACATGTTTTCCCAGGCCACCCCATTGTACCTTTTCTGCTGGAGTCTTTCTGCCAACACAACACAGTCATTAGTGCAAGTGCAACACTAGTACAAATAAGCACTGAAAAACAAACCTAACCTGCCAGTACACACCACCAGGCATTTTGACAGTATAAGCAGAAAGGTACTTTACAGCCAATGCACTGCCAGGGTGACCAGGACTCTGTAACAAAATCAGCCTAGCCTATTCAATACTACCCCAGAAAATCAGCCTAGTTGTCTATTAAACTAGTCTAATTACAAAACTCAAAATACGTGCCTCCCAAATCCTGTATAAAACTCCATTATGGCAAATTATTGTAATATTTACAATGTATCATAGAAAACATTTTAATAAGGTATATAAAAACATGCAGTTTTCTTAAACATCAATGTCTTGAAAATGGCCTCATATTATTAACCATATTGTCTACTAATACACTATTATGCCTATTAATTCACAACATTTTAATCATAACCATTGCCAACATATAAAGTGTTATAGACAACATTTAATGTTGGCCTAAAATTGTCCGGTTTACCTGACTTACATATGCAAAAGCAGTCAAATTCTGCCACTAACACAAAGACAGCATTTTTTCATTTCACCATTTTAGACCTTTACTGCTAGCAGTAATTTCCCTCAGAACTAAGTTTACAATGTACATCTTATTTGATGTTGTTCTTAAATAAACATTACCTTGCCCCAAGAGCATATTTGCTTTTACTAGGCTAATGTTTGCTTACATTTGCATTTTGGTAGTTAAAATATAACCACATCCCTAAAACCTTTTTAAACAATATAAGATCATGAAAATGAATCAAAAGACACGGGGTCTGTGGGCCTGCTATGTATATTTTATAAATATTAGGCAAGCTAGGCTTTCAGCTAGTAATTTTTAAATATATATATACAAAGCATGTTTAAAATCCCTGAAGCATTGTACAGTGATAGACATGCGCAAAACACGATAAAGGCACATATTATCCTTACTTATACCACACTGCTGTTGAATTCTCGATTCTGATTGGCTGACAGATGTACTGCGGTGTGCAAATATTTTTCAGTAAATGCACAGCTAATGCTGTTCCAGTCAGGTCTTGAGCACATTACAGTTCCATATCACTTCGCCAAGTTAACCGAACTAACAGAAAAGTTAGCCTACTGTCCAGCACAGCACACAGATCTAACAACAAGGCAGACAAAACAAAGCAAAGCAGAGGCTTGAGCTATTGATATGCACTTATTGGAAAGAGAGAGTGTGAGCGAGCACATGTGACTGCAGTAATGAGACAGAAAAGCCTGTGATAAAGTAACAATATTTATTTATTTATTCATTGTATTTTCTGCAGTAATAAAAAATTTAAAAGCCTGTGAACAAGTAGGCCTGTCAATATTTATTTATTTATTTATTCAATTTTTATATTATCAGCATGAAAAAAAAACTGTGAACTCTCTCTTTCTTTCTCTCTCCTGCATATCAATGGCTCAAGTCTCCTTATAGCTCTAAAATGACAGTTTGAATTAGCAATGGATGCTTGAGATTGGATGCATAATAACTTAGTTCCATACACAAGAGTGTTTTAAGGGGAAAAACCTGACAAATGGCTGGAAATAAAACATTTGAACAATACCTTGAGGTGTGGTAACTGTGGTATAAGTGGAATAATTCTCAAACAGGAACCCTGGGTTAGACCATAAAGTCACCCCAGAACCATCTGGTTATCAACACGTTGAGGGCCAGCTTATCGCTAAGGAACGCAGTTCTCCCAGTCATTCGATGAGGTGATCATCAGTCAAAAACGATGTCTACAATAATGAGTCTTCCATATGAACATCTTGTTGGGTCTGTCTGGAGAGGTATTAAGAATCTCCAACACAAGGGGGAGATCCAGAATCTGAATCCTGGGGAGCATGGAGGATGGAAGGTGCCCAGCTCCTTTCAGAAACACTGCAATATGCCTAAAAGTTCCCAGTGTAAAAGCCCTTGTGCTTGGCTATAAGCAGTCTTGAAGTGTTACAACATATGTAGCCGTCAGTCTGCAAACCATATCAAGGGGCCAAACCTACGGGTCAGCCAAATGAAAAATCCTCAGTGCATTTCAATCACTAGTGAGAACAGTAGTGGAAACCAGAGACTTTTTGACCCTTCACTGCAATGAATCATATGGTCTACTTCATTACTAGGGATCTTCCCATTCACTGCGAGACTGAGCACCATAAAGTGCAACAGGAGGGTGGATATGTCCTGGATTCTCATTGGTGGAGGCTTGTTGGAACCTTTTGTCTGAGTATGGCCATATCCTTACGCCTCTGGCCACCAGAAGTGACATAAAAAAGAAGAAGTGAAGTGACATAGAAAGACAGTGGAAGGAAGGACTTTGAATGCCTGTCGTTGAAAAGACAACCCCAAAAGGAACTGTGTTCCAGAGTGAGGAGGGCACAAATGGTGCATCACACAGGCTGACTGAGGTGAACCTGTGTAACTAGAGGGATTTAAAGACTCAGACAAGGACCACTGGCATTCATCTAGAGCAACAAGTTGGCTGTGTGAAGTAGAACCCATTGTTCAGAACATGGGATGTATCTTTCCGATTGTTCCTCTGTCCAGAGAAAAACTAAGTGGTTGGAAATTGGTCAGATCCTAAGCCCTGCAGTAACACTGCAGCTCAGTCATCAAAATACCCCTGATGCAGACACCTGATGCAGAGCTGCTAAAGAATTTTTTTGACTGTAAATGTCCTGTCGTCAGTCCTTGTCCTTTATGACTGGCTCTGCAGGGTGGGGGTTGTCTGTTGGATGTCCACCCATGATTAAGTTGATAGTGCTCAGACAGCTGCCAGGAGTCAGAGAGCATAATATTTTTCCATTTAGGGCTTGGATGGGGAACCTATGTGCCACTCAAGGGTGCCATTTGTCCAATCCATTTAGCTGCTCTGGCTTTTGAATCTGATGACTGTCCTCTTCCTTCCAGGGCTTCTTTGGCTGATTCCAAAGGAGTGGCACTGGTTGGCAAGGGCCGACTTGAAAATTAAGCAGATTAGCAAAAAGTGCTGGCTCACATGTTTGTGGTGCAAATAAACTTTACTGCAACATTAAAGTCCTGATTGGAGCCAGTGATGACGTAAAAGCAGAATAACCAGAAGACCATGGTTGGAATGCATATATCCTCCAATATGGATAGTGCCAAGCACACCTATTGTCATCCATATACCAAACTGGCGGAGATATATCCTGTGTCCTATCCTAGGTATCTCACTGCTGGTAGTGAGGTTGCATTCAGATAGCTCAAAAAAGCCCAAAATGCATATGAATTTGAGAAGAAGAAAGGAAATTATTGCCATTAATGATCGCATTTGGTAAGATCACCACATGACATTGTGGCAATTTTATATATATATATATATATATATATATATATATATATATATATATATATATATATATATATATATGTGTGTATGTGTGTGTGTGTGTATACATACATACATACATACATATATATATATATATATATATATATATATATATATATATATATATATATATATATATATATGCACAAGAAAGTACAGGTGCTGAAAGACCTAGAACAAAGCTAGAACATTTGCAAGCATCTGCCATGAAAAAAAAGAATTTCCTTATGTTTTTTGATGTGACTTCTAAAATTGATCAAGATCAAAGTAGACATTACTCTAATACTATATGTTTATTCAAATTGCAGAGTTAAATGAATTAATTTCCAGACATGGAAGTAAAACATTTTGGAAAAATTGTGGACATACTGTTGTTCACTTTAATTCCCTGACTCCCTTATTTTCTTCAATAATGAAACCTTACTAATGCATATTACGTTTTGTGTTTTCCATTATTTTTGTGATGCAGTTTCAGAATAAGCAAGAAAACCGATCAGAAAAATCAGAAGAGTTTAGGAAACTGACAAATTCTGGATTTCTATTTAAGGACTCATGTTTTCCGGTATCAGGCTTCAAGAGACAAATTGCTAATTGGTTAAATACTTTTTGTACATTTCCATTTATAGGAAACAATTTTTTTAATGAATTTATGATATAATATATACTGTTAAATTAAAATAACAATTTTCACTCAGAACATGTGGCTCTATTGATAAATACCTTAAAATAGCGAATAGAACCCTGCAAGATCTTGTACAGATTTCTACCCCTGCTACCAAAATGGATTTTCCCCAACTTGCCATACTCAAAAAGGCCACAGGAGGGCCATGTACTGTAATCTCATTGCATTGCCCCTTTAGAAAATCTAAATGCATGGCTCAGTAAATTAAGCAGATTAGCAAAATGAGCAGGCTCACATGCTAGTTGTGCAAATAAGCATCACTGCAACATTAAAGTCTCAGATTATCAGCGTCCTGATTGGAACCACTGATGAAGGGAAAGCAGACATTTCTCTCTCATTTTCAAATGAACAGTTTGCCTTTTTTTTTTTCACACCAGAGCCACTCTTGTGCTCAGCCACATTCAGATGTCACATGTCACATGTTCCCTAAGCATATTGGCTACATTAACATTAAAAAATGTGAGATGGACAGAATTTTTTTTTAAGTTTGAAGAAACATGCACAGAGTTTGATATTTGAGACCAGGCTACAGGACAACATGTAACGTTACAGTGTTATGTCCAGTGATAGCCTAGCATGGTAACAGAAGATACTATAAAATGCAGGTTCTGATGTAAGACCATACACCAACCCATTACCAAAGTATTTGGAGTACCTCGTTAGATAATACATGGCAGTAGAGACATGTACACAACGTATCTAGTTTAGCTAACCTCTTTAAGCTGATAGTGGCAACACTGCTACACAGATACACAGAGATGATGTTGATCTAAGTGTTCAAAAAGATTAAATAAAACTGTTGACTATCATTTATGAATATCAAGCAAAAAAATTGTACTTGTGCAATTTTGTCCATTTCTTAGTTGCACTTAAACCTACTATGAGGAAGATCCATGTGAAGGGGTATTATGTGTACATGTTCATACTGGCAAAAAATTAGATGCCTATCAAAAATAAAATTGCATAATAAATGGATATGGATACCATAAAGATTTGCACTTTCCAAAAAAGAATTTATGCCCAAGTCTCACATTTGCTTCAGTGGATAATCTGACCCAGATACTGTAGATTTGTACCTGCTGTAATCATAAAGACTGTCCTGTTCTCATCCCAGGACTTTCATTATCAATATGCAACACACTTACAGCATACAGCTGTAGAAGAGAAATATGTATAATCCCACTACTCAGTTCACACAGAAGAAGTTCCTATTTAAGTCTGGTTCCTCTTAAGTTTTCTCCCAAGGACTATTCAAATAAAATATAATAAAACTGAATTGAATAAATCCAAGGTCTTATTTCCTCATATTATATAAACCTTCCAGAAGTTATTAATTAGTTGAGAGTTGTTCCATTGGCCCATGAAACTTCTTATTGTTGAAATGCGAAATCTCTGCACGTTGAATCGTCAAGCCCTTGTACCAGCCGAAATACTAGACCATCCCTAAGTCCATAATGCTTATTTTATATGCAGTGAATCTGTTGGGATCTTCCAAGCGATATTGGATATTGTGTAATTACAGGCAGGGAAGTGAAGCTGCACAATCTGGGATTAAGCTGGGAAGGGGTTGGGTGAGTGCACTGTAATGACCTGTCCACATGTTTCTTTTCCAAAGCTTCTTTTCCAGCCTTGGCCCTTTTATATGAGGCAGATTGGGACATTGTTTGTTGCTGGTGATCAGAGAAGCAGTCCAAATCTGACAGATTCTCGGAGAATCCACAGAAGGTGTCTGAGCTCTGCTAGAGAGTCTAATGCCAAGTCTTGTGCTTGCCTGTGGTCTTTTTCTCTCTATCTGTGTGTGTGTGTCTCTCTCTCGCTCTCGCTCTCCGCCTCGTATCTCTCAATTTGTTAATTCATTGCACTCATCTGAATGTTTATGGCTTCTCCTTAGGGGTTCTCAAGTCCCACTGTGTGTGATATTGGCATGGCTTGCTAAATTAGGCTGAGTGAGAGTTTTCAGTGAGTGTGTTTAAAGATCAATCTGAAAAGATGGTTAATTCACATAAATGGATACAGAAATAAGAAAAAAAAACCTTTTCAGATCTTTTTGCAATGATCTTTTAGTAATGATGATGTTGATGTTGATGTGCATGGTACATTCAGGGACAAAACATCATTTCTACTGTACAAGCAATTTATATTATACATACTGACTGCCATGACACTGTTAGAGAAAACCTTATGGTAACCCTATATATCATGATATCATATATCATCATATATGTCATAAGATATCCTAGATCTCATGAGCATGCAGATATATTACAATGAGCCTTGGGTGCCCATGACCCTAGTTGTCCTTCCTTGTACCACTTTTGGTTGGTACTAACCACTGCATACCGAGGACACCCCATAAGACCTGCCGTCTGGAGAAGCTGTGACCCAGTTGTCTAGCCATCACAATTTGGCCGTGTTCAAAGTCGTTCCGATCCTTACACTTGCCCATTTTTCCTGCTTCCAACACATCAACTTCAAGAACTGACCGATCATTTGCTGCCTAATATATCCCACCCTTTGACAGGTGCCATTGTAATGAGATAATCTCTAGACTAGAGTTTACACAGCTCTAGATCTCTGGTCTAGAATGTCCTGTTGATGAGAGAAGTCAAAGGAGAATGTCCAGGAAGCTGACAGGAAGTCTATAGTAACTCAAATAAACAGTACAACAGTGGAGAGCAGAAAAAAACATCTCAGAACATAAAACACGTTGAACCTTGATGTAGATGGGCTATAGTGGGCACAGGCTCACTGAAACTGGACAGTTAAAGGATGGAAAAACTGTCACCTGGTCTGATGAATCTTGATTTCTGGTGTGACATGCATATTGTAGGGTCCAAATTTTGCATCAGCAGCATGAGTGCATGGACTGTCCTGTTTTCTGTTAACAGTTCAGGCTGCTCCTGGTGGTGTAATGGTCTGAGCCCCCACTACCAATCAAGCATTGTTTGAATGCCACAGACTATCTGAGCATTGTTGCTGTATTTGTTGTTTTTTTGTTTGTTTTGTGTGTGTGTGTGTGTGTGTGTGTGTGCGTGTGCGTGTGTGTGTGAAGCTATACCAATAGCTTCAATTTTCTTCCACCTGCCACAAACCTAGACTCTTATTATTATGACAGCCATGCTTACCCCCCCCCCCCCCCCCACCACCCTCTCTCTCTCGCTCTCTCTTTCTTTCTGTGTTTTTCGGATGTCAGTAGCTGACATGCTACAAGCAGAATAACCAGAGGCAGAGCATTGCTGTTTCTCTAGCAATTCTTCAGGAAATGTAGAGACAGCGTCAGGGTAGAAATTCTCCTCAGTGTTTTCTGCCTGATGGGAGAGCATGAGAGCATCTCCTGTATATGATGCCCTGGAGAGAAAATGCACCGGAACAAACCTACAAAAATAATGTTTTCTTTTTGTAGTGGCTGACACTGAGCTCCTTCTTTTGTCACTCTGATAACAAGATCATCTAAAATCATTACATTTGAAATGAAATGTTTTCTGATTATATTCCTTGTCGGAAAATTTTCAATAAAAGCCTGAAATGAGGCAACAACTGAAATCAGTGATGGATGGTCATAATATTACATGGGAGGTTAAAATCTAATGTCTATCAATAGACCCCTTTGGTCTTTGTAAACAAGTGATGCGCACAACCTGGTTGCAAAAAGATCCGAGTAGCCTAGCACAGTGGTTCCCAAACTTTTCCAGGCCAAGGCCCCCCAAACGGCATTAACATTTGACCGAGGCCCCCCTTTTGCAAGATGTCTTTAAAACACATTAAAAATACAGACTTCTGAATATATCCCCCTTTTTTTTATTATTAATAATTACATCTTACATCTTTACCTTACATTACATTAGGAATTGATTGTGTGGGTGTGTGGTTGTCTGAGAGTGAGAATTTATTTTCACACCAAATCGTTGAGGCCCCCTTGGCGGCCCCTAAGGGGGCCGCGGCCCCCACTTTGAAAACCACTGGCCTAGCAAATTGGCGCTACTTGGATATAATCTGTCTGAATCAAGAATTTTATTCAGGAATCAGATTCACACTAGATAAATTATTATGGGTGTATTATTTTGGTTTATGACTAAACTAACAGGTTTATAAATAAATAATCCACCTTATTCATGTTCATTACACCTGCAGCTGTCTGGGCTAGAAAGAAATCAGCCATCAACCACAGCATCTGTGGTGCTGTTGTTCAATTCAATTCAATTCAATTCAATTTTATTTGTATAGCACTTTTAACAGTGGACATTGTCACAAAGCAGCTTTACAGAAATATATAAATTCAGGATATATATTTTAAATTCATAAATTTATCCCTAATGTGCAAGCCAGAGGTGAAGGTGGCAAGGAAAAACTTCCTGAGATGAGAGAAAAAATGAGAGAAACCAGACTCAAAAAGGGAACCAGTCCTCATCTGGGTGACACTGGATAGTGTAATTATAAATAATTCCCTTCTATCACTGTGTACTATATAGTCAAAAGTGTAACTGTTTATCCAGGGAATTCATTATAGTTTTCATATGAAGTCTATTTTGTTGAGGTTATCAACTGTTCACTGAAGGAGACTTGATGGCACAATCTTGATTGTTTGTATCAATTGCAGTCCAAAGCCATCTTCATGGTTTTTAAGTGGTACCATCTACAGTAATCTCGTGTATCTTTAGGCTGTCCATGTGGGGCCATCCTCAGCAGCAACACGTGGTTTCCAAGTGATGAGAACTCCAACCAGAAGTAGGGCATCAGGATGGATCAGGCATGTTGGGAGAGCAGAAGAGCTCGGGATCACTGGTATCTCAGGAGCAGCATGTGTAGCTTGACAGAGAGAGAGAGAGAGAGATTATTAGGTATGCTAGTTGTCACATAATGGTTAAGGACAATGCACATTGAGTGCAGAGTGCAAACAGGGACTCCAGCAAGACTAGCTATGACAGCATAACTAAAAGGGAGAGCCAGAAGGTAACACAGACATGAGTGCACTCTGGGACATAAAGTGTACAGAGTGGCATTTTAGCATTCAAACATCCCAGTTTACCATAACATTCTATGCCCATGAAGCCTCCAGATCAACTCCTTTATTAACTTTAAAAACTTATTAAACAAGTACGGTTTCAGCATAGACTTGAACACTGCGACGGTGTCTGAGTCACAAACACTAATTGGAAGGCTGTTCCATGACTATGGGGTTTTGTAAGAGAAAGTTCTTCCCCTTGCTGTAGCATTTACTATTCAAGGTACCAACAAGTAGCCTGCACCTTTTGATCAAAGTATTTTTTGATCGTGTCAGATCATAAAAGATCAAAAATTTGTTCAGATACTGCGGCAGAAGACCATTCAGTGCTTTATAGGTCAAAAGTAGCATTTTATAATCAATGTAAAATTTGATTGGGAGCCAATGCATGGTAGATAAGATAGGAGAGATGTGGTCATATCTTCTAGTTCTACTAAAACCTCTGGCGGCTGCATTCTGGACTAACTGGAACTCGTTTATGCTCCTACTGGAACATCCAGACAGTAAAACATTACAATAATCCAACCTAGAGGTAACAAAAGCATGAGCTAGTTTTACTGCATTGTGTAGTGACGTTATATTTCTTGTCTTTGCAGTATTTCTGAGATGAAAGAAGGCTGTCCTAGTAATATTATCTACATAAGCTTCAGATGATAGACTGGAATCAGCAATCACACCAAGGTATTTTACTGCTGCACATGATGAAACAGAAAGGCAATCCAGAGATACTGTGTAATCAGAAAGCTTACTTCTAGCTGTTTGTGGTCCTAGTCCAAGTACTTCTGTCTTGTCAGAATTAAGTAGAAGAAAGTTAATAAGCATCCAATGTCTAATGTACTTTATGGATTCCTCAACTTTCAGCATTTACAAACTGATAATGATCAGGATGATACAGGAGAATAGTGTGATCAGCGGTATTAAAAGCTGCACTAAGGTCAAACAACATAAGAACGGACCCTTATCAGAGGCCAGTAGTACGTCATTTACCACTTTAACCAGCGCTATCTCTGTGCTATGATGAGGCCTAAATCCAGACAGATACATTTCATGAATGTTATTCCTATGTAGGTATGAGCATAACTGCTGTGCTACAACCTTTACTAGGATTTTGGAGATATAGGGGAGGTTTGATATTGGCCTATAGCTGGACAACTGACAAGGGGTCAAGGTCAGGTTTTTTAATCAGGGGTTTGATGACTGCTGATTTAAAAGATTTAGGTACATAGCCAGTCCTAAGGGAAGAACTGATCATTTTTAGAAGTTGTTTGATTGCTTCTGGAATTATCTGTTTGAATAAACAAGCAGGTAAGGGATCTAGCATACAAGGTGATGATTTTGTGTTCTGTTTCACAAAACTCCACCTTTTGTTAAATTGATATGGATGTCCAAAATGAAACCTTTTATTGGTGCACGTTTATACTTGAAAGACATGGTGAAGTCACTCACTTACGCAAGCCATTGCAGAGAGAAATCAATTTCATAGTAATATTGTAAATCACAGTATTTCTATTTCTCTATCCTTGTAATAATCAAAGAATTTCACTTTTAATCATAATTTAATCATGTGCATGATATTGGAATTCAATCTATCAGTGCATGCTTTGAATTGTGTTGACATGTCCAAGCTTTTTTCCTTGTTGGCTTAACTCATCTGTATATTTATTTAATGACCCTGGTTATACAAATAAAAATAAAAGAAACTTTTCTGCAGCTGGTTAGAAACTGTATACCTGGATAATTAGATGTTCCTGTTCAGTGACTGTGTTGTTCCTCACATTTCAGCAGTATTTCAGCTTTTACATGTCACATTGTTTTAATTAATTTTTCCCTCCACATCCAGTTTTGTTTAGCCCTATTCTTACATGCATGCTCATTAGCTAAGTATAGCATGTAAAATGGGAAGGACATGTTCCTGGCAATGTAATTATGATGGACCTATTAAAATAAGACACAGGAGTGCTGTAAAAATGTACACTAAATACTAATCTTACATATGATACATTTATGAACTTCGTTTTTGTTTACAAAATGCTTTTTCATAATTGATATTATCAGAATATATTTGGAACTTGGAAATTCTTATAAAAATCCTAGAATAGTGCTATTTTATTATTAGCACCCTTTCCATGCACAACTGCAATGAAAAAACAGACAAGCCTTTGCCTTTTCGCTAACCAAAACATCTTGAATGTATGCATCATGAATTTAAAAATGGGTTGGAGCTGCATAGCACTCTTTAAGCTGGGGCAGAGCTCATTTCTGGGCCAGGAAAATTTAAACAGAATCCTGAAATTATGAAACTAATGAGATTCATTATATGGCATTATTGAACTCACAGTCTATAGTATCTTTCACATGATGGAATCTAATGGAATCTAGAAACACTTTTAAAGATTAAAAACTGTCACTTTAAATATTTATATCTGCATTTCTGTGTGTGCCACACTTCTAACATTACACACATCAGTACCTGGCAGATTTCTCTCTCTCTCTCTCTCTCTCTCTCTCTCTCTCTCTCTCTCTCCCCTTATCTACATCTTTCCTGAGGGCTATGGTGAGGGTGGTATCTCCAAGGTATTGCCCTTGCCAGCCATCTGTGCTCTGACAGCTGTGCTGTGGATGGAGAGAGGTCGAGTACTAGTGCCCTGCTGCCCTCCCCCATGCCCCCTAGTTCCTGGCAAAGACGCCTGAAGCATCACAACACCATGCAACTGCAAACTGTCTGGTTTCATAACTGCAACTTGTGTTTCACACCAGCTACTCAACCTAAGACTGGAGTGCTAGTGAAGCGGGGATCAATAACAGGCAGTACCAAGTGATGAACCAGTCAATGTTGTAACGTCTAATAAAAAAAAGCTCATATGTAGCAAGAAATGTTATTATTGCTGTAACAGAAGCCAAGCACTAATTCCACCTAAGTGGAGCGGATCAATGGAGATGTAGTGTCAGGTGTTGCCGAATGCTCTGTTCCATGCTCCCCCTTCCTGAATTGTGGAATGGATTGTTCTGAAATGATTACCATCAAGGCCAATCCAATAATGATGCAGCTCTGCGCTGAGCTGAACATTTCAGATTGTGCTCCTTTTTAGACACCTCAGCCTCCCTCTCTCATATTTACACCATCCCTTACTGCCTCCTTTCCACCCGTGTGTGATGTAAGGCTGTGCTGTGATAGCAGCATGGTAATGAAACAAGGGAGCTTCCAGGTATACGCACACACACACGCACACACACACACACGCACACGCACGCATGCACATGCACACCAGTGCTGCAGGATAAGGAACGCATGGTGTGCTTAGCCTTTGGCTGCATGCGAGTGATTGTGTGCAGAGAGGAGAAAGATAAAGAAAGGGGAGAGGGAAAAATGGGGGGGTGTGGGGGACTTCATACATTTTTATGACCACATGAGATAAGGTCAGTTGTGTGCCATCGTTACTAGGCAACGCAGCGCCCTTGAATTCAATCGAGTTTTGAAGCTGAGGAGTCAGATACAAGAGTGCTGTTTGACTCACCTTTTTTTCTTTTTCTTTTTTTTTTAAACAAGCTAGATGATGATTACAAAACCAACATGCTGATTTGAACATCTTTATTCATAATGAATGCTGTCTTAATAGGAAGGACAGACAAATATCTTCCCCAAATATGTAAAAGAATCCTGTCGTACTGAAAAATTCCTCATGTAGAGCCTTACCTCTATTATATTATGCATCATTTAATGGTCAATTAGACCTCTAGTCTTTGTGAAAATCCACCAGTGTGCCGTTAGAAGGCAGAGCGAAAAATGCACTATATAGAGGAGACCGCTCTCACGTACCCCACCCCTTCCCACATCCCCACCCACTCCTCCATCCCTCCCTCTCTCTCTCTCTCTCTGTCTCCGTCTCTCTCTCCCCCTTTACCACCTTCTTCTACCCACATTTCGAGCCCCTCTGTGTCCTAGTTTAGTACTTCAAGGTTGGCTACAGCTATACGCCGGTCCTTGCCTTCCAGCTAACCAATGGTTGCAGTAGCAGGGTGGGGCTCGGACATCGAATGCCAGTGGGAGAGTGTGTGTCTGCGTGTGTCTGTGTATGAGTGAGTGTGTGCGTGAAAGGGAGATGGGGCAGAATATGTGTGAAGCACAGAGCACATAGAGTGAGAAAAAAATGGCTTCCTTGCAGTCATATTCCTATAGACCAGGGAAGGTCAGTTTTGTTTAAACAAAAGGCTGGCTCAGGAGAGGATCAGGTCTCGCTCTCACTATTTCTTCCCTGACAATGATCCACAGTCAAATAATTGGACATTGGAGATTGTTTACATCACTGTAGTTATGTGTGATGCACCATTAGGCAAACTGCTGACCAAAAAAAATTCAAAATAAAAATAAATTCACAGACTGATACAAATAAGTCCATCATTTTGGCTACATTTTCAAAAGTCTGCACCACACATACAAGGTTAAGCATTTATTTGTTTGCATTTCTTTCTCAGACTGAAATATAGGAATACACCCATTTATGATGGATAGATTTGTTAACTTACTATTTCAACTTTTTTAAAAAAAATTTATAATATTTTTCAGTTTCAGATGAAGAGAAAAAAAATATAGCGAAAACTTACAAAGGAAAACTTTATAATGAAAATTTGAGATATGCTTCACCTTTTTACATTTGTTGCTCTAGTGTAACCTTTAGTGGTTCTCTGTAGAACACTAGTGAAGATTTCCTTCTAGGAAGCTACGAACCCTTGACTATCCAACAAACTCTTCTTGTCAGAGTGGACATCAGACAAATTCCTGTCAAGTTGCATTTGCAGTTACTTTTTAATTTTCCATTTGGGTGTATTTCTAATATTGAGTCTATGACTATTACCTTTTTAAGCAAAGTAATTGTATTAACAACTGTAATTTTATCATACACTTTAATGTTTCAAATGTCTTTATTTTTTTACCCACAGTAATGTTTACTTATTACTGGCATTTGGCTAGATTTCTTAGACTAGTTACCGTTTCATTTCATTTTCATGCTGGAAAAAATCTATACTTTTCATTTAAGCCCATTTCAAAACAGACCAAATCCCAAAATGTTTCCTATCCCTATTGGCTTGCTAATTTAATATGTTAGCATTACAATGAACGTCTCTTATGTGAGTATATTAGTAAAGAATAGTCTTAAATGTACATTATTTACACCAGACTTTGGACCTTGGAACAAGGACCTTGGAAGTACCATGCACGTTTGGGCCACATGTGACTGTATTTTGTCAAGAAATGGTAGAAAATTCATGGGAATTACTTTTTTGGATCACATTTGGTGTATTGAGGTGTACTGTCTGAGATAATAACACACAGGTGTGGATCACATGTGGTGTGGATGATGGCACACCATTGAAAATATTAACAGGGTTTGCTTGAGTGTCAAAATTATGCAGTAGCCCATACCTCAGATTAACCCATGCTACTTTAGGGGGAAAATAATTATTTATTTGTAAGCTGTAAAATCACTTTAATTTCTTGAAACTGGTTATTACTATTCTTTACAGTGATGTAGCAGATTTGTAACCTGACAGGTCCTGGGTTCAGTCCTGAGCTTTGTGTTTCCACAAATCAAAAATAAACCTAAAATTCCTGTTTGTGTGGTGTTTCACATGTTCTCACCATGTCTATGTGGGTTTCCTCCAGTTTCCTCCATTAGTCACAGAAGTGGCTAAGGATGAATCATAATGTGAAGCTACCACCCCCATGCTTCACTATTGGTATGGTTGTCAGGGTAATGCACAGTGTTACCTTTTTTGTGTCAAGGCTAAAAACTTCAACTGGACCAGAGAACCTTTTCCCACATGTTTGCTAAAAACTGTAGTCAGAGTGCTGCTCTTCCATAAAACCCACTTTGTGGAATGTCTGGGCTATGAGTTACCCTTTGCCACTTGGTTGCTTCTCTTACTAAAGTCCTCCTTACCTGGGTCTCTGAGTTTTAGTGGATGGTCTCCTCTATATGCAGTTGGGGTTGTGCCATATTCTTGCCATTTTTTTTTTTTTTTAAATAATGGATTTAATTGTGCTATGTGTGTTTTTTATTTTTTATTTATTTTTTATATATAACCAAATCTAGATTGGTACTTTTCCAGAACTTTGTCCCGAACTTAGCTACTATAACTCCATAAAATAAAGAAGTAATAACGTTAAGTATTAAATATGCTGGTGTTACACCAGTGCTCCATCACAGCACTAGCTAAACATTACCTACACAACCCTGTATCTTGGACACAGTCCTAACATGTTCTTTTCTTATTTATATTATGAGGATGATATTAGGAGGAACAGCCAGGCAGGGGGACTGCCTCAGGCAACACAAAGGCAATTCAGCATGACCACACTAACTTTGCTAATACCATATTAGTGCATTTGGTTTGCTGGGGTGCTTCAATTTTCTTGTCTCAGTTGTGAAGTGCAGATTTAGTTATTGTTAATACTCGAGCATAGATTTTTTTTATATATATATAGTTACACCGCCATCCTTGTTTCTGCTTTAATTAAAACTGTCCTTTTTTTTCTTTTTTTTTTCTTTTTTTTTTAAACTTATCAGAGTCCCCTCATTCAATTATTTGATGCTATCTGAACAGTCTTTGGCCTGACTTTTAGTTCAATAATGCTGTAGGCTGTTTTCTTTTAGGAATCTAGTCACTCTGTCAACTCCAGTCAATCTGACCCAACTTAAAGGTCACTTCTCATCTAGCATGGGTCTTTTGGTCTGCTATGTGAAAGAAAGCATGTGAAGAAGTGGTTTATTTTCCTTGAGCTAGTAAAGATTCTTGCAGGAGCAAAATATCTTAGTTAAAATTGTCAATATTAAATGCTGACAATATACAAACATTGCTTGCATTTCAGTGTGCATTGCTTGTGAAGCTACTATATAGCTAGCTAGTTTGACTATTTATATGTTTCAATCACAAGGTGGTATATTATCGGTTTTTCAATCTAGTTCTTCAAAACAAAATAGTTAAACTACCTTATGTTATTGTATACAAAATATGGTTGGAAGTTAAACAAACAACTTCAAGTAATGAGACCAATATGTTAATAAAGAAGTAACTGTTGAATTGATATTGTTAGCAGTAGCTTGATTGTAATTGGGATAAGGACTTATAGCATAGCTAGCTAGCTTTAGCTAATTACTTTTTTAATGACATTTGCTCAGTATTGTATGTTAAGTATTATTTCAGTCATTATGGTTGCCAGAATGTTATAAAATGTATGTAAAGAAATTAGCCTTTTAGTTCCATATCAGGTAACTTTGCCTAAATTCTTTCCACAATGTAACTATACATATTAGAGATTAACCGATATATCGGCTGATAATCAGTATCAGCCGATAAAGAATATTTTTCATGCTATGGGCCATCAGCCGATAGTTTAAAAACATCCGATAATCAGGGCCAATTATATCCTGTCAATCAAAAGAGGGCGGGAAAACACATCGATTTCGTGCTGTGTGTAAAGATGATGTCTCTTGTGAGGAATGATGACATAACTGCAGTTTGTAAGCTCTGTAAGCTCTGCACTGGTAAAATTTTACACCAGAAGTGAGCAGAAGTGAAGCGGGAGTTTCACTGCCTGCTCGACCTCTTGCTGAATTAAAGGGCCAGTACACAGTTAAAAGATTTAAATGAAGATGAGTTGACAAAAGAAAAAGTATATATTGCACAGAAAAATATATTTGTAGAGTAGTATATTTCATATCCAGTTAATGTTAACATATAAAAAAGTTTATATTATATATGACCAGTTTGATGTTCAGTGATGAAGTAGAAATGCTTTTGTTTGTGGTGAGTGAATGTGAGACTAACAGGTTTTTTTAGATTTTAGTCAATTAATTCTGTTAATATGAATTAATAACATTCAATAAGTTAAGAAATCTTAAGAAGTGTGTTAATGTTAATTTTAGTAATGTGTTTTCTGTTTATGAGACCAGTTACTGTGAAACAACTTGTTGAAATCTAGAGAATAAAGTTTTTATTTGCATCTCTTTCAGAATTCTTTTAAATCAATTATAATTAATTTATAAGAAGGCATAAAAGGCAGAACTATCGGTATCGACTGATATCACTCGGTATAATCGGTTTTAGGTATTGGCTGAGAAATTTAGTATTGGTGCATCTCTAACATATATATATATATATATATATATATATATATATATATATATATATGTGGCACACACAGGAAAACAACTTTTGATATGTCGAGATCACAAGAAAATTAAGTCATGATCACGAGAAAACAACAAAGAAAAAAAAATTAATAATGCAATAACTTAATGGCTGCTTAGGGCTCCCATAGGCACAAGCAGATTTAAGGTTAATTAATATGTCACCTTTTCACACCATCAATTATTTTTCCTTACACATTTTTCCTTGCTTTTAGGATGGTTTCCAATGTTTTTTGTGGGACTGGCAATCGTAACCTTTGTGGACATTAGTGTCTGATGCTCAAATAACCCAAATTATTTTTAATTAACTATAAACTTCTTCTATAGACACCTGCTATTTATTGATGTCCAATGACTTGTAATGTAATCCCTAATGATTACTAGCTACCTACTTGTCTTTAAGTATGATGCTAGGGACGGTGGTAATTTTATACATTGTTATATTTGGATCGACGCATGCACCTGTTGTGTTTTTGTCGCCTTCTTTGTTTACAGTGACAAAAAGGATCATATGGCAGTTATTTGGATTCTTTTATTCTTGGCTAATGGGCAACACAACGAATGGGTAACCTGATCCGCCGTTAAGTGGCTCAGAGTCCTCTGGCTGACATTTTGCCAATGATAGGGAAGTCTGTGTTTGGTTGTAAGGGAACCTTGTGTCTGAGCTGAGTTGTCAAAACAAAGGTGCTCCCCTGACAGACCAGGTTTGTGTGTGTGTGTGTGTGTGTGTGTGTGTGTGTGTGTGTGTGTGTGTGTGTGTACATATAAAGCAGTTTAAAGTCCCTGAAGGTTGCCTGGGTCTTTGGAATAGGTGTGAGCCAGGAGGGAAGCCCATCATACTGTTCACGTTTTCCTACAGCTAAAAATGATTCACATTTTTGAGTGATTTTATATGCCTATTTCATAGAAATTTTATCAGGATATATTTTTAAAATAAGTGCCCATCATTACTTCACCAACAACCATATGTAATATGACAGACAATTTAATTTCACCCACTTACTTTTTTTTGTATAGCACTTTTAGCAATGGGCACTGTCACAAAGCAGCTTTAAATTCACAAGGAAGAAATCTTGAGAGGAAGCAGATTCGGAAGTCAGCCCATCCTCTTATTGGTGACAGTGGAATGTGGGGTTTTGATGAACACACTATACACTTGTACAAAGAAAAGGCAAAATTAGGATGTTCGGTAGGAGCATATGATTTAAATACAAGCCTCTGGCATCCAGGTCAGATTATTCACTAAAGCAGGAATTTAAGTCTTAGGCATTTTTGGATACTACAAGTCTTTAGGGTATCCAGGTGCGATTATCCACAACAGCAGGAGATGAGTCACCAGTGCAGAGCGTTCCAGATGAAGGAGGAGGGACCGAGCAGGAGTACAGCATCAGGATGAATGAGAATGTCAGGATCTGGCACCTGCATCACATTGGGTAGCAGCACATATAGAAAGAGAGCACATACTATCAGTTGTAACTGAAAAACAATATCCATGTCATCCATGTATCATTTTACTCCTGCTTCATTAGTCATTTCATTCAAGTTAATACTTGGTTACATTATTATGGCTGGTACATTGATGAAACAATTATTAAAATAAATACTGGACTAATACTGTGGTCACCAGAAATGTCTAAATGTCATAGTTGTTCTATGAACCCTGGATAACCACAAGGGACAGTTAGAATCATGAAGGGACATATGACACATTATTCAAAATCAATGCCACTGTCATACAGCCGTCATGCCCTGGAATCCTCTTGGTGCGAGTTCTGAATGACAACAAACATTGGGCATTCTATTTAACCAGTTTGACTATCATGGGTGGTGGGAATCACATGGAAAACATATAGCACAATGGCATGAGGAACAAAATCCACCTTAAGAATAAATGGTTTCCTGCACTTCATGATCACCCTTACCTTCTTCTTTCCTTATCACATTTTCTCCTCTTTCTACAGAAGAGAAGCTGCAGATTATCTCATCTAGCAATCCAACCACCTGCCCACTGGACCTCATCCCTTTCACAATGCTCCAGACCATCTCCCAAGGTCTTCTCCACGACATTACTTCCATTATAAATGACTCGATAACATCTGGCCATGTGCCCACTGCCTTCAAGACAGCAAGGATTATTCCCATGTTGAATAAGCCCACTCCAGATCTCTTTTCTTTGTAAAGTCCTTGAACATGCTACATCCAATCAGTTGTCTCTCTATCTTACATAGGACAACCTCCAAGAGCCTAACCAGTCTAGCTTCACAGTGGCACACTCTACAGAAACTGCCCATGTGGCTGTTGCTGATCGGATCTCATTGGTCTTCATCCTGCATGGTCTTTCAGCAGCCTTCAACATCATCAATCACAAGACTCTCCTGTCCATCCTCATGAGACTGGGTATACATGGAACAGTATGACAGTTGCTTTGATTTCTATCTAGAGGGACAGGTGTATCATGTGACATGGAGGGAATCTGCATCTGCTCCATACAGACTCTCTACTGGAGTCACACCAGGCTCAAATTCTGGGTCTTCTTCTGTTCTCCCTCTATACCTGCTCTTTCATTGAGGTCATATCCTAACATGGGTTTTCATATCACTGTTACGCTGAAGACGTTCATCATCTCCTTTTCTCGCTCAGACACTCTTGTTTCTGCACAGATCTCAACATTTCTATCTCAACATGGATGGTAGCTTGCCAGCTGAAATCCCAGCAAAACTGATCTGTGGTATATCCCTGGAGATACATCCCACATCAAGATTTTGTGATCTCCCTGGACAATATTGAGATCATACCATCTGACAGCCTTAGGGACAACCAGTTGTTCTTCTTGCCTCACATCACTAAGCTGACTCAGTCATGCAGGTTTCCTCTTTACAACACCAGGGGGATCTGGCCTTTCCTTTCCTGAGGCCACTCAAGTGCTTGTTCAATCCTGTCATCTCGAGATTGGACTACTGGTTGGTCTGCCTCTGCATGCTATCCAACCCTTGCAACTGAACCAGTATTCAGCTGTCAGACTTGTTTTCAACCTCCCAAAGAGGAACCATCAGTATATTCCCTCCACTGGCTTCCTGCAGATGCCCACATCAGATTTAAAACACTGATGCATGAATACAGAGCCAAAAATGGCCAGGCACCCACTGATTTTAAAGCACTTATCACACCCTGCTCTGCAACATGTTCCCTTTGAGCTTCTAGCATGGCTCAACTGGACCCAGCATGCTTCAAGGTAGAAGGGTGACAAGACTCTTCTCTGTCCTGGCATCCCGGTGCTGGAATGAACTTTTTCTGGCTGTCAAGTCAGCCAAGTCACTGGTGTCTCTAGCTTGTGTGTCAATGTTTGAGGTATGATTGTATTAAAAGTGGAGCTAAAATCTAGGAAGATCAGTCTAACATAAGAGTCCCTGCCCTCCAAGTTGGTGAGGGCCAGATGTACAACATATGAGATGGCATCTGCAGTAGATCTATCCTCCTATATGCATACTGATGGAGGTCGATGCTGGTGTCAATTTTATTTTTTCATATGATCCATGATCAGCCTCTCAAAGCACTTCATGACATTGACTATTGGGGCAATAGTCATTCAGGTCTGACACTGCTATGGTCTTTTGAACAGTGATGATAATGGCAGATTTGAAACATGATGGTACCATTGCTTGGGAGAGTGGGATATTGAAGATGTCAGTAAATACCTCTACAAGCTAGTGTGCACAGTCTTTCAGGACCCGACCTGAGATGTTGTCTGGACCTGCAGCCTTGACGTGCATGATTTTCAGGAGGGACCTCCTGACATCGTCTGTAGTCTTGCTAGGGAGCTGCTCCCTTGGTGTTAGGGTGAGTCCGGTGCTAGGAGAAGTACTGAAGGCTTCAAAACGAGCATGAAAGTGTTGGGAGCATCAGGAACAGATGGGTCCCTAGGGCATTCAGTGTCTCTTCTGTTGTAGTCTGTGATGGATTTAATGCCCACCCACATGCTTCAGGGGTCATTGGTGAAGACATAACACTGTATTTTTAGAGCATATGCAGCTTGGGCTCTTTTTCGCAGTCAATTTCCATCTACATCGCCAGACCTGAACACAGAGTCGTGGGCTCTCAGAAGAAATCTGACCTCAGCATTCAGCCAGCATTTCTGATTAGGGTGGATAGCACTTGTTCTGGTGGAGGAAACATCATCCACACACTTACTAATGTAGCTGGTGACAATTGATGCATATTACTCTAGATCCACCTCTCTAGCGTATGTTGCTGCTTCCCTGAAAACCTGCCAGTCAGTGCAAGCAAAGCATTGCTGAAGCACAGAGCTCATTGGGCAATCACAATCACACAGTGATTGTCTTTTGCATTGGTTTCGTTGTTTTCAGCACAGGGCTGTAGGAAGGGACAAGCAAGATGGAAATATGATCAGAGAGACCGAGGTGGGGGAGGGGGACTGCTCTGTAATCTCCATGTCTGTTTGTGTACACACGGTCAAGAGTGTTGTCTCCCCGTGTCGCGATGGTGACATGCTGGTAAAACCCGTGTGTAGTGTCTGTCAAGTCGACGTGGTTAAAGTCTCCCGCAATCACGAAAAATGCCTCTGGGTGTTTATTTTGGAGAGAGCAGATGTTGTCTTGTAGCTCACTGAGTGCCTCGCTAGCTTTAGCACTTGGAGGGATGTAAACAGCTACAATATACACCGTGGTGAACTCTCGTGTTAGATAGAAATCTGCACTATTTATTGATTATTTTCCTTACAGTAAAGTGATGTGTTTCAAATAATCTGGAGATTTTTTTAAATCTCTTGCTAGACTCATAGGCGTCCACAACCTTTTTTTCTGAAGACCTTGTAGAACTCTTTACATCTTGGCATGATGACACCACACACCTCAACAGCAAAGGGAACACCAGACACTAGATATGACAGGGGTATAACTAAGACCGGTTCCACCTGCACTCCTTAAGCATGTTCTAATCACTGGCTCCCAATCCTGAACACCTGATTCTAATTTTATGGATTTGATATGGTATGATAAGGTATGATAAATGTATGGGTGTACTTACTTTTTCTATGTGACTGATCTCTTTTTTTGTTAATTTAAATTGTGAAAATTACTACAAAATGTAAATTGTATTTTTAATTGTATTGTTATTTGATAGTGCATATTAGCTTTATTAATAGGCACTGTTTCAAAGATGATCAAATGTTTGCTTGTCCAATGTATATCTGTGTGTGGTGCACAGTGGATTAGTGGTGGTTAGCACATTTAACTTGCACCTCCAGGGTTGGGGGTTCAATTTCTGCCTCTAACCCTTTGTGCATGGAGTTTGCGTGTTCTCCCTGTGCTTCGGGAGTTTCCTCCTGGTACTCCAGTTTCCCCCCCCAGTCCAAAGACATGTGCTGTAAGCTGATTGGTATCTCTAAATTGTCCGTAGTGTGTGAATATGTGTTTGTGATTGTGCCCTGTGATGGGTTGGCACCCCGTCCATGGTGTCCCCCACCTCGCCTTATGTTCCTTGGGATAGGCTCCAGCGACCTTGCGCTGCGACCTTGTGTAGGATAAGTGGTACAGAAAATGGATGGATATTTGGCTGTCTGTGTGTGTGTGTGTGTGTTACTACAGCTTACTAAATGATCAAATAAATGGATATCTGACATGTGGCCTAATGATAAAACTACAATGTCATCAAGTTTATGGCTACTGCATTGAGCTTCAAACCCTCTCATGGTTAAATCTAATACATAGACATTGTTCCCCATAAAATATACCCCCCCCTTAAAATTCTCCTAATTTGTTGACAAAGGAAACACCAAACTTACACTCTTTCCTCATACCCGCCTACACTCTTAGATTTCCCTTCAATGGCCTGCTTAATACTTCTATGTTCAATTGACTGATCACAGCTTCCAACTGAAAGATAATAGTTCCTCTTGATAAGCACCTCATCTCTGAAACGCCCTCTAACTTACAATAAGTCTTCCCTCCCTAAAGCTCATTTGTATTCCCAGTATTCCCAAGGCTCCAACCTGAATCTTATAGCACTGTTGTTTTCCCTGTGTGTGTCGACTGTGTGAACATAGTTGTAATAAATTTCCCACAGGTATGGCGAGGTGTGCATCTATAGTCAGACCAACTCTGCACTGAAACAAGCTGTGAGCTGTTTGATTTTTATTTGAATTTTTTGTGATCTACTTGTCATCAGTATATAATCAATGTATAGCATGATTTAAGAGGTGGAATATAGATGAATGATTATTTCTTGTCCTGTCATGCAATCTCCCATTAAACTAGAATAATTTTAAATTAAACGTTATATGGAGAAACTCCCTCTGTGCTGTCTGTTTATATAAAACCAAATCCATGTTTAAAGGCACAATAAATGACTTAATCGTATCAGTTGCAGAATGGATTTGTGAATTTGCAGTGTAAGGATATTTTCTGATATAGTCATTCATTCGTTCATGTTCAGGAACGTCTTTATAAGGGGTTGTGTTAGATCCAGAGCCATATATCCTGGATGAGAAGTAGGAATGTACCATTCCATCCCTGGGCACCACACACACACACACACACACACACACACACACACACACACATATATATATATATATATATATATATATATATATATATATATATATATACACACACACTCAGACATTCACACTTCCTTTACACGTTGGGGCAATTTACAGCTTCCACTCCAAGTTAAAATATTTTTATAAAAAATAATTCACTAAGTAATTCACATTTCACTGAAGCCATGTCTGAAGATGACTCAAGACAGAATTTTTCAAACATGTTTTTTTTTCATTCTTTTCACATGACAGATTACAAATCACTGTTTCCCAGTCGTCAAGCCATTCTAGTTCACATTAACTGTAAATGTAAGTGTTATTCCTGATATAATTTTTTTTTTACTTGGTGTTTAAATGTGATTTAAGTTTTGGAATGGAAACTATGTAAATGCTAACAAGGCTGCAGGAGCAGAAACGGAAAACGCCCTTTTTGCTCTTTTATTTTTGTTCTTCATGTTCTTCATGCTCACGTTTCTTATTGTGTGGTAACCTAATCCAACTCTTAAGACCTAAGCAAAGAAATCTGGTAATAACCTTGGTATGAATTAGTGTCCCATTCCTGCACATATTAGTGTTTTGCATTTCTAACACAGCCATTTCTCTCCACCTGAAGGGCTCGATGAGGTGAGCCAGGTGTTGTGGTTGGAGCAGCGGAATTCTGAGAAGGGAAACGGAAATATCATGAGTAAAGACTTCTCCTTAAAACACCAAGTAAACCTGCATCCACTTACCAGTCCTCATTAACGCAGTTCTGCACAGTTCAGGTGCCTCTACACCGAGCCTGCTTTTTTTTTTTCTCTTCTCTTTTTTTTTTTTTTGCGCGCGCGGGAGGCGGGAACCTCGGCTCCTTTAAGGCGCTATGGGAGGGATGAGCGGGCTGTGGAGGAAGAGGAGAGAGGAAGGCGCTTTCTTACCCGTGATGCTGTGAGCCCGAGAGCGCGAGCGCAGCAGAAGCCAACGCGATTAAAGCGGCTGCGGGAGGAGATGCATGCGCGTGCGTGTAGCCTGCGGGACGGTGAGAGGCGCGTGAAGATGGTCTGAGTTCGGCATCCAGCGACCGCTCGCTCGCTCCCGCCGCTTCTGCTTTTATCCGGATTTGCTTTCTTTCCTTTTTCCCCTTTTTTACCCCCCTTGGAAAAAAAAAAAAACACACACACCCTATGATTTATTTACAACCTTCTTCCACATCCCACACATGCTTGTTTTTAGTTTTTCTTTAAATGCGTTTTCCTTTTTTTCCTTTCCGCCCCCACCCGGTTTGGTTTTTATTTCAATGACACGCAGGAGTGCGTCTTTTTGCCTCTTGGTGTTGTTTCCGAGTTTTCTTTCCCCTTCTTCGTTTTCCCGCTCGAAGCGCGTGGCGCAGAGCCGTATTTGCCCGTAAACGGCCCAGACACGGACTCAGACCCGGATTCAGACCCGGACCAGGACTCGGACTGGGACTCAGACTCCGCGTCGCAAGCCGCGCAGGACAAACCCGGGACCGGAATCGGGGAAGCGCACGACGCTCGTGCCCGGCGCGCGAGAGCGCGAAGCTTGCACACGCCGAGTCACTGACAACCGGACCGAATCTCACCTTTCCGCCGGCCTAGAGAGGTGGCAACAAACAAACAAACAAACAAACAAACAAGCAAGCAAGCAAGCAAGCAAGCAAACACAAGCAACAGTGGACAAAGTGCGCGGAGTGCGACGAGGAAGCATAGCTTGGGGATTGAACGGAGCGGGGCATGTGGATATTTGCATTTCTCTTTCTCCAGAGCATCTCAAATGGTTGGTCGCATTTATTATGTTTTTAATTCATTATATCAAATCTAATTTAAAATTGAACTCCATCTCAATTAGGGCCAATACACACAGGAAATGATCAATAACGAATAGCAGTAATTCAGCATATTTAGAGGGGATTGTTTTTCCTAATCTAAATTTCCAGCAGCTCTCTGACCACAGCCTCAACTGCAGCTCTAATCAGTGCAACCAGAGAAAAAAAAGGCCTTCACGGAATGATCTGTCCATCCGACGCAAGCACGCGCGCGCGCGCGCACACACACACACACACAGAGAGAGAGCGAGAGAGAGAGAGAGAGAGCACGCGCGCGCGTCTTCTAGGGGGGATTTAGCGCTAATTACACAGGTTGCGCGTTTCCTGCCATTCACTTTCCGCTCGATGGCGCGTTAATGGACCCGAGCTCCTGTTTAACACCTTAAGTGATTTAGATGGCATTTGATGATGCGTTGAGATTTCGGAGGCACATTCTTTCTTTTCTTCTCCCCAAAAAACACGATTTAACGGCCTGGCCGGTGCCTTCACCGTGCATGGCGTGCCTTTAGATTATGTCCTGTCCTCCCTCATCTATTCCCACTGTGATAAAGTTAATTGCATTCTTCCAAGTATTATCATTTCAAATGTATTTTGGAAGCAAAAAAACAAACAAACAAAAAAACAAAACAAAAAAAAAAACCCAATCACATATGCTAGTAACTGTTATATACCAATTATGCAGAGTCAGGTGAATAAATCTTTTTGTCTTTTTGTGAGTGTTTAGGAAATTATGATATGGATGAATAAATAAAACAATGTTGCTTTGCTATTTTTAGAAGTTGTCCATATATTACCTATATACCTGTGCTTAAAAACGCTTTATGAATAATCTAATGATTGTAGTAATATGTAATCATTAAGGGTTAAAAAAACACAAACATACATTTTGTCATTTTTAAAGTCTGGTACATCATATGATTCTTGAAGGCATTACAGGAGGTTGCAGATCAATATAATTATCACTTACATGCCATTTTATTAATCAAGTTGAAATGAGGTGAGAGACTTTAGGATAAGGATTGAAAAAAAATGGTTAAAATATGTCTCTCTGTCTGGGTGTGTGTTCGTTATATATAGGTTATATATAGTATCCCTGCATTCAGAGCCAGTTGTGTGTGTATATACATGCAGAGTTGAATTAAAAGGTCGTGTGTTATGCATTGCGTAGCTGTTCAGCAAAAACAAAAAAAATCATTCTGGTGAAGAAAAGGATTGTTTTCTTGTTTTTTTTAGCTGCTCTGCAACCGACGGTCAGTAGGTAAAAACATGGCTGGGTGTGTACGGAGACCGAAGGAGGGAGGGGGGTGGGGGGGAGCAAAATGAAGGGAAAGGCAGGGAAAGAAATCAGTCTCCTTGACAAATTACACACAAACATTGCTGAATGGAGGTTACTATGCAACATCCAGAAAAAAAAATACAATGCAGTCAAATGAAGGCAGGTTTGAAGGGATTAAAAGTGAAATCGCATTTTGGTGAAGGAGGAAAAGATGTGGCTGCGGATGTGGATGTGGAATCATGTGTGGATGTGGATGTGGACATGGCTGCTGTCTTTTGGGACAGTAGTGTCGGGTTGTATATCTGTTCGCATTGTACCGTATATTAACTGCAAAAATGTGAGGGGAAAAAAAAAACCCACAGTACCTCCCTCTTCCTCTGCCTCAGCTGCTGAATCTCATAAAAGACCAATAAGGACAGATTATTCATCATCCACCAGGTTAGACAGCAGGATAAGAGTCATGTGAGCTCTCGTCTGTTTGTACATTCTGTACATCATGGTGTGTTCCTAATTTTCCAGCTATAACCATGCAGTGTGTTACTACAATGCCTGCTAAAAAGGTTGTGTGTTTTATTTTTTAACGCATCTTCAGAACAAAGTGGTTGATGATTAGGATGATAAGTCTCATCAGCTGGAATAATTTAAGTGATGCTATTAGTTTTCTTTTAATATCCTGTAAAGCAAACCTGCTCTTGGGAAGCTGGCCTTTTTCTTCTTCTTCTTTTTTTTTTGTGTGTGGATCAAGCCTATTCTAGAAAATTCTAGATCTCTACAAGGTTGCACATGCTCCTTGGCCTGTCTCTATGGAAACCTCCATTATGAATGCCATAGCTGGGTGTTTCATCAAATAAGGCCATAGCGAGAACGATCCTAGAAGTGCAATGTACATGTAGAGCTTCTATCACTGCGCTGCCTGGTCACAGAAAAACCATAGACTGAAACTGAGTAACCATATCATTCTAGATTTACAATGCACACCATTTTATTTCATTACCAAAGACTGCTCAAATATTCAGTTTTATTTCTGCATGATGACATTAATGGTATGAAGGTATGGTGTGGAAGAGCAATATGAAACAGTTACTGTATGCTGTCAATCAGAGCTTAGCAATATGGCGAAAATATCACAATATTCAAAGATATTTTCACAATATATGAGATGCAACATGATATTTTTGTTTTTGTGAGCCAAAGCAAATCAATACATGTGAAAAAAGTTCTTAGAATTCGACATGTCTGAGAATAAACCAGTTCAGAAGGAATAGGAGAAAAAGCAAAGGAATTGGTCAAAATAAATCATTTCATCAACTGCTTGTTACTGTAGGGTATGTAAAATAAAAAAAATAAAAAAAAGGGAGCTGGTCTGTTATAACAGAAAAGGGTGTTGTGATGTAATTTTTATACCGCAATAACGGTCACATGTTGTCATATCGCCCACCCCTGCTATCAGCATTAAGATATACCATAAGAGTAGTTGAAATAGATCCTACATAATAACGTAAAAAAATGATCTGTGTTGAAATATACAGCATGCAATGCAGAAAACCAGAAAATCTAGAAGGCTAACAAGCTTTTTGAAAATAAATATTGAGTTCCTCTAACCATATCATTTCATATTTATACTGTAGCATTGCATTACTTATTATCATCCTTCTTGAAATTTTTTAATTGATAATTTAAGCAGATAGCACAATATTCACATTTTATTACAGTGTGATCCTTTTTATTTTATTATTTTTTTTACATAGTTCAAGCTCTAATTGAGATGTTTATTAAAAGCATAAATTCTTGAAACTCTTGCTGTTTAACTTCAGGGCCGATGTCCTCCACAACCGTTTTTGTATGTTGAGCTAAAATGTATTCCATGCTAATTTTGATAGACGCATTACAGGGGCTTTGGGAATTTGCTCCTGCTTTAACGCCGAGCAACCCTTCAGGCAAAGCATGTTCAAATGTGAATGTGTACAATTAAACAGCACAATCACTGTCTTGGGAGGGGAACACAGGGACAGAGATGTTACCGATTTTTGCAGCTGTAATGGTATAATTCCAAGCTGCAGAAAGAGAAGTAATGGAAGACGAGTAACGGTGGATTATAATCTTACGCCTTCAGATCCTAATCCTAATCTAAAAACATACCCTGTTCTGTTATCTGAGATTATCCTATGCAGTATGGACAGCATCTGTTTCCTGATGAGATTAGTGAAGGTTGACAGGTAGAAATAGCGCTTAATAATCTAGATTATATCGCAGGTTTTTTTTTAAAATTATTGTTTACAGTTAATATCACCGAACAATTTAAGGTGGAAAACACTAGCACTAATTTGACTCCATTTGGCCGCTTGGAAGTGTGTTTCATGGGAGTTAATCTACTGGGGGCAATTAAGCCACTGTGCTGATTAAGGGCCCATCTGTTCGAGTTTTTGCAAGGTACTCATGAAAGTCTTATGCCTTTCAATCCTCTATCTATTTAAAGATTCTCCCAAGTTAGCTGGGCCTTGTTCAGGTGCTGGATGCGAAGGCTTACACTGGATAATTGGATTAAAATCAATTATTGCAGTGTTTGCTCGACATGCTGTTTGCGTTCAACCACGTGTCATTTGTCTTCTACAGATTCCGCTGTTTGAAATCAGCCCTATGTCTTCATGAACAATTATTAGGATGTCTCAGTTATGAGTTCATACAATCAGTGAGTTGTTTGGTGTGTTATTTACATAACGTCCGCTGAGACTGACCTGTTAGACGGCTTTGCTTGATTGATGGCTGTAGTGAAAATCGCTGTTTTATTAAGGAGAGAATAAGAATAGGAAATAAGACAGAACCTCGCTGAATCCCTCCTTTATTGTCTCCAGATCTTATTGAAAACGAGGCGGCTGAGCGTTAGACTCGACCGAATATTTCTGACAAAAATTGTATGACCTGAAATTGCTGTTTGGTTGTCCGCTATTTTCTGTCTCTACTGCATATTTTTCTGGTTTCTGAGATGTTTCTTATGAGCCAAAGAAAAACAGCATCATATCATCATCCCAAAAGGAATTTCATGTCTAAATATTTTTGGGAGTGAAAAAAGAAAAATGTTATTGGCCATGTGAAATTTCAAATGTGACATTTGCTCAAATTTGCACCTTTAAGTTCATCCATTTTTGGTTATATTACCTACATGAATTATTACATAATTAATAGGATATTTGTGAGTTTTTTTTAAAAAACATCTATGAATAATAACTGAACAAGATTAAATGCAAAATTAAAAAAAAAAGAAAAAAGTGAAGCACGGTTCCATTCCAAGATTTTTGGTTATTGTATGTTTTCCTGTATGTATTCATCCATGTATTTATTCTGAATGTTATAAACAGCAGGACAATTTTCCTACACAACATGACGATAAATAAAATTCATGACATTTGGGTCAGATTACACATTTGACACTGAAAAAAGGGTGCTGTGTCAGGTTACAAACACATGTACAAAACTATATGCACCCTTCCCAAAAATGTAAAATTCTACATTTAAATGAATTATCTAAACATTTAGATTTAAAGTCTTTAAAAAAAAAAATCAAGACAAATGACAGTATGAAGCATTAACATGGAGTTAATTTTGTACTTTGCAGTACTAAAACCATAAGCTCTTCCTTATGGAATATCAATCATCTTATTACTTTGCTTATAACCTTGACAGCTCTCGTAACCAAAATTTGTACCAAAGCAGATAGTCATTTATAGACGAATGACTGTGGCTTGTATTCTTAGATTTATGATGTATATGTCAAGATTAGACAAGGAAAACCAACCTGGTGGCACCTTTTTTTAGACAAAAAAAGAAAGAGATGTTATTTCATTTACAAATGAAGAAGGATTGTGTGTGGGTTTCCGTTAGGGGTGTAAACCACGAGGCTTTCACACGATGCAGTATGATTTTGGTTCGGTTGGATATTTAATGCTTTGATACTATACGCTTCAGTTTAGTAGCCTCTGATGTGTCACGAATTATCATGATCATAGAGAAGGATTCTTTTAAAAGTATCAAAGTTACAGACACTTTGCTAGCCTATTAAATCATTTACGTGTCAGTTTATGATGTGTAATATGATTTTTTGTGTATACCCATTGTCCTTTGTAGATAATAATCAATTTTTACTCACTTGTAATCGATTTATGATTGTTGCATCAGTTTGTTTCAATCATTGCCTTTTAAATTGATGCATCAATCCAAATCACTGGATCATTACACATCTATATCAGAAATCAGAATAAAAGTTAGAATTAGTACGCCTGAACACACGAGGAATGTGACCCTCGGTTCTCATTTCCTCTCACAGCCATACACACAACACATAAATGAACAATGTGAACAGTTAACATCAAACAACAACGACGTTAAATTTGTATCAGTGAAGTAACTCTTTCTAGTACAAATGTACAGGGTTCTTTTAACATGTCCTGCACAATCTATTTATTGCACAGTAGATGAAGGAAAAGAAAAGAAGCTTCCTCAGATGCATTCTTGATGCCATACTGGAGGTGAAAAATGATCTTTAAGGCCAATGTCCATGCATGATTTTGATAGCCACGGGAAAGAAATTGTAAATGTAAATTGTAAAATCATAGTCTTTATCATGACTTTAACGACTAAGCAACTCTGCGTTTATTTGAATTCTTATGAATTTTGGTGGAGGAAGCTGTCACAGCAAATCATAATGTTAAAACAAAAAGTTAAAGTAATAACATGACTGATTTTTAAATAAAGCATTTTAGTATTAAAAAGCCATCCATGTTAACATTTCTGAACACTGTCACTTGTATGGATTTTTAAAAACCTACATGTAAAATGATTTAGATGCATACATATAGCTTTTTGAAAAAGATGCACATACTTTTGTATATTTGTTTATAACTTGCCATAGCAAGACATCAATGAAATGTTTTGGGTAATAATTTTTTACATACATCTTTTACATACTGTCTATTAGAAATTCAGATATTTTTTTTACCATCCATTTTGACAGTTTTCATCATGTTAGCGCTGCTCATATACAGATTTAAAGGACACCTGAAGTCCACTGAATTTTTATCCAACATAAAGGATGGAATATTAAAACCTACAAATATACATGCTATGCAATTGTCCCAATTGTTTCTAGGTTTATTATCATGTTAATGTCTAAATCATGTTAAGACAATTAAAAACTTAGTCAAAGCCACCAAAATCCAAATCATCCTTCACCTCCTTGGATTATATTCTACAGATATCCTTCAATAACTATTAACATCTGATGAGGACCCCAGCAAAATGTTACATTTTAACTGTGTTTTCGCAGTTAAACGTCTCATTAGAGCGCCAGTTGCCCGAGGTTTATCGTGTGTTCCTTCCTCCTCTCTATCATCCTTTCCCCAGAAGTGATTATGCTAATTGCTGTTTGATCAGATGATTAAATTATAATTCGATTAATCCGGGCTACTAAATGCTCTGAATACATTTGTGTCTCCGTGGTTGGCTGGTCCCCCTCTCGTCCAAGCTAGAATTCACAGGAGCGTTGCACTGAAGGAGAGCGAGCAGAGGAGAAGAAGAGGGGATTAGAGGACAGCTGGGTTGAGGGGAAGACCGTAAAATAAAGAGGGGCAGCCATTATGTCTCCTCTTGCCAAAGACCCTACAGCTGTGTGTGGCTCTGCAATGCTGTAAAATGGGTATGGCATACAGGAGGCACTCGAAAGCTATATATATATATATATATATATATATATATATATATATGTCAGTGAGTCTATAGCTTTCGAATGCCTTATTATATTTTATTTATTTATATTTAAATAGTGCCCTGCGATGGATTTGCACCGTGTCCAGGGTGTACCCCGCCTTGTGCCCGATGCTCCCTGGGATAGGCTCCAGGTTTCCCGTGACCCTGAAGGAAGGATAAGCAGTATAGGAGATGGATGGATGGATGGATATATTTATATATACCGTGCGCTCTCTCTCTCTCTCTCTCATATATATATATATATATATATATATATATATATATATATATATATATATATATATATATATATATATATATATATATATATAAAAAAATATATATATATATATATATATATATATATAAAGAGAGATATATATATATATCTTATATATATATATATATATATATAGAGAGAGAGAGAGAGAGAGAGAGCACGGTGGCTTAGTGGTTAGCACGTTCATTTGCCTCACATCTCCAGGGTTTGAGGTTCGATGTCAGCCACGGCCCTATGTGTGCAGGGTTTGCATGTTCTCCCCCTGCTGTGGGTGTTTCCTCTGGGTACTCCGGTTTCCTCCCTCAGTCCAAAGACATGTATGGTAGGCTGATTGGCATATTCAAAGTGTATGAATGAGTGTATGAATGTGTATGGATAGGCTCCAGGTTCCCTGCGACCCTGTAGGATAAGTGGTATAGAAAATGGATATATATATGTGTGTGTATATATAAAATATTTTAACATTCAAAGAAATGTACCACTGACATGTCAACAATGGTGTTAGAACCATAGAGCTCAATATTATAGCTGTCTATAGGTAGCTGATGATGATAATCGTTCCACACTGCTGTGAGCATGCTTGGATGCCCTACTGTTTAACTTAATTAGCCAATTAGCACACATTACATATTATATTACGTTAGCTACCACCGTCTAGCCTAGTCAGTTAGGTTTTCAGCAATCAAACATGGGACTGGGAAGGACACTTTTTACGAGCTTTTACTTGCCTGGTGGACTAACTAATGACTATCAATGTATATTCCTTGAAATGTTATGAGAGCATGTGCCCTGTATTTTGTAGCATTATTCAAATGAATAGATAATTTATCTAGCCAATGTTCTCTGTTCTATGCAAACATTGGCTAGCTATGTTAACATGCCAGAGTAGAGTAAATTTCATCTTAGGACGTTCAGTTTAACTGAAAAAATTCACTTTTGTATTTGAAGTAAAATGATCAGTGTCTAAAAAGACACTACAGGTTACGGTGTATTTTACGGTATAATGGATTTTCAGTTTTAAATGTTCAAAGAAGAGTGAATTTAAGTACAGTTTGATATCAGGTAAATTGGGACAGTTTATCTTAGCTGCATTTATTTTCTTCCCTTATGAGTGAAAGTCAAAACTTATGTTACAGAGCCCTTGCAGTGGACCTGCTTGATAAAAGTAACATGACTTAATTCATGTGACATCATATACAGGTGTATCTAAAAAAAATTGAATATTATGGAAAAGTTATTTTTTGCAAAAGGATCTGGGCTCCTTTTGCATCAATGTGGTGTGGCATGAAGGCAATCAGCCTGTGGCACTGCTGAGGTGTTATGGAAGCCCAGGTTGCTTTGATAGCGGCCTTCAGCTCGTCTGTATTGTTGGGTCTGGTGTCTCTCATAGATTCTCTATGGGGTTCAGGTTAGGTGAGTTGGTTGGCCAATCAAGCACAGTAATACCATGGTCAGAAAACCAGTTACTAGTAGTTTTGGCACTGTGGGCAGGTGCAGAGTCCTGCTGGAAAAGCTTGTCAGCAGATGGAAACATGAAGTGATCTAAAATCTCCTGGTAGACGCTGCATTGACTCTCGACTTGAGAAAACACAATGGACCAACACCAGCAGATGACATGGCACCCCAAATCATCACTGACTGTGGAAACTTCACACTGGACTTCAAGCAACTTGGATTCTGTGCCTCTCCACTCTTCCTTCAGACTCTGGGACCTTGAATTCCAAATGAAATGCAAAATTTACTTTCATCTTGAGAGATTAAAGGCTGCAGGTGTTTTTAGTTAATTGGCTGATTAGAGCTCTTCTCAGGTTCACATTTCTGTATTATAAATTTTTATTTTATTCTAATATTTTTATATACTGGATTTTTGATTTCCATGAGCTGTAAGATAATCATCAAGATTAAAACAAAAAAAAGCTTGAAATATTTCACTTTACGTCTAATGAATCTAGAATATATGAAAGTTCAATTTTTGGAATTAAATTACAGAATAAAATTTATTTTCCATGATATTAAAATTTTTTGGGATGCACCTGTAAGCAGGTGTGGTCAGTGTCAAACAGGAAGTTGACCCCAAAAAACCTGATGTAGGAAAAATGACATATGAAGTCGCTAGTTTCATTCATAAAGTTATAAAATTGTCATACATATTTATGATGTGTACATACACATAAAAGGTACTACTGTAGGGAGATAAGCATAAAGTTCAAATCATATGCATACAGAATGTTTATCATTTAATCATTTCCAAGATGTCCCAAATTTCTAAACATGATATGGTAATTTTGGACTGCATGGTCCAGGCTAATTTGTAGTAGTCTTAAAATACAGTAAATATAGAGAGGAAAAGTAAAGGCATATAATGAATGCATGACTGGATGCACAAAACACCCCACAACTATGGTTATGGATTATGTATGGATTTGATGTGCATTACATGGTGTGTTTTTTTTATTATATGTTGGGCTGCTATACTGCAAGAAATAAATTATTAAATGTTACTAACCTTAGTGGTTTGTTACTACAATTTTAACTGTTAAACTGAATTTCAGAAAAGATTAGTCATGAATTTGGAAAACATGAAGATTTCATAAGCCCCGTTATTGTTATTATTGCTGTAAGAAATGAATTATAGAGTGTTATTTATGCTTAAGTTTTAATATATACAAATAAACTGAGGATGAAACTGAAGGCTTGAATATTTCCCCTCCCAGATTTCCCCTAGGGCATCAATAAAGTAATCTGACTAGCGATCTAAACCGATATGATATGTGTCCCAAATATCAGTAAATATGGTTTTCAGTCAGTTTTGACCAAAGGGTAACACCTTGAGGATTTCTGTTGGTGAGGAAGATCTGTCCGTTTTACTAATGCCAAGAAACCTTTGACAAAGTGCAAATTCAAAAACAAATATGTCTGAATTCACCCTATTTCATTATATTAAGAAAGATCAGATGTTCTTGGAGAAGACATAAATGACCTTAGATACTATGATGTATCTTTAGATAGATAAGAGCTTCAGGAAGTCTTCTGGATATTTACAGCTGGAGCTAGGCCTACAGTACTGCATGTGAACATATTACATCTACATGTAATATCTACATCTTAAGCTCAGTGTGGCTGCAGGTTTTCATTTCAACCAAGTGGCACCAAACCATGCAGTGTGATAGCTGTTCATAACTTGACTTACGTTTCAAAACAAAATATCTAAAATACCCCTTTGGTGTTGTTTCTGTATTTCCTATGTGCATTTATATGTTTATACAGTACATTCTCTCAGGTTAGCCCTATCAAGTTAATCTACACCTCTTCTGGATGATGGTCAGCTTTAAACTGGACATTAAAAATATGATAATGGTTTCTGTGGAAGTTTATGCTGGGGTTGTCTTTTGCAGTTTTGAAGTATCAGGGTCATGATTAGGTAGTAGTTTGACACTGCTGTGACAGAAGAATCTTATTTTTGGCATGGAAAAAAGGGATATATTGCAAAAGCAAGACTTGACTGTTCACGTTATCAGAAGGCAGCATTGTGGTGTTTTTCTGTATAATAGGCCTAAATATCACATAACGACACATTTGCATAAGTAATAACTGACATCCTTCCTGGAGAATGTCATTATTTAGCTCAGTATCTCTGTATGATAAATCTTGTCCAAGATGAACATGGATATAGACATAACGGACATGCACATATATACACCCTGATCATTACAGTGTGTTAGCACATTAGCATATTTTACTTTAATGAGACATTTGTATATGATGTGAATGTTAGACTTTTAAAACACGAGAAAGGAGATTTTATGACACTATCTTATCTGAGGCTGCAGTAACAAAACAGGTGGACTGGGCACTTGCCTTAGTGAGTCAAACCAGACGGATGTGCCCAAAAGACATGGAAATCAACACCTGCACCTCAACAAAGGCAACACTGAGCGTCTAATAAGCCTTCCGTTCTCTCTTTCACTGAACCCACAGTAGTCTGGCTTGGCGGTGAGAGAAAAGCGTCCCTATCCGGAGCCGAATTGGTGCACACTAATGGCCCTTGTTGATCCATGCTGGCACCGATGAAGACCGGATATATGCTTGTGAAGATGCTCACATTAACCAAAGTGAGCCAGTTTGTCCGGACACATGGCTCATAGACTCCTCCTGTCTTCTTTGAGCGACTTGACAAAAGCCTTTTTGTGGCTTGACAGAGGTGGTTTTTGACCTCACACTGAAGGTGTTTTAGCATCCTAATCTAATTCCTATTCACCATTCACTGTTGTTTAGAGGACGCCAGGATTTGACTGTGGTTTGATTAAAACAGTCCGATAAGACTTCACATTAACCAAGCAAAGGCTAAACCCATGAGAATGGGGTTATCCGGTGCTAAAATCAGGAGCACCAACATGGTATTGAAACGATACCAATTTTGAAACTGACTGGACCAGGTTCGTATATGTATATATATATGTATGTATACATATATATATATATATATATATATATATATATATATATATATATATATGTATATATTTGAATTTTTTAAACCAGCTTTGAATATGCTATATAATATATTGCTTGCTAATTAGGAGTAAGCAACTCTCAGTCTACATCTTTGAGGTTTGTGGTGGCCTAAGTATTTGGTTATCCTCCCATTTGCGTTTGAGTTTTCAGCCGAAGTAAGATGGAAATCTCCTCACTAACAGACTCGTTTGTGCAGCTCCAGCTCCAGTAAATGCACCGCAGTTCTCCGTGCTCTTAACGAGCCGCTCACGTTCATTCGTTTAGAATGTGACAACGGGAATCAGAGCTCCTCGCATCCACACACCCCCCACCGTTAACATCAGAGCGCCGATCTGTCTACACAGATCACAGACGAACAGACGGCAGGCTCTTTTTTGTCTGTCATGTCCTGCTTAATATTCATGAAAGCAAATTGGGAAACAGTCATTTGACAAGTGCCTGTGCGAGCTCAGGCCCGTGGGGGAGCCGCACGCAGGAAGTGTGTGCTCACATTGGATGAAACGTTGTCCTGTTCGCTCCAGACCTGTTCCTTGTCTCTTGTCCCTACTTACTCCCACTAGCCCTTGCACACTCACCCTAAAGTTCCCCCAGGCTGTGTGCTGAGTATTGCCTTAATCACCCCAGGCCCAAGCTCTGCCTGTCATGGTAGACGTCTACGCCATGTTAAGGTGCTAATGCACACAGTGGCATCGCTGTTCATCAGCCCTGATATACAGTAGGCAAGCAGGAACCAGTCCAAAAAATCTTTAAAAAAACTGGAACTGTCCAGTAGCCGAGTCCCCTGTAGTTATTTGGATGGTACGAAGATGATGCCATCAGTTAAAGATATAATGCATCATTTGTGCTGATTTGTGTAACCCTGATGTCCCATTGATCCTGTGCAATTCTTTTTATTTTAAAATTGTCACACAAAATCCATTTTCATGTTTGGAAAGCCACCTGATTATTATTGTCTACCTCCAGTAAATTTTATTTTTACCTTGTCTGATGTGAACGTTATCTCTGTAATATGTATCTGATTTTCAAAATGTTTTTTCATAGTGTTGCAATCAAAAGAAAATTCTTGATTAAAGCTTATGCTGTTCTGTAAAAATATTTCCTGATTTCATTTTTTGTGTATATCTCATACTAGATAAAACATACATTGTTTCAGAAATGAAAACAAAATCTAAGATAAAATAAAGGCAACCTGAGTAAACACAAAATGCAGTTTTTAAATGATAATGTTATTTATTGAAGCAAAAATGTTATCCAATACCAACTGGGACTGTGTGAAAATGTATTTGCCCCCCTAGTTACTAATTCCCCAAATCAATGAAACTGCATTCATGATGGGGTACAGCTGGACTAGACACAACAAGGCCTGATTATTGAAAACCCTGTTCAATCAAATCAACACTTAAATAGAACTTTTTCAACAGCATGAAGTCGGTCAAAAGGTCTTACCCAGTAACACACTATGCCAAAGTTAAAAGAAATTCCAGAAACGATGAGGAAGAAGGTGATTTAAATACATCAGTCTGGGAAGGGTTACAAAGCTATTTCAAAGGCTCTGGGACTCCAAAATACCACAGCGAGAGGCATTATCTCCAAATGGAAAAACTCAGCACAGTAATGAACCTTCTCAGAAGTGGCCGACCTTCCAAAATTCCCCCAAGAGCACAGCAACTACCCATCCAGCAAGTCACAAAAGAGCCAAGGACAACATCAAAGGAACTACAGGCCTCTCTTGCATCAATAAAGGTCACTGTTCATGACTCCACTATCAGAAAGACACTGGGCAAAAATGGCATCCATGGAAGAGTGGTGAGGGGAAACCACTGCTAATCCAGAAGAACATTAAGACTTGTCTGAATTTTGCCAAAACACACCTTGATGATCCTCAAACCTTTTGGGAGAATGTTCTGTGGACTGATGAGTCGAAAGTGGAACTGTTTGGAAGACAGGTGTCCCGTTACATCTGGTGTAAACCAAACACAGAATTCCACAAAAAGAACATCATACCTATGTTCAAGCATGGTGGTGGAAGTGTGTGGGTGTGGGGATGCTCTGCTGCTTCAGGGTCTGGGCAACTTGCAGTAATTGAGGGAGACAAAAATTCTGCTCTCTACCAGAAAATCCTAAAGGGGAATGTCTGGTCTTCAGTATGTAAGTTGCAACTCAAGAGCAACTGCATAATGCAGCAAGACAATGATCCAAACCATAGAAGTAAATCCTAGTCCTAGAAGTAAGTGAAAGACTGATCTCCAGTTATTATAAGCATTTGATTGCATTTATTACTGCTAAAGGTGGCACAACCAGATTTTAAGTTTAAGGGGGCAATTAGTTTTTCACATGGAAGGCTAGGTGATAAATAACTTTTTTGCTTTCAAAAAAAACCCAAAAAAACAAAAAATTGTATTGTGTATTTACTCAGGTTGCCTTTGTTTTATGTTGTATTTCGTTTGAAGATCTAAAACTATTTTTATGAGATATACACATAAATAGAAGAAATCAGGATGGGGTCAAATACTTTATCACAGCACAGTAAATGCATGGCACTCTGGACCAAAAACCAAAACTGAAAATTATATGTTGTTGTTGTTGTTGTTCTTCTTCTTCTCTTCTAATTCTTCTTCTTCTTATTAGTAGTAGTTGTAACTGGTGGGAGGGAACACCCCACAAGGCCTGCCGTTGTGGAGACGCTCTGACGCAGTCGTCCAACCATCACAATTTGGCCCTTTTCATATTTGCTCACATCCTTACATTTGTCCATTTTTCCTGCTTCCAACACATCAACTTTGAGAACTGACTGTTCACTTGCTGCCTAATATATCCCACCCCTTGACAGGTGCCATTGTAATGAAATAATTAATGTTATTTATTTCACCATCAGTGGTTTTAATGTTATGGCTGATCAGTGTATAGAAATATGTGTTCTGCATGCATTCCATCCATCCATTTTCTATACCGCTTATCCTACACAGGGTCACAGGTAGCCTGGAGCCTATCCCAGGGGACTTGGGGCATAAGACAGGGGACACCCTGGTGCCAACCCATCAGGTTAAATTACAGACAATTTAGACATGCCAATCAGTCTACAACGCATGTATCTGAATTGGGAGAGGAAACCCCAAAGCACAGGGAGAACATGCAAACTCCACGCACACAGGGCAGAGGCAGGAATCAAACCCCCAACCCCGGAGGTGCAAGGCAGCCATGCTAACCACTAAGCCATCATGCCCCCTTTTCTGCATGCACACATACACAACAAAGCTTCTTATTAGTACAATTTTTAGCATTGTCTCTAATTTGACAAAAAAATAAATCAGAATGGGTCAGTTTAATGACACAAAATAATAATATAATCCTTAGTCATGTGTAGAACTCTGTGTCATACATGCATGAGTGCAGCTTGTTTAACTGATCCAAAATGAGACATTTTAACATTATAGTACCCTCATCCCACCAAAACAGCTTGTTTTGTGGCATGTGCATATGGTGCATACCATATGGTTAACGATGATAATGTGCAATCAAAGACCAATTAGCTTTAATGCTCAACAGCAGTGACAGGATTCGGTAATAAAAGATAAGTACTTGCTCAGCCATACACAGTGCATTTTTTAAGTTGATTTTTTTTTTTTTGCAAGCAGTCTTGTTTCATGCAAGGATGATTATAGTATAATTAAATTATGCTGTTTTTAAAAGAGTTGTTACACATTTTGATTAAGTAATAAGATTCTAGATTAAGTAAAAGCATTTTCAACATCCCTTCTGAAGCAGGCGTGCGTTGCTTTTCAAAAAATAAAAACCTTTAACTACGAAATGGTAAAACTGATCTCAGATCTCAGCAATAAAAAAAAAAGCAATGAAGGACAGGTCAATGAAACATAATATAACTCTGAGAGCAAGTTTTGGAATGGCTGTTTAATGGTTGTCTGCTTACCTTTTTGCCACAAATGACCATGAACATGCATTCTATGCTTTTCTGTGCTAATTTGTATGCTAGGTTTCTTAGGTGCACTTAGTCCAGTCTATTAGCTTACTCATATTATATTTGTTGCAGGCCTGGTAACATATTAATCTTTACAAAGTGATTACTTTTTTTGTTATTATTACATAGACAATGGTAATTGAAATATTTTCAAATTACCCACCTAATTCCTAATTTTCATTTTACAGTTGTCCATATGTTTTTGTTGAATTTTGTCTGAAAAGTGATTGATACAGCTAGCTAAAAAAGCATTAGCAATGCTCATTTACTATCCACTATTATTAAGAATGCTAGATATGTATTGTAAGCAAAAGCCATTAATTACAAATAGAGTCACTTAAGGTCACTTAAAAACAATTTGTTTAGTAAAATCTATGACACTGATCACATGACTATGCCTAGCTGCATGATTGGCAGGTAGATTGAGTATATAATCACTTGATTTTTTTTTAATACTAAAATAAAATCTGCTGTAGGTGATGGTATTTCTAATATTTGAGCTCCTACTAATTGTGTCAGGATTTTACTATGTTGCTGAACGAGACACATCGTGTATTGTTTAAGTTAGCACGTTGCAGCATCTGCACATGTAGAGTAACTAATCTTAAATTCTTGGTACCTCCATAACTAAATAATTTGGTGAATTGTTGAAACGTTGTCAACTTTCCCAACATTATGTGTATTTTTGGTAGCAGGCAGGGTAGCTAGTTGTTTGTTAGGATGGTGATGAACAGGATTCATTCATATTTTCATTTCCAGTAACCTCTTTGTCCTAGTCAGAGTTGCAGTGTATCCCAGGTACACTGGGTGCAAGATGGAAGAATTCACTCAAGATGGGATGCCAGTCCATCACAGGGCACCATGCACTCACTTTCACACACTCACATATACATACGGCCAATTTAGCGTACCCAGTCCACCTACTTGCATGTTTTTTGGGCAGTGGGAGAAAACCAGAGAACCCAGACTACCCATGCAAACCGTGGGAGAACATGCAAAACTCTACACATACATTAACCTGAGCTCACGATTGAACCCAGGACCCTGGAGCTGTGCACTACCATGCCGCCCTATTGGACATGATCAGTGTCCAAATTGTTTGGGACCCGAACATCTGTGCCAGGCACTTACAAAGCCCTGACCTAACTGCAACAAAATGTCATTAGCCATGTGCAAGGCACACCATGCAGGACATGAAAATACTGCCTTCTATTCATCACCTTCATCTGGCACTGTGCAGCCACAGCAAAAAGTGAACAGAAGACATTGCTGCAGAGTCCACTGTGAAGAAAAAGGCTTTTCCTTTGCTGTGTTACAGCAGCTGGAGCAAAAGCAAACAGAGAGAATGCCTTTACTAAGTTGGAACACAGATTTGAGGAACTGGCATCAGACATGGGCCAAATGCAAGAGCTGTTAGTAGAAATGCAACAGCGCACTAAAGTACATAGTGCAAGGGAGCAAAGTACTAGCACACAGAAACAGATTGTGATGTGCTATCAGTTCCCATATCTCGTTCGCTGAAATTGAGGCCCACATCAGCAGACAGCGTTGGTAACTCAGCATTGAAGGAGATTTGAAGTGTAAATCAGAGTGTAAAGCAGGAACACTTGTGCTACAGGGCTAGTGTTAAGGCTGCCAAGGCAAAATGAAAGTTGGATCCCTACACCAAACATCTGCCCATGTGAGTGGCTGGGCTCATCCACAAGGTACTGATTTCACTGACAAGCTTTTAATTGTATTTAAGAGCATTTTGCATCCGTGACTTGATAAAAGGACAGACCTAGTGTTTCCAGTGACAGATGTAGAAACCCTACACTTGAGATCTATGCCTTTAGTACAAAATCACAATGCATGCCTTTGGTACCTGGACAGTTCTTTGACACATAGGCTGAGGAAGCATTAAATGATCACCTCCTTCTGTCTGAGATAAGAGCAAAATATATGACACATGCCTTTGCACATTATTCAAAGACCACAACAATGGATGGAAGATGCTGCATGGGGTGCGGCAGGACCACATTGGTGCTTCCACAGTAGCCCAGAACACAAAGGTGGTTTTGTGCCAGAACAGGGCATGATCAAACCTGTAAAGCATGATTTGCTAAAATAGCTGGCAGATCACAGTGCCAGGTCTGAAATCACATGGCCGGTGGTGGTATTGCTCTCCCCTCTGCAACTACAGCATTGGAGCTTTTTAACAACAGACCAGTTGCCACTACCAAACACAGTGGTCTGCTACTACAGAGGTGCAACACCCAAGCCAATTGTTAGTTCAAAGGGCATCCATTTGGGTTAGCTTTAGCAACCAGAGTGTTCACATACTTAGTAAGAGTAGCCCTAGTGCCCCTGCAACACCAGGGTCTACACATACTCCCCTATCTGGATGACTGGCTGCTGTGTGAACAATCCCAGCAGCAATTGATGAACCAGACAGGGCTTCTTATCTACTGTTGTGGAAGCCAGGACTGAAAGTCATTTAAGAGAATGGCCATTTGACAAGTCGTGTAGCTGCCACTGAAACATATATTCTAGTGCGGGCCGACATCTCCACTGTGGTGTTTTATATCAACCACCAGGTTGAGTATTAAAACATTGAGTGATTCTCAGCCTCCATAAAGAATGGTATTTGCATAATGGCTAGGAACCTTCACGATGACTTTGATACAAGACCTCCACTAGTTCTGAAAGAAACTGCCCTGGTGGACTGGAATGAAAGAAAGTAAAACTGTATGTTATACTGTATATGCAACTGTGGTTCTATAACTATCTTCTGGCTCACATGGGTTGACAAGAATGGCCAGAGGATGAGCTTGACATAGCGCTGGCCTTTTAGAGGCTGCACTGTCACTGTCACGACATGATGACCTTACAATTAGTACTCAGCAAGGAAACAAGCAAACAGGAAAACTCCAGAAATTCTAAAGGAAACCACCCTGGCTATAGTTGCAGAACCACAGTTACAGATGTTTTGTTTTTGTGTAGATGAAAAGGCAAAATGGAGAAGTTGAGCAATTATTGTGTTGGGGTTTGTCATAGTATCCTCAAGCAAACATTAGTGAAAGCAGCTTGAAATGCCTGGATATAAAGTATGTGTGACTGCTTACTTGGTTTTAATCCAGGCTGATGGACAGGCCTTTGATTTTAAAATTGGAATTGCCTACATTGCTTTTCTTTTCTTTGCTTCTTATACAATTGTCTTCTACAATTTTTTAGCTCCATAAATATTTGATGTCTTCATTATTTCTACCAAACCAATATTAACTCTGCATAACCTCTGAGAACAAGACAGCATTTTAAACTAGTTTATAACTTATCTTTGTGCATATTTCTCATCTATTGAACTGGTGGTTGCTTTGCTTTTAGAATTCTGGGCTTAAACAATGGCTCAATATTCACTTTGAGGTTGGCTAGATATGGACTGGCAAGCTCCTGGCATAAACAAACCCTGCTCTCTTTTACCATCAGTACCGTGAAAAGCACTTTGATTCCTGCAGTCAGAATATTACATCAGTGCTGAAGAACAGCCTTTCTGAGGGTCGATATGCTTTCAGACTTAGCACTAGTCCTCCACCTCATCACAGCACACCAATCTTATTAAAGTATTTCAACAGTACAACTAAACTGTTGAAAATCAAATCAGTTCTTTTGAATTTTTGCCATGTTATTTAAAACATTTGATCCCTTCCAAATATGCATACATTGCCATACAGTGGCAGGGTAAAGTGGTACCATTTATAGTGTTAAAAAATGGTATAAATGCCGTTCTACTTCCTTACATTTCCTTCGGATAAATTAATTGTGCGTTCATTTTCAGTATGCTTGTTCTGGCAAGGGTTCTAAAAGCAAAATATGAAATGGAAGCCATAGAAATAATGCTTATGTAAATAACTGAAAGTAGAATAATTTTTTTTGTATGACCTCAGCAAGAACTGATGAAATATGAAACATAAGTCAAACATTATGAATGTGGCCCTTTTACATAGAAAATATAGCCTGGTTTCAAAAATTAACATACAGTGAGGTGTCCAGTTATATTTAATTTTTTTAAATATTCATTATGTTAATGTTATATTCACATGGCCCATCACAGAATTAAAACTAATTTTAGTTAAACACATTATTCATTTGTATAGCTGCACACTCATTATTATTATTATTATTTTTACAGAAACACAGTTAGTCAGCAATATTCACTTGACTGATGTCAAGAATGGTGAGCTGAGACAGATGCAGTTGCAGTTTATGGCTTTAATGAAGGCAATGCAGACAAATCCAGAAAACGTTATGCAAGGTCAAGGTCAAAACAGGAGTATGTCAGGAGATCAACAAACAGAGGAACAGGATTAGGCAGAAACAGAAGTCAAAACACAGGCACAAAGTCAGAATAACCAGGATCACAGATACAGAAATGCAAGGCTTGGTAAAGTCAGTAGCATTGGACAAACGGAGCATTTACTTCACAAATTATTATGACTGAAAGTCTCTCTTTTAAAGTGTGTGTGTGTGTGTGAGAGAGAGAGATTGGAAACAGTTGTGTGTGTGTAATCAGAAGTCCAGTGATTGGGAGCAAGTGAGCGGTGTTGTGCTCTGGGTATTGTAGTCTGGGGCAGCCATGTTTGAAGGCTGCGGTGTGTTCTGGGAAATGGAGTTTGTGGATTGTGTGAACTTGAGAGAGCCCCCTGGTGAGTCCCCAAAAAACAGCCTACTCTGGGAGCCCCATGCTTACGAGGCCTTCCCCTTGATTTGGGCCTGGACTTTCAGGGTGGTTAGCATGGAACTCACTGCAGAGACTGGGGTCAAACCAACACTGTTCCTCTGGGCTGTACCCCGTCCACTTGATGAGGTACTCTAGTCAATTATTATTCAACTGAAGTTCTAGATAGCTTTTACCAGGTAAGCGGGCTGGCCCTCTATGTCAAGTGGATTGGCTGGTGGGACATTCCTGGTAAATGGCCCTAGGATGACTGGGTTCAGTTGGGAGACGTGGAAGGTGGGTGCTATGTTGAGGGAGGCAAGCTTTTAGGTGAAGGGGTGGATGTGTTTGAGCACTTTGTAAGGACCAATATACCTGTATCTCAGTTTCTTGCAGGCTTAGGGTTGCCTGAAGTCTCAAGTGGCCAACCAGACACTGTCTTCTGGCTAGTAGCAGGGTGTCTCTCCTTGTGGTACAGAGCCACCTGTCCGAGACATTGGTGCATGTTCTCCCATACCCATTTGCTTCTACGAAACCAGTCATCCACCGCCTGTGAGTGTGGTTGGCATTCCAAGGGAACGGGGAAGGCTGGTATCCGAGCATGCACTGAAATGGTGTACTCTGAGTCTAACCCTAACCCTGGGTTTGCCCAGGGCAGGAACTGGGCCCAGTCCTCCTGACTCTCCACACAGAAGTTTCGTTTAACCAAACACCCAATCTCCTGGTTTGCTCACTCCATTTGGACATTGAACTGGGGGTATAAGCCAGAGGTCAGTCTTACGGTCACTCCTAACTTTTCTATGAGACTGGCCCACACCCTTGAGGCGAACTGATGACCGTGGTTACTGAAAATGTCTTCTGAAATCTCGAAGTATCGGAACACATATGTAAACAGGAGCTCAGCAGTTTCTAAGGCAGTGGGCAGACTGGGTAATGGGACAAGGTGCAGGGGCATAAAGAACTGGTCTATTATGACCAGGATGATTGTGTGCCCTCAGAACTCTGACAGGTCGGTGGTAATGTCAATCGCAAAGTGGGACTAGGGCCATTGGGGTGTGGACAACGGTAAGAACTTGTCTGCAGGCAGGGTTCAGGGCAGATAGGCTTGGGCACAGGGAGTACAGATGGAGATGGCTCAGTGCACATCAGCCCGCATGTTGGGCCACCAATATTTGTTCTTTAACAGGTGATACGTGTGTCTGGTCCCAGGAAGCCCCATGGCTACACAGGTGTGGAACCATGTGACCAGACGGATGCAAAACTTCTAGCACTTCTGGAATCTAGCGCTGCGACATACGGGCTATGGCTGGGTCGACCTCCCAGTCCACAGCACCCACGAAGCAGGATGGGGGAAGGATCCTCCTCACCACCCTCTCGTGGCTCGGCTGAGTGCATCGGCTTTCATGTCATTGGAACCAGGTCGGTAGGAGAGGGCAAAGCAATCTGTCAAGAATGGTGAGCTGAGACAGATGCAATTGCAGTTTAAGGCTTTAATAGAGGCAATGCAGACAAATCCAGAATACGATATGCAAGGTCAAGGTCAAAACAGGTGTAGGTCAGGTGATCAACAAACAGTGTGAACAGGATTAGGCAGAAACACGGAAATCAAAACACAGGCAAAATAATCAGGATCACAGATATGGAAATGCAAGGCTTTGTAAAGGCAGCAGCACGGGACAAACTGAGCGTTTACTTCGCAAATGAATGTGACTGAAATTCTCTCTTTTAAAGTGTGTGTGTGTGTGTGTGTGTGTGTGTGTGAGAGAGAGAGAGAGAGAGAGAGAGAGATATTGGAAACAGGTGTGTGTGTGATCAGAAGTCCAGTGATTGGGAGCCGGTGAGCGGTGTTGTGTTCTGGGTATTGTAGTCCGGGGCGTCCATGTTTGAAGGTGCATTGACCTGACAACTGAAACTCACCAAGCCTGATAAATAACTGAATGTTTAGCTGTAGATTACTAATGACATCTTAAACATGACAATTTTTTGTAATACAGTATGCAATGTATTTTGTACTGACACATACGAAAAAGGTCCACAAATTCTAGTTTGGTTATTGAAACTAGTATGTATAAAAACTAATAAAATATCTCTAAATGGTAAAAGCGAATAGAAACAAAACCACAACACAAAATTCCAATAAAACTGACATTCATTCAAAAGCAACTACAAACTACCAAAATATTTTTGGTTTTGTGTGTTTTTTTTTTAAATTAAATTGCCCTAACTTGCCGTCAGACATCAGGACTGAGGTGGGCGAGCTTTGGGAGCCTAAAGGCGTACCATTAGAATCACCTGCTGTAATGATCCTACTTTTATTAATCCAGCCCAAAATTATGGAATAGTTATCCGTAGATAAGCTTAATATTGTAAAGACGATGGTTTTATTGCTGAGTTGAACTGAAAAATAGGTGGGAAATTTTATTTAATTATGCAGATGATGCATTATTGAACAGTGTCACTTTAGTGTCTTTATGGTTCAGCACATGAAAAATGATGCCAATTACGAATATCTCCTCAGGGCGCAGCAGCAAGGTGATGGGTTGAGACATGGCTGGTGCTTTGAACAGAGATCATAAGGACCATTGGGCTGTTTCTGTTGGACCTTTGTTAATGTCGTTCAGTTGTGAGGTGTGACCCGCTGTTCAGTGGTTATTTTCTGTTTTGGTCTAATTAAAGACCTGTCACACTTATTATATAAGCAATTGCCTCACTGAAATCTTTGAAGTGATCATGTTTACTTGTTTGATTCCCTTTAAGGTAAAATCACATAGGTTTTACATGCGATAATGTGAGTAGTATAAGATCATGCCCTGAAACTGTATGTGAATTCAGAAAAGAACTGTGTCATCATGTAAATAATAAACCCGCATGCCCTACATGTGAAAAAATGAACATGTGAAAATAAAAGAATGTGGCAACAACCACATGTGCAAAAATAAAAAGCCATACATGCAAAACATTAATATAATAATAATAATGAGTCTTTATTTTTCACATATACATTACAGCACAGTGAAGTTTTTTTTTCTTCGCATATCCCAGCATGTTAGGAGGTTGGGGTCAGAGTGCAGGTTCAGCCATGATACAGTGCCCCTGGAGCAGAGAGGGTTAAGGGCCTTGCGCAAGGCCCGATCAGTAACCCAGAGCCTTAATCTTCAAGCCACCACTGCCCCACTATGTTAGAATAAGTTCATCGTGTGAGACAATCACAAGTGAAAATAAATTCACATGTGAAGTTTGTGTGACTTTTTAGTACCTTAAACTCTTTGTGTATTTCAGTAATAGGTTTTCTTCATTTATTTATATAAAAGGCAGACTGTCAAATGGTAACTCACATAACCAGTCTTTACAACTGTTGTAAGCAGAAAAGCAACTCAGAACACTTAAACCTTGAGGCAGATGGGCTATAACAGCAGAAGATCCCATCAGGTTCTACTCATGTCAGCCAAGAACAGGAATTAAAGTGTTAACTGTTATATATCTGTATGACAGTTAATTTGTGACAGTTTGACAGGTTTAACAGTATTTAGGATTTATTTACTGTGTGGTATTCACAGTATTTGTTGCAAGCTGTTTATTAGTTTATTGCTAATCAAATATCATTTATGTTTACATGTTTAAACTAATTTTCATTTTAGAAAGTGCACTTTGTGAGTATATTCATCATTTATTTTATTATACACAGATTAAGAAATGCTGGTTTGCATAATGTCTTTTGTTATGTGGAACTCAGTTAGCCTTCATAAAAAGCTCTTCTTTTGACACCCACTGCATCATGGGGCCCAACGAAATAAATAAATCTGTAAAGGCTTGTGAGCTCAACAACCTCACGATCTTTCTATTATAAGAGGAAAAATTATAGTTCATAAGAAGATCATTTTTGGATTAGAAAATATAGAATGAGAGAAAGCATTATGAAACATGTTTGTTAAAGTGAGTGCATTCTCATCAAATGCAGTCATAAGTTGTTTTAACATGTATTACTCTCATGTGTGTCTCTGCCTATATTCACCCATGTGCATGCACTTTAGTGTATATTACTTTACGAGTGTATGCGGCTGAGGAGTGGGGGGGGGGGGGGGATTTAAACCGCTGCAATTTGAAACCTTGTTAGAAATTTATGAAGTGCTAAAATGCTCTGTCCCCAAGGAGAGTGCTGCCAGATGTCACTGGCGAGACGTTTACTGCCAAGCTGAGAGGAAAGCTCTGATGGCGGCACTGTAGCATCTCCGCTGAGTGCCTTTTGAACAGCGGACAAGCTAAACAATTAACAGTTGGGGAAATATCTCAACTCTTTTGCAGTTTGCCTCTGCTGGTCACAGAGTCACACATTAGAGTAGGACAGACTTTGTGCTCAGTAATGTTGAAATAGGAGAGGTTCCATGGACCAAGGGGCTAAACGATGACTTTTCACCAATATTGAAAGTACATTTTCATTTTCAGGGTTATTTCTGAAACATCTGAAACTTTTAATATTGTAATTAGTTTCATTGCAGGTGCGCTGTGAATGTTCAGCTCATACATAATGCAAATACAGACAGCTTGTGCAGGACAAACCACAAACATGAGTTGCTAGTAAAGAGAGCAACATGTCTGCACTGTTGTAACTCTGCTAGCTATTAGTTTATCTAGGTCATTTCTAGCTAATTACCAGTTGTGACAGCACTGTACATAATTGAACACTTGACTACATTGTATGAAAACGTGTTAATTATGGCTATCTTGTTAGAAGGGTTTATCGTGTTACAGCATGGATGTATATTTGCCTTGAAAGTTGGTCAGGACACATGGAAGTACGGTTACCTTGAGCCTATATGGGTAATTTCGTAAAGCAAACAAAAACTGAGAGCAACCATGTATTGTGCTGTTATCATAGATTAGTTTAGATTCAGGTTTTGAGCATACACTGTATAATATAGAATTTTGTATTGTTTCTAGCTAGAAACCTGAAATAGAAGTTCAAGCACCACAGATATTTGCATGTTATATTTACTAAAGCATCACAAGAAAGCACAGAAATGAACGCTCCTTGCACACTTTGTTGTTGATTTAACATGAACATAGTAAAATGAAAATCATCGTGGAATGGTTTTGGTTTCTGGTGTAAACATGAGCTTGCACTTTCTCATCATTTCCATTTTTTTCATTTGTGTAAATGAAATTCCATAGAAATCCAATGAAATCACAAAATCAAAATCACACTGTATATTCACTGTTAACTATTTGAAATCATAATCTACAAAAATAACCAAATAACCAAAAATAACCAAACATCCATTACTCCATACATCCATTTTCCATACCACTTATCCACTTATCAGGGGAGCCTGGAGCCTATCCTAGGGAACTCGGGGCACAAGGCGGGGTACACCCTGGACAGGGTGCCAACCCATTGCAGGGCACAATCGCACACCGTTTCACACACCCATTCACACACTACGGACAATTCAGAAATGCCAGTCAGCCTATAATGCATGTCTTTAGACTGGGGGTGGAAACCAGAGTACGCGGAGGAAACCCCTGGAGCATAGAGAGAACAAAAATTTAGGGAAAAAAAATGCATAGGCTGTTTATTCACTGTTTCACAGTCTCATGCCATGAATCAGTTGTTAGGCACAATACAAACAGCTAGATATTAATACATGAGAAATGACGGAATGCATGAGAAATGTTTGCTTTAAACCTATTGACATATCTAAGACGAAGAAAAAAAAAGAAGAAGAAATAACCAAGTTCAGCTAGCTAGCTACTTACACTCCATGCATAAATTCTTTCCCTTTCCTGAATGGGTAGTGACAACCAACTTCTAATCTATGAGAGGCTTGAGCTGACTCTGACTGAAGCATTTCATGACACCGAAGAGACTAAGGCAACACAATCATCAGCTTTCCCCTCCACTAAAAGCCCAAATATTAGTAGAGACATTTCACTTATAATGAAAGTAGGTAATATAATAGGTGTTGTAGCATTTGACAAAAGATAATGTTGAGAAGCGGTAGAGCTTTAATAAATAACACTAAATATCATCTTTTTTCCCGTATCAAGTTAATGTAACAAATAGATTTCAGCTTCTACTATGTAATGACAATGTGATTATGTAATGTGGTAGAACAACAACTGATATGATTGTACACTAAACTGACAATTAGCTTTTACTCTCTGCTATTTACTCCTGTAATTTTGTTCATAACCTTTTTATTTGTTACCGTTATTTGTAAAAAAAAAATTAAAAATTACAAAATTTAAAAATTGTAAAATCAGAGCTGGCAAAGATATTTTAATATTCAAGAGAAGAAAGATTAACCGTCACTGTAAATTTTAACTTCTATAGTTATCTTGCTAACATTGAAAGATTTAAATATTGAAACTCATTTCTGGTTAAATACATTATCTTCAATCTGGGTATTTATGAGTCGTCCTTTATGGTTCTCCTTCATAAATGATATACATAAGATGAAATTGTAAAGGGGGTCCCAGAGTCCATCTGAACAAATGATCAAATATTTAACACTGCAGAACCACTCTGTCCCATCGATCTATGTGTGGTTTCTCATAGAAGTTTAATAAATGTGGCTTGACATCACTGACCACTAAGATTTACTTTTTAACATATTGTTAGTTAGGTGAAGTCATGCATGTTGGTTAATTATGTCTTCAATGTTTGTAGCTGATTCACAAATATTACATATCAAAATAATTGTATGGCAGTTATATGCAGAAATACCATATATACCATCATGCTGTGTATTTCAGAACTCATGTTCAGGAGCATCAACACCTGTGATGAAACAAAAGTGTGAAAAATGACAGATCATTGTAAATATATTTCAGTCTCGTTATCTTGAGATCGCAAAACTGTTTTCCTCACGATCTCTAAACGTAAACATTTTATCGAGATTGAAGCCTAACGTCATTATGCAACACCACAGATCTTCATTCAGTTCTGAAGATTCTATCAAAAGAGGTCCATGCTTCTAGATTTGAATACTAGATTGAAAACTTGCCTTGAGTTGCCCTCTACAGCAGTACTGTGATTAATTACTACTGTAGATAAACCGTAGATATACTCTTAATATAGTACTGTAATATACTCTTCCTTTTTTCTCTTGTCTCCAGTTTTTGGTGAAGATCTACATTCCAGCTTATATTTTGTCAATGCATCTCTGCAAGAGGTAGTGTTCTCCAGCACTACAGGGGCACTGGTGCCGTGTCCGGCAGCGGCCGTGCCCCCCGCTACGCTACGCTGGTACCTGGCCACTGGGGAGGAGATCTATGATGTGCCAGGCATCCGACACGTGCACCCGAATGGCACACTGCAAATCTACGGCTTCCTCCCCTCCAGCTTTAGTAACCTAATCAATGACAACACCTACTATTGCACAGCAGAGAATCCGTCAGGGAAGATCAGGAGCCAAGATTTGCACATCAAGGCTGGTGAGTTTTTATGAACCCATAATATATAATTACTGTAACATCACAGCACAAATTTCACTAATAAGCATGAAAAATAAAATTTTTACATTACAGTGACTTCATTCAGGTCATTTTGATGATTAAATTATAAACTATTAAATAATATAATAGTTAATAAGTAATTATTTACAATATGAAAGGTTATGGTTTGCATTTTCTTTTTTTGAACCACGTTAATAATTTATTCCATTGACTATGTATATTTAATAATGCATATTAAATAATATTTATTATTTATATAATATTATAACTAAAAATCTGTCTGGTATTCTCATGATGATCAAAGATGACTATCAAAGAATGGATATTTATTTTAAAATGAATATATCTTTTTCAGCAGTCTCTCTATAGAGTTAGCTAGTATCGATTACAATTAATTGCATATTTTGCAGCTGAATTGCACTACAAGTTGTGTTTATTTTCTGTAAATATTCTATCCATTATGCTGTACTGGTGTAATTATGTGTATCCTGTTCCTGTGAGCAAAGAATAAAAACATTGTCACTACTTACATTGTAAATTCATTACCATTACTTAATAAAGTCAAGGTAAATCAATATAAAAAGAAATACAAGTTAATAAATAATAGTATTATTAACTAAGAATATAAATTAACAAGGAAAACAGTAGCTTGATAAACAATAAAAATTCTCAAAAATGTAATCATTTTACTAAAACAGTTGATCTGATGTCACTTTCTTATGCAGCAGCCAATACTTATTTGTTGTTGTTTTTTTCATGCTCCACAATTGGATAATTGAATTTAGATACAGGTGGATAGTTTTTGTTATTGATCAGCAATAAGCAGTCAGTCAGTTGAACATTTGAGAAGATGCAGACCTTACTAGGATAGATTTCTCTAGAAAAACTTGCAGTATATTGTTTATTAGGCTTTAATATACAGTATATAAATCTATAAAAATATTCAAACAGTTCACAGTATAAAAACAATACATAAATTATTTAAATCTCATTCACAAAAAAATATGATTTTGAGAAAACATCTTTTGTTGCATTCAGTAAATAATTAAGAGGTAATCACAAGATAACTAGACAGAAAAATGCTCTTATTTACTCTCCTAGTGGGCAGAAAGTCTCTAAGCATGTGAAGTCTATTTCTAAATGAGGTGACGGAAATAATTTGCAGTTGTATTGCTAGAGATGAGAAGATCCAAGTAGTAAACAGAACATCAGAGCATTAAACATAAATGTTTTTGTTGTAGTGCTCATTATAACGGATGCAATACAGATTAAAGAGGTAAACAAAAATCTTAAACATTAAGATATTAAATATTAAGAATAAAAAAAATGCTTAGATAAGCACATTTTTCCTTGAAGATTTATGTCCACCTTTAGCAAATACAATCAAGCTAAGAGTAATGGTAAATCTTTTTTTTTTTTTTTAAAAAAAAGACTATCCAATACCTCCTTGCTTCTTTGTTTCAGTATTTCGGGAACCGTACACGGTCCGTGTGGCGGACCAAAGAGTCATGAGAGGCAATACAGCGGTCTTCAAGTGCATTATCCCAGCCTCGGTAGAGGAGTACATCACTGTTGTATCATGGGAGAAAGACACCGTCTCACTTGTCTCAGGTAAGAATCTAGACACAAGTTAAATCTTACAATCGTATAAGTTAGATATTACCACCATTTTTGGTGTGGCAGATTCTTCCTATAGTAGACCGAGAACGTTCAGTTTGCTAATATTAAAGTCTAAGAACTAAATTTCATGGACAGAGAGGTCATTTTTGGAAAAAGAACAAATACAGCACTGTCAGAAGCTCTTCAGTATTCATTTTTGATAAAATTTCTTCACTAAAAGAACCTCAAAATTAGGGGTATTACACTTGCCCTCCTTACTATATTACTCCTGATATTCTATTTGCTTAGTCTGAATTCTGCAATAGAGCATAGGCATGTCTAATCTAAATAAATATAAAAAAATCATAACAAATGAAAATGGCTACATGGCCAATTATTACAGTTTCAAATAAAATCTATATTATCAATTCCATTAGAATTTTCTGATTAGTTTAATGTTTTTTGATTAATTTTCAGATTAGTTAATGTTAAATGTTTTTTTTTGTTTGTTTCTATTAGTGTTTATTATACGTATAGTAATATATCTCTTTAGTTTAAAGTGGTAAGTCAATGTTTAAAAAATAAATGCAGTAATAAGTAGATAGGCTGTTACACATCCTATATACTGTATATGTAATGTGGTTATAATTAAAATGTAAGCAAAATGACTGAAATGCTGTTATGGGAAGACATTCACAACAGATGAGTAATGGTAGAAACAAAGTGATTTAACTGTAATAAATGCATATGAAGTAAATTTCATTTAACTGGTAAATTGAATATAGTATTGATATTGAATATTCCTTCACATAGTGATTCCATATTTAGAATAATAATAGACTGTATGTAATATACATACATATATATGTGAAATGAAACTATTTTGAGACATCATTGATGATTTAAAAAAAAAAAAAAATATATATATATATATATATATATATATATATATATTTAGGGAAAGTGCATGTATTAATCCAGATTTGTTAAATATGTACTGCTTGATGTTACAATGAACTGAAAGGTAGTGCATATAATTTGGAAGGGGCAAATGGTGAGTTTTATTATTGGATGGTCTTTTATTTCACACATCTGGAAACCCCTCATTCTAGAGAAGGACCGAAACTTGAAGAAATAGTTAAAGTCTGATATTTATAATGAATAAATATGCAGTTAAAAATGGGTGTGTTGCATACCAATTTTTAACTGCATATGTATTATTTATAAATATAAAGAATATCTTCATTTTTATCTGAACATTGTTTTGTTTTACAAAAAACAAACAAACATTGTAAGAGTGAGGATATGAAAGTGGAAACTAAAGATGTTTTTAATTATTGTATTTTTACAATAATAGGGTAAGTGGATGCATATTATTTATAGTTATAGTTAGTTATAGTCATTTGCATGCTATTCAGCTCTTGTCAATGGAAAGTGGGATGGTTTAATATGCTAGCATTAACACAGGCCCATTACTGTAGATCAGGGGTGTCCAATCTTATCCGCAAAGGGCCGGTGTGGGTGCATGTTTTCATTCCAACCAAGCAGCAGCCACACCTGATTCCACCTGTTTAATCAGTTGATCTTGGCTTTCAATAGACTCAGGTGTGGCTTCTGCTTGGTTGGAATGAAAACCTGCACCCACACCGGCCCTTTCCGGATAAGATTGGACACCCCTGCTGTAGAACATAGCTGAGCGCATTGCTTTACATCACACTGTATGTACAGTATAATGGAAGGCTTATGTTTTTGATTGATTTTTACCCTGTGGTATAGTTAGAGTCCAGTCCTGGTTTCTGTTAGAGAAGAATCAACAAAAATCACAACGTCTGCTCCGAACAAAATCGTGTCTTCGATGCTTTGTTTGCATTCGCATCCTCTTTGAATTAATGTTCTTATATCACTGTCTATTAAGAATCTTATAATTGATTGAGTGAAATTCTTAAAAATCTCAAATCAACAAGTACAAAAACTTGGTGAGTGCACCTGCTGAGGAGGAAGTTATTAAAAAAAGTACACGTTTTTAATCAGTGTTGCAGTGGAATGTTTAATAGTGCGCCTTTAGAAATGGAAAAATGACTATTACTGACTTCATGACTAAATAAAAAGGTAAGGCAGTTTTAGTCAATGAAACATATCAAGAGTTAATAAAGCAGTAGTTATGAGTTTATAATCTCGGTACATAATCTTAAAATGTAATTATGTCATGCTACATGAATTAGAATGTTACACTAGTTGGATGGCTAGCTAGTTATCTTACTCTGGTAGGGGCTAAGAAACAGAAGATCACCTGTGACCAGAGGTACCTAAGTTCCTGTAGCTGGAGTGGTACCAATGCCACTGGCAGCATGCTCAGAGAGAGAATTTCCTGTTTACCCAATCACGATTCTATTATGATCTAAAAATAAATTCTACTTCTTGCGCACTAATTTTTTCTCAGTGCAGACTCGCTGATTGTTAAGCAGTGCAACTTTCAGTGGAAATCCATGCTCTGTTTGTGGTCATTTTGCTGATTTCCTGAAGTAATAGGTAGTTATTAGATTAGTTAGCGTACATTTGGGCAGCTGTTGGGTTTTCACATGACTTTTTAGTGCATTTAGGTGTGTAGTGAGAAAATGATACTCAGTATTTTTCTGTGGTTCAAAGATTGAGTGGTCAGTCAGATACACACTAGAAGCAAATATTAAATTATGTTCTGTTGGTTCCTACTTTCATTCACTAATGCTGGTACTCTGTATCCTCCAAAGCTTAGATGCGAAACCAGGAGTCTGCAAAACTGTATGCCTCAACTTTATTTTTCTCAAACAGTTATGGTTGGGGTTTCCAAGTAGCGCAACAGAAAAGCATTCGGCCTAATGTCATGAGGTTTGCATTATGATGATGCCATAGCCATAGCCATGTGCATTGTGTTGTCTGGGTGTTAAGAATGGCATACTATCTGTCCCCTGTCACTCACTAGCCATTCGTGGGAGTCTGTGAACTCATGTATGTGGAAGAGAGCAGATACCGATTTCCTTCAAGTGTGTTTGAAAAGGCAGCAGTTTGAAAAGATGTCGAACACAGAATACACCCCCCATAGCTATTCCTCTCAGGTTTTTGGGATACCAATAACTTATTTTTATTATGTAATCTAAAAGTTGCTAATTGTGTGTTCAGCTGGCCAGTAAATAGTCAAGCTTCTTGTAGCTGAGTTATCAGGATTTCCATGTATGAGTAATGCGTCACACTTCAGGACCTTCTAACTTTTTGTAAAGCAGGAATAAAAGAATGAAGCCATAGATTGAATTTCAAATGGCTCATTATTATAAAGTACATACAGTATGCTTTATTCTAAGCAATGCATTTATAAATAGGTGAATACAATTGGTGTATTATTATTATTATTATTATTATTATTTTGCTTTGGGTTTACTTAGAGTTGTGCTAATATACAGTAACATTGTTTCAGTGAACTGTGATGACATCTTAAGAAAAAAAATGATACCATTAATATTATACTTGGGAAAACAATGTGCTTGTCTGAAGTACCTGCAAAATTGTTGGAGTTCCGTGACATGTTAAAATGATGACATGCTGTTACATGGTTCTTGTTCCAGTCTTCACTTGACCATTAAACCACTAGTCAAATCAAACAATTTAATCCAACATTTCTATTTCTGCTTAAAGAACAGACAATATTTCTCATTCAGATGCATGGATAGGATAAAATATTCATCTCCTCTGTTACTCTGGCATAAATCAGCATTTAGAATGGACGACACGAATTATCCAGCCGTACAATCCCTCTGACGCTGGTGATTTTCCAGCAAATCATGGAGAAGATGAAATGCATAATTACATGGCCGGGCTTGTCTTAATTAATGAAATGTGATTGAAAATATAATTACAATATGAATTACCTCTCAAAATAAGGACTGCTTAGTAGTCATTTGAAGCGGAGGCCCTGCTTTAAATGTGAATGAACGGAATCTAATGATGCCACTAACTTACCATTAACCTGTCATGCATTTAAAAATCGAGCGCGATGGGCGCTTTCGAATTCATGGCCATGTGCCTGTCTCCCTCCTCTCTCGGGCTTTTGATAAACAATTGACCGTGCTAATGAAGAGATGAAAGGGCCTGCAGGTGAAAGGGATGCGTGCGCTTTCTGTTTGGAGTTTCCTGAGTGTTGTATGCAGTCTAATGCATCTCACAGGGGCTGCTTTATTTTGTGTAAAAGTGGCATAGGAACTGAATATGGAAAGGGAACATCTCTCTCTCTCTCTCTCTCTCTCTCTCTCTCTCTCACACACACACACACACACACACACACACACACACTGTCTCTCTCTCTCCCTCTCTCTCACCTTTATTTGCTGCCCTTTGTGGCTTTTGTTCTCAGACTCATCCATTTGATCTGGTTTATTGTGCTGGGTTGAATGATGCAACATGAGTATTGATGGTTTTTTCTTTTTGTTTGTTTTTTTTCCTCTGTTATTTTTGTTTTTTTAAATGGTGGATCAGTATGATGAAAATGATGTATCCTGGACAATATCCCAAATATTTCTCTTTAAGGATCATTCAGCAATTGATTAACATTACACAAGCATATTTTTCAGTGGAATATATTTATCTCAATGAGTTAGTATGACAAATGATCAAAATCAAAAAGAATTGAGTTTTACAATAAAGTGGTGACTAATTTATTAGGCTTTTCTGTTTTTTTAAAACTGGTATGCACTTAATGTGTTCTACAGTTTGAGGTGTCGTGATTTCTTGCACCGAATTTAATGGCATTTTAGTTACTAACCATAGCAGCAAAAAAATAACTAACCTGCAAACATAGTCTGCGTTTGAATACACCGAACAACAGTACAATCATAATGGCATTGGTAATTGTAACATTAAGGTAAAATTTTTACAATATTTCCTGGTGTATACTACCAATATCTTTGCCAGTATTGCAAATTGATGAGTAAAACAGGAAGGAGCTTGCTATGGCTATGAATATACAAACAGAGTATTTGGATCTGGATGAAAAATCCTCCTAACAATTATTTATACTCTGCACATGGCAGCATTATTCAAACTGAACAGAATCACTGAGTAGTTTTATTTATGGTGAATGCTGCACCTTACAGAAGCCTTAAGAGCCCATGCTTCATTATTTTATTTCTTTCTTGTTTTATTATGATCTTCACATAACAAGTTGTTTTCTCATGATCTCCACAAGCTCCACAAGCGCAATCCTGCAGCATCATGGATCAACTAATTCGTTTGTACTTTAATAAGGGACTCACTCAAGTTGAAATAGCTAAATGTCTGTCAGTGATTGACAACCTCCATATTAATGTCCGACACTTGAGAAGGAGGCTGTCAGGTCTACAGCTTCATCATCGAAGACAATATAGCAACCTGGTTCTCCTCTGTGACACTGCTCTGTCTTAATGTGGAGATAAAGTCCATCTCTACAGCGAACAATGATTAAATTTACGATGGTGTGGAGAAGATGCCAACGTGCTTGCGACACCAGTCCCATTCACAAGCTGTGAGATTTTCTCATGCTAAAATGACGTGGTGAGAAAGCAGCATTTTGTTGTGTCAAGATCATGAGAAAATGAAGTCGCGATCAAGAGAAAACAACAAAAAATAAATAATGCATGGCGTCTTAGGGCGTCCGTAGCACTTACTAGGGAGTAGGTGTAAATTTTAGACCGTATTTAAACGATCACTTATGTCACTATACATTTTTAGTAGTTTATTAAGTTTAGTAAACTTCAACATTATGACATTTACGTTCAAACGACAGAGCTTAATTTCAGCTGGTGCAACTGGCTGCCAGGAATGCATGGGAGGAGTTTCAAATGGCATATTTATGAATAATAATCACTGCATATATAAAACAGTGAAATTGCTCGTGAGGGAGGAATAGTAATAATGTTTTAATTTATGACCCAGATTTTTCTCCAAGTGTAAATAGAATAAAGATTATTTTGCATCCTTTTCTATTAGATTGAAGGGGATTGTTTGAAGTATCAGCACATTCTAATTAGGCAAGAAAACTAAACAGACATTGAAAATATATGAAACAGTGAGTGAAATCTTCACCTCTTTTGCAGTGTCATAGCAGGCACAGGCTACACGTTGGTTTGTTAATTCTGCAATATTTCTGAAATCAGAGAGCCATCTGGACGTGTTGTTGCTGTCTCAACATCAACGTGTTAATTAACAACACACTTTTTTTTTGTCTTATCACTATTTCAGCAAAGTAGCCTTCTATATTATACAATGAGAAAGAATCTGTTCATCCTGCCTGTTGTAAAAATGATAACAAAAAAAGTCTACAATGTAAAAAAAAAAAAGATCTATTGTGAACGGTTTTAAACTAGAAGATACATTCCTTTCCTTTCCTATAATCCCCGACATTTGTATAAAGAGATTCATCTCACAATGTTTTAATGATTAATGATTGGCAGCACCATTGACCATTAACACAACTGATTATTTCCACTAAATTTAAGGTTACAATATGTAACCTTACATGGCATTTTTTTATTATAGAGCTAGTTATTCAATACAGGGTGAAACTAGGGAGCTTCATCAATATCTCTTGGTTATAAGTCCAATTCATGCTCAATAAATATCTCTATATATTCATTCTTCTCTGTTATTGTTGGATCATCTACACCAGGAGTGCCGGAACGCAGTCCGCATGCCAACCCAGAAAGGAATGTCAGCAGACCAAACTGAGTACAGAAAAATACTGTTGCAGATCTGATTAAAAAAAAAAAAAAAAACAGGTCGTAGAGCAGCGACTCTAGTTTTCTAAACATGAACCAGCTCACCTTCTGTTGCAGATCGTTTATCTAATCACATGCATTTATGTAAATTATTTAGCTGAAGGCAGCTCATCAGACCAGAGACTAGCTACAGGGCTAAACTCATTAGGTCAAAAAGGAAGATTCTTGACAGGCTTGGACTGATGTTTCATTTTATTTACCCTCTCAAGTCTGATTATCAACAACATAGCTTAGAAATTTATTGAAAGACCTATGGACGAAACTAAACAACCTCGGATTGCCTTATTTATAGTAATAAATGAATCACTTTATGGTTAAGCATTAAAAGGTAACTGTTGTCACTTTTCAGTCATGATGATATCTGGTCTGGATTTTGCTCCAGCAACCCTCCCTTCATTGGTCATTATTTTAACTGATGCTGTCTGCAGTCAGGCTCAGCTGTTACACAGCCCATTGCACAACCCCAGCTTTGGCATTTGGCCACAAAAATACTGGATATGAAGCATTGAACACAGGTACTGCCAGCATAGTTTGCTTACAGGAAATAGGCGAGTGAGAAGTCCTAACACAAATGTTTTCATCGCTGTGCGAGAGACAGTGGATTTGTGCACTCGCAGACCAAAGTCAGCACAACCTTGAACAGAGAGCGAGAGAGAATGGAGCCACAGAAATAAGCTCTTTATTGCTTCTTGCTAAGCCAAGAGTGACACACACACACGGCAGACAAGGCGGCACTCGGCAACTGGATGCAGTGCAGAGTGAGTGCATGAGGCCAGAATATTTCTGCTGTAAATAAGACATACCATTGACTGCACTGTACTGCTCTCTCTCTCTCTCTCTCTCTCTCTCTCTCTCTCTCTCTCTCTCTCTCTCACTTGTTCTCGCTCCTTTCCTCCCAACCTCTGTGCCTCCCTGTGCTGGCAGGTTTGGAAGTAAATTAGGTCAGGGCTCAAGGAGAAAGCATGATCTTCCCATAAACAGCAGCGCTGCAGCCACCAGCCAAAAGTCAGTGATTCACTAAGCAATGGACTCATTAAAAACAATCAGATTAACAAGTACAGTGTTTAGAAGTATATTGCATGAAATAGTGATGACCTGCTAAGCTGGTAAAATTCAACACAAAGCACTGCATACTGTACAGTCAACTCCAAAGCTGATTGGTCCCTTTTGAAGGAGTTGACAGAAATGATCACAGAAACATTACAAACAATATATTTTGCTTAATACGTCTCTCATTTACAAATGTTTAATGTTATAAAATTATTGACACCACTAAAGAGTATTCAAAATAAATACAAAGAAATGGTCATCCTTTCATTGTTTAAAAATGACTCTCAATATCCAGGACCAAATATGAGGCTACAATCGAGCAGATATTTGAAATCGCTTTGTTATCCATAGCCTTGGAAAAAGCCAAAGATTTTTGAATGCAAAAGAGATGGTCAGATACTGTAAAAGATCATTTTAAAATACATGAACAGGAAAAATGCCATTACATATAAGGGTTAAAATACCCCCCCCCCCCCATATGTTTAGAACATTATACTGCAAAAGAGATGTGTGAAAAACAAGCGGTATATAGTCCAAAAAAAAACCTGACTCCAAAAAATCTGTACTGCCTTTGTGCATCATTAGTAATGAAGAATAGAACTGGGAATACAAAGAAACAAAGGAAGTGAGAGATTGAGAGAACAATAGTAGGAGATGGTATGATTTTGATTTTGTTTAGAACATGGTGTACCTCAAGGAACCATACAGTACTTGATCCATATCATGTTTGTGTCTTATATTTTTAGATGTAATGGATCATTCAAATGGAGACAGAAAGATAGAAAAAAGGGGAAAAAAATAATAAATCGAAAGGTTCTCATAATGCTTTGTGCTGCTAAATAAGAGCGATACATCATGTTGGCAATTAGGATGAAAATGATTACAGAACGATGTGTGTAGGCCACTAGAAACTCTGCGTTAATGTTTAATAAGCACTGATGGGTTTATGGAATGTTGCTGTTTGGCAGTGCATGTCAAAGCAGGACTTTCCTGGCTTATGGATTACACCCCACCGGTGCACTGGACACAGTCCAGAGCCTAAGATGGCAGCGCTCCAACCGTCAGATTAGCAATAAGTGTGGCATGAGCTAATTATGGCTAGAACAACCAATTAATTTCGATTTATAAACTCCTGTAAATTTTGGGCTCGTGTTTACCTCTGTGCTGGGGTCAGCTGTGCTCACCTCTGTAAATGGAAAAGGGTAAGTGACAGGTGTTCTTGGCCAAGGTGGAAACTCTCCATATGTTGTTTCAAACATGGCGGGAAAGAGAGAGAGAGATAGAAAAAAAGCATGGATGGTTCTGGTGAAGGATCAAAAGCAGCCTCTGATGTTACCTTGAAAGCATGCAGTGCAAAATAGGCTCAGTCAGGAAAGGGTCTTAGGCATGAGTTCTGTTCTATCTAGACCATGTGTGTTATTGAAACGGGACTCTCTTAAAGCTAGCCTGAAAAAGACATTTCTTGTAAATATTATTACATATTGTTACATATTAAAGATGCTCTATGTGATACCACGTTGTTACATTATCTATCACAGTTATAAATCAGTAGCAACTTTGGATGCCTATGCAAAGCTTTGGACCTACTTTGGAGTTACTGTACCATCGTATGTGAATGTTAATAAACAAGGTTGTTATTTGAGCTTCATTTCAGAGCGCGCATGCTCCGGCATGAAAGTAAAAACCGTCCACTTGTTTCCCAGCCCCGATGCACACCTCTAGTCTCTGATGCCCTGAGAACCTTTCTGACAAACTTTCTGAATTTGTTTTTATAGTGAGCCTCCTATTTGTATCTGTTTATAACACATTATCTGTTTGATCTGAATGTATTCGTATTCAGTTACATCCATACACTTTACGCAACCTGTAACCTAAACCAGATGTTGATATTCAATACCATCCGTAACGTTGTGTACAAGCCACTTGAGCAATTGTCAGGTAAAAGTGCTTATATCATAATAATAAACGACTCAAAACAACTGGCTCAGCAATTATCAACGCAGCTATTAACCTGCAAGGGACTCCAACTGCTGAAATAAACCACAAATTATTGTGGTAACCACAAATTATTGTGGAAACCACCAAGTAATGTTCACAAACCTAATGGTAACTGTGCCTTTCAAGAAGTCATCATCCCTTGCAAAATCTTGTCTTTTTTCCCACAATTTGTTTTCCTTGTTCAATGCAGAATAGGAGTAAAGTACCATATGTATCCTACACTATGTTCTGTGTTGTATGTATATCTTAATAGACTGACTTAATGATAATGATAACGAGTCTTTATTGATCCCATATACATATGCACAGTCAAATTCTTTTCTTCGCATACCCAGCATATTAGGAAGCTGGGGTCAGAGCGCAGAGTATGATACATGATACAGCGCCCCTGGAGCAGAGAGGGTTAAGGGCCTTGCTCAAGGGCCCAACTGTTGTGGCTTGGCAGTGCTGGGGCTTGAACCCCAACCTTCTGATCAGTAACCCAGAGCCTTAACCGCCAAGTCACCACTGCCCATTTAAATGATGTTAAATGTTGTAATTTAGACAACTACCCATGGTGAAAGAAATGAACATGGACATCCTACAAATTTTCTAATTTTTTTAACCCATGCATTGCATAACATTGAAGCCTTGCAACTCCATGTTTCGATTCTGGGCTTGGGTTACAGTCTGTGTGGATTTTCTGTACATGTTCTCCCCGTGACTGTGTGGGTTTTCTCTGGGTTCTGCCCAGCTCCCCAAAACAGGCTGGTAGGTGGCTTGCATGCCCTGAATTTCCCCTAGATATGAATGAGTGTGTGAATGTGTGTGTGCATGGACTCGTGTTATATCCAGGGTATAGTCCTGCCTTACACCCAATGTTCTCAGGATATGCTCCGGGTCCAAAATTACCCTGACCACAAAAAAGCAGTTAGTGAAGATGGATGAATGAATGAACTGCTCAGTGCTGGACACCCAAATGTACAGATATGCACATGCACACTTTCCTTACTCAGACATTCTGATACTGTTATTAAATGCTGTAATTCAGGTTGATTTCACTTGATTCGTGTAGAAATCTGGGTTCCTATGAATACAGTATTCCTATTGTAATTTAAATGCATTTCTAATATACTTTTAGCATTTAAAATACTTTGTAATGTCTGACATAAGCCTGTAAAAGAGGTTAGAAGTAGTTAAAAGTAGTCTGACATAAGCATGGATAAGTAGTTAGAAAACATGATGAGTATTTGACAGGATAAAGTCAGGATATTTAATTAAGGCAATAAGTATTATAACAAAGACTCTGCATTTTAACATGTGTTACAGATTTCATCCTTAGTATGTTCTTATGAACCAATATTATCTGAATTATAACCTATATAATAATAAATCATACTGTGCTCTATGAAATCACACTTATGCTTTATAATGTGCAGCAGTGTAATAATAATAATAATAATAATAATAATAATAATAATAAATAATAATATATAAGTTACATAACACCACATTCATATTCATATTCATATTCATGTATTTAAAATGCATTATGAATCCAGGATTCACAGGAGGTGTTACCAAAATCTTTCTGAAATAAACTGAATTGCATTTCTTACTGAATTATTGCACCAAGCATTTTAAAAACACTTTGAAACACTCAAGGAGGTATATCGAAAAACATGGAGGTGGGTTCATGTGTTGCTTTTCAGTTGTTTTTTTTTTTTTTAACAACAAGACTTAATAGACTTAAATGTTCTGTTCAGCATTATTATGGTTCCAGAAAGTGACCCACACTGAACCACATTCTACCACGTCTTACTGTAAAATGAAGCATTTGCCTCAGTTGTTCTGTTGTCAGATGGTACACATTAAAGTCACACATTTACGTTCAGGTCCTTTTATGGTTTCTGTTTTCATAACCACATTGCAGTAACTGTAGCCTGTCTGAAATGACCTTCCATCTCTTTCATACACAATATTAGTCATCAACCTTAGTGACCTTATTTCCTCCCCTCGTTCCCTCCTTTACTTTTCTCTTGACACCCGCTTTTCCCTGAGGCCCCCCACACACACTCCCCCCATCGTCCTGTGAAGGTCGGGGGATCTGGTATGCTGTGTACTGGCTCCATTTTGTATTATGCTATAAAGACACATTCCTCACAAACGCCATCATTTGCTTTAAAATACCACTGAGTAAAATTCAGCCAGACAGAATTTTTCCATCATGCTTTTAGGTTTCATGTTCTGCACCAACGTATTTTAACCAAGCTAACCTCAACCACTATGGTATCTGAATTAGATCGATCTGCATTAAATAGTTTGACCTGAGCCTTGCCCACTTTATGTGTAATGTTTGTTGTTCTCATGGCATGTGAATACACTTGCCGGTCTCATGAAACTTCTCATTTTCTCTGCAAGCACAATCAGGTTTGCAAGTCACGTAGTAATGTTGTCTGTTAACGTGGGCATTTTCAAAATGCGGATCATTTTTAGTCTGTAAATTCTTTAGGCTACAGAAAATAGAAAGTCTTTCTGTATTTTGAGAGTAATCTGCATTACTGTGCTGCATTACCTGCTGTACCACGTGACTTCGATTGTGCTTGCAGAGAAGATTCTGAAAGTTCAGATTTACATGAGCCTGGTACTTGTAATAATCGTTATATGAGGTAAAATTATTTGATACATATCGATCTAATTCAAATAGTGTAGTGGTAGAAGTTAGCTTGGTTAAAATACATTGGTGCATGTAAAATACATTCAGAGCATTCGAGTAAAAGTTTGAAACGTTGGTATGCAATGTATGCTTGTGCCAGAATGTTGATATTCAGTGTATAGAATGTGCTGCATATAAGTTGCATGTGAAGGTTACCTTTTTTTTTTCTTTGAGACCGGGTTTGCTTTGGATCGATATTTAAGATATTTGCAGTCAGGGTTTATTTGAAATATTTGTAAAAAAAAAAAAAAAAAAAAAAGAGGCAACTTAAATAAAACAATATAAAATAATAAAAGATAAAACTATAGTTGCATGAAGTTGAAATGGAGATGAAATTAAAAACATTTAACATATTTCCTTTTCCATTTGTAGTTTTTAGTGTGGAAAATGATGAGTGCACTGTTAGAAACTTTTTAATTTAGCACAAAAATGCCAGGCATGGCTTCTAATAGTAACAAGAGACTGTGCTGTAGAGAGAAAGAGTGGGGAGATCTACTGACTTCTCTAAGAAAACTACAATTACTAAAACTGAACTGAAAAAAAAAATGAAAATAAAAAATATATATATACATGACCAATCGTTTAACTAAAAATGATTCAAAATGGACATAGCAGAATGATATGCATGATAAACTGAGCAAGATCCCCAGACATACAGTATAAAGCAGTTATTAGTGTCTATATAAATAAGCAATTGAATATTATAATATTATCTTCTACTTTGTGAATAGTACTGATGTTTAGCTTGTGTACTTCTGCAGTGCAAAATAATCTATTTACAGTCTGTTATTTGTAAACTGTCAACTCATTTTTCTAAAAAATATATATATATACTGTATATCACAAGATATCGTAAGCTTGAAGAATAAACTTTGACACTTGCAGTCATTACTAATTTCAGCACATGGGTGGGAGCTTCATCAGCCAAGCAAAAGACTTCCCAGTGATGGGAGAGGGTGAGAGAGTGACATTAAAGCCATTACAACAGAGTTCTTAATTGGCATCGCATGCAGTGTAAAAACTTGTGGTATTTGTTGTATTTGAGGAAAATTTGCTGAAATAAAAAAGAGAGACCTTTCTGAATCTACACCCCTCCCTTACTTTCGGCTGTGCTTGTGTGTCAGTTTTTCTCCTCCCTCAGAACTCCTAATTCAGGTGTAACTGTTATCTGTTTCTCTAAGACACAGTTCAGTATCATGATTTCAAAGATATATTGCTCTGATTTGGTTAGTAAGGCAGTGGTTTCAGGCCAGTAAACAATGCTTGTTACTAATAAAATCTACACGTAGCAGTCAACTCACAACTAATTTGCAAGAATATGCATAAGTTACCTCATGTGCAAAGTTACAAACAGTTGACATTACCCTTATGGATTGTAGTATTTTTAAACAGGAATCATATTTTCCTCTTATTCTCTGCTGAAGTATGGCTGTCATTAAAAACAGAACGCCAGTTTGTCCTGCGGTGAAGCTTCAGGACAAACATGACAATAAACAGAATGGGGGGAGCAAGAGAGAGAGAGGGAGAGAGAGAGGGAGAGAGAGAGAGGAGAAGGGAGCGAGGGAGGGAGGGAGGGAGAGAGAGCAGGGGCTCCCGTTTTCCTTCTGGAGTAATTAAGTGGAAGTGTGGCAGGCAGCTTGTCCTGAGCGTGCACTAGCTCAGCAATAAGCCAGGCTCTTGAAGAAGCGCTTTTCAAATCAAATAGTCCTCTGGCTAATGTATGATTTCTCAGTATTCAGCATTCTAGCGTCCTCAGATTCCCTGCACGTCTTGTTCCGAATCTCTTAGTTGTCACGTTCTGTATCAGGGAGTCATATCGAAGCCCGTGCTTGAGGACCAACAGTTTTTGTTTTATTCCACCTCCCCACATGACTGATGACTTATAAAACAGACAGTGTCACCAGACCCAGAGCTCTCAGTGGCATTAGAACCCAAGTTAAATGATGGCCACACCAATATCTGGCAAATATCAGCTTCACCATGTGCACTGAGAAGAGCAGATAACGCTTTCCCTAAACTGTGTTACACTGCCCTGTGATGCAGCTTGAGCAACAGTATGAAAATATGTTGTTGGCTGGCTTAACGTGTCAAGGAGGAAGCACATGTAAGCCTTCATCCTCCTTGGTTGGTAGCTGTCGTAATACAGGGGATAAATGGCTGGGGAGTGGGAATTGGCATATGTCAAAATTAGGGATAAAAATGGGGAATAAAAATAGCCTTACTGTCTTACCCATCATGTAGTGGTGTACATTGTAGGCATGTGTCACCTAATGGATGTAATGAAGGTTGAGGGTGGATGCAAGTGCAGTAAAAGACGTTTATTGAGAGAGAGAGGCAGACAAATCCAAAACGGTAATCCAAAGCATGGTCTAATAACCGGCAAAAGGTCAGGCGATATACAAACGGGCACATACTGGGCGAGGCTGGAATCCAAAAATGAGAAACGAGAAACAAGGTCAATAACATGAATCAAAACGAGACAAGAACAAAGAACAACCGCTTGGTAATGAGTTAAACTCAATACTATGCAATGTGCACAGAGACATGAGGGGTTTATATATCAAACATAATCATGGGTTAAACACCAGACAGCTGAAAATTATGATGACACACATTCGGGAAACAACCAATGAATAAACAAGGGCGGAGAGGGAAAATAATCATAACAAAAGCATGTGTCCAAAGTAAACAAAGTCAACGTCATTGAAGACCGGAAAGCGTGCATTCGCTAAGGGCTTGCGCATCTGGCTCGTGCATGTGCATGCGCTTCGGTTTTCCGAACATGCTGCAATATTGCAGCGCTGGCTCGAGGGGAAATCATGACAGCATGGGGCATTTTTACTGTCTTGCGATAGCACATTTATAACAATTTCCAGTAAAATTCTCAAAATTCAGTAAAGAAATTAGACTTAAAGCATAGCAAATAAGTGTCTATCAAGACATGGTATGTTAGCTAGTACATTTGAATTTTGTAAACATGTTCCTACATCGGCGGAACAATTTCACGAGGCATGTTTGTCAAAACTTTCATGGAATGGCGGTTTTTGTGGTTGTACACAGCTGTACAACTTTCGAATGGGACTATAGGTTTAGGGTGCAGATAATGATCATGAACGCGCAGTCATTCTACCCAAAATGCTGTCTACGTAAGGAGCTTCCAAGTTATTCTCACTTCTGGTGAGCAGCTTGGCTGTGAATCGCATTCATACATGCTCCAGTTGTCTTAAAACGGGTTCCCAGACAATTTGGGCAAATGACCACAAATGGACATCAAACAACCCCAAACTATGACCACCCTACATTTTTTTAAAATTTCCGATTTAGAACAAATGACTAGTGTAACATTTGTGCATAATATTAGAAGAAGAAGAAGAAGATTGTATAATGTATTAATTGGATAAGTACATATTGTATTATTGTTCGTGCAATACGTATGTGTAAGGTAAATGACTAAAAACCAAACTGAATATTACTTCACTTGCTTACCAGTTGAGTGGGAGGTGCTGCTGTTATAGCAAAATAATCCAGGCCAGGGTGGTGTGATATGGGCCAACATGAAGCAGCGAAGCCTGGTTGAATCAGTGATTCGGGGGTTCGATTCCCACCTCCACCCTGTGTGCACAGAGTTTGCATTTTCTTCCTGTGCTTCAGGGGTTTCCTCCACGTATTCCTTTCCTCCCCCAGTCCAATAACATGCATTGTAGGCTGATTGGCATTCCCAAATTGTCTGTTATGAGCGTGTGCGATTGTGCCCTGCAATGGGTTGGCACCTCATCCAGGGTGTCCCCCGCCATGTGCTCCTCGGATAGTCTCCCGCGACCCTGTGTAGGATCAGCGGTACAGAGAATGGAGGGATGGATCATGCTATTTGCTCTGAAAATAGTGCTGCCTGTAATTCAAATCACAGGTTTATATTAACACTTGAATATGTTATCGTTTCTATAATAATAACTCATTTACAGGGACTTGTATCCCAAATACACCACATAAAAGTCTAATAATAAAGGATTTTTAAAAAAGAAATGTGTTATTTAAATATGTTAAATGTATGGAAAATAGATAATTATTGAAATGGTATTGATAAGTTTCCTGTAAATAGATATTTATTTCACCTTTCTGGAAGGAGTCTTGGATGTCAGTGCTTTTTAACAGTCAGGCTTAGTGCTTTATGGTTTCTCAGTTCTATAAAAAGCTGTATTTTTGTCTTGTTAACTTCAAGCAAGAGAGAAAAACAGAGAAAGGATGGTCAGGGAATTACTTTTTATAGCTGTTATAATGTAAGTGATAACAGGAACTAACTTGTAAAATGTTTGTTGTATTATTTGTTAATAAATGTAAAAAAAAATTGTAGTAGTTAAAACTACAATTGTAGTTTTACAAATTTTTTTTTTTTACAAACTGTGATATAAGAGGAATAAAACTTCAGGATGGTAAGTGTAATGTACCTGGCTGCATCACACCACCCCATTTCCTATACAGCACACCCTGTTTGTTTTATTCCTTATATATACTATAGCACTACCTGAATATTGGTGTAACAGTTTTAGGCTCGATTAAACAAGTTTGCCTGTTGTAAATGCTTCCTCGATTTAAAGTCCATTGTGGCAACATTAAAGCAGAGAAGTACAGTAAATTAACAGTCAGATGAAGCCACTGTGTCAGCCTGGCACCGAGAAGATCCAAATGTTCCCTTCTTAAGTGTGCGACATCAGTGATTAGTGCTCATTCCTGTGCTAATTGTGGGGTTACTGGTTCAATGCTATTCCACATGAGCCTAGTCACACACAGACTGTACAGGCCTGTAATCACCCTCATCAACCCTCTGCATTCACTCCTGTTAATGTCAGAAGTTCATCACTGACAATGTGTTTAGTTTCTAGCTGGTCTGTATTGTTCTGAAATATAACTTTTGCTGGCAAGGAATGCAATTTGCAGCTATTTGCAGACACTGCTTAATTCTCAGAAATGAGGAATCAGAAAGAGGTTACGTTTTCAATCTGACAAAGTGCTTATTTTATAATCTTATTTTAACAAACATCCCAAATACTGTAACATCCTACATCCTACATACAGGAGAGAAACCCCACACAGGAGAGAAACCATGCTGCTGCACCCAGTGTAACTATAGATAATACTAAACCCTGGATTAATCTTTAATCCCTAAACTAGACACTCTAAACCGTCATTTTTACATGAGAGAGAAACCATACTGCTGCATGTGAGTTGATGTGAGTAAAGGTAACGTCTTACACCATCTTACACGCTAAACATCAATGTATATATAGAAGTGAAATCATAGTGCTGTCCCTTGTGTGACTAACAGGTAACATGCTTTAATGTAATGCCAACTCTACACATTCAAATTATATAATTCATATATCCCTAATATTCATAAGCGAGAGAAACTATACATCCTACCCCCTAAACCCCAATTTTCCCATGGAAGAGAAATCATACTGCTGATGCTGGTGTCACTATAGATGATGCCCTTTTCACACCAGTGAGAAAGCATACTACTGTCCCTGAGGTCAGTTAAAGCTAACGTTTTGTACCTAATTCCTTAAACCCTAAACTAGAAGAGAAACCTTTACTTTACACACACTTTACTTTAATTACTTTGGTCTACACCATAACATTCACATGGGAGAGAAACCATCCTGCTGCTTCTAAAACTCTGCACTCTAACCCTAAATCCTGTCATGTAGCAGAGAAGCCTGACCCCGGTGTGACACACTTTACTTTAGCCACTTTTCCACTGCACGGTACGGCTCGACTCGTCTAACCTCGGCTCGCTTTACATTTCTGAGCTTGCTTTTCCACTGCAGTTTAATACCGCCTCAACGCGGGTGCCATCTTCTACTCGCCTTCACGCAGGAATAATGTTGTATTATCAAAGCCCTGTACAAATACACGGTCAGTCCATATTCCAAACACCTTTTCTGTTCACTGAACACGGACCCTATTATGGATGTAAAATAATGGCGTTTTAGAACCTACCTACTGTATATATGACTAAGTTAGATTCAGCCACGACAGGAGCAACTTCGATAAATGCCTGTTTGGAAATCTGTAACAAGTGAGATGTAATAATCTAAAACAGAAACCTTTGTTGTAATTTTATCTGTATTGACATAAAATATACAGAATTTTCAATTAATAGAATATTACCATATGCAAAGTATACATTAAATGACACACGTTTATTCAGGCACAATACAGAACCACTCGTTAAGGAGAATTCCCTACTCACATTTAATAAGGGCTTGGCTCGCTTGGAACTTCGTCCGAGGTGGTACTAAAAAAAGTACCAGGTACCAGTCACTATCCACAGTGGAAAGCCCCCAAAAAGCGAGCTGAGTCAAGTCGAGTCAAGCCATACTGTGCAGTGGAAAAGTGCCAATTAATTACTAAGTGCCAATTAATTACTAACATTCATATGGGAGAGAAACTATCTTGCTGCTTACAAAACTCTACACCCTAACCCTAAATCTGTCATGTAGCAGAACCATAAACCTGTCGTGTAGAAACCACTCTGCTGACCCTGCTGTGACTACAGACTGTACCTACACCATATACCCCACACCCTACACTCTAATGTCCAGACTATTGAGAAAGCATAGTTCTGATGTGAATAAAGGTAACATTTTATACCTAACCCCTACACCCTAAACAAGAAGGAAAACCATACAACTGCCTTTAATTTTCAGACAAGAGAAACCATACCACTGTTACTGCGAGTAAAGTGTAACATTTGACACCATACAGTCTAATCTCTCCAGGTAACACAATTTACTGTAATGTATTCGCTCTCTACCCTAATATGGGAGAGATATGGGAGAGAAATCATGCCACTGACTTTGTTGTGACTACGCATCATACCTTATAACCATAAAACCCACACACTATGCCCACACACCACATCCAAATCCATAATGTTCACATCAGAAAGAAACCATACCACTGCCCCCAATAACATACCATATGTAATGTAATGTCTATATAGAAGGGAAACCATACTGCGGCCCCACATATGACTACAGGTAACATGCTTTATATCTATGCGCTACACATGTTGGAGAAACCATACCACTTCCTCTACACCCTACATCTGCTATTAGTCATGCTTGTAGCTCAGTGCCTATTAGTGAATCACACTTCATTAGGAAGTCTTGTTTGAATGGATCCCATATGTGAGATGTAGCATTTCTTAAATACACCAATTGTAGTATTTAGACTGAGCCATAGGATGATGTCATGAACAAAAAGCATTCACACAAGGAAGCATTCTGGATAAGACCAGAATACTCTAAATTATTCACCAGATTTCATTTCAGATGCATTTGCTTTTGTTAGATGTAATTAAATGTAATGTATATTGTCAATATACAGCTCTTGTAATAGCACTTAAATGACTAACCAAAAATTTGCAAGCCAATATTCAGCCGTTTAAACGGTTTACAGTACCTTACACAGAGCACCATTTTAAAACACACACACACACACACGCACATGCATACTAACTCATCCCTTTACCTCTGAAACAAGCAAAACCGAATATTTCTGAACCATCTTTTGTGAATGCCCGGCAGACAGATAGAGGGGTGCATAACTAGCAATTCTTCTGAAGTGGGAGAAATCTATTTGCTTGTGGAAGCAGCTTGCATAATCCTTTAGTTACACTTGCCAGCTGTGAGCAAAGATATGGTGCAGTGGGTTTTTTGCACAAATATCACTGGGAGGACAAAGAAATGAAAGCGATAAGCATTCATGTGCAGGGTCCTTTGCATAATCCAGGCTAATCCATAATCTGAGCTCTTAGAAAACATCACTGAAATATAAGTGTGTGTGTGTGTGTGAGAGAGAGAGAGAGAGAGAGAGTGAGTGCTCACACTGTTTGTAGAGTATAATATAAAGCATTTTGATCAAAAATGTTTTTCTGGAGAAATGATTTAATTCATAATATGTATGCACACAGAAAAGGAATTAAAAGTACCTGTCTGTATTTATTATTCTTTTATCAAGAAAGATCTTACTGATTGATCAATACGGCCTTGGTAGTGTCATTAGTGACGTTTCAGGGAGGGGTAACATGTCTGATGCTCCTATTGGACAAGGAGCAAAAAGGCAGCACACGACTGCAAATGGAGTCCAGGCCATGACTGTATCTTAGCGAGGATAGGAGGGATGAGTGCACAATCTTACCCTGTTTCTCTCTTATACGAGATACTGTTACATTTAGCTAATACTCCTATCAAATTCTATTATTTAATCGTACTGTTTCTATTTTTGTGCTTGAGGTAGAGCCCCTTATAAATCTCTATTACTTTTTTTTTTTACAGTCCAGTCCAGTGTTACCTGTCATTAACATTTCCTTCATTCAATGATGGAGGCATAAAGACAATTCTAAAGTGGATGGTGTTGAAACATTAATGTGCACAAGGGAAAGAAAATGTACCAGATTTGAAACGCGAATGGGGAAGGAGAAAAGGAAGGTAAATGCGAGGTGTGTAGGTAGAGTCGAGAAGGGATGTCTTGTAAGCGGCTGTCTCCAGAGCTGCGGTGCATAATCAATGAAGAGAAGTGTGTCTGGTGTAACCTCAGCATTGAGACGGTCTCAGCGAGGCCCATCCTATTTTTAAAGGGGAGGCAGGTCTGTTGCTAGGCTCTGTGAGAAGGACTACTGCAGAAAAAAGGGCACTCGCCACAACAGCTATTGTTGTTCCTGCTGCCGTGGACCCATAAAACTGGTTGCTTTTTTTTTTTTTTTTTTTTTTAAATGCTGGTGTATGTACCATTTCTATTGGTTTTCTTCATCTCCAAAAAATTATAATACCAATATGGTTTTCTCACTAGCAGCAACTGGCAGGTGATTTGAGAAAAAAAAAAGTTATTTAATGGAAATTATGAGCTAATACCTGTGACGTTCATTGTATGTCGTGTATTGCCTAGGTGCTTATTCTCCTCAATAAACTGCCATCATTGCAGGCTGTGAAGTCTGCGTCTACGTGTGTATGCGGCTTGTCCTTGGTCTGTGTGCATATGTGTCTGTGAGTGTAAGTGTGAGAGAGGCTGTGTTTGTGCACTGCAGTATCCTGTAAATTGAGGACATCAATATAACAACAATATGGACTCTTTTGCTGCTATTCAGCCATTGTGACATTTGGTTAGCGTTCTGTGCTAGAAACTGCAGACATCCCCAAGTGCAAAATAAAATAACAAACTAAAAAAAAAAAACAGCAAATGTGAAAACAGTTTTAACGGTGCACTATATAAATATTTCCAGGTAAAAGATGTATATTAAAGGTGGAAAAGATGCAGTCTTGTGGATGCCACCTCAGCAACAAGGAAAAGTACAGTTTAGTACAATTTTTGTGTATATAAAAAAGTGTGTATCATAGTTATATTGATACACAGTGTGATTATCATGTAGCCAACAATCATCAAGCCATTGCCACAATATCACAACTGTGAATCTAAATGTCTCTGAATCAGCCAGAATACTCACAGAATACAAATGTGATTTGGTATATTGGCCAGTATTGCAATAGTGATTAACAAATGATATATTATGTATATGTGTTGATTTTCCAATTTACTCTATGTTCTATAGATGTAAGTGACTAATAAGTACATCAAAAAATGCCCAAATTAGCATGTACAGTATAACATGTTACGTTACATGTACATGTTTTTCATCCTTTCAACTGATGCACACTGTAACCCAACAGAGGTGAGCATGCAAAGATTGCTTAAATTGTGATTGCCTAAATTGTAAAAAAAAAAAAAAAAGAAAAAGAAAGAAAGAAAGAAAGAAAAAATAGCTTAAATTGTAAAAAAAAAAAGATATATAAAAAAAATAAAATAATAATAATTCTGTGAGAACCTAAACAAAAATCTAGTAGAATTTGAAATAAGGGCTAATAAAACTGAATGATAGATTTCCAAAGCTATACACAATAATAATAAAACTACAGACACAAGGCTTCCAAGTGTGGTGCAGAAAGGGTGCAAAAATTGCCCGTGCTGTCTGGGTGGGAGGTATGGTGTTACTCTCTGTCCCCGTCAATCAGGGCAATACTCACCCTTCATGGGCATCTGTAAGTTCATGTACGTGGAAGAGGGCAGATAGTGCTTGCCTCCGAGTGGGTTACGCTACCCTGTTTCGCTGCACAGCATTTTGAAAACATGCAGTTGGCTAGCTTTGGCTGCTTCTGAGGAGACATGTGTTACCCTTCACCCAATCCAGTTGTATGATAGGGGAGAGCCAATTAGGGGAAAAAAATTGGGACAAATCCCACAAACATTAGCTTCAACACAGTGAATACACACAGTGATGACTCTTTATGGTGTTAGATAGGAGGGCTCATCTAATAATAATATAGAATAAACAATTCTGCTGCTACTATAGAATTTAATAATGTAGAATAATGGGGGAAAAAACAGAGACAATCTATGTACTTGGTCAGCCTGACCTGCAGCTTCTGCAGCTAGACTTCTATACAGAAGGCAGTAGCTAGACCTTGTGTAAGTTTAATAACAGTTATTTTCTCCGTTGCTTTTGTGCCCATGAGACTGGCAGAAGGACAGAGCATGACTGCATTCTTAAACTATAGTAACCAAGCTGAAGGTTTACTAAAACATACCTTCAGATTATCATGGCATCTCTAGGATATGGTCAGGATAACCATGAGAGCTGCACCACAAAATTGGATTCAGTGATAAGCTAGCTGTATGGTTTGAGTTGAACCAAAATCTTTTGGTAAGCTCAGTCTTCAGCTGGCTAGTTTATTAAAATATGCCTCTTTAGATTGATGCACATTGTCCCATCTTCCACAGGGCAGCTTGCTAAATGCAGAACAGTAAATATGGTGGCTTTCTTAAATCCTACAAGAGGGTTGGGAACTGGTGGGCTGAGGTCCAGATGTGAACCAGCAAAATATTTCAGCGGACTGACCGTGTCCTTGAAGAGGTAATGAATGTGTGAAAAGCTGGCTGTAGTTGAGCTAAATATGAAGCAGTGCAGCTTTAGTAGCAGATCTTGTGTTGCAGTTAATCTAACCATGTGTAAATGATTTAGCTGAAGTCAGTTCATTGGACTAGAGGGTCAGAATGTGGAGAGTTGTCACAGACTTTCATAGATTTTTCACTTTATTTCCCCTCTCTGGTCTGATTAGAGAACTTTTTTTTTAAATCGACAATGAAAACAGAATGTTAGTAAGAGAAGTATGTATTTATTCTCTGCATCAAGGTCAAAACATTATGAAACAAAACATAACAGCTTCAAATGTTCTTTTTGAAAGGAAACTCTTGTTCATATTCAGTCATGTTAGTTGCTAATCCTGACCTTTGTAAGCAAGATATTGTTTGGAACTGGACCTTTTGGTTGAATGCCCCTTTTAAGACTAAGGTGAATTGGCTTTTTTCTCAGACTTAGTCTTACCAAGTACTTGATGTAAATAGTGAGTCATTGGGATTTTCACCATGGATTCCACTATTGTATATTGTTATATTGTGATTTCCATTACATGTGAAATCAATTGGTCTGAGCAGAATCTGGTCAAAATGTCTAAAACAATGCTGGTATTATGTGCACTGTTAGGCTGGACTTGCCTTAGCATTGACACTTAGTTAGAAAAGGTATTTGTCATGTCTGATTAGGTTTAACCCCTTAGATAGTGGCTGGTATTTGCGTCACTACGTGTCTTTGCTCCTCGCCTTTTCTTTCCTCGGCTTATGAGTTTCAGGCAGCATGGTAGGACTGCCCCCCAAGGTCTACCGCCCTTTCCCGTGGGTGCTGTTTCCTTGGAAACCATGTCAGGGTTGACTGGGGGAGTGCAGATGGATTGCCCTTTATCAGGTTACACGATTGGCCCATTAAAAAGATGCAGGCTGCCACTCTTGTGGTGAGGCCAGCCTCATCCACACTGCAGCCACTGGTACATGCTAATCCAGATAGCACATGGAGATGTGAAATAAAAGGTAATGAATACCAGAGCATTCTGTTTTTTAAAGAGAGAGAGAGAGAGAGAGAGAGAGAGAGAGAGAGCGAGAGCATCTGATGTTAAGGGACCTGGAAAAAGAAACCCAAAGACCTAATCAGATCTTCACAATCATGGTAACATCTCATTTGCATTGTGCCTGAGTGTAAACACTGACAGAAAAAAATCCCAGCACTGTGATTTTCACTTATCTACTCATTCTCATGGCTAGTACAATTAAGGAACCTGTATCAATTCAATTTAATACAGATTTCATTACCTGTTTAACACATTTCATAATATACAGCATCATAAAGCAGCTTTGCAGAAATCTGGACTTAAACTACTACTCTGATAGAAATAGAGCAAAGACAATGTCCATAAGAATCTTATACACTATTGTTTATTAAAAAAAAAATACAATATTTGCAAACAAATAGAAATAATAGATGGAAAATTAATAAACTCTATGCTACTGGGTATTTATGTACGCTCACTAGCCATGTTATTAGGAACCTGTACACCTGCTTATCTATGCAATTATCCAAACAGCTAATCATGTGGAAGGAGTTTATTGTATAAAATCATGCTACAGTGGACACAGGGACACAGAAACTGGGTAGCTGAAGATAAAACAAAAAGGTTCAGCTGTCTATTTCTAATCTTCAACTGTCCAGTTTGAGTGAGCCTGTGCTCACCCAAGCAATCTGTAGCCTCAGATTCTTGTTCTTCACTGACATGAGCGGAACCTGATGTATCTTTACTTTACTTTCACACTATCCATTGTAACCCAGATGAAGATGGGTTCCCTTTTGAGTCTGGTTCCTCTCAAGGTTTCTTCCTCATATCATCTTAGGGAGTTTTTTCTTGATACCGTCGCCACCGGCTTGCTCATTAGGGTTAAATTCACACATTTAAAATCTGTATCCTGTGTTTATATATTTCTGTAAAGCTGCTTTGAGACAATGTGCATTGTTAAAAGCGCTATACAAATAAATTCAAATTGAATCCTCCTCAAGATTCGGCATATTGTGTGCTCTGAGATGCTTTTCTGTTCACCATGGTTGTAAAGAGTGGTTATTTGAGTTACTATATCATTCCTGTCAGCTCAAACCAGTCTGGCCATTATCCTCTGACTTCTCTCATCATTACCACATTTTTGCCTGCAGAAGTGGCACTCACTGGGTGTTTTTTTTTTTGTTGTTGTTATTTTTCGCACCATTCAGTGTAAACTCTAGAGATTGGTGTGCTTGAAAATCCCAGGAGATCAGCAGTTTCCAAAATACTCAAACCTGGCATCAACAACCATACCATGGTCAAAGTTACCAAGATACACATTTTCCCTAATTCTGATGTTTGATGCGAACCTTAACTGAAACTTTTGACCTGTATGATGTATGCATTGAGCTGCTGCCACATGATTGGCCAATTAGATAAGTGCATGAATGTGCAGGTGTTCCTAATAAAATGGATGGTGAGTGTATAGTGTATTATTGAAATATGACAAACCCCATAGCAGTCTATACAATACAATTACTACAGATAGGTAGAAACATATTCTCAAAAAAACCTCACAGTAATATCAATTTTTTTCTCTTAATGGTAGTAGTAGAGTCCAACTAACATTCAGAAGCAAACTGATGTAGGACTTGCACACTATCTTTTGTGAAACCAGGATATCTGAACGACCGTATGATTAAAGGGACATCATTTAGGACTGATTTAAGATAAATGAGGTGATTGAAGACCCAATTCATACACTGAGCTAACATTAGCAACTCGTTATGCTCAGACATGAGGTGTTGTTGACACAAGGTGCTGGTCTTTGCATGCTCATACATGTGGTTAGGATTGCAAATATCTTGTAGCAGAATGCTGATTAGAGTCAAAATGTAAACAGTTCAGTTGGAATCTGTGAGTGGAACGAATTAATTCATATTCATGAAATTGTTTGTATCTAAATTTATCCACTGATGACAGTGATTCCTATTAGCCTATTATAAAGTCATTTAGCTTGCTCTTTTGACAATAATATATCTTTTCCAACCTAATTTGCATGGGTGAACAGTGGCTTTTTTAATGCCTAATTAGGATCTAATGAGTGGTCATATTATGGAGAGTGCCTGGGTTCAAGCCTATTAGTTGCTTGGCTGCCCATAACATTTCATTCCTCCCTTAGTACTTCCGTATTTTGGGCATGATTGTGAATGAGATTTCTCTCTCTCTCTCTCTCCCTCCCTCTCTCTCTTTATATTAGAAATGCTAAAAATAGCCCCCCATTATCCCGAATGCTCGGTAGAGTGTGTCAGCAATCACTATAGCAAGCATGCTGTGCAGAAATTACAATAGCCATCTCTTACACACATTTCTCCTCACAAAAGCTTTGCCCTCTGGAGAACCAATAGTGGCTAATTTATAGGAGAGAGAGGCTTTATAACCACATTTGATCGCATCTGTTCTTATGTTGTTTTGCGACGTGCTCATGGTCTTGATGTCTCTGGCATGATGCTTAGCAGAAACCTGGGACCTAAGTGGTTGTTGAGTTAATCAGAGAGATCAGTGCATTTTAGTGAAATTTTATAAGTTTATATATTTACATTTTTTAGCATTGTGCACCCTTAAAAATAACTAAGATATTATATTTTTTATATTCCATTGTATACACTCACCAGCCACTTATCCAATTATCCAATCAGCCAATCATGTGGCAGCAGTGCACTGCATAAAATCATGCAAATACAGGTCAAGAGCTTTTCTTAATATTCATGTCAAACTGTCAGGTAACGGAGGTGAAGATGGACGCAAGTGCAGATAACATTTAATAAGAATCAAAACAAAACACAAAACAGGATCTATAGAACTCATAGCAAAAACACAACGACTAGGAAACATACATATAACAATGACAATAACAATGCAGCAACAGACAACAAAATAAGACAAACACAAGACAATGGTGCAGCACAAAATGTGGTTTATGTACAAGTGATCATTAACCCCAAACGTGAATCAGGTGCAGACAGTCATGTGACAATCAGGTGGTGTGCTGTAACTGATGGGAATCATAGTCTAGTCCATTATTTACATGACAGAACTCCCCCACTTTTAACATGCGGCTCCCGAAGCGTGTAATAGGTTTAGGATGGTGTCCTGGACACTCAACCCAGATGTGCCTAAGCATTTCCAAGTTCAATCGAGTGTATCCCTCATGGGGTCAGAAGACACTTGACGTGTTCTCTGAGGTACAGATGCGGGACGGTCTCTTCCATACCACAGAGAGATGACATGATATCTCCAGCCTGGCTTGGGCGTGGAGAGATGGCTACCACACAGCCCGAGGGGGTAGCGACGTTAACCGTGGAGTTAGAGGGGGGAACGATGCTCTCTGTGAGGTCAGAGGGGGGAGCGATGCTCTCAGCAAAGCATGAGGGGGGAACAGTGTCCTCCGTGGAGCAACATGCAGCGCGAAGCAGAGAAATGGAGTGACATCTTCAGAGGAACATGGAGGCAGAATGATGTCTTCAGTGGAGCAGGAAGGTAGAGTGACGTCCTCAGCTCAGCAGGAAAGTGGAGAGACATCCGAAGAAAAGCGAGGTGAAGCAGGGAGGCAAAGCAGAGCTCTCGGATGAACCGGGACATGGAGCAACGTCCTCAGCTAAACAGGGAGACTGAGTGGCATCCTCAGTTGAATGGGGAGGCTGCGCGGCATCCTCAGCTGAACAGGGAGGCTGCAAAAACACAAAGACTAGGAAACAAACATAAAACAATGAACACAATGCAAAAACGACAAACGCAAGGTTTGTCGTTTGTGCTGTGCAGTGCAAAAACGTGGTTATATATGTGATCATTAACCCCAAACATAAAACAATGAACACATTGCAACAACTGCAAAATAAGACAAACACAAGACAATGGTGCAGTGCAAAACGTGGTTTATGTATGTGATCATTAACCCCATACATGAATCAGATGCAAACAGACATGTGACATGATCAGGTGAGGTGCAGTGGCTGATGGGAATTGTAGTCTAGTCCTTTTCCAGTATTTAAATGACAAAACCCCACCCCTTTAACGCTTGGTTCACGAAGCGTGTCATAGGTTTAGGAGGGCGTCCTGGACACTCAGACCAGATGTCCCTAAGCATTTCCAAGTTCAATCCTGCGTCATCCCTCACGGGGCCAGAAAGAGGACACTTGACGTGTTCTCTGGGGTACAGATGTGGGGTGGTCTCTTCCGTACCACAGAGAGATGACATGATATGCCGAGTCTGGCTTGGGCATAGAGCGACGGCTACCATGCAGCCAAAGTGGGGAGCGACGTTAACCATGGAGCTAGAGGGGGGAGCAACACTCTCTGTGAGGTCAGGGGGGAGCGAAGTTCTCAGCGAAGCATGAGGGGGGAGTGATGTCCTCCGTGGAGCAAGAAGGGGTTTGCTTTGTTGCAGTGCAAAGCAGAGAAATGGAGTGACTTCTTCAGAGGAACATGGAGGCAGAATGACGTCCTCAGTGGAGCAGGGAGGTAGAGCGAGGTCCTCAGCCAAGCAGGAAGGTGGAGGGACAGAAGAGAAGCGAGGTGAAGCAGGGAGGCAAAGCAGAGCTCTCGGTTGAACCGGGAGGTGGACCAATGTCCTCAGCTGAACAGGGAGACTGAATGGCGCCCTCAGCTGAACAGGGAGGCTAAGCGGTGTCCTCAGTTGAGCAGGGAGCCTGAGCGACATTCTCCATTGATTCAGCAGGCTGAGCGAGATCCGCAGTAGTGGAGGGAGGGGAAAGATCTTACACATGGCTTTCAACCATGCTTCTGTGGCCCTGATCCAAGATTCCCTCCCCTCTGGTTCCAACCTCAGGGACTCCAAAATAGCCTCTTGGGTGGAAAAAAATCTGCTGCATCCATTATGAAGGTTCTGTCAGATAACAGAGACAAAGACGGATGCAAGTGCAGATATCGTTTAATAAGAATCAAAACAAAACACAAACCAGGATCTATAGAACTCGTGGCAAAAACACGAAGTCAAACATAAAACAACGAGCATAACACGGCAACAGACAACAATAGCAAAATAAGACAAACGCAAGACAATGGTGCAGTGCAAAACATGGTTTATGTACAGGTGATCATTAACCCAAATGTGAATCAAGTGCAGACAGTCATGCGACATGATCAGGTGAGGTGCAGTGGCTGATGGAGATCATAGTCTAGTCCTTTTCCGATATTTACATGACACATACATCGGAATGGGGAAAAATGTTATCTCTGACTTTAACCATGGCATGATTGTTGGTGCCAAATGGACTGGTTTGAGTATTTTAGAAATTGCTGATCTCCTTGGCTTTTCACACAGAGCAGTCTCTAGATTTTACACAGAATGTTGCAGAAAACAAAAACATCCAGTGAGCAGCAGTTCTGTGGGCAGAAACTCTCCGTTAAAGAGAGTTGTCAGAGGAGAACGGCCAGACAGTAAGTCCATAGTAACTCAAATAAGCACTCTTTACAACCGTGGTGAGCAGAAAAGCATCTCAGACTCCACAACACGTTGAATCATGAAGCTATTGAGCTACAACAGCAGAAGACTAAATCAGGTTCTGTCAGCCAAGTACAGGAATCCAAGGCTACAGTGGGCACAGGTTCACCAAAACTGGACAGTTAAAGATTGGAAAAAGGTCAGGTGACCGTTTGTTGTATTTTGCTCTGCATCTAATGCTTTTTACATTTAATGACATAGGAGCACTAACATGAGTTTAAAGAATGTGTCAAAAGGACAGCAGTGACAGTTTTCACACTGTGAGGGTCTGCAAATTCTAATAAACCTCCTTGTAAGCATTTATAAAAGCACATTTTATAAACAAGTTTAAGGGAACTTTAAAATAATGACAATAAAAACCTAGTATGTAAGAAAACCGGTAGCAGTAAATAGTTTAGCTTTATGTCATCCTGTACAGTTTTTTCCCAATACAGTTTTGCATGAGGGGAAGAGATATGCACCACAGCAGGCAATGTCCCTGGCCGTGGTCCTGAAATGACGGTTTCTCCAAACCTTTGCTTGTTTCAGAGACTAGAGCAATGCATGTGGTTGCATATTCAATGTAGAAACATTTTCCAACTGTAAAAATATGTCATTAACATTAAATTATTTTGCCTGTCTTACTTCCACTCATAGTGAAGCCAGACTTTACACAATTTCATTTAAAGGCTTCAACATTTAGCTAATTCTTTGTGTAGATCATGAGGTCCCCAGATTTGGTTTTCAGAACCATTGCCTTAAAACACATTAACCTATTCATACTTTCATTTCGGTATTATATACTGAATACAGTATATAGCACATCCAAGGCCAAGTTTCTGAAAAATCTGTCCATCCATTTCATGTACCACTTAGCCTATCACTCGGGGCACAAGGTGCTGGACACCCTGGACGGGGTGACAGCCTATCGCAGGGCACAATCACACACATACATTCACACACCTGTTGACACACTACACACAATTTAAAGATGCCAGTTGGCCTACAATGCATGTCTTTGGACTGGGGAGGAAATAGGAGTTTCTCAAACAATAGTAACATTAAGTAAAAATAATCTTAAATGGTAGAAAGAGTGAAAATCATCCCAGAGCAGTTCAATCATTCATTGATTCATTCATCTTCAGTACTTTATTCTGATCCTGTTTGCTTTGGAGCATATCCTGGGAACACTGGGTGCAAGACGAGGACAAGTCTATTACAGTTCCTGCATGGCACCTACCACCATGTTTTTGGGACATGGGAAGAAACCAGAGAACCTGGAGGAAACCCGTGCAGACATTGGGAGAACATGCAAAACTCCTCAGTCAGCAACCTGAACCCTGGAGCTATGAGTTGGCAATGCTACCTGCTGTGCCACCATGCAACACCCTACTTCAACATATGAATTTAAGAAATTCTGCATGTCAGTGCACACAGCCATTCTTAGCAATTTTTCCATGAAAAACATTCCATTATCCAGTCCAGCACCTCTTAACATGAAACATACATGTTTTATTTTGCCCACTGATGATGACCAATAGGAAATGAGTTTAAGTCCTTAATAAGCCTTGCTTTGTTTACCAGAGATCCCAGCTGAGGAGATGGATCTCAGGGGGTGAATGAGAGTCCCATAGGGTTACAGCAATTAACAGCAGTAGACGGAGGCCATTCTGGCAGCATTTTTTAATCTTCTAATTGTAATTCTGTAAAAGAAACAGACTTAATTGCCCCAAGGCAACAGTTGACATTGCATTGCAAGCTGCAGTGCTGCTCAGTGCCCACCATTATTCTCATGTATATATACATCATGACTAAAAAGAAAACCCTGTTACTAATTCATCTACATAAAGGACTACAGTAGTGCCTCAGGGCATGAACAAATGAGAGCAGTTAGCAAAGCACCCTCCCTCCCTTCCTGCCTTACCACCCCTCCCTTGCGTGTGCACCCACTGTCGACTGCTCTGTTAACTTGTCATTTGTAATCGCCAAAAATGCAAGGAACCATATGCCATGCGGTTTGTTGGAACAACCACCCCCAACCTCCCTACACGCTGCTGGCATGCTACTTCACTAGCGATTGGTGGCACATCTCTACAAAGGGACGATCCCTCGAGCAAAGTGACAGGCGGCGCGGATGAAAGCATCGCCTGCTCCTCTCTGCCGTGTGATTCCACGATTTGCCATCTGTGATCCGAGTGGAATCCCTGCGTTCACTTTCATTTGTTGCATAATCGAGGAATGCTCCAATACTGTACTGCTGGGAAGCACGGCACGCACTAGCAGGCACCTCAAGCAGCATCAGAGATTCCAGTATGGGGAAACCCCCCTCTCGTGTGATGTCATGGTGCTCTATAGCTGGCTGACCTTATTTGCAATCAGTTACGAGACATTAGCTTCTGCTCATTGGCCACACTGGCAAAGCGAGATTCAGCTAAGAGAATGAAGAATATATCTAATGCTTTCTATGCACATTTGCTGTCAACTACTCAAAGTCGAACCTGAAAGCTTTAAGCCTTATTCCCTTTGCATTCATGAGTGACACTTATATCTGATTATGATATCTCTGCGGTTGGTCTCTGTGTAGCAAAACATTAAAGAGATACATTGTATAAATATTGTCAGAGAATCTATCCATCCTGCCTGACCACTCATCACCTCTCTACAGGCAAACTCTAATGAATGTTAATGGTGTGCTGGAACATAAAGAGTGGGTTGTGCAGACATTCATCTGGCAGCTCAACGCATGCATGCACGTGCATGGAAAGGCTCATAAAGCATGGCAGTGTGGGCCTTCCTCTGGCAGCTGCTACTTAATCTGATTATCTCTTATTTAGTCTGAAAAGACTTCTATCTCACTCCTGGGCCTGACCCAGCTTGCTCACTGTACAGAACCTGAGCCATGTGGATGAGCACTGCTTCCTGTGCATGTAGTACATGAATACGTAATTCCAAATGTACAAATAATCTTACAGTTTAGCCCACGCCTACTTCTTGTTTAAACCCAGATACAGATACAAATATTCAGAGCACAAAACAGATAAGATTCATATAATGGCATTGTGTTACACCCCTAGCATGACAATATAATTGATTTGGGTGGGTTTGTGTGTTTTGAGATTAAAGGAGGAGTAAATACTGTACATCAAAGGTCTCCACAATATTAAGTATCATTTGATTGTTTTCCCTTTAAAAAAAATGTTTTGTAATATATTTATACTGATCTAAATAGAAATTCAGGGATCATCAATGGTTCTAGGCTTCTTAATAGGTTCAACTTGGTATTTTTTTCTGATAGATTTGTTTTAAGGTTCTACATTACCACTATACGGGTTCTGGAGGAGCAAAACCGAAGAACCCTTAAATCACTTTTATATTCTCTGATATATTAATAAAGAATCCCACAACATCTATCATATACAGCAAAATGACAGACTTAGATTGAAAAAAAAGGTTCCTCTGGGATTCTTTGGATAGTTAAGGGTTCTTACCTTCCTGAATAGGTTTCACTACTTATCTCTGTTATAGGGTTCTAAATAGATCCATTTTAGTTACGATAATGATTAACTAACAACACATTGTGTGACTGTAGTGTATGAGTATAATTCGTATTTTCCTTGCCACTATCTCAACCAATTTATATTTATTTAATTATTATTATTATTATTTTTATCTCATGCCATATTACCTCAGATCACTGAACATCTCACATTAGCTTTGGTAGTGAGATTCTGGGAGCAAGTCTTTTCTTCTTGTGCCTGAAAAAAATAAATCTCAGTGACTCACTCTGAAAAAGGTTTTCCTTTCTGCTGAGCTGGAATGCTATTAAAGGAGCTGTTTGTTATGTTTAGTGCCCCCTGGTGCCTGTGAGGTGAGCTGCAACTGCTATGAAAACACTGAGAAGCCTTTCCTTTCTCCAAAATGACCCCACCCATTCTGCTACATGAGTTGCATTTGAAGAAAAGGGGCAGGGCTGAGCAGCTCTGTTCTTGCTGGTGGCAGGACTAAAGCCTGAAATGGAGAAACTTACCGCATACACTGCATGCTAATATTGCACAGTTTTTCTAGAATATCTGTAAAAATTTGAGACAGGTCTATAAAGCCATTTTTTAGACAAATTTAATAGCAAATCTGTCTGCGGATTTCTTTGGTGATTGCCACTAAATGTGGCTATATACTAAATAGTTGGTTTTTTTTTTCTTCAAAAGCAAACCACGCCTCATTTTAAAGTGATTGTTAGTGCCTGCAGTCAGGACCAGGAAAAGTATCTGGACCAGTGAAAGGAGGCCTAAAATCTAATATCTATCAGCTCAACAATAAAACATTTCAGGTTGAGCAATGTCTTATATTATAAGGTCTCATCAATGGCATAATAAGAATAATGTGAGGCAAACTACATGGGCCAAGCCCAAAATGGCGAAATATTAAGCTTTTAATGGTCTTTAAAAAATTAGCAAGAATAAAAAAATGCACTCCTGTGCTGCCATTTGCTCGTTTACTTTTGCTGCAGTGAGCTGTTTGGGAAAAAGCTAGAAACGGGGAAATTCACTTATATAGTCATTTTGTATGCAAAGGTAAAATCATGACGATGATTAAAATTAAAAGGCTTAAACATTCAAAGAAATCAAAGGGAAAACTATCCCATGCTAAATTACTTAATCTATTTGTTTAATTCTTGCTAAATAAAAGCTTAATTTTGTGACATTTTGTGCTTGGCCCATTATTTTTTTTTGCCCAGGAGTGTATTATGCACACACACTTAAAGACAGAAAGGCAGCTGCATTCCTTATTTCAAAATGCCATTCTGGCTTAAAGGCATGATTCCTCCAAATAGCAAACGTGATAAACAATCAAACAACTGTAATTCTTTTGCTCAAACTGAAAATAACCCACTAAACAGGACTGTCATCTGTACATTTATGTCATTTTTTTCTCTGATTGGACAATACTTTATCTACTTTATCTACTCATCCAAAGGCATTCTGGAAAAATAGGATGATAGAATAAATAATCCACTTTGTTCACATTCATTACGCCCATAATGATGAAATCAAGTGGATACTTCACTCTGTATAACCACCTGACATGACTGTACCTGACAGGCTGCATGAATCGACAGTCTGGGCTAGAAAGAAATCAGCCCCGGTTTCACTTCTTCATAAATTTTTTCTTATGGCCACTGGTGGTGCTGTTGCGCTTGTCCAAAGGAAAAAAAAAAACTGCTTGAAGGCATTTGATGGGAAATAATTTGATGTTGATTCCAAAAATGAACTTTATAGTAATTCTTTTTATCTTTGCAAGACATGAAGCTTAACCCCGCTAGCACATTTATATCAGCTGCTCCTGACCTATGCTATGTGCTACATACTACATAATGGTAACTAAATGCCAGTGGGATATTTTTGGGCCTGATTTTGAGATAACCTAACATCTGTCTTCTTGCAGCGTCACATCATAGTGTCTCTCTCTCTTCTTTGCCCTCCCCACATCTGTTAGTTGTTTCAGGCTTTGACTGTAATTAGATTTGAAAAGGACACTTTTAGCAACAACGTTCAATGATAGTTAGTTCACTCCATAACACCAGCAGCATGTCAGTCCCTCTCACACCCCCCCACCCCCCTCCCCCACCCCCCACCCCACCGTGCCAGTGGTCAAAATATCAACATTGGTATTGTGTCACATAACCGAATAAGGTTACTATGCATTTTATTACATCTATCTATTACATTCTATTACATCTATTACATTTATATCTATACAAACCATTATGCAGTGTAAGGCAAAGGAAAGCTAACATAAATCAGTGTGTTCACTCCACAAGCACACCTGACACATCCTTAGATTGTTGACACAGCATGAAGGTCATCCACACAGCAGGGGGCAGTATCTCCATTTCATGCTGCCTGCTGAGCCATATTCTGTCCTTCTGCTTTCCCCGTGGGTGTCATGTGCCCTTTTCTCACTGGGTTCGGAGGACACACAAGAGGTAGCTTAGAGGCTTAAATAACAAACATACAATAATATGTAGAATAAATTATTTTAAAAACATTCAATAAAAAAATGTCATCAACTATAAATACAGTGAGGGAAATAAGTATTGAACCCGTCAATATTTTTTTCAGTAAATATATTTTTCTAATGAGGCTATTCACATGAAATTTTCACCAGACATCAGTATTAACTCAAGAAATCCACACTTATAAAGAATTCACAACTTTAAAGTCCATAAATAAAGTTATGTGTAATGAAGTGGAATGACACAGGAAAAAAGTATTGAACATGCTAAGAAAAAGCAGTTCTCCAAGGCAAGGTAAGGCAAGGAAGCAGCTGAAATCTGTAAGTAATTATACCTCCTATCTGTGCAAATTAATATCAGCTGGGTTAGTAAATTGATGGTCTATAAAAAGGCTTTTCGTTATCAAGGTCTCACACAAGAAACATCTCATGATGGGTAAAAGCAAAGAGCTCTCCCAAGAACTTCGCAACCTTATTGTTGTGAAACATATTGATGGAAACGGATACAGACGTATTTCAAAACTTCTGAATCCCCCAGTAAGCACCATTGGGGCCATTATCCGCAAGTGGAAGCAACATCACTCTGTCATCAACTGGCCACGCACAGGAGCTCCTCATAAGATTTCTGGTCAGGGAGTCAGAAGAATAGTCAGAAGAGTAGCCCAAGAGCCAAGGACCACTCAGAAGGAGCTCCAGAAACACTTGGAGGCAGCAGGTGGCATCGTCATAGAGAAAACAATAGGCAATGCAATCCACTGCACACACTCACCCCGTAAGACTCCATTACTAAAGAAAAGGCATGTCGAAGCTTGTTGAAAGTTTGCTTCAACTCATTTGGACAAGCCTATGAAATACTGGGAGAGTGTAGTCTGATCAGACGAGAGCAAAATTGTACTTTTTGGCTGTTATACTACACACCATGTTTGGAGAAGAAATGGCACCGCACATCACCCTTAAAACACTAAACCAGCAGTGAAGTTTGGAGGTGGAAGCATCATGGTGTGGGGCTGTTTTTCATTACATGGTACTGGCAGACTTCATATAATTGAAGGAACGATGAATGGAGCTCTTTACTGGGAGATTTTTGAGAAGAATCTGCTGCCATCCACCAGGATGATGAAGATGAGACGTGGTTGGATCTTCCAGCAGGACAACGATCCAAAGCATACAGCAAAGGAAACTCTCAATTGGTTTCAGAGAAAAAAAAATCAAGTTATTAGAATGGTCCAGTCAATCACCTGACTCGAATCCAATTGTGGAAAGAGCTAAAGATCAAGGTTCACAAGAGGGCCTCCTGGAATCTTCAAGATTTAAAGACAATATGTTTAGAAGAATGGGCCAAAATCACACCAGAATACTGCAGCCGGTTAATTTCTTCATACAGGAAGCATCTTGAAGCTGTCATTACAAACAAAGGCTTCTCCACTAAGTATTAAATAAATTTCAGTTAGCGTGTTCAATACTTTTTTCCTGTCATTCCACTTTATTACACATAACTTCATTTATGGACTTTAATGTTTGGATTTCTTTATATGTGTGGATTTCTTGCATTAATACCAAAGTCTGCTGAAAATCTCGTGTGAATAACCTCATTGGAAATATATTTACTGAAAAAAATGTTGATGTGTTCAATACTTATTTCCCCTCTGTAACCGTGCTGCACTCACCTAGTTGATGTTATGGTCATTCCTGTCCATTTAAGCTGCTTAATTAGAAATTAAGCATCACTGTTTTTACCTTTAAGGGTAAATTTCCATTTTTTGTGCTTTTTGAAACAAAAATTAACCTATTTATTATCTTTTTTATGACTGTGTGAAGACAAAAAACCTCACCTCCATTTTTCTATCCTTGACAAACCTCAGATTTTCTAGAACAAAGAGAAAAAAAGGATTCAGGTCTGATAGAGTTTTAGGAATTTTCTCCATGAAGAGATAAGACGTTTATTCGTTCTGCAACTTTTTGTATTTGTAACCTAGCTAAAATGTTGTTGGTGGTGAGTTTCTCTCTTAATGATAGCACAGCACAACCCACATTATAAAATGTGTATTAGTTCAGAAAGTAGTGCCACAAAATAATGTCTACAGTTTTGCACTTGTCATGTCTGATATAATTTGTTAGCTTACTCACACGTGTTCCTTTCATAGTCGATGTTCCCTGGTTTAGTGGGATTTTTTTATGGGGCAAATGTTCCAATGCACTTGAAGGATTTTGCGATTGAGACAGCCTTTAAAATGGCTGACTCCCTGATCAGTGCCCTGACTACTGAACTAGGGAGACACACCCCCAGTGTGCAAAGCTAGCTAGCTAACTTAGCTAATGTCAGTGATTAAAAAGGTTCTAATTGTTATGGTATTTATTGGCCTGTTAGGCTACTGGTGAATAAATCTCTGAGAATATTACAATACAGATAATCCCCAAATGATCAGGTTTACTAACAGTTTACCAGCTTAGCTAATGTTAGTACTGAATAAAATTGTATGTAACCACATTTTCTTATGCGATAATTCAGATTTCCTGTATGTCTTGTCAAGTGCACATTAGAACTGAAGTAGCTTCTCCTACATCCCTGTAAAAGAGACACATCATCCCAGCATAGATGCTAATGGCACTTCAAACTGCAGGGTTAATCTAAAGAAGACCTGTGGTTAATGTCTGAGTTGGAGATGACGTGATGGTTCATATTTCACCTAATAGAATATCGTTCAGTGGTTACTCTGAAATCCAACCTTGAACCACACTGTTGGAATGGTATTTGGTTTCAGACCTCTTTATTTAATTCATCCTAGGCATTGAAAACCAATACACTCCCATCTTTCCTTGCTAGCTGTACATTTAAAAAAAAAAAAACTCTGCTTTTTACATTTTTATATGTAGATATTTGTACATATACTGTATATTTTTTCCTTTACTTGTATCATAATTAAACTCAGTCCAAATATCGTAGATCGGTATAGCATATACAGTTTACATCTCAACGATGTGTGCTAATTGGGAAGATGTCGGTATCTACAGTATTGTTTTTTTTCTAATCATCTCTTACTTTCTGCCTTGAATCGTTCAGTGTTGTAAGGCAGAATTTCCTACTGGTGATGAGCTATTACATCTCTACACTCCCACCAAATGATAAGCAGTTCCTCAAGATTCGTGCGCAACTTTCCTGTGATTAATTGAAAATCTACTTTTTTGGGCCGTTGCTGTTGCAACTAAAGCAGCTAAAGCTATAAATTAAATAAATAGGATTAAATGGGATTATACAGTTAGTTCATAACAGTTAGTTCCAGTCGAATAATTTGATTGGACAAGGGATGTTTCAGGAGTTCTGATATGTAGTATAACCGCACTGGTACATTTCACTGTTTGTGTCACTCTGCTTATCTTGTTTGAACTATGTAGTATTCTAATTCTTAGTGGTTAGCATATTTGCCTCGCACCTTTGGGGTTTGGGGGTTTGAATCCCATGTGAATGTGTGTGCAATTGTGACCTGCGATGGGTTGGTACTCCGTTAAGGCTCCCGCGCGACCGTGTGTAGGATAAATGGTACAGAAATTGGATGGATGGATGGATTACTTGCCCAATGGTCAGTCTATCATGTATATGTATACACATATAATAGCACAAAAAATACTATTTACATTACACTAAAAACACTATGACAACTCAATCTTAAAGCACAAACAATTCAATATATTAAGAGGAACCGTAAATCTGGCTTTAAGTCCAGTGTGTAATTATGTGGATGTTCTTCAGTTGAAATCTGACATGCAAATTAATATAACAAACATATAATATCATTTTAAAAACTGAACACAATGCCAGTAACCAACAGAATTCCATGAATGAGCAGAAGTCGGTCATCAAACTCAACTTGGATTGCAATAACATTAGGTTTTAAGAAATGAGATTTTACAATGATTATGTAAAACAGTTGATACAATTGAATATGGAGAGATTTATATTTTGTAAAATATTGTTTGGTATGAACTTTACGGACACAATACAATAGACAATTAAAGCCTTACACAGTCCATGCAGGTTTTTTTTTATTGTTGTGGTGCAAAATGCTTGATTTTGCTGCAGCTTTTTAAAAAAAATGTTTTGCATGGTCGTTTGCAGTGATGTTTGTTGTTAATGAGACCTTTTAGCTTTACTCATGTTCGATGCACATGAATCAAAGGGGGCTTTAGTTGAATGCGCTTTGTGATGACGTCACATGACACGTCTTGGTCTAAAGCTGCGGAAAATTTGCGGTAATTTAAAAAAATTGCAAGCTCCTCCGAATACTGCAGAGTTTCCTTGATTTTGCATTAATTTCTGCAATCGCAAAATCCTGGAGGGACTGCTTAAAGAGTGGGCTTAAAGTAGCTGTGTGTAATTTTTAGCGATCTGTTGTAACTAGGGGTGGAGCTCATTTCCAGGCCAGAAAAATATAAACAGAAGTCTGAAACGAAAGAACTAGCAAGAGAGATTACGTTTCAGTATTACAAAGTGTATTTGAAATTCCAGGATTATTACAGGTCCATTAGCACCTTTAAACATGACAAAATGCACCATTAAAAAGTGTGAGAATTTTAATTTGCTAATGAAGAGCTTATTTAGACACTGTGGTGGGGCAGTATAGTGGATGCTGAATGCAAGCAAGCTGAAATTGTGTGTGTTGGTGGGGAAGAGTGAGTCGGCTCAAATGGAGGATTCTCCATCTTGCTCAGGAGTGTATATGGTGGAATGGGGTGTGTGTGTGTGGGGGGGGGGGGTACGTTTGGAGCAATTTTGCTTTCATGGCGGTTGCTGTGACAGCACAGAGGAGTGATCGCTCAGGCTCCATTTTTCTAGGGCTGACGTCTTTGTTACGTTTCCTCCCTTTTATTCCCGCCACATGAATAGGATACACACTAGTCACACACTTGCCGCATCACTCTTATGTGCCACAGATTCACCAGCTTTTCCTTCTCTCTCTGTCTGTCTCTCACTCTCTCTCTCTCCATATCCCCCCCTTTTTTTTTGGTTGTCACAGTAACCATCTCACCTTCTCTCTCCAGTCACACATAATGAGGTGAGTGTGGTGAGAAAGAGAAAACGGGTGAGAGAGTAAAAAGAAGAGCTAGGAGGTGTTAGCATGAACAAAAAAAACATGGTTTATTGAGAGGATGCCAAATATGTGTTTTCTGTATATCTATTCTCTCTCCTCCACATATTGCATGTTTTCTGGAGGGTTGGGAAAAAACACAGTGCTGTCACCTATTCCTTATGTCTCCTGACTCGTGTGTGAGGCAGAGAATAGACAAAAAGGATAAGCGAGTGAAACCATGCAAAGGAAAGAGAAAGGGAGAGAGAAATGAAGGGAGAGGGAAGAGAGGGACAAGACAGTCAGTGACTTAGCATCTGTGGTCTTGTCATCTTTATGGTGTTGTTATTCAGTCTAGAAAACCCTCACAGAGCTCTGTTTTTCCTCCCACGCACACACACACACACACACACACACACACACACACACACACACACACACACACACACCCTTGTGTGCCTGTCAGCGCCTTATACACTCTGTGGCTATTTTCTAACCAGCAGCCTGCCTTCAGACAAAAGGAAAGCTCTGCAGCTCATATGCTTTAACTCTGCGTGCTGTAATTGTCTTTCACTCAAACGCAATAACATAATCATTAACAGTTAATCACCCTGCACTCAAACAGTTATGATGATGATCAAAAATTGCCATAAAATTCTAAACTGCACCTTGTGCTCATTATTTTGTGCTGGTGGTGGTTCTGTATATATTTGTTCCCGACTTTATCAAGCAATTTAATTGCGCTTAACAGATTTGGAGTATTTAGAGAAGCAACATATGCTGTCGACCGTTAGGAATGATTATTCAAAAATATATCCAGAGTATCTGCTAACCTTACTGTAATAATAGATATGACTTCTAATCTGATGTGATCTGACTGGGGTGAATGAGATTCTGTCCTTATCTCCAAGCAAAACAGCCACCAGCCTAAGTTAGTGATGTAATATTGTACAAAGCAGGTTTAACCATTGCCTCACCTTCTATTTTTTTTTATTTTTATTTTTTTAATATTTTTTTTGGATGTAGTCTTGACTGTAGGGTTTTTATTCCCTGTGTCTTTTAGCTTTTTAAATAGATGTTATGCGTAATCGATGTGTTTGCTGAACACATTAACAAGCCATAAATGCAACAGCAAATCTGAAAACACAACAGCAAAAGAAAAAAAAAGAACAATACCAAAGGCAGTGTTAAGGGTAGGTCCTTATTGAACATCGCATACTCGTTACTGCCTGGCTACAGCATGCGTCAGTCTGAGACACTGTGGAAAAACACAGAGCTGGAGGATATTTAAATAAGAGGACATATAAGCCTGAATGAATCTGATGTTGAACACTGATTCTTTGATTCAAACTTTTATTTTTTTTATTTTTTATCAAGGTCATCCCATTCAAATCCTAAATGTGCAGTTCTTTTTCGTTTTGATATTCTAATATCTACTATGTCTAATTAAGATTCACAGTTTCCATTTTTAAGTTACCGTTCATATGTTTTTGTATTTGCTGCTGAGTTTTGCTGTTTCTGATTTGCTGCAGCATGTTTCGGTTTGTTACAGGCGGTCATACTTTGGATTTCAAATCTGCATCAAATAATAATAATATCACTTGCTGCTCTTATCAGCTTTTGGTAAACCAGCCTTTTAAATGATGCAGAGATAAAATGTCCATCATAGATAGACATCAAGGGAACTCATCAATTTCCTCACATTAACTGAAATATATTAGTTGAATTCTGTCATTACTAACGTCTGTTTAGGAAGAGTGCTGCTTTTGTACATGGAGAAATTATTAAGTCATTGTTCATTGTTGCTATACTTAAGTGCCATTTTATTTTACCGAAGTATAATTAAAAGCAAGTACTTTGACACGTATTCATGTATTACATTTCCATGTAAAATAACCTTTTCTACTATTTACATGTTCATTTAGACCCTTAGAATGCTCTGAATTCACTACAAAAAATTTAAATCCTAGCAAGTGAAAATATCTTTTCTATTAGCAGAAAATAATCTACCAATAGCACAAGAAAATGTACAATTTGAAATGAGTAAAAATGTCTAGAAATATGTTTAAAAATCGTATATTTGATTAATTGTAATCGTATAATGACATACTATATGACATACTATATCTACATAATATATCTGACTATATTCAAGATATTGACACTTGATAAGATGTAATGTTTGCACTGTTACAAAAAATGTTACCTGTAACCTATTTAACTTTTCATACATATCCATGTGAATAGTTATTGAGAGACTATGTTAATGTTAATGTTAAAAATATAGAAAGAAAAAATATATATATCTACTGTTACCACCGTTGCCTAACGCACAACCAACACATTTGCAAAAAAATTTACTTTGCAGTTTACGAGCCACTGGGCTACACTGCATGTTTTCCACACATAACGATTCCAAATGCGGTAGAACTATCAGGCTGAGTGAAGAATATGTGGATTCCGTGCCCTCCACTAATATTGGTACCCTTGGTAAATATGAGCAAAGAAGGCTGTGAAAAATTGTCTTAATTGTTTAACTTTTTGACCGTTTGTTCAAACAATTCACAAAAATACTCTGCTCTCATGGATATCAAACAATTGCAAACAAAACACAGGTTTAAACAAAAAAATATAACTTTGTTAAATATAGGTGTGCAACATTTATTGGCACCCGTTTAGTCAATACTTTGTGCTACCTCCCTTTGCCAAGATAACAGCTCTGAGTTTTCTCCTATAACACCTGATGAGGTTGGAGAATACATGGCAAGGGATCGGAGACCATTCCTCCATACAGAAACTTTCCAGATCCTTCAAATTTCAAGGTCAACGCTGGTGGACTCTCCTCTTCAGTTCACCCCACAGATTTTCTATGGGTTTCAATTCAGGGGACTGGGATGGACACGGCAGGACCATGATTTTGTGGTCAGTAAACCATTTTTGTGTTGATTTTGATGTATGTTTTGGATCATTGTCCTGCTGGAAGATCCAACCACGGACCATTTGAAGCTTTCTGACAGAGGCAGTCGGGTTTTCATTTAATATCTGTTGATATTTGATAGAGTCCATGATGCCATGTATCCTAACAAAATGTCCAGGTCCTCTGGCAGAAAAACAGCCCCAAAACATTAAACACCCTCCACCATATTTAACCGTGGACATGAAGTACTTTTCCATATGGCTACCTCTCTGTGTGTGCCAAAACCACCTCTGGTGTTTATTACCAAAAATCTCTATTTTGGTTTCATCTGATCATAGAAGGCTTTTTTCTTGAAACCCTTCCAAACAACTTGTGGTGATGTACGTGATTCGGATTGTAGTTTTGGAGACTTTCTGATCCCAAGATGCAACTAACTTCTGCAATTCTCCAGCTGTGATCCTTGGAGATTTTTTGGCCACTCGAACCATCCTCTTCACAGTGCATTGAGACAATATAGACACATGTCCAATTCCAGGTTGATTCATAACATTTCCAGTTGACTGGAATTTCTTAATTATTTCCCTGATGGTGGAAATCGACATTTTTAATCCTTGTGCTATTTTCTCATAGCCACTTCCCATTTTGTGAAGTTCAACAACCTTTTGCCGCACATCACAGCTATATTTCTTGGTCTAACCCATTGTGATAAATGACTAAGGGAATTTGGCCTCTGTGTTACCTCATGCATATACCCATGTGAAACAGGAAGTCATGGTTGAACAATTTCCTGTTATTAGTCACCCAGGTGTACTAAAAATGTAAAATATCAATGGGAATATACTTCCAATATATTTTTGTGATATGAATTCAGAGGGGTGCCAATAATTGTTGCACACCTATATTTAACAAAGTTTTTTTTGGTGGATTTTGTATTTTTGGATTTTATTTGTTTGCAATTGTTTGATATCTATGAGAGCAGAGTATTTTTGTGAATTTTTTTTAACAGAAGATCAAAAGGTTAAACAATAAAGACAAATTTTTCACAGGCTTCTTTGCTCATATTTACCAAGGGCGCCAATATTAGTGGAGAGCACTCTATATGAAAAGACACACTACACTTTCCATTAAAGTGGTTATTAAATTTGTGGCTAGCCGGTGCCTGAGTTTACCTACATTTTTACCTACATTGATTTCCTGCTTACATAGTCTGATGGGTGTTCATTACAAACTCAGTTGACAACAGTTGTAACAATCTAGGCCTGTGGTGGACTAGTGTCCCATTCAGGGCGTATACCTGCCACACACTTAGTGTTCCCAGGAATAGGCTCCAGATCCATTGCAACCCTGACCAGGATAAAGTTGATTGCTGACTGGCAGTAAATGACTGAATGAAGGACAGATTTCTGTCCATTTAATGCTGTTTTCCAGAGTTTATCCAGAACAAACAATTCTCACCAATACACTTTTTTTTAATCACCCCATTTACATTTTGCAACATTTTTCATATCCAACCATGATCAGACAACATGGGACAACAGAGGAGTACATTTTGATCAGATCCTGGATTCGGTAAAAACACAGTGCATATTGTTGAAAGGACACTATGCATGAGGGAGAAAGGACACACCTACAATATCTTGGAGCATAGCAGTTTTACATTGTATTATGATGGGTTTTTGAGTACTTTCCTGAAGTTTTATACTGCTGAAGTCAACGGTTAAACTTTTGATGCATCAGTCAGTGATTTGTTAACAGGAAAGAATTGAACTATGCATTGTCACATTGATGATAGTAAACGAGCTGACGTGTAAATTGTTGATTCTATTTGTTTGTTTTGTTTGATCTTTTTAATTATTTGTGTTTACTTTAAAGCATTAACAAATGATATTCTGAAACATGTGGCTAGGCTATACACTCATGGAATATTTAATCACATGATACAAGCAGATGATTGTAAAGGACAGCCCTTCGCTTGGTATGGGGAAAGTAAGCACAGGCTGCACAATATCCTGACCTAGTTAGCTATCCTACTAGCATATTGTGTCAAGTAAATGAAAAATGCAATCACAGTGCATTCCAGATGTAACTACAATGATGAGATCAGATCATTCATTGTCCAAAAGTTGAACTCTGGATACAGATCACATGTCACTGCAAGGTGTAAATGAAATGATTGCTAACATAACCGAGCCAGTTAGCCATAATTAGAATACAGTTGGTGATAGCTGTTTCCCCAATATGTATATTTCAAAGTCATGCCAATTCATGTCTCATTCTACATGCTAAGACATGAACATGCCTTTGATCCTTGGTATATCCAAACAAAAGCAATCCAGTATCCAAGAGTTACACTTCTTTGATGCAGTCATTGAATTGGGACAATATTTACTGTTTTCTGCATCTTTTAGCATGGAGAGTCAAGCATTTTCCTTCCTTTTTTGTTCATTTCTCACGTCAGCTTAATTAGTCACATCTGACGTTAATTACATGAAGTATAGGAAGTAGCAATCTCAAGTACATCAAATTAGATGCTATACAGAGCCTGAAGTGTTTCGTTCTTTCTGTCTATGTAGAGATGACATGCCAGGATCATGTGACTGAGTAACATCTTTGGTACTAAATTGGAACTTAATAGTGGAAATCACCTCGTTGGAATAGTTATATGGGTGTTTAATTCACTTTGAGAGGCCTCTATCCACTCAGTGACTCTGTGATTAGCAAATCTCTCCCTTTTAACGGGAGAGAGGGAGGCTGTCAGACTCCTGCACAAGGACGGCGGTGGTGTAGTCAGGAATAATTATAATAATTTTATAATAATAATATAATAAATAATATTATAATGTATAATAATAATAACAAGACACATATAGGAAATTATTCCAGAAACTTGCAGTAATTGAGGGAACCATGAATTCTGCTCTCTATCAGAAAACCCTAAAAGAGAATGCAGCAAAGCATAGGAGTAAATCTTAGTCCTAGAAGTATGTGAAAGACTGATCTCTAGTTATCGGGAGCATTTAGTTGCAGTTATTGCCGCTAAAGGTGGCACAAGCAGATTTTAAGTTTAAGGGGGCAATTAGTTTTTCACATTTGGTGATAGGTGTTTTAACTTTTTTGCTACAAATTAAAAAATAAAATAAAATAAAAACTGCATTGTGTGTTTACTCAGGTTGCGTTTGTTTTATGTTGTATTTTATTTGATGATCTAAAACTATTTAGTTTGAGAAAGAAATCAGGATGGGGTCAAATACTTTTTCACAGCACTGTGTATATATATAATACAGTATGCAGGTATGTAGTATGTAGTCTTCTTTGCTTCTAGTGATTGCTGTCAGTATGTAAAGTCAATTCTATGACTGTATAGTGTATAGTGAATAATCTGTATAGTGTAAAATATATAGCCTGTATAATGCATACTGTGTAGTCTATATAGTTTACAGTGCATAGTCTGAATAGTGTATAGTTTATATAGTTTATAGTGCATAGACTATAGAGTGTCTGGCATAGTCTATATAGTGTATAGTCTATATAGTGTCTATTTAGTGTATATTATGTATATCCATCCAGTACGGTATATTGTTCAGTGTAGCATGCATACATATAGTATATACTGTAAATTTTGTATACGATATAGTGTATACTATATAGTCACATGTAGAGTATATATATACTGCAGACATAGTGCACAGCTAGAGTCTTTGCATTATGACTTAAAGCTTTGACTGCTGCAGGGAGAGAAATGCTCACCCAGCTTTGACAGATTGTCATGTTTGCTTTTTTTGACACATTTTTGTGTCTAAATTATGCTGAATGAAGCTTTGATAACGCCTACACCCAGCGCTTTTACCGAGTGGCTCGTATGAAAGTTCAAACAGCTCCAGTGTTTTAATTTTTGTTAATCTGTAATAACTGAGCCTCCCTTCACCTGACAAGGCAGGCAGAGGGAGATGGTATGAAGGTGTGAAGGGAGCAGATGGAGGATTATGGTTCCGGGCATCACAGCAGTCCAGGAGGGTGCTGAAGGCAGCCTCCACGTGTACACTCCAGGGACTCACAGTGCTAGAGGAAAATTAACAGGAAAACATATAGTGAAATCATATGAAAACAGCTGGAGGCCTGTAAACATGCACCAACCTTTATTTAGAAAAGCCGAATCTTAAGCAAATCCTGCACCTTAACTGCTGTTTGATTGATTTGATTGCATGATGCAAAGACTTGTCATTATGTACAGTCATGTGATATGCTGGAGTGTGAGAGCTATTTTCCCTTTTGGTGTTCTTACACAGCCGGGTGAGTTGATTAAGATTTAGCGAGTTAATGGCATAGAAATGAACACAGATTCCTCGTAATTGATCCTGCCGGCTGTAACTAAGCACTAACAACCTAAATTGGAAAGTAAGTCCACACAGTCGACAGAAACACATGCAGGACTTAAAAAAAAAAAACTTGCAAATGACAAAAATGATGCTTGTTAAATCATGGTTAATAGAATTGGAGAATGGCTTGTGTAGTGCAAGCATTTGTGTGTGTGTGTGTGTGTGTGTGTGTGGGTGGGTAGTATTAGTAGATGAAAGTGGGGTGTGCATGCATGCAGTGTGAGGAATGGATGGAGTATTCACTACATTTTAGGACAACATCCTCCAGGGAAGAGTGGTGCGTTTTTGCCATTGATATTATATCTATATATGTGCGCATATATATATATATATATATATATATATATATATATATATATATATATATAAAATGTACACATATACATGTGTGCACTTGCCATGGATATGTGGGAACTAGCTCAGGACTATGATTCCCAGCAGCCACTGCACCCCTCTGCATCACTGTACCATGACCATCTGCACCTGATTCATGTTTGAGGTTAATGAGCACACTATTTAAGTCACGGTGTGTACAGAACTCAGGGTCTTGCTTTGATTGTCTTATGTCGTCACCTTATGCTTTCTTGTGTTTTGTTATTGTCTTGTGGTTAAGTTTCTTAGTCCTTATATCTTTGTCTCATGTTCATAGTTCTTGTTCTATGTTTGTTTGTTTAATAAACTTTAATCTGCACTTGCATCCGACTCACCTGCTTACCCGATACATGACAGAAAGCAAAAACGTTAAATGGATGCAGCAGATTTTTTGAAACCATAGGGGAGGGAGTCTTGGATCAGGGCAACAGAAGCATGGCTAAAAGCCATGCGTAAGATCTTTCCCCACCCTCCCTTCCCTACTGTGGATCTTGCTCAGCCTGCCGAGTCAACTGAGAATGTCACTCAGCCTCTCTGCTCGACTGAGGATGCCGCTCAGTTTTCCTGTTCTGCTGAGGATCCTGCTTCACCTCCCATTTTGGCCAAGAGCTCCACTTTGCCTCCCTGCTCTGCCTCGGATGTCGCTATGCCAGCTTCTCTTCCGATGGCCCTCCACTTTCCTGCTCCGCTGAGGACATCGCTCCGCCTTCTTGCCCAGCTGATTACGTCGCGCCACCTTCTGGCTTGGCCGAGGACAGTTCTCCACCATCCTGCTCTGCTGAAAACGTCACTCTGTTTCTCTGCTTCGTGCTGCATGTCACTCCCCTTTCTTGCTCTGCGGAGGACATCGCTCCCACGTCTGACCTCGCGGAAAGCATCGTTTTCTCCTCTGGTCTTGCGGAGAGCGTCGCTTCCCCCTCTAGCTCCGTGGTTGACGTCGCTCCCCCCTCGGGCTCTGCCTTGCGCTTCATTCCCCCTGCTGGCTGCGAGATGGCAATTGCTCCACGCCCAAGCCAGGCCAGGGATATCACATCATCTCTATGCGGTGCAGAAGAGACCGCCCTGCATTCTCTTCATGGCTCTGTCAAGCATCCTCTTTAGCTCTGTGAGAGATCACATTCAAGTGAACCTTGAAACTCTTAAGGACCTCTGTTCTGGGTATGCAAGACCCCCTCCCGAACATATTAAGCGCTTCAGGAGTCCGAGTTAAGCGGGGGTTCTGTCATGGATATATTGGAATTAGCTCAGGACTATGTTTCCCAGTAGCCACTGTACCCCACTGCATCACTGTCACATGACCATCTGCACCTGATTCATGTTTGAGGTTAATGAGCACACTATTTAAGTCACAGTTTGTATAGCACTCAGGGTCTTGATTAGATTGTCTTATGTTGTCAAGATTTAGACACAGAGATGGATGCAAGATTTTTTAATAATCAACAAAAAACAAACACAAAAGAAGCTATAAACACGTAGCAAAAACACTAAGGTGATGAATAAACATGACACGAGGACCAGAACAGAACCAACGGCAAAGTGAGACAATTAAAGCAAGACAAAAGTGCACTGCAAACTGTGACTATATATATATAATTCGGAGTAGCCTCTGGGATATTCATGACAGAACCCAATCCCCGCCCCCTTCCCCACCCCCAAGGCAGTACTCCCGGAATGCCAGAAAACACTCCCTCTCCCTGCTGGTCCTGGGCAAAAAGTCTTCACAGACCCTCAGGTCCTGAGGCAGGCATTGTCCAACAGATAGCAGGCTCCTCAAGGAGCCAAGGGGCAGGCATGAGGTTGGGGCAGGCTCACCGAGGTCACTAAACAGCACCCAAGTGTGGGACGGTGGTTCATCAGCTTCAGCAGGGTGAGGAGGCAGATCGACGTCCTCAGCGGAACAGGAAGGCAGATTGACGTCCTCAGCAGAACAGGAAGGCAGAGCGAGGTCCTCAGTGGAACAGCAAGGCAGAGTGACATGCTCAGCGGAACAGGAAGGCAGAGCGAGGTCCTCACCATAACAGGAAGGCCGAGTGACGTCCTCAGCGGAACAGGAATGCAGAGCGACGTCTTCAGCAGAACAGGATGGCAGAACTTTGTCAGCCGACTCAGTAGACTCTGGCATGAGCAGAATTTGGTTGGCCGTATCAGCGGACTCAGGCATGAGCAGAACTTGGTTGGCCGTGTCAGCGGACTCAGGTGCAAGCATAATGTTGTTGGCCGTGACGTCGACCTCAGACAGGAACAGGGTTTGGGAGGCTGTCTCTCCAATCTTAGACTTGGACTTGATGTAAGAGGTCACCATGTTGTCCTCTAGCTGGAACTTGACTTGGGAGACTGTCTCATCGACCTCGGACAATAACTTGGCTTGAGAGGCCGTCTCATCGACCTCAGACAGGAACTTGGCATGCTCTCTGAGGTTCAGGTGTGGGGCGGTCTCTTCCGCACTGCAGAGAGATGACATGTTATCCCCGGCGTGACTTGAATGCGGAGCGATGGCTACTGCACAGCTAGCGGGAGGAACGAAGCTCAAGGCGGAGCCTGAGGGGGAAGCGATGTTCCCAATGAAGCTAGAGGAGGGAGCGATGTTCTCCATGAGGTCTGAGGGGGGAGCGAAGTTCTCTGCGAGGCCAGAGGGAGGAGCGATGATTTCCATGAAGCATGATGGGGGAGCGATGTCCTACATGGAGCAGGAAGGGAGCAACATACTGCGCAAAGCAAAGAAAAGGAGCGACGTCTTCAGCAGAACATGGAGCCAGAGCGACATCCTCAGCGGAGCAGGAAGGCAGAGCAATGTCCTCGGCCAAGCAAGAAGGCAAAGCGACATCCTCAGCCAAGCAGGAAGGCAGAGCGACATCCTCAGCCCAGCAGGAAGGCAGAGGAACGTCCTTAGCCAAGCAGGAAGGCAGAGCGGCTTTTTGTTTGTTTAATAACCTTTAATCTGCACTTGCATCTGATTCACCTGCTTGCCCAATACATGAAAGCACTCTATAAAGCAAAATTCATATAAAAATTAAGGAAAGACAATAATTATTATATTAGGCAGTAATACATATACAGTACATGTGATGGGAAAACCCTTCTTATGGTGAAATGTTTATGGTGAAATTTTATACTATATAAAATTCTACAGACTTTCCTGAACTGAAATATGTTTGTCATTTGTACTTATGTCTCAACCACAAGTAACATTCTAGCATTATAGTTTTGTTTTCCGCAAAAGTGATAAATGAGAAAATTGCATTTAAAGATTTAATTTTGAAAGCCAATATCTGATTACAAACTAAACTGATTATGCATATATCCTTTTTATTATGCCACATGATATTCCTGAATTCACTGTGTGAGGAAATCACACTTAACTTGCAAGGTTTTAAACTAAATATCAAAAAAGGTAAATAAAAAAATTCTCACATTTTATTGATAAAATATATTTATGGTTTCTTAAAGTTGTGGTGTCAAAGTATCTTATGGGCAACCCCCCCCCCCCATTTGTTTCCAAAACCAAAATATAATTTTTGACTGTTTGCCTAAACTCATCCATAGTAACACCCCAAATCCATCCATCTATCCATTTTCTATACCGCTTATCCCACACAGGGTTGCAGAGGAGCCTGGAGCCTGTCCCAGGGAACTCAGGACACAAGGCAGGGAACACCTTGGACAGGGTGCCAACCCATTATAGGGCACAATCACACATACATTCACACCCTACAGACAATTTGGAAATGCCAATCAGCCTACAATACATGTCATTGGACTAAGGGAGGAAGCCGGACTACCCAGAGGAAGTGCCTGAAGCACAGGGAGAACATGCAAGCAGAGGTGCGAGGCAAACATGCTAACCACTAAGCCACCCCCCATCCAAAATCAACACACATATACACACTCTCATTAATTAGTAATACGTATTTTCCCCAATTTTCAAATTTAGTTTGTAGTCCATTTGTTTTTATCTTATTGCTTCTCATAATTGCTGTCAGGAGGTAAAGTCAGTTTTTAGAAGCAAAAAAAAACACTTCCCACAATTTTACTAGCTGGTGTGTGTGTGTGTGTGTGTGTGTGTGTGTGTGTGTGTGTGTGTTAGGGGGTTCCATTCATATGAGGAAATTGAGGTTAAAAATTATGCGCCACTTGGTCCAAGCCTGAGCAAATAGCTGCTTTTATCAGCAGCGTCCCTGCCACAAGCAGACACACACACACACACACACACACACAAAAAAAAAAAAAAAAGAGGGAGAGGAAGATGAGAGAAGGAAAACAATATGAGGCAGATATGACATTCACAAAAAAAAAACATATGACCAGAGAGACAGAGCATTTTTAGGGAAGGTATAGTGCATCTTCTGTTTTTCTGCCTGGATGTAGGCAGGATATGCTTCACTTCTCCAGTACTGACATAATCTAATAATGAAACACACTCTTGTGAAAAGGATATCATTTCAAATAAAAGACCAAGAGGAAGAAATTGTAATATGGTATATACAATTTCTAATCAAAATGTACATGGAAATTGAAAGCATGCATTTCTTTAACTATCATTCATGAGAATTTACTTAACGCATAAATATCATTCTGGCACTTCTCATCAGGTTATCTATTAGGGTTGTCAAGACATGGTCATTTTGATTTCAATAACATTATCAAGTATTGTTTCATATAAGCATACATAATGCTTGATCCCAAAACAATACCATGGCAAAGGACATAAAAAACATATAATTTTACAACATGCATCACACTGTGTTTAAAACAGTATTAAACACATAACTTATGTTGATGATGTGTTACTGTAGTTTGGATTAAGCCTGTTCAGTGACTGGTCAAGCTATATAATAACTAATAGTTATTAAGTACATTATTAAATGCGTTAACTATAAGAATTTAATAATTAATATAAAAACTTATCCTATCCCAGGGAGCATAGGGCACAATCACATACACATTCATAGACCCATTCATATACTACGGACACTTTGGACATGCCAATCAGCTTGCCATGCACGTCTGGACTGGACTGGGGGAGGAAACCCCTGCAGCACGGGGAGAACATGCAAACTCCGCACACAGTGCAAACGTTTTAGGCACCCTGTTTTTTTTAGTACAGACTTTGTTATAGATTTTTTTATTTTATGACATCTACATTATCAAGTCAGTACAACAAACACATTTAAGATTCCCAAATATTAGTTTTCTAGCGCAAAATTAAATGTTACAGAAAAATGCTTGTATGTCAGTAAAGAAACAGCATATAAGTGGTAAGAGACACTTTTCAGACGAAAAATACAATGAAGGCTGCTGGATTTGGCTTCAAAAATAAAAAGCAAGTGTAACAGTCAAAGTCTCCAGAAGAACTGGAGCTGGCTGGTTCTGCAAGATGCTCAGTGATGGCTGTGGCTCAGTTGGTAGAGTGGGTTGTCCACTAATCGTAGGGTAGGAGGTTCGATTCCTGGCCCATGTGACTCCACATGCCGAAGTGTCCTTGGGTAAGACACTGAACCCCAAGTTGCTCCCAATGGCAAGTTAGCGCCTTGCGTGTCAGCTCTGCTACCACTGGTGTGTGAGTGTGTGGATGAATGAGACACAGTGTAAAGCGATCATCCATAACATTAATACCACCTACCTAATATTGTGTGTGCCACCAAAATAGCTCTGATCAATCAAGACCTCTGAAGGTGTGTTGTGGTATCTGGCATGTTAGCAGCAGATCCTTTAAGTCCTGTAAGTTGCGAGGTGGATCGGACTTGTTTGTCCAGCACATCTCACAGATGCTCAATCAGATTGAGATCTGGGGAATTTGGAGGCCAAGTCTGAGTGACTTTGAGGCCCTTGTCAAAGTCGCTCAGATCCTTACATTTGCCCATTTTTCCTGCTTCCGACACATCAACTTTTGTTCACTTGCTGCCTAATATATCCCACCCCTTGACAGGTGCCACTGTGATAAAATAATCAATGTTATTTTCTTCACCTATCCCATTACAATGTTATGTTCCCATTACACCTAACCCATTACAATGTTATGGCTAATTGGTGTATATCCTACTTAAATAAAGATGTGAAACTATTAAAAATCAGTAGTCCCTGTACGAATACATCTTCTTTCAGCTTTTTTTTAAATCCCAGAAAGAGTGACTGTCTCATTACAGTTAATATATGATTCTGCCTCTGACCTTTTGTTAATGTCGTACGTCATACAGTTTTACATCTCTCTTAGATTATGCGACCTGACAGGAATTTTCTGTTTTCCTTTACAACTCCCCTTAGGCTTTTTAAAAAAGCAGTCTGGTCAAAGGTTATGGAGAATGAAGTGGTAAAAGATTGAAGCACAGTGGAGGAACATGTAATGACATGAGCAAATTATTACTCCCTGCTTACTATTCTTAAATCTGAAATGGTGGAAATGCTCGTTTTCCTGTTCATGTTTGGGCTATCGAGTCTGGATTTTTTTGAATGTTAAATCATACATTTACCACTGCTTAATGAGTTGTGCACTCACAGTGGCCCTGTTTTCACTTAAGGATATTTGTTTCTCTTTGTCTTGTACTTAAATAGGGTGATTTCATGTAAAGACATATTAAGCGAAAATTGCAATTAAGAATCATTTGCACACAGAGCATGTATTAGACAGTGCTGATGATGCGAGTTGCCCTCCAGGGTGACCCCAGTTCTCGTCTAGCACACGTGGTTTTGTGAGATAGCATTGAGAGGACAGGAGAGCTACAAGAGGCATATAGAGTGCTCGGTTATATGATTGCTCCAATCAAGTATTGAGGTGCATGGCCATGCTGAAAATAACCCAGCTCTTGTCAGACAGACAGGAAAAGTGCTGGTAAGATGGGCATGGCCCCCAGGGGCAGCGGTATAGTTTAACGAGTTCCAGCATAAAGAAGTCTTGTGTGCAGTTTGATTACTCTCTCTCATTTTCTCTCATGCTCTTGTACTCGCTGTCTTTTTTCGCCTCATTTTCCCCCTCCATTTTCCTTCTGTCCTTGTTCTTCCTGTCATGCTGCCTCCATCTCAGGCTGACAAACTCAACTATTTTCAGGCTCATATGCACCCTGTGTGTATACTTTTTAAATGCTTATAGTATTTATGTATAAATTAAATGTGTGCAAAAAATTGGCCAAATGGCTGTGTACCCCAGTGCCTGCTATATGCCTGCTATACATTACTTCCAACTGTGTACAATTTACAACTATATACACAAAACAGTTTTTTTCCCCCTAAATTGCTAACTATTAGCATGTTAGAATTGCCAACACAATCCAGTCATGTTCTATTAAATGGACTGCAATTATATATCACTTTTTTAACCTTAGCAGTTCTACAAAGCACTTTGCACTGGCTCTCATTCACCCACACTTGGGGTTTGGTGTCTTTCCCAAGGGCACTTCAGCATGTGGAGTCACATGTGCCAGGAATTGAACCGCCAATCCTACAATTAGTAGACTACCTGCTCTACCACCTGAGCCACAGCCACCAACAAGCATAATATCACTAGATAACATAATTGTTATAATAGTCTATAGTGATCATACAGTACTGTATATAGTGAATTTAAAGCCATTTGTGATTTGTCCTGTGTGTTAAAGCCTTAAATTAACCAATGCTGATGGCAAGTTAAAGATCTTGTGACATATAAAATGATCAAATAATTTATAATAAATATTGTTTTGATTTGTGGTCAAATAAAATTAAAGAATTGTAAATATTAATTGTAGTCATAACATTATGATATTGCCTTATCATGATTTTCTTCACATAAGAAGGTATACAAACTTATTTATAATATAACAAATTTATATTTCTATTTAAAAAATAAAAACCTATATTTGTCATGGTTTAAAAAAATAGAGCCTAGTGAGGGAAAGACTGTTTATAGCTGTTTATAGAAGCTTACAACTTCAATGTAACTATAAACAGCTACAGATTATGATGTCATTCTTTAATAAATAAAAACATTGCTGTAGTATAATAGAGAAAAACACATTTTGACATGTTTTTATTAGAAAATAATCAACTTCGGTAGCAGTAACAGTAACTCCACTTCACATAAGGCTACATCACACCATACCGTCACTAATTATTTTCCTATAGCAGCATTCTTTCTCATGTTTTATTCTTTACATATTATCATGTAAATGAACTAGGTACAATGATATATGTTAAATGGGATATTAGGTTATATGGGTAGGCATTTTTTTATATACATTTCCTAGTTAACATTTTATCTTTAAGCTTCACAGTGGTGTAGATGATTATATTATATACAGTGGGGGAAATAAGTATTGAACGCATCAACATTTTTTTTCAGAAAATATATTTCCAATGAGGCTATTCACATGAAATTTTCACAGAAATCAAATAAAGTTGTGTGCAATAAAGTGGAATGACACAGGAAAAGCAGTTCTCCAAGGTAAGGCAAGGAAGCAGCTGAAATTTGTAAGTAATTATACCTCCTATCTGTGCAAATTAATATCAGCTGGGTTAGTAAATTGATGGTCTATAAAAAGGCTTTTCGTTATCAAGGTCTCACACAAGAAACCCATCTCATGACGGGTAAAAACAAAGAGCTCTCCCAAGACCTTTGCAACCTTATTGTTGCGAAACATATTGATGGAATCGGATACAGACATATTTCAAAACTTCTGAATCTTCCAGTAAGCACCATTGGGGCCATTATCCGCAAGTGGAAGCAACATCACTCCGTCATCAACCGGCCACGCACAGGAGCTCCTCATAAGATTTCTGATCAGGGAGTCAGAAGAATAGTAAGAAGAGTAGCCCAAGAGCCAAGGACCACTCAGAAAGAGCTCCAGAAACACTTGGAGGCAGCAGGTGGCATCGTCATAGAGAAAACAATAGGCAATGCAATCCACTGCACACACTCACCCTGTAAGACTCCATTACTAAAGAAAAGGCATGTCGAAGCTCATTTAAAGTTTGTTACAACTCGTTTGGGCAAGCCTGTGAAATACTGGGAGAGTGTAGTCTGGTCAGACGAGAGCAAAATTTTACTTTTTCCTGTCATACTACACACCATGTTTGGAGAAGAAATGGCACCGCACATCACCCTTAAAACACTATACCAGCAGTGAAGTTTGGAGGTGGAAGCATCATGGTGTGGGGCTGTTTTTCATCACATGGTACTGGCAGACTTCATGTAATTGAAGGAACGATGAATGGAGCTCTTTACTGTTAGATTCTTGAGAAGAATCTGCTGCCATCCACCAGGATGCTGAAGATGAGACATGGGTGGACCTTCCAGCAGGACAACAATCCAAAGCGTACAGCAAAGGAAACTCTCAATTGGTTTCAGAGAAAAAAAATCAAGTTATTAGAATGGCCCAGTCAATCACCTGACTTGAATCCAATTGAACAAGATTTAAAGACAATATGTTTAGAATAATGGGCCAAAATCACACCTGAATACTGCGGCCAATTAATTTCTTCATACAGGAAGCGCCTTGAAGCTGTCATTACAAACAAAGGCTTCTCCACTAATTATTAAATAAATTTCAGTTAGCGTGTTCAATACTTTTTACCTGTATCATTCCTCTTTATTACACATAACTTCATTTATGGACTTTAATGTTTGGATTTCTTTATATGTGTGGATTTCTTGAGTTAATACCAAATGTGGTGAAAATTTCATGTGAATAGCCTCATTGGAAATATATTTACTGAAAGAAATGTTGATGTGTTCAATACTTATTTCCCCTCTGTAACCGTGCTGCACTCACCTAGTTGATGTTATGGTCATTCCTGTCCATTTAAGCTGCTTAATTAGAAATTAAGCATCACTGTTTTTACCTTTAAGGGTAATACTTGTTTCCCCCACTGTATATAAATATATATATATGTGTGTGTGTGTGTATATATATATATATATATATATATATATA